>NC_090939.1:511138659-511817295 GCF_040938575.1 Ambystoma mexicanum
GCATAATGCTTATTCGAGAATTGACCTCTTTATGACCTCTGGCCTCTGTACACAATCATTCCAAAGGGGTAACATCGGATCACTACTTGTTTCGGACCATGCTCCAATCTCCATAGACTTGCGATTGACCTTCACGGTTCCTAGGTCTAACACCTGGCGGATGAATGTCTCCCTCTTGGACGACGATGAAATTGTGGACAAAATTGTTCAAGAAGCGAGATTCTTTATATCTGTGAATTGGACTGGTGAAGTCCGGGTGGAGTTTGTGTGGGAAGCCTTCAAATCATATATGCGAGGATTGTTGATTGGTTTGTCCAGCAAAAAGAAAAAAATGAGAGATGCAGAAGTGAAAAAGCTTATTGTGGACATTCAGGATCTTGAGAGAAATAATATGCAAAACTTTTCAGATGAGACTATTAAAATATTGAAGCAGAAAAGGAGACGATTGGAAGATTTGTATTCTTCGAAGGCTGAGTGGTTGCTTTTTAGAACCAAAAGCAACTACTATGAAAAAGGAGAAAAATGTGATCGACTTCTGGCACATCGGTTGAGGGTTATGGACAGTGGCAGATCTGTCAATGCAGTGGAAAGACAGAATGGGTTGGTGACTTTTGATCCTGTGGAGATTAATGCAGCATTTCTGTCGTATTATAAAACCCTGTACTATTCAGAGATCAACTTATCTGAGCGTACAATTGGTCAATTCATTGATGACTGCCATCTGAAGAAAGTGAGTTTGGAATCCTTGGAGTGTATGGAAAGAGATTTGAACGTGGAGGATCTCAGGATGGCTGCTTATGCGCTGAATTCTGGGAAGTGTCCAGGCCCGGATGGGCTACCAGCTGAACTTTTCAAAATTTTCCCAGAAGAGGTGTTTGCTTTGATGCTAGAGATGCTGCGCGCCTCTTTGAGGAATGGGTGCCTTCCAAGTTCAACAAGACATGCTTCAATCTCCGTTTTTCTGAAGGAGGGACGATCACCAGTGAAAACTGGCAGCTATAGGGCGATCAGTTTATTGAACACGGACAACAAGATTTTCGCCAAGGCGTTAGATTTGAGGATTGAGAATGCGCTGATGGATATCATAGATGTAGGCCAATCTGGATTTGTAAAAGGCAGACATGTTTCAGAAAATGTGAGAAGATTGTTGCTGACACTGTATGAAAGCAAAGAACACCATAATGATGTGGTGACGTTGTCCTTGGATGCTGAGAAAGCTTTCGACCGTATTGAATGGACATATCTTTTAAGTACATTGAAAGGCTTTGGTTTTGGAGATACCATGATCGGATGGATAAGACTGCTGTATTCCCGGCCGACTGCTTGTGTTCGGACTAATGGCATGGACTCGGGCATTTTTGAACTTGGGAGAGGGACGAGGCAAGGCTGTCCACTGTCGCCAATCCTGTTTGTGATCGCCATGGAATTGCTGGCTGTGAGGATAAGAGAAGAGGATAGAATTGAGGGCGTACGCTTTGGTGCAGCCTCCCAGAAAGTTTGGTTGTATGCGGATGACATGCTGGTGGTGGTTCAGAATGTGGAGAGCTCCATTCCTGTGCTGATGGAGTTGATCGATGTGTTCAACAAGGTTTCTGGATACAAGATCAATTGGACCAAGTCGGAAGCGCTGCCGGCATCAACCACTTGCACTGTTTTGAAGATGCAGGGTTTTCCCTTTAAGTGGTGTCCGAATAAGATGAGATACCTTGGGATTTGGCTAACGAATGATGTCTCGAAAATAATGGATGTCAATATTACACATGTGATTCAATCTTTGGAGGTGGACCTGAAGAGATGGAATGCACTTAAATTGAGTCTCTGGGGGAGAGTGAATGCCATCAAAATGACATCAACACCGCGAATCAACTATGTGCTCAGTGTGCTTCCCCTGGACGTAAAGAAGGGCCATTGGCGGAAAATTAAGAGTTTAATCCAGTCTTTTCTCTGGGAGAACAAACAGCCACGCCTCAGCTTGTGGAAATTGCAGCTGCCCCAAGACTGTGGAGGTTTGGGGGTTCCTGACTTTGAGAATGATCATTTGGCCTTTGGAGCCAGGCATCTGGTTCCATTTATTGAAGATTCGGAGGATGTTTGGACGCTGGCGGAATCAAGTAGTTCTTCTCCGTTGCCGCCTAGGGCCATACTGTCCACGGTGGATGGATCTGGTTATACTCATTTCCGCTGACAAGATTCCTGAGAACTTGTTGGAGGGAACTATGGAAGAAAAGTAAGCGTAAGGTATGTGATAATGATTACATCCCTATCTGGTTGAATCCAGGTATTTTGCTGAGTGGTGTACTATGGTTGAGTGATCTGATGGAAGACGGCAAATGGATCAGCTATAGAAGACTTTCACAAATTAAAGATCTCAGAGACTGTACAGTGGGTGAATACAGAAAATTGAGAGGTTTGCTGCGGAACCAGAGAACTGTTGATGGCGGTGGTTGGCAGTTATGGCTACCTGAATATAAGACATTAGGTGGTATGGCGTCCAAAGTATATAGAAATCTGAGCCAACAGTACACGCCAGCAGAGGGGTTGTTAACTAAGTGGTCTGAGGTCCTTGGCTCTGATATGACTGTGGAGAGGTGGAGGTTTCTTTGTAAAAACGTAACTCTGACATCCATTAATCTTGGAGAACAATGCCGCCAATTCAAAATTCTTAATAGAGTGTTTTGGACTCCCCAGAGACTTTATGCGAGAGGGATGATTGACTCAGAGTCCTGTTGGAGGTGTAAGCATGATGTCGGCTCCTTTGAACACTTGATCTGGGACTGTTATGAACTGAGGACATTTTGGAGGAGTGTCACTGAAAAGATTAATGAGGTTCTATTACTGCAAGAGGATTTTGATTATAACACTATCATCTTGGGTGAGGATGATAAAGTGGAAGATCTCACTTATCCACAGAAATGCTGGTTTTTTAGGGCTACAAATTCTGCGAAAAAAATTGTTTTGAGAAAATGGAAATGTGATGAGAGACCGACCTGTTCAGAATGGGTGGAGGCCTTGAGGCAAGTGGCCAGAATTGAGAAGGTTATCCTTCGCAGGAACAAAAAGTTGAAATTGTTTGATGATATGTGGGGTGGGTTTTTGGATGACATGTGATAATAAGTTGGCCTGTTTTGCTTTTTAGATTCTGTGAAGGTTGGGGATGGATATGGGGTGTGGATTCTATGCAATGAGTTCTACGATTACAATGCTGATAAGTTTGTTGCTTGTATGTTTTCTATAAAATTCAATAATCTTAATAATAAAAGGAAATGCATCAGAGGTACAGGGCCTCCGTATCCTTGTCCTTTACTGTTTTTTATCGTGTTCTATCGTGTTTTCCATGCAGGAGTTCGTGTGGGACTCCTGGCGGTGCAGCTCTCTCTCTTGGTTTGGTGAACAGACCCCTGGGATACACTTATGGCACCCATGGGTAGGGGTGCAACCCTGTGCCCCTAGTGTATGTTTTTGGGCACCTGTGGGTGGCCCACAGAGCAGGATACGGGCTGGTTGCACCTCCGTGCTGAAATGACTGGTGCCCTGAGCGACCTCCATTTTGGGATGCCCAGGCCCTGTCATTGGAATCAGTAGATTCCTGATGGAGACAAAATGGTCCCCATGGCCTCTTGCCTTCCATCGCCTGTTACCTTGATCTTCCCGAAGTCCCGGGAAGCCTTGACTCTGTCCCTTCCCCCTGACTGGCTGTTGGGTGGAAGTTCCATGTATGGTAGTGTGGGGAAGTGCTGACCAGACTGGCTGGTGCCTTCCCAATGACCGTATGTTGTGGGTACGCCTGTGGGTGGGACCTGGGTGAATGTGTGTGACGAAAACGCTTTCTATGTTGTGGGTGTCTAGTATCTGGTGGTTGACACAATGACTGAGACGGCCCTGCCCGAAACTAGTATGACTGCAGTATGAAGTGTTGAATGGCTCAGTACTTGTCCCAATACACATAACTTGTTGTGAGTGTCTGGAGGGAAGTGAATGGCCTGAATGCACTGTGTGCCTGATTGGTTACCTGCCTGCACGAATGCCCTTCTTAGTGATTGGATGCTTCAGTGTGACCCAGCAGAATGAATGGGAGATCAACAGTATATCTGGGGACCTCTCACTGCTAGGAATCGTGTTCAGAAGTGTCCAAACTACGAAGAGTAACTGGAGTGAAACTGACGCTTGACCTTGAAGCCCTGCTGGAAGAGAAGAATTGCTGTTGCTCTCCTTCACAATATGAAAGCTGCTGTGTCTCCAAGGACTGACCCAGAGAGGACCTGGTAAGGCGCCCTCTTCCCGAGCTATGAGGGACCATCGTGCACCATCAGATCTTTGCCAAAGCTCCCTGGTAGACAGACCTTCGAAAGGCTGCTGACCCAAGAGGGGGACCACCGCGGAATCACAAGGAGAAGCGCCCGGAGTGTTTGCCACCCCTGTCGACGACCGCCATCGTCGAATGGAGCCGCCGTGCTCCCTTTGCCTAAGAACTTCATTGATCCAAGGACACTCTCGTCCGCATCGTCGCTTATCCTGCAGGAGAAGGCCTGACCATCGACGCGCTGAGGAGCATCCAACGGTGGGTTTCCCGCCACCCAAAGACCACAGACGCCGACGACTCGACGCCCTTGCTGGGCCACAGTTCTTCAAACTCTTCGCAGTCCAGAACTATCGACACTGAGGTGCCCCGCACACCTCTTCCCTGCAGGACGTTTACACACCCGTCAACGAGCACCGCTAGGAACGACGCGGCCACTTCACCGTCATAGCTCAACCTATTCCCCGTTGGCCGTTCGACGACCCGTGTCTCCTGCCTTAAAGGGAGGGCACTGAAGAAGGGCCGTCGATTCCCCGACGCGGAACGCTACAACGCCAGGTACTTTGGGGTTGCAGAACTATTGGGAAGTCTAGTGTGAACAATATATGGACTGGGCTTGTATCTTTATCCTACAGGTTGCCCAGGTGGCGGGATCTCCACACATAGCTGTGTTTTACAGTAGTGACCAGTATTCTGCCAATTGTTCAACCATCTTGCTTTCCTTCCTCTCTCTACTGCTGGTTGCCTCTTTATTGATCTGTGTGACATTTTGACTGTATAGTTGATGCACTTTAATGAGATCTAATAATCAGTGGTACCACTTTAGAACTGTATATATTTGCCATTGTTGATTTTCCGAGCACACAGTGCGTTATCGTGATATTGTATATACCTTTGAATATTCATTATATAAAGACTGTGTTATAACCGATACAGTGTGCGGACATTCCTTTGTGGGTGCTTGGGGACTACACTGTACTTAAGAACCAGCCTGCATCACCTCCTGAGAAGCTAGGCCTTGATTGCTCGTCCATTGCTACCACAATAGAGAATCTTGGCTGGGGTCCTCCGTGCCTCTCCTCTACCATCCTCTCTCCAGTCTTTACACAGGGTACACAGCGACACATGGGCAGAGAGGGGCATAAAGTGTCAGAGTGCTGGGCTTACAGCAACAGGACAGGGGTGGCAGAGGGATACATAGTGGCATCAAGTGGAACAAGAGGGAAGGTACACAGCGACGCACGAGCACAGCAGGGAATTCAGTGACATCACGGGACCAGAGGGGGGGGGTAATACAGTGAGATATATAGTGACATCACAGGAACAGGAGCGGAGGGTACACGGCGACATACGGGCACAAAGGGGCATATAGTGATAGAGGGCTGGGGTTACAGCGACAGGACAGCAGAGGGATACATAGGGAAATCACGGGGAACAGAAGGCATTGTACACAGTGACACGGACACAGTGGGGAATGCAATGACATCACAGGGGCTATAGGGAATGACAATACAGAGGGATACACAGGGCTTAGAAGGGGGTAATACAGAGGGATATATAGTTACATCACAGGAATGGGACGGCAGAGTGACATTGCAAGGGCGAAGTAAGGGTACACAGCAACGTCACGGGACGTGTTACGGGCTGAGGCCTCATGTGGGTAGGATCTAAAGAGATCATTATTCAGTGTTCAGGGATACGGTTGTCTATAGCAGAATCAGTGGGCGTATTCATTGAAGCCAAGGTTGGGAGTCCCATTGTGTATTTAGTCATTGGGTTGTTGAAAGTTCAGTCGCATCTTTAAGGTTGATGTTGGTGTTATGGAAAGAGCCATTTTTTAGTAATTTGCAGAATGTCATATAGTCTTGGGTGTGTCGGATGTGTGGTGGAAGCCAGTTCCACAGAGTCTGGGCCAATGCTGAGAAAGAGGATCCTCCGATCCTGACAGAGTTATTGGTTGGGATCACTAAAAGGAGGGCAGTGCTTGATCTTAGGGTGCAGGGTGGGAAGTAAGGTTTTAACTTATCTTGCAGGTATAGTGGTCCGGTCTTGTGCACTGCATGATGAGTGATGCACAGGGTCTTGAAAGGGGCCCTTCATGCAACTGGGAGCCAGTGGAGGGTTCATAAAGCTGGAGAGGTGTGGTCTCATGGACCCAGGGCGAGGAGCAGTTTAGCAGCAGCATTTTCCACTCTTTGGAGTTTATTAAGGTAGAATGCTGGGACCCCAGAATGCCGAGACCCCTAGGTATAGGGGGTCGGTGTAGTCCAGTCTCGACATTACAGTGGACATAACAGCGACAAGTCTGTTTGGGGAGGAGAGGTAGGGGAAAAGGCGCCTGAGAAGTTTGAAATGGTAGTGACAACATTTAGAGATATTGTTGATCTGTCGGGAGAGGGTTAGTTCAGAGTCCATAGTGCACCCTAGGTTTTTTACTGTGAAGGAGGGGGTGGGCCCATGGAAGGGGGCCAAAGGAGTGGGCGAGGTAGAAGCTCAGTGTTTCCACACACCTTGATTTCGGTTTCAGTGAGGTGTAAGAGGAGGTGGTTTATAGTCATCCAATGGTCAATATCTAGGAGGCAGGCTGCAAGGTCGGGCTGGTGGTTGGAGTCTGAGTTGTGGATTTTAAGGATGATTTGGGTATTGTCGGCATAGTTGTAGCACAGGATATTGTGCAGGCGGATAATTCCAGGAAGGGTGGACATATAGAGGATGAATAGGAGAGCAGATATACATGCGCCTTATGGTATTCCAGTATTAACCGAGCGAGCAGCAGAGACAAAAGTGGAGGGGAGGGTTATTTGTTTCCTGTTATTGAGGAAGGAGGTGATCCATTTGAGATAGGCTAAGAGGGTGGAATGCAACACAATATCTCCTGGGCGCAATATCTAGATGTATCACAGTCTTAAGAGGTAGAGTACAACACAGTAAACTTTCAGTGCTCTATCTAGCTTTCAGGTAGGCTAAGAGGGAGCATTACACTTGCCTTGAAGGTTCACTGTAGGTTGGTGGCTGGCCACTGGCTTCCCCTGCTGACACCTGCAGGCATGATATGGAGCCGCCTCTGTTGGAGCTGCCCTTTGCCTCGGGCCCTTAGTCCAGGGGTGCACCGGCAGAGGGCTGCCCGGGACAGATCAGTTATGTCTCAGTGGGGAGCCAATCAGTGCGGTGGGTGGGATGGGAGGCAGGAGGTGGAGGGGATTCGGGAAGTGGAAAACACAGGGAGATGCAGGCACATGAAGGGCCTGCGAGTCTTAAATTACAATAATTGGGTAAATGCGGTTTCGGGGGCACAAGCACTCACCTGTTCGTATGCAGGAAGGACGAGGACAACGGCCTACTGTGGGTCGGTATATTCAATGAACACGAGATATCAGCCAATCAGGGCGGTGCGAGGGATGGGAGGCGGGAGGGGAATCAGGAAGTGGAAAACACAGGGAGATGCGGGCACATGAGGGACCTGGCAGGCTTAATTTACAATAATTGGGTAAAATGCAATTTTGGGGGCACAAGCACTCTACTGCTCATATGCAGGAAGAAGGAGGACAACGGCCTACTGCGGGTCGCTAGATTCAATTAACACGAGATATCAGCCAATTAGGGCGGAAAGCGGGATGGGAGGCGGGAGGTGGAGGGGATTCAGGAAGTGGAAAACACAGGGAGATGTGGGCACACAAGGGTCTTGGGAGGCTTAATTTACAATAATTGGTAAAATGCGATTTCGGGGGCACAAGCAGTCACCTGCTAGTATGCAGGAAGAAGGAGGACAATGGCCTACTGAGGGTTGCTAGATTCTATTAACACAAGATATCAGCCAATCAGGGCGGTGGGCGAGATGGGAGGCGGGAGGTGGAGGGGATTGTAAGAGATTTTTTCTTATTGGGGTAAATTCGGAATTTGGCGGTATTTTTCTTACCTTAAAATCTTGGTGGTAAATTGGTGGTAAGCTGGCCTTACATTTAGAGTGGGTTTGGTGTTAGTCTATTATGGTGATTATATATTGTTAGCTTGTATTGGTGGTAATTTTAGTGGTATCTTGTTTTGTGGTATTTAAAAATGATCTTGTTCCTGTGGTATAGTAGTGAGCATATTTTATTTTATACTACAACTCCATCATAAACAAATCTTTCCTTTCTATTAGAATGCCTTCTTGTCGCCTGTAGAGAGCCCCAGACTTAGGACACTTCAGAGAACCCAATGAGTTTATTCAGACCGCCACCTATAGTTACTGGCTGGTATTACTGGCACATCCAGTAATCTAAGTGCCAGATTCGGCACCCCTTCCCTTCAGCATGCAAGGAAGGAATCACTCATTACATTTTACATACACACCTTCCTACCTTGTAGATATTTACTACTGACTTTTTCTTGTTTTGCTATTTTAACTACAGTGGCAAATTGGTAAATGCACTACTGCACTGATATAAACATCACCTCTGTGCTTCAAAAAAGTCTCATTTTTTTTTATCTGTACTTTGTATTACTTTGTACTTTGTATTATATGTATTACATGACAATTACAAACCGCAAAACATCTTACCACCAAAACATCTTACCACATGATATTTACAGCATCACCTGCAAGATAAAAGAGGAACAGAAACAAGCAGTTATTTTGCAAACATGAATTTATGTTCTCACATCTTGAACATAGAGAGAAAAATAAAGTTCTAACCTCCCTGCACTGCCAATAAATTCTAGCAACACACGTACATCATACTATATTTTTTTTCCTCACTTGGCACCAATCTTACCAACGCCAATGAAATCTGAAGTCCCTGCACGACCTCGCTGTCTTTGCAGACCCAGGCTCAGTGCCAAACCCCCTCGTATATTTGGGGAGCTGCCAGCTGATTATGCTCGTAGCCAGCGCTCAACCCACTTGGAGTTCAACAGATATGGTACCGTCCGTCTCTTGGTCCCAGCACGAACTGCCACCCCCCTTCACTTCATTTCTTAGGAAAACTCTGATTCAGCCCTCTATTGACGTGGCTTATACATCTACAATCACTACCAATCAGCATAAAAAGAATGTGCCCTGTGCCAGCCTTCGTTTTTCAATACAATGAAGACTTAATTTTCCAACCGAAGTGTCCACGTATGTTTGAATGTCTTTTCAATCATAGTTTTTATATATGTGTGAAATCAACATTTCATATATGACAACAAAACAATACAATAAAATAACTAAATAAAACAAATAACTAACATAACTAACCAAAACAATTAAATAAAATAACAACTTTGTGAGTCTCCATCACCCTCACTTTCAGTCATGTAGGATGATACTATGCTTCACCTGCAATGCTGCAGAATTAAGTTCAACTCACTACTGTTCCATTGATGGCATTCACCATCTTCATGATCGCACCTCTGAGATGTCTTGATCCCCAACTATTCATCATTTGGTTCGTTCGGTGGAATTCTTTCATCCTGGCGCTCTTGGGTGCTTTTCCACAGGATTCACCTCTTTAGGCATCCCAGTCTCTTTGTCTTCACCTCCATACTTCGGTCCAGAGGCTTTACTTGGGCTTTATCCCGTGGACTCCAGGACTCCATCATTTCTCGCTTCCTCCGGTCCTGCGACCTCTGACCGCAACCAATATTTTAGTTATTTCTTGCTAAATCAAATAGAAAAAAAACAGATTAAGTACATAGCACAATACCAATTTCACCCTTTCTACCACTTTGCCAAAAACAAAATATGGTCCAAAACATTATGATCTACTCTTCTGAAAATCTGCAACTAAGCACATGTTAGAGAGAAAACAATAATATATATATTTTACATTATTATTTTTAAAACAATTTTCATGCAGAACATTCCAGCACATTATTCCATAGTAAGTTAACCTGATTCAGCACCTTCTACCAATATATATTACCACACTTTTCCCAAATGTGGTACTTTCATTTGCATATATCTCCACACTAAACATTATCTCCAGTTTTTTATGGTGTGAGACATTATGAAATAGTCACTGCATCTTTCTTTTCCATGTAATCAGGGCACTTAACCTGTCTGTACCTCCTCAAGTCTCCTGACTTCGTGTTTAGGGTGACAGGGCTTTATTTGGTTAACATGCACAAATTGTTCCGTCACCATTATACCCTCTGTCTTTAATATCTTATAAACTACTGGGGACAATTTAACTACTATCTCAAAGGGACCTTGCCATGCCGCAAGAAATTCAGAGTTTTTATGTTTACCTTTTCTAAAATTAAACTTATATACCCAATCACCTACATTATACTCTTTCACAGGTGTCTTTTTATCATAATATGACATGGCACTATCAGCAGCTCTTTCCAAATTTCACTGCACAAATTCAAATGCATGTTGTAAATGCTTCCTCAGTTCTTCCACATATTCGTGAACTGTAGATGCACTCACAAGTGTCTGCTCATGTGTTCTGTATAATAAATGTTGTGGCAGTACCATTTTTCTTCCTGTTAAAAGGAACAGGTATCAGTTCCTCATGAGAACTGATACCTGTCGCTTTAGCAGGAGTCGATCTAATGGGCATCAATACCATAGGTAATCGTAAATCCCAACTAGAACCTGCCTCCGCTACAAACTTCTTTAATATCTCCACGACAGGCCTGTTGCAACGTTCAACATTTCCAGAAGAGGCAGGCTGATATGCAATATGCAGTTTCCTTTTTACCCCTAATATCTGCCACACCTTGCTCATTAAGGTGCGCGTGAAATGACTTCCTCTGTCTGACTCTGTTCTCTGTGGTACTCCAAATCTTGAAAATATATGATTTACCAGCAATGTAGCTGCTGTTTGCGCAATACAATCTGGTGCAGGAATATATTCTACCCATTTTGACATCAAACAAACCACTGTCAAACGATAACGGTTTCCTCTACTCGACCTCTTTACAAGCCCTACATAGTCAATTTGCAAATCTGACCATGGAAGAGTTCAACCTCTTTTCATCAATGGAGCTCTATGCATTTGTGAAGCAGGTTTAAATTGTGCACATACCAGACACCCCCTGGTATATAATTCCACATCCTGGGGCATGTATGGCCAGTAAGCATAATCTTTCAGTATCTCTAAGGTCTTTTGTGAACCTATGTGTCCTGCAGTTATTGCATCATGTGCATGGTGTAACATTAGCCCTCTAAATGAACGAGGTACCACCCACTGTATCTGTCCTGTTATGGATTCCCTGATCATCAGTCCATCCTGTAATCTAATCCATTTTTTATTCTTTAATAACACTCCTAACTCTTCTTTTCCTGTACAATCATTTTCAGTTAAAGGATTTTGTTCGGGGTCCATCAAATAATTATAATAAATCCCCAATATTGGATCATCTTTGTGTGCCCTAATATCATAACTCCATTGCACTATGGGTTGTTCAACTTCTTTTGGAGTTTTTAGAGCGTGTAACTGCATCTATTTGTATTTCACCAATTAAGTGTTCAATGGGGAACAACTCTCCCATAACAGCCCCAATCTTGGCCAATTTATCTGCTTTATCATTTCCCTATTTATCCTCTCCTGGTGTTTTCAAATGTCCACAAATTTTACTTTTAAATAGTTCTCTGACACTAATTTGTCTATAGCTTGTATCATTTTCCCATGTTTGAGGGGCTTTTTTGTTATATGTGAGCATGCCTCTTGCTTTCCAGGCAGGCAGATATTCTACAAAACTATTTTGTGCATAACCGGAGTCAGTCACTAGGACAATTTCACTGAATTTGTTCTCAACTGCAGTAGTGATTGCTTTATAAATGGCTGCCAACTCTGCTATCTGGCTACTCCTAGCCTCAATTCTTATTCCTATACTAGGAATGTCCTCGCACCTCAACCAGAAATTTCCTGTCCCTGACACTAACTGTTTATTGCAGTCATTTTCAATGTGAAAAGCACATTCATCAACATATACAGTTGGTAAATTCTTGCATGCATTTTCGTCAAAAGCTTTGTGTGGTGATTGTTCAAACTCCTGCAAACTGGACTCCACTTCTACTTCGTGTGATACACATTCAGCTGCACAGTCATGTAAATCTGCTAATCCTTGAGCAATTGGGCTATTTTTATTTTGGCCATATCTTACTTCCACAGGAAAGCCCTGCAATGCCAATGTCCATGAAGTAATTCTGGACTGTGCTAGATTGCTTGATCTAATCTTTTTACTCTGTAAAAAATGCAATGGTTGATGATTTGTCTCATTGATTACCTTTTCCCCTTGGACAATGGGACGAAAATGTTGCAATGCCCAAACAGTGGTCAGAAGAGCCTTTTCACATTCACTGAATTTAATTTCAACCCGAGAAAATGGCTTACTCGCATTAGAAATAGTTTTGTGGTTCAAATCATTTTTGAGATAACACTGCTGACATACACTGCTCAGTGAATCCCATTTCTATAAAGAAATCTCTGTTCTTTATGGGGTACGCCAAACATGGTGCCTTCATGAGGCATTCTTTCAGTTTAGCAACTTCCTCAGATTGCTCCTTTTCCCATTTCCAGGGCGCATTCAGCATCAATATTTTAGTCAATGGTTGAGTTATTTCAGCATAATTTTCAATACATTTCCTGTTATATCCCGTCTTTCCTAATAAGCTTTTTAAACATTTCATGTTTCTAGGATCTTTCAATTTCTGTATGACCTCCACCTTTTTCTTTTGTGGATTTAACCCATGTTCAGTTACTTCATGGCCTAGGTAATTCATCTTTTTCTTGCACCATTGTTTTTTTTTGTAAGAATACTTTGGCACCCGCCTTTTGCAATTGGTCAAGTACATGTCTAATTTCATCAAAATGATTTTATATACGTTTTCATTTTTTATCAGGACATCATCTACATAAACTATGGTCCTTCTTTCCGCTGCATCCGGCATAGCTTTTCTCAAAAATATGCCAAATTTTCTCCCACTATTGACATACCCAAATGGTGTTCTACACCAAGCGTATTGCATTTTATCAAATGAAAATGCAAACAAATTCTGAATGTCCTCTGCCAATGGCACACACAAGTACCCAGATGTAAGATCTAATGTGGTAAATACCTTTGACCCACGCACTTGAGCAAGGCCTTGATCAATGAATGGCAGCGGCCATCTAGACACTGGCACTCTTTTATTTAATTCCCTCAGGTCTGCACATAGGTGCCATTGACCATTTGGCTTTAATACACCCAAAATAGGAGTGTTGGAGGTACTATGAATGGGTCGGATAATTCCTCTAGACTCCAAGTTTTTAATTATCTCTGCCAATGACTCTAAGCATGCCAGTGGCAATCGAAATTGGCGCACAAATACTGGATTTCTACTGCACCCCTCTGGTAATGTGGCAACATGTAAATCAGTTAGGCCCCAATCATATGCGTCTTTGGCAAAAACTTCCTTAAATTCTATAAATATTTTTCTCAATTCATTCTTATCCTCTTCGCTATCACATGCATCTGCTAACAGAATCTGCTCCTCTACCATTTTTGAAAATTCTGGGAAATCCTCTAGTGGAGGAACCTCTGTGCTTTCTTCCAAATGTGTGGCTGTATCTATCTGCACTGTGGCTGTATCCCTCTGCAAAGCTGCCACTTTTAAATATTTTGGCATATCAGCCTCCATTTCAATGTGCTGATTTTCTGTATCATTTTCATTTAATTCAAATACTATACAATTCTTCTGGTGACAGCACACTTTCTCATTGGAATCATACAGGTAGACAGATTGAATCTTGAAGATTCCTTTGGGTTGAGAATCCAGATACTCTGGCAACACACCCTGTGCATCTACATATCTCTCAGGGATATATCCACTCACCATATTATTGAAATCTGCAGTATAATGTGATTTCTGTATGGCCATTCCTAGTAAGGAATTCTGTTCTAAATGAATATCTTGACATCCTTTATTAGCCACTATTATTTTGACGGACACCTCCCAAACATCTATCAATGAGGTATATCATAATCCAGCCCTTGCTGTTTCATGGATTCATTCAAGCACACAAATGCATCAGAATCCTTAATTTGCTGTCCATTCTTGCACTTTAATGTTATAGCAACCTGCTTGGTGAATGCAGGGATAGTAATATCCTTCTTCACCTGTAGTTCAATTGCATGTGGCACTAATTGTGCACAATGATAAGCCTTTCTTTGTCTTCAAATTCGGGCGCAGGCCCGCCTAGCCGGGACCATATTTTTTGGTTAAGGAAATCTAACACCATGTACATCCTGTGCATGATATCATTGCCCAAATAAAAATAATTTTATGTTCCACTCACTATCCACACATTGTGGTAGATGGTTTTTTTGTCCAATATTAATCTTTAGCATGCACCTTCCTGCAATTCGATTTTCAAAATCTGGATTGTCCAAACCAGAGATATATTGATTTTTAATTCTAAATTTCGGGATCTCCTCCCTTTCCATTATTCTCTACAGTAGTTTCTCATTAATAAAACTCCTTTCCTGTTCAAGTGCCAAAGTGGCTTTTATCATTTTAGAATGGCCATTTATACCAATATGAATTCATGGCTGCTCATCTTCCATATTTATTTCAGCAAGAGTGGTGATGTGCTTTTCTGTGTCTGTCTTAGGGATGGTGTTCTGTTTGCACTTCTTCTCTTTTAAATAGAAGCACAATGTGTGTTCATCTATTTCAGTTTGCCATTTCTTCCTAGGGTCCAAATAAATCTGCACAGATTGTTTTTCTCTTTCATTTTGCATTTTGTCCTGACACATCAAAATAACAGTAACACTAGGCACAAAGCTATTCTGTAGGTACACCTTCATTGCATCATTCGATTTGGCAACAGTATGGCATTCATTTACACTGCTGTTTTGTGACTATATTTTCTTAGACCGTAATGGTTTTTTGTTTAAAGACCACAGAACCCCATTTACTCCATCAATGAGAGGAGACAATCTTTTCAGGCAATCTGTTCACCTCAAGAATGGAATTTCACAAATAGATGTGATCAATACTTCCTGTTTCATTCTGTCTTTTCCTATCTTTAAGTCAACCTCGGTAACACCATTGATAGGCACCTCCTCACTGTTAGAGTGAAGGCCCAGTGCATAACTGTCTTACTTTGATCTGATTCTGTGGAGACCTCCGTTCATTGATACTTTTTACCAATTCTTTGGACATAATTGTGGCCTGTCCGCCTTTGAAAATCATTGCAAAGGTATTGCACTTCTCTTCCACAGTAATGGGAGCATAATATCTGTCTTCAACTTCTTCTAATACACACAAAAAGTGTGAATTCATACTGGTTTCAGGATTCACCTTTCTCAGATCCTTTTCACTCTTGGCTAAGCACATTGGTAAATGAAAGGACATCTTTCCCTCCTTTCTGTCCATTTCCATTTGAGAAACCTTACTCATCTCCCCATATTCAGAGGTCATTTGGAGTGTGGCCACTGTTTGCCCTTCCATGCGGGGATCATCAGAGTTCACACTACAATCCTCCAACTGAATATGCATATAAACATCACCTGATAAATTGTAATTTTCTAATTTTGGCCATTTGTGGGTATTTGGCATGATACCAGTCTTTTTAATTTCCTCAACAATCTGTGGCTCAAAGAACTCTTCAGGTGATTGATCTGTACCCCCCTTTTTAGTACTTATTCTTCCTGCCTGTATTTTATTAGCATCTTGATTGTCTAGGGCGGATGTTTTAACATTCACACTTACTCCCTGATCAATTATTTTATCCATGCATGAGTTGTCTTTCTTAAATCTGTCTTGGTTCTTTTGGAATTTCATGTTTGTCTCTTTTTCCTTTTTAATTTGTGCAAATTTCCAAGGTTTGATTTAACTGCATGTTAAACCAAACCTCTGTTTTAGATGTATTTGCAATTTCTGCCTCATGTTCAGTTGCAGGTATTTTCGTTTTTGAATCATTAAGCAGCTCAGAGTCATTACGCAAAACCGGATCAGGGAGATCTGTCTTTTTATCATTGCAGATGTCATGAATATTTAGTCACTTATTATCAGAAGCAACCAGGTCACTTCAATGACCTTCTGCCCCCTCCTTTGATGACTGTTGAGCCGTACATATTTTTCCTATTTGTTCAGCCAACATTTTTACTTGGGCATCAAGACACTGGAATCTTTCCATCTCTCTAGAATCTTCTCTTTGCGGCCTATGCCGATAGTGATTATTTTCCCCCTGGTTAAATCTATTCTGATATCTCTCAGGAGAGTGATTCCTATTTGAGTTGTTTCTGAACTCTTGATTCATGTGGGACAGGGAGCGGGGGGTGTACCTATTCTTTGGTTGTAATCCGTTGGTGGCGATGATTGATTGTATTGACGTGGAGCATAGTTCATAGTCTGCCTCATGTCCTGTCTCTCATTTTGTGAGTATTGTTCTCTATGCTGATTCTCATTTTCAGTAAATCGATCCACATACTGGGGTGTGTCCAGGTTGCCAGATATCATGATGGTGGGGTAAAATCTGCTCTGTGTCCCCAATGTCTGGTAGGGACTATTACTTCTTTGATCTTGGTTTTGTCTCTGATTATTGTTCTTGCCTGACATGTCGGGCCGATATCCTGCCCTGGGCCTGTCTCCTAAATACCTAGGGCTAATGTAAATATCGCTATTAGTAGGATCATGTGACTGAGACATCGGTACAGAGGGCGGCAACCTCTGTAGGATACCCCTCTGTTCGGGTGTCACATTATTTTTGCCTGGACTTTGAGCAGACTCAAGTGACATTTTAGCTGACCCGATTTCCATTACTGTTGCTGAGGACTCTTTAGATTTTGATCTTGTATCTTTCATTTTATCACTCTCTGTACACTGACAGTAGAGCACTCCATATTGTTTTGTACTTTGGTGCACAATCCATTCAAGTGACTTCTCACAACCTAATTCGCAGACTAACTGTGATATAATGTCTTTCTGCAAACCATAAAAATAAGCAGTTTAAAGTCATTGGAATTAGGATCAAAAGATACATCAAAATGAGAAAAAGCTCTTTTTAAGTCTTGCAGAAATTGGCGAGGGGACATATTTGGCCCAGCTGTAATTGTGTATACAACTTTTTTTGCCTCCTGTAATGACTGTAATGGAGAAAAATGATGTCTAATCTCTTTTTCAAATTCTGCCCATGTCATGTTTTGCTGTTCATTTAGTCCCGTGATGATGCTCGCTGTGGGGGCATCCAGAGTTAAGTGAAAGTATTGTCTATATTGTTCCTTAGGTATGTGGAGGGCTTTAAATATATCATGCACCGCTTCTAAGTGGTCTTCTATACAGCACTCCCTTCCTTTTTTGAATGGTTTGATCAGGGCCTTGATTGATTTCATTATCTTGATAGGACTACTTGGCGCTATGTTTGGGATTGCATTACTTTGTGGTTCAGGTGTATGGGATTGGTGGCAACCCCAATGGGTGTGTCAAACCCCCCAAAGGCGCTGCAACCGAGCTCAGACCGTGGCACAGCCACTGGGGCACTATCTCCCTGTGTAGAAATGGAATCCACTTCAATTCCATTGAATGTGGTGCCCTGTCGTTTGTCCTGGGACTTGAAAGTGCATATCTGCTGTTCCAAATCCTTGCACCGTTTAAGGAGTGGATCTGCCTCCTTATGCAAGTAATTGTTTTCATCACCCCTATTATTAATCACATTTTGCATATCGCTCATTTGCATTTGACATTCATTAAACTCGTAGTCTCGCTTGTCTCTTTCTTGAAACATTTTAGCTATCTCTTGTTCAACATTCTGAAGCTCACCTTCTTTCTCAAAATTTTCTTTTTGTAAAATTTGTATTTCCAAAATAACCCTCTCTTTATCTTGTCTCATGTGACCTACCAATCCTGTCAAGTGTTTTAATTCTTGCTCACTTTCCACAAATTGTTTCTTCCTTTGGGACAATTGAGGGTCGAGTTCTTTATACTTTGACTGCATGTCCTTTTGACATACCTTCAGTTCTGCTCTTAACTTTTTTCTCCTGTTCACTAGTTCCATCTAATTCAATTTCTAGTCTGCTAATTAGCTTGGAATCATTTTCTTGCATTTGCAGAGACCTATTTAAAATGAACCATGTTTTGGCACATAGCCGTATCAGGCAATCTTTCTCTGCATGTTTATTAGTAGCATTTAATAATCTCAGAAGACAGACCTGGATTATGCTACCATCTTCAAAAATGTTATCCAATATTTCTTTCTGAACTTCCCCAGAGATACAGTCATGACACTCTGTGGCGTTATTTGATGACCATGTTCCATGTGCATATAATTTTGCCTCCAGATATTGCACCAACTCTGAGAACGTGGCCTCCATTTGAGACATTCTGAGATTCACTTCCGGTGTCACACTGCTCCCACAAAATGAGTTCCCTTTAATGCACGTATGGTAGTGTTAGACACACCTGCTATGCCCATTAGATGCGCTACAGTCTATTTTCCCAGCCGACACACCATATCTGTAAGAGATTTTGTCTTATTGGGGTAAATTTGGAATTTGGTGGTATTTTTATTACCGTAAAATCTTGGTGATAAATTGGTGGTAAACTGGCCTTACATTTAGAGTGGGTTTGGTATTAGTCTATTTTGGTAATTATATATTGTTAGATTGTATTGGTGGTAATTTTAGTGGTATCTTGTTTTGTGGTATTTTAAAAATGATCTTATTCCTGTGGTATAGTAGTGAGCATATATATTTTTATACTAAAACCCCATCATAAACAAATCTTTCCTTTCTATTAGAATGTCTTCTAGTCGCCTGTAGAGAGCCCCAGACTTAGGACACTTCAGAGAACCCAATGAGTTTATTCAGATTGCCACCTATAGTTTGTGGCTGGTATTACTGGCTTATGTACATGCAGTAATCTAAGTGCCAGATTAGGCACCCCTTGCCTTCAGCATGCAAGGAAGCAATCACTCATTACATTTTGCATACACACACCTTCCTACCTTGTAGATATTTACTACTGACTTTCTCTTGTTTGCTATTTTAACTATAATGGTAAATTGGTAAATGCAGTACTGCACTGATATAAACATCACCTCAATGCTTCACATACATAAATGATTCACAGATGCATAAATGACACCAAAGTCTCAATTTTTTTTAATCTGTACTTTGTATTACATGACAATTACAAATCGCAAAACATCTCACCACCAAAACATCTTACCACATGATATTTATAGCATCACCTGCAAGATAAAAGAACAACAGAAACAAGCAGGTAATTTGCAAACACAAATTTATGTTCTCACACCTTGAACATAGAGAGAAAAATAAACAGAGTTTTTTTTTAACCTCTCTGCACTGCCAATAAATTCTAGCAACACACGTACATCATACTATATATTTTTTTTCCTCACTTGCCACCAATCTTACAAAGGCCAGTGAAATCTGAAGACCCTGCATGACCTTGCTGTCTTCGTAGACCTAGGCTCAGTGCCAAACCCCCTCGTATGTGTGGGGAGCTGCCAGCTGATTATGCTCGTAGCCAGCGCTCAACCCACTTGGAGTTCAACAGATATGGCACCGTCCGTCTCCTGGTCCCGGCACGAACTGCCACCTCCCTTCACTTCATTTCTTAGGAAAACTCTGATTCAGCCCTCTATTGACATGGCTTATCCACCTGCAATCCCTACCAATCAGAATAAAATACATGTGCCCTGTGCCAGCCTTCGTTTTTCAATACAATGAAGACTTCATTTTCAAAGCAACTGTTTGATTTACCTTCCTGCATTTTACTTATTTATGTTCTCCACAAACTGAATAAAACGCTAGTGTGCATTTCCTCATGGAAAATAAATGAAAACAGTGCAACCAAAACATGGACTGTATTTCATTGTGCAAAGAGGACTGCATTATAATGTTAGAGAAGTTGAAATTAGTACTTTAGTAATGTTAGTGCAAGGTTAATCAGTTATGTATTCTAATGCAGTTTCCATACAATTCCAAACATCCGATATAAAATTGTGAACCTCCTTATTTTAACTGGCAGCACACCATGCTAAAATGTTTTTTTTATTTTTTACTAAGTATTCTGAAAACTTGCTTGCTGGCTGTTACTGGCTGTTACTGAAGTAATGCCTGTAGTTTCAAACTGGGCCTGGCTGTATTTCTCAGCTGCATGGCAATAAAACCCTATATATATCCTTACAGGATTCAGAAAACCCTATATATATCCTTACAGGATTCAGGAAGTGGAAAACATAGAGAGATGCGGGCACACGAGGGGCCTGGGAGGCTTAATTTACAATGATTGGTAAAATGCGATTTCAGGGGCACAAGCACTCACCTGCTCGTATGCAGGAAGAAGGAGGACAACGGCCTACTGTGGGTCTCTAGATTCAATGAACACTAGATATCAGCGAATCAGGGCGGTGGGCGGGGTGGGAGTTATTAACACAAGATATCAGCAAATCAGGGCGGTAAGCAGGATGGGAGGCAGGAGGTGGAGGGGATTCAGGAAGTGGAAAACCGGGGAGATGCAGGCACACAAGGGGCCTTGGAGGCTTAATTTACAATAATTGGGTAAAATACAATTTCGGAGGCACAAGCATTGACCTGCTCATATGCAGGAAGAAGGACATTGTTCTTAATGGCAAATTTACTGAACTTCGGGCGATAGACCAAAACCTTTGTTTTTGCCATGTTGATATCCAGATACAGCTCAGAGCATTTTTCCACAAAGGCCTCGAGAGTGGTCCTGAGGCCTTTTGGTGATGTGGCTAATATGACTGCATTGTCAGCAGAAAGCAGCAGTTGGCAGCCCGTCAAACACAATCTGGTGGGGTCCAGACATTTCCTTCTAACATGCCTTACCACCTCATCAATGTACAATAAGAAAAGGACAGGGGCAAGCATGCAACCCTGCCTTACTCCTCCTGATGCGAATGGGTCCGTTAGTTCCCCACTCATTCTCCACCGAACAGAGGCAGTGTTACCACAGTATAACTGTATGATTACATGTAAGAGGGCAGGCAGAAATCCCCTCTTTACCAAGATTTTCCATAGAGCTGGTCTCGACATGGAGACAAACGCAGTCCTGAGGTCGACAAAGGCAAAATATACCTTCATCTTTTTCAGGGCCATGTACTTCTGCATTATGACATGTAAGTGGAATGTCTGGGTCTATCCTGCTGATTCCAGATTGGAATCCAGCTTTAAGGTGGTCAATGATCTCATTTTGTGAAACCCATACCTGGGGATGAACGCATATTGCTTTTGCAAAGACTTTCCCTATCCTGTCCAATAGTGAGATGGGCCTAAAGTTAAATGGGTCCTCCCTCCCTCCCTTCTTATAAATCAGGATTATGATGGCCGTTCGTCAGGAGGGCGGGACCCTGTTTTGTCTGAAGCATGCATTATAAAGGAGCCATATCATGGGCCCCTAGACCATTATCTTGTCTTTAAATAAATGTGTTGGGATAAGTTTTGGGCCCGGTGAATAGGCCTGCTGATATTCCTCCCATCCTGGCGCACTTGGGGCTTTGCTTGTTCTCCTAAGTGTTCATTCATGCTGTACAGCTCACAGTAATGTTTAGTGAAGGAGTTAGGACTTATTTCAGAGACCACCCCTCTGTCACATCCATCCTCCAAACCACTCACCAACCTCTAGAAAGTCTGTGAATCGCCAGACAAACCCACCTCTTGTAAATCTTCTAATTTTTGCTAGACAAGTGCCTCTTTCTTGGTATTCATCAAGGTTTTAAATGTTAACCTAAGCAATCTAAGCTTTAGTTTATCAATGGGTTGTTTACTTTTTAGGGGTTTTAAAATGGCACTCTTAGCAATTCTACAATCCTTGTCATACCAAGGGCAGGTTTTCGTAGCATACTTTTTATAGTCTTGCTGGGTTTCATGACAAAGGGTTGGATAGTCTCAATGACTCTATGGAATGTGCGCAAAATCTCTTTCTCTCCCATGTCTACCCGGGAGCACTGTCTTATTAGTGGCAAAATAGCATTGCAGATTTGGGGCCTCACTTGAGTTAAGTCCAAATCTGCCCATTTTATTTGTTGTTTTGTTGAGCCTTGTATGCAAATGGATACACTGTTATTAGGGGGGCTATTTATGCGATCTCTGGGGGTGCCACCCCAACCGTTTAACTTTATGAATAGCGACTTGTGGTCACTCCCTTCTATACTCAAGACTTAAAAACCTTGTATCGCAGCCCATAGCTCCATTGATACAAAGATAAATCTATATATGAGGAACCCCCATGCCCTACAAATGTCAGCTTCAGTGGTTGATCCTTAGGAAAGCAAATGTTAGAGGCCCTGAGCCCCAATCCCAGTAAAGTCATGACACAACTAAGTGCCGATGGATGGGCTCTCCTCCTAGGTGGCGGAACCAAGGCTGGAATGTCCCATGCCTCATATAGCTCATCCCATGCCCCCTCCACTTGGCCACCCTGTCATCCCATCCCACTTTTCAGGGCTCTACTAATGGTGTTCATCGTACCAACCACAGGGACGGGACTTACCACCCTCACACCTAGCCCCCTGGTCAAACCACTCTGGTGGCTATGTTCGTCCCCTAAATTGTGGGTCGGTTTTCACATTTTGGGCTAGCAGGTTTTCACTGGGTTTAACCGGGATTAGCATTTGGGCACTCACTGGATTCCTGTCCGCTCCAGGTACTGGGATCAGCCTGGCCTTGATGGACACTAAGTCTGCGGCAACCCGGTCCACGTGGCTCTTAATGATCTTTTCTACCCTGCCGCATAAAAGATCCAGCAAAGCTGAGGATTTACCCAGTGCGTCCATAGAACCCATCAACCTCCCCAATGCACGATTGGTGGTGGTTTCAGCCCCTTCAGTCTGTGCTCCCGTATCCACACATATGCGCTCACTGTTATGTCCACATGGTCTCTGGGCCATGGAACGGGTCCCTTTATTTTGTTTCACAGGGAAACCAATGGGACTGGGGATAACATAATTTCCTCCTTTAGACAGTTCCTTCCCCAGGACCAAGTACTGATTGGTGGTGGGCACCTTAACAAAACAATCCCTGATAATATCATTCACCCTGGTCACGTTAGCCTCTGTCCTGCCCCCTCCAAACTGAGGGGCTGTAGGGGTCTCTTTCGCAGGAGAAGCTACAGTGCTCTGGAGGATATTCCACTGACTTACTATGTAGCTCTATTACTTGTACACATTCTTCCCCTTGATGGGCGGTGGTTAATACGTAATTCTTGCCCCCTTCCTGGCCCTCAAAGGGGCTATTTCATATGTGCCCAAGGGGTCCTGGGGTTTTCTCCAATATCTCTGCCTAAGTGTTTGAACGTCTATGGGCTTCAGTATGGGGCTACATTTTCGGAGCGTTTTTTCGTATCTTCGGTTTTAGCCAACAGTTTAACAGGCGATATCATAAGCACGTGGCCCTCACAGGCACTCCACGGACAGCCACAGACAGCGTTGCCCTTATGCCGGGGGGCTTACGCTGCAAGGTGCTGTGGTAGGGGTTTTATTCCCTCCTCTTCTTCTCCTCAGTGTTGGTGTGCCAGGCAGCCACAATCAGCAGGGCGAGCAGCAAACAGATCCTGGGACAGCCACAGACAGCGTGTGCTGTGGTAGGGGTTTAATCCCCTCTTCTTCCTCTTCTCAGTGTTGCTGGGTGTGGCAGCCACAATCAGAAGGGCGAGTGGCAAACAGATCCTGGGACACCGACTGCCACAGACAGCGTCGCCCTTATGCTGGTGGGCTTACGCCGCTAGGGTGCCGTGGTAGGGGTTTTATCCCCTTCTCTCTTCTGTGTTGGTGGGGCGCGGCAACTACATTCAGCAGGGCAAGCGGCAAACAGATCCCGGGACACCCACAGCCACAGCCAGTTTTGCACTTATGCCGGCGGGCTTACCACTTGATTTTGAAAATAAGGCACCACGGTCCATGTAATATGAAAAGGTACTGAGCTATGATAATGATAATCATTTTTTTTTTAAATTAGCGCCTCTTCTGGAATAATTTCCTCTTGCAGACGTCTCTCAATTGATCTGGCCCATTATCTTGCGTGTCATATGCATAACCACGCTCTTTGCATCAGGGATCCGCAACCTTTGGCTCTCCAGGTGTTTTGCAATACAACTCCCATTATCCTTTGCCAGCAACATGAATGTTGAAGGATCTAGGAAGTTGTAGTCCAAAATATCTGGAGAGCTGCAGATTGCACGCCTGCGCTAAACAGTATGAGGCATTAGCTTTATAAGCAACACTGCCCAAAATTAGAAAAACTCAGAGAAGGAAGGATTTTTTAAATGTACCTGAAATGTCCCACTAAGCTTGAAAACAACAATAAGAGTGCCTCCTCCAGTGGGAAAAGTTATGTATTCACCAACAAGCATATAATTGTGTCTTTTGCTTCTCAGCCACAAGCGAATTAGAAGCTCCTGAAGTAGGCAACTCGGATTCAGACCATTAATAACACAGGGCCATTGCCAGGTCCCTCCCAGAAATCAAGCTGTTAAGGGGCCTGAAATGTGAATCTCCCTCTGAGGGCCTTTCCGTCCCTTGTTGCTCCATGCATGCACTGTGTGTTGCATGGGTGATATCCTCTTTGTGAAGGCATGATTCTCCTTTTACATATTTTGTTTGACAATAGTATTTTCACATTCGGCTCCGAACAACACCCACATATATTTACTTGTAATAAATACATGACTTGATTTTTCACACAGCCAAGCGCTGTTTCCAGTGTCGTTTATCATTGTCATCCAGGAAATGTTCTACTGACCTTATTAGTGATGAGTGACACCGCATCTATTTACTCTGACACTTGCATCTGACACTGACATCTCTAATCCTATGTGAGCCCTGCGGTGCTTGACACCAGCTCTTAAGTATGTTTCATCTAATTTGTTTGAGAAAAAAAACATGGATTTCCAAATCTGTGCATATACTCTTTCTCAGAGGGAGGATATTATAGAATGCTCTTTTTCCCTGTCCACCTGGGTCTGAAACCTGTGCTTCCATTTCAGCCGGATTGCTCTTTGAAACATTTAAAAATCTGGTAATGGACACCCCCCCTCAAATCCCGCCCCCCCCCTTTCTTCACTGACTCCCTAGAGCCCCAAGGGAACTTTGAACTACTCGCCGGAAAATTGGCAAACGTAGATCTCATTATATTGACTGCAATATTGTCAAACTGTAAGTTGAATCAAACAATCATATTATATCATTATATCATTATTTATATCGATTCTGCCAATCAATGCAGAGGGGAGATTTTCCCACTCTCCAAGAACACTGTTTTTTAAATGTTCATTAACTTATTCTGACAACTATGACTACCTTCTTTTGTTATTTCTATTGTCAAATATTTCCTATGTTTTTGACTGGATTTTTCTAAAGAAGAACTCGATCCAAGAAACCAATTTATACGTTCTGACTTTCTAGTCGCTACCCCAAACATGACAAATCTTCAGAATCCTCCCAAAATAAGTTTGCTCTCTCACAATAATATATGGTTCTCGTTGAACAAATCATATAATATTTTACGTATAAGGAACCATTGGCTCTTCATTCCTTATATGCAAATGTGGGAATTTTCAAACATTTTCTTTCTTTCTGGACCAACGTTTCTATCAACAACACAGAATGTAAGCACGATATTGACATGCATGTCTTTGCAACTGAAAAGTAAGAGACAGACCTCCTGTAATTACAACTATATATGTGCATTCTCGTAAAATGATTTCAGTACCCTAAATGTGCCACTTAACCCAGAGTATCCAGTAAACCTTTTAAATGCTCAATCACACATTGCTTTGCCCATAATTGCCATGTCAATTGTGTAAATCATTATGAAGTGCAACACATGGAAAATTGACATTTTAGGATACACTGTTGCTGCCATGTAAGAAACAGACTTCAGATAACTTTGAACACTCAAGTCTACCCATGACATGCATGAAAAGACCAACCTGTCCTTTTATTACCTCTGAATTCTAGGACTTGGGAGTTTTCTTTCCCATTTTAAATTTAGAAAACTACAAGTCCGACAATTCCAAGAAAAACATGATTGAATGGACTTCTGACACATGTCGAAGGGACATTTGATAGATCTATATAATTTTGTGTAATTAATGAATCTAGATGCAAGAATCATACAAAGACCCTGGTGCCAGCACTGGGCAATGAAGTGCGTCTCTATGGTTTTGTACATTTTGTGTTGTTTCCCAACTTGTTAGAAACTGTAATGAAGGTTTTCAAGGTTTGCTTTCACAGTCAAAGTGCTTACTGACTATCTAACCTCAAAACAATGATATTTCTTTATACCTTACCAATCAAAGTAAAAGCTACTTATGAACGTCTAATGTAACCCTGACAGACTGCCACATTCTCATTTCTTTTTGGATTTAATACCTGTCCTAACATCTGGAGTTGGAGAGTCCTACATTAATGGCTCTTTTGATGATGAGACTGGTAATTTTAATCCTCCTAGAGTCTTTCATCATGAAATCAGCTATTGTAAGCAAATATTCATGATGCAAAGCTTGATAATAGCCTTTCAGCGCTTCCAAACTATCTTCTGTTTTACTTCCCAGCCCAGCGGCTAGTATAAGTTTCATTTTCTGTATCCCATTTTTACTTTGATTTTTCCAGGCCAAAGGAGCATGCTTTCTCTCCACCTTCTTGTACAGCCTAATTAATGCTCATGTTCTGATATATTTTCCCTGCAGAAGAAAAGTAAACGCTTGCATTTTATTATTTGAATGTGCAAGTATTTTATGATGAATACATTATATTTGCCTAATCTCTATTTGTTTATTACTAGTCCCCATTCTTCAGTAAGATCAGACACTAAGGAACCCAACATGCTCAGGCGACCCACCGATCCCTCGTTCCTAAAATATTCATCTGCTCTTTTTTCAAGTAAATCAAATGGATGCTAATCTCACACAACTTTCTGATTTCTGTCCATTCGTCTGATATCGCATGTTCTTAGTTTCTAGAGCGTTCTATCTACGCGTGGGTGAACCTTGACAGTGATGCTTGGCATAGTTTGCTTGATGAGCTATTTGAAGGAACATTTGGACAAATTATGTTTGGTGGGATAATTATGAAAAAGTAGGAGCTGAATACAAAGGTTTTTCACTTATTTTTAATTGCCTATAGTGTTCAGAGACAGTGGAATGGGGTTACAAAGTTGGGGGACAATATTACTGAAATATTTGCCTGCAGAAGTCGTCAAGTCACACTTGATGGCTGACAGTAGGTGGGATTAAAGGTTATGTAAATCCTATTGAAGGCAGAGTGTTTATTGGGCATTTTGTATGGCGCATATTCAGAGGTGTTCCAGGCACCAAAAGACAAGATGGGGGGGGGCATGGAATCAAAAAAGTAGAACAACAAAAACGGCTCTATTAGCCTTGCGACAATCCCACCATGCACTTGCATGATAAACTGGTAAGTGCAGGGGGAGAGGGCAGAGGGAGAAGTGCAGGTGTGTGGTACCCCCAAGGAGGCACCAAGAAGTGCTGGGTGGCCAAAGGCGGCACATACTGGGGGTAAGGGAGGAGGGAAGATGAGTGCGGTGGACAGGGAGGACCAGTTGGGTTAGTCCAGGGAAGGGAGTCTGAGGGCAAGTGCAAAGGATGCTGGGGGACTAGGAGAGGGGGGGTCTGGTCCCTGTATGTTCTGAAGGGACCAGGCCACAGTCTGAGAGGGAGAGTAAGCAAGGAGGGGGTAGGGAAGGAGGAGGAGAAAATTAAAGTCTTGAGAAGTTTCCAGAATTTAAGAAGATCCTACTCAAGTCTGAGGGGGGAGGGAGTCCGTCCTGAGGGAGGAGCCAGCTGAGGAAAGGGATCTACCTCCTACTCTCTGCTTGGAGAAGCGTTTGACCTGCAGAGGGTTGAAGCCAGAATACCGAAGGACTCTGGTCGGGAGGTACTTAGGGAGGCAGAGCTGGATGTAAAGAGGTCCCAGGCCTCAGACAGCCTTGTGGATGATACAAAGGGTCTTGACTTTGATCCTTGGGATCACTGGGAGCCAGTGGAGAGATTTTGTGGCTGGAGAGATGTGGTCCCTGGGCTTGAGTCCAAGGATAAATCTTGCAGTCCTATTCTGGCTTAGTTGATGAGGGCAAAGGGTGGAAAGGGGGCAGGTTGAGGAAGTGGCTGTTGCAGTATTCAAGCCTATCAAAAACCAGGGCTCTGGAGATGTTGAGCTTGTGGGGGAAGGTGAGCAAAGGGAGAATGCCGATGACGAGGTGCAACTGAAAATTGGTCTTCTTGCCAAGGCTTGTGATGTGTGGAGAGAAAGAGAGAGAGGAGTCAAAGAAGATCCCAAGGTTTTTGCCTCATAAGTAGGTGAGGGGAGAGGACCCATGGAGTCTGGCCAGAAAGAGTGGTGGAAGCAAGGAGTAGGCGTCCCAATGAGAAGGATCTCTGTTTTAGTGGCATTAAGGCAGAGATCATTGGCAGAGCACCATGCCCGAATAGCAGTAAGGCAGTCAGGTACGAGGGAGGAGGAGAGGAAGAGATAGAGGTGGGAAGTTTGAAAGAGAGCTGTGTGCCATCTGTGTAACACTGAAAATGAGGGGAGGAAGTGGAGATCAGGTGGGCCACAGGGGCTGGGTAGATGTTGAAGAGCAAAGGCGATAGGGGAGAGCCCTGGGGGATGCCACAGGTATAGAGTGAGTTGTAGGTGAGAAATGTGCCCATTTGCAATTGGGAAGGTCTGTTTGAAAGGAAGGATGACAGCTACACCAGTGGCTAGTCCGTGATGCCTAGGGTATCATGGAGATGGTTTATGAGGATGGAGTGGTTGACTGTGTCAAAAGCGGAAGAGATATTCAGGAGGAGCAGAACAAAGGGAGTGTTGGAATCCGGGTTGGAAAGTAGGTCTTCAAGGGTGTTCAGGAGAGCAGTTTCCATGCCTCTGGCAGCCCTAAATCCAGACTGGTGGTCGTGGAGGCAGCCAGCCATTTCGGTGTGGAGGGTCAGTTGTGTGATGACCAGCTTCTCCATGAGTTTGTCCAAGAAAGGCGTGATAGAGATAGGGCGATAGCTGGCTGGGCAAGAAGGGTCAGCAGACAGCTTTTTTAGGAGAGGGTGCACAAGAGAGTGCTTGAGGGGTTGAGGGAAGGAGCCAGTGGCAAATGAGTGGTTGCAAAGGACAGCCAAGGCTTGAGCAAGATAGGCAATGTTATCCATGATGGTTGTGGAGGAGCAGGGGAGCACCTGTTTAGAGGAGACTTTCATAGAGCTGACGACTCTAGGGATCTCATCTGTAGCAATTGGGGAGGAAGAGAAGAGTATGGGGGAAGGGGGCCAGGGAAGGTGAGAGAATGAATGTGGGGGGGTGCAGATGACAGAGAAGACAGGATGTCCTGAGTTTTGGAGGAAAAGTGGGTGGCCAGTGCAGAGTAGAAAGCCTGAGAGGGGTGGGGAAAGCAGGAGATTGGCAAGTTCCTTGCAGATTTTAAAGAATTCAGCTGTGTTACTGGTTGCTCCAGGGATACAGGCTTGGACATGATCCCTCTTCTTGGAACAGATGGAGAGACAGTATTGGCTTTGGAGTAGGCATCAGGCCAGTTTGTCAGAGGATAAGCTAGATGCCTACCATTTCTGCCCTGCAGCTTTGCACTTGCATTTCAAAGTGGCCAGATTGTAGTCATACCAAGAGTTACATTTAGAGACAGGTTTCATGGGGATCCTCATGATGGGGGCGAGGATGTCCAGGGTGTTAGAGATATAGAGATGGAGTTTAGCTAGAACAGAGTCAGAAGGAGAGTCTAATAAAGGAGGTGGAGGAGGGATGAAGGAAGAGGCAAATGCAGCGATGGACACATGCTTCATTGATCGAATGACAGAAAAGGAGACTGGCAGTGCAGGCGGAGGAGTCAGGGGTCAGGGAAGGTCAAGGTGGGAAGAGAGGAAAGAGTGGTAAGACCAGGGGAGAAGGGTAGTGAGAGGGTTAGAGAGAGGGATGTCTGTTTAGATGAGAGCATCCAAGGTGTGTCTGGCAGAGTGGGTTCGGCAAGAGGGAAGGATAGAGAGGGAAAGAGTGTTGCAAAGGTCGCGGAAGAGAACAGTGACCCCATCTGGAGAGTCGAGATGGATGTTGTAGTCCCCAAGGAAGATAGGTTTGGGGGAGGAGGCAAGAAGAGAGGAAGACAGGTCGGCCCATTCTGAGAGGAAGAGGGAGGATGGTGCAGGGGTTTGTAGATGGTAGTGAGAGTAAGAGGGAAGGTAGGTGAGACCGACAGCATGCATACTAGGCTTTCAAAGGATGAGTGAATTTGAGTGGGGATGATGGAGGCAAGAATCCATTCAGGGAAGATCAGGGCCACTCCACCACCAGTCCAAGAGAGCCTGGGTTTGGACAGAATATTGCAACCCTAGGGAGAAGAGTGTCAAAAGCAGTGACAGAGCTGACCTTGAATCAGGTCTCAGTGAGAGCAAGGACGTCAAAGACAAGGTCTTCAAGGAGGTAACAGATGTCAGAGGATTGGTTAATAGCAGAGCGAGAATTGAGGATAGCTAAGTGAAGCTGGTTTACCCCTTTAAAACATTTGTGAAGGGACACAGGGGTAGGGTGCCACTACTGGGTTGGAAGGGGAGAGAGGGGATGAGGGAAGGAGGGGTGGAAGGAGAGGGAGGGAAAATGAAGAGAGAAGGAAGATGCCTGTCAAGATGGCAAAGGATGTACTGAGAGCCCCGGGCCATGATAGTGCCATTATGATAGACATTAATGGTGTATTTGGAAGATGCAAAGTCAGCCAAGAGCACTTTCCATCTGGGCCCGTCAGTAATGGGTGAGGAGGAGAAAGAGGGGAGGACAGAGACCATATGGGGGGTCCTTAGGTTAGAAGAAGGAACAGCAAAGAGAATGGCAATGATGGTCTCTCTAGAGGAAACATTGATGTAGATGTCTGCGATGGGCAGACCTGGGTTGGAACTTAGGAGTGCCTTTTTTTGTTTCTTCCTTCCATACTTTGTGAGAGCGGGAGGATAGGAGATGGAGAAGCAGTTAGAAAAGTTAGGGGAGATGGAAAGCACCATGGGAGCAGAAACAAGAGGAGGAGATGGGGGTGATAGCCAGAATGTAGCCAAGCACTATACAACAGTAGTGTCACACCAGGCGGCCAAGCAGACAGATCAATGAGCACGCTGGAAATGCCCAGATATACAGATCATTAACAATTGGTAGCACACCTGAATTCGATTTTAGCCCAAAGCACTTAAAAGAAGTACAGTTTGGTGGAGGATGGACAGTTGGAAGCACACCTAAATTCGATTTTAGCCAAAAGCACTAGAAAGCAGTACAAAATGGTGATGGATGCACAGTTGGAAGATAATCTAAATTTAATTTTAGCCAAAAGCACTAGAAAGCAGTAGAACATGGTGGTGGATGCACAGTTGGAAGCACACCAAAATTAAATTTGAGCTAAAAGCAGTAGAAAGCAGTGCAAAATGGTGGTGGATGCAGAGTTGGAAGCAAATCTAAATGGAATTTTAGCCAAAAGCACTAGAAAGCAGTAGAACATGGTGGTGGATGCACAGTTGGAAGCACACCAAAATTAAATTTCAGCTAAAAGCACTAGAAAGCCAATACAAAATGGTGGTGGATGCACAGTTGAAAGCACACCTACATTCGAGTTTAGCCAAAAGCACTAGAAATCATCACAAAATTGTGGTGGATGCGCAGCTGGAAGCAAACCAGAGCCTAAAAGTCATGTATTTTAATTTTTTTATTTTTTTTACATAGGAGTAGGGAATTACGAGAGCAGTATGATGCACATCAAGATGCATGGTAATGTTGGTGCAGAGAGATAGAGGTTGCAGATTAGGCATGTAGGGAAAGGAACAGCCAGTAATTTGCGCAGATATAGTGCCCAAGAAAGGTGGGTGGACCAGAGAGATCCATAATTGCTTACCAGGGCAATTGAAATCAAGAGCTGATCGTGCACAGAGCGTGGGGATCACAAAATCAGTACAAAAACCATTGAGAGTGTTGCCGAGTAGCCAGGGACGTCATTTCACCAACATTCCAGGGGTAGTGGAAGTGACATCACACGACCTTTGACCCCTGTGACATCACAGGAAGTGATGTCATTTGACCCCACCCCAAAGTGATATCGCGGGATGCGATGGAACGCGACCTTTCACCCGTTGACAAAACAGGAAGTGCTATCACATAGCATTGTACACTACACAAATATGGTTACAATATCGCTATAATGTGATGTACATTTCATACAAGAATGGATCGCCATATGTATTGTTAAGATCATTGTATATAGGCCCATATTACCAAATTACTGTGAATGCAATCAGAGGTCCATGACCAAATGATAATGATGTGTTATTATATAGCACTTACGCTTAAGCGCTTTACATAGAAAAAATATACACCCAATATCACCCAACCTGTGTTGGTACTCATTTATCGACCTCAGAAGGATGAAAGACTGAGTTGAGGCGTTTAAGAACAGGCTAAATCAGTGACTCACCCCCTGAAGTGTGCCTGAATTAAACCTTTATTGAGTCTAGCAATTATTGTATAGAATTCCAGAAAGACACATTATTTGGTATTCCTAATCTTTCTTATTTAGGGTCAGTGCTGAAAGTGTTAGACTTGTGTCACTCCTTTTCTTTTTTATGGGGCTTTAACAAGAAAGCCAGCCACTCCAGAACTAAAGAGCAACATGGTGCTGGCCAGAGCCCATGAGCTTACATTACAAAAGAACAAAAAAGCTAAAAAAAACGTTTCTTTCTTTTTTTACTAGAGGTCACAAGGGTGACCACAGAGGTCACAGGGGAGACCTCAGAGGTCGCAGTTGCAACCTCTGGCGATCCCTAAATGACGTCCCTGCGAGTAGCTGCAGAGTAGCTGCAGGGAGAGATGCTCTCTCCAGAGCCGAACAGGGCCAAAAAGGGGCCTTAGGTCATGGCCTTTGGCGGACTGGTTCTCTTGCCTGCCAGTTCTCAATTGGCTTTTGTATGGGAAAGTGAGCCAATCAGATCATTCGCAGTGGGCAGTGATGGTGAGGCAATCCGGTGCCTGAAGAAACTGCGATGAGGACCCCCATGATGTAAAACAAAACGGCCACAGCAATTTACATCCCAACAGGGCCACATGGGCACACAAGCTGCAGCAGCGTCTGTGGGAAAGGTAGAAGGAACACACTGTGCAGGAAACAACTTCAGGCTATTTAGGCTTCCATATGCGATCAGAGTTGGAACACACAATAATTTTATTTATTAAATATAGCCTTTACCTTCATCGTATCCCATTTCGTGACATGATTGATGATTGAAGAGTCTTGACTCTTTTACGCACTCACAGCCAATTCAAGGCTTGCAATTCAGGTTAATGTCGTCCCTGAAGTCTAACCTGAACCGGTGAGTGACTGAATTTGGAAACCTATCCAAAAGTGCAAATATGTTGGTTGAATGCCAAGGAACAAGCCGTTAGCATCATCCGTTCTGTAGAAAGCAAAGACAATAATTGCAGTCCCTCATTATCCATGTTTGAGGAAAGGAACACTTTATTTATTGTGTCATGGTTTAAAAGAAGAAAAAAACTTTCACAAATTACACACAGTAAACTCTCATTAAACATAGAATATGATATCATCAATAAAGAGCAACAAGCACAAGGGATTTGAGAAATTAATTAAAATTAAACATAAATTACCATTCAATTAGACTCAGCTTCCCGACCCGATGAATTAGAAAATCCTTATAGTTACGGGACGCGGTTTAACCACAAAACAACGACCGCAAAAGCAATCTGGATCAATACTACATGTATTCAAAATATATTTCCCCCAAAATAGGACACACTCCTCCACCAGAGTGGGACACTCAACTGCAAGATGTTATAAGTAATGCAGTCTCAGGGGGTACCTTAAAATCGCAGCAGCTTGGCCTGGGGAAGTTGTGTTTATTTCTAATATATCTTATGTCCCCAGTTAAGAGCAGTTTAAAATGGAACCTCATGAACAGATGTGGTAGATTTGCATTTGGGAATTTCTCTAGATAAGACAGCATAGTGTCCCGCCTTTTGTGCTTACGCGCAAGATTCTTGCGTTATTTATATGTTGGGAGTGCTTCACAGGTATCTATCCAATCGGCTTCACACAGTCTCTGCTTGGCCAAGGTAGGATTCTCAATTAGTTGTTCTGTGGAGCAGTTAATTTTCCCAGTAACTCCTTACACCTCAGTACCCACTTGGTAACATAGCCACACCTACCTTCTAGCCGTAAAGCACACATGTCACAACAGGGGCGTTGCTAGGGGGGGGCTAAGGGGCTATAGCCCCTGATCTTTTGGTTGTAGCCCCGGATAGAATCTCAGGAGCTACAGCCAAAAGACTAGCTAGCCCCCAGTCCCAACAGTTCTGACATCAGCTTAGCCCCGGGTCTTTTCCAGACCTAGCAACTCCCCTGTGTCACAAAACAAAGAGCCTACAAGGGTGTAGGGAGGGGGTTGTAAAACCTTCCTTGAAACTAATGGCAAAATCCATATCAATCTGCTTTCTTAGTTATAGTAGTGCCAGCTGAAAACGAATAACCACTAATGGTACACAGTTTAGAAGATGTAAGGCAGTGTGCCATCACCTAGCTTCCAGCAGATTCATGACCTCCTAGTCAAGCAAGAGCTTGATCTCCCAATCGTATATCCCTTTAGGGACACCTTCATTTTGAATATATTTCACAATAGGCCTCAGCCAGAATCTGACATATTTGTTGTTTATTCTTTTCATCATGCCATATCATATATGTCATATCATATATATCATATTATATCATTCTTGGTATAAGGTTCTCAACCTTTGCTTGCAAAAAAAGCCAGAGTAATTGCCTTACTTTCTTTACTAACAAAGGGTATGACAAGGTACATACAATGATTAGTAGTTTCAATGGCTGTGTTTTCTAATCTCCACATGTAAACGAGCATTCCCCTATGTTTAGAAAATGGCATGATCTTGGTTTTAGTCATATTATTAATCAAATGGTTGTCCACTGCATAAGCATATCATGCTTATAGCATCCTCTGAAGCCTAATTGAGTGTGGTCCATGATAACAATATCAGTTAAGACTGGTTTCACGCAGAAGAGGGTCACCCATAGCCACACCATCTATAGATTCTCCCAGGTCAGAGATGTAAATGTTGAATAGGCAGGGTGCCAGAATGCATCCCTGCCTAAGCCCCTTCGTATTTGGGTTCTACCCGGAAATACTTCCTCTCGTGTCTAATCGAACCTGAGTGCAGGTTTCAGCATAGATGTATACCAGATATTTAGTAACCCAGAAAGTAGATCAGAAGCTGAGGAGAAATCAGCAAAACCTATGTAAATACTCGTTAGGAGGTGTGATAAATCACATTCCAGGGTACCAGTGGTACAGGGGTGAATATCGGTTTCTAAAGCATCAATCAGCTACACACTTCTAATACACCAGAACAGATCCAAACAGATTGGTTTAAACAAGCATACAATTTAAATTTTAAACCTCCTTGTGCAATTTTGGTAACATGGACGGAACAGCAGGTTTATCTCCTCTAAAGGTCGTGGATCGTTGCTTATTTGCCAAACAGCAAACATACAATTGTTACCCAATGATACAAGGACTGTCCAGTCAAGCATGTGTAAAAATATCTACTTTATTATTATCACGACAGACAAACTAATAAAGCTACTAAACGCAACCCAGCCTGTAAAGGAATGCAGAGAACAGGCAGTTTCTAAAAAGGAAAAAGGGCGGCCCTCTGGATACTGACAGGAGGCTGGTTGGTTTGGTTCATAACCACCGTCGTTTTTTAAAGGATTATTGGCTTCAGAAAAAAGGGGGAATGGGTCTTAAAATGTCTCTAGGGGCCTGCTGGGATGTACCAGGGGGACAGAACCACAATGTACCTCTTGCTGTCATTTTTCTTGGTGCTTGTGAAGTCAGCTTCAGGACACTTTCCAGGCTTCTGTGACAGAGTTCGAGACAGGAGCTAGTGGTGGGTATTAGGCGGCAAGACAATTCGGCAAGTGAAGCTTAGCAAATGGTTGCAGGCTGGCCTTCACCGCGACTCATAGTCAGGAGTCATTGGCACAATGCTGATTGGCGGTTCTGAAGCTCTGATCACATTGTTTTGGGTTCCTTCAGCGACTGCGGCTTGATGGCAGTAGCTCGAGGCTTGATGGCTGTTAGCGTTGCAGGCAATTGTGGACCGAGCAACTTGACAGGCTCGAGAATGTCCTTTGAGGCATACAGCAGCAGGCACTTGTCATTGCATTTTCCCCCGCCTCTTCAGTAGGCTTGTGTTGTTGGCCCAAGGGCTAGGATGTGTGTTGCTGCCTTGTCCTTGGTTTTGGGTTCAGAGACCTTCTGGCACTCCCTGTCCAGGGAGCTTGGAGCAGAGCCCAGCAGGGTACCGGTTCTGAAGTGGCTGGAGGGTCTTCTGAGTTCTTTCTCCCTCTGTACCTGAGGAGTAGTTAAGGGGAGGGATCTTACTTCCCTCTTTGGATGTTCCTGGCCTTCCTTCACTGGCGGAAGCTATAAGGCAGACTGTACCTTCGGCCAGTGTCCAAGGATGAGTTACTTCAAGTGAAGTCTTCAGATGATCTTCTTGAAAGAGGGGCTCAGGCCCTCAATTAAGGCTAACTGGGCCACAGTGATTGGTGTAGGCTGAGTTTACCTTATTGAACCAATCCTGGGGTCCCTACCAACAGTATTCTGAATGTGTGAGTTTATAACCAGAGTGCTTTGCAACAGGAAAAAGTAAGGGGATCCTACAGGAACAAGGGCGTCCCGTAAAAAATATGGCTGAACCATTCTCCCCACAGAAAGAGTTTTGGGCTCACTCCCCTTTTATACTATGTCCCACCCACCTTCTTGTCAGCTGTGACCCAAGACTTACTCTGGTTAATGGTTCTCCCTGTGTGTTTCCCTTTTAAAGTGGCAGATCCCCCTTGAAGATGCTGAGAGACCAGATTCTCTGGCTTATGCATTCCACATTCTTGTATCTTATTAATGGGGTCCTCCTAGCAGGGGTTGTCTACTGCAACAATAGACTCAGACATGTCAATTCACTGTCATTGATATCAAGAGGTGGGAGCTGACTTCAAGTTCACACAGTTACACATGAAAGGTTGATTGCGTTTCCTGTCTTCTTTGTTATCCTCTGCAGTCAGGCCCCATGGGGCCTGTTTGAAGTTCCCTCTGTTGGTATGTTAATTACTGCCACCAGTGGCAGGGCTAACAAAGGAGCATGGTGTTTCAATGGAGCCCTTGTCTGTTAATCAGGCCGTTCATGTCTCCTCTAGATGAAATTGTGTTCTCCTCTCCTATCATCTTCTAACTAAATATGACAGGGGCAGAATGTACCTGCAGGCTATGTCCATGCCGAAGTCCACGGGTCTATGCGTTTGTTGTGGTGTGAGCCTAGGAAAATGCTTGTGGCAAATGTTCTTGCGGCAGGTCTACTATCATCCATTTACTTAAAAATGTCAAAAAAGGCAAGGCGAGCCCGTGCCCACCATGCAGATGGTCAAATTCCTCACAGAAGTGGTCCAACTCTTCTATGGAGCAATATATAAAAAATAGTGGCATTTAGATTGGTGCTTACTATTTTACGAAAACCCAACTGGAATTTCCCAAGATCTCGTGTAAGTTTTGCCCAACCTTCCACCTCTCTCAGGATCAAGGCTTAAAATATTATGCTTTCAACATCGATTAATGTGATGTAAGAGGATTCAATTCAGCACTACAGCTAAGTTAACGCCTAGTCTAGAATACTGAAGGAAAACCCTTATTGATATATCTTTATGTCCAGTTCATGCGTTCTGGATGACTACCCCTATATAACACCCCTCTCTTGGAATCCCCCTGACCCCACTGAGCATACCACCGGTTCTAAAAACCTCTTAAACTGTGGGCAGAAAAATCACAAGAATTATGGTATCATTTATAAAATTTTCACATGTCCGCTCTATGAATGATCCATCTTTTTAAAGTTATGTTCTGGCTCCAAAGGGGTGTGGTTTCCTCTCAGCACAAGGTAGAAATACTGGTTTATCCAGTTCTGCCAAGCCAGCTTGCTCTCACAGGCAGTGCCCCTCCCAGCTTCTGCCAAGAGGAAGCTACATTTTACGACGGCTGTAATAAAACCTTTGCCTGAGTCAGGAGAGGCTTTGTTCAGAGCTCCTGTAGAGCACAGGTAATTCAATTATCAGATAGATGGCATATCCTTAGTGTTGCCAGCAAAAGGCAGATAGCCTGGGAACACAGTTGTGACTCAAGTTTCACTCCTGATGGGGGTAGCTGTCAAGCAAAATCAAGTTCCTTAAGCCAGACTTTCAGCTAACTGTCATGTTTTTTTTTTTGTTGCTTTTTAAATTAACTTGCAATTTTACACATGCAGCTAGAATGCTGATTCTAAGTGCAAAACTATGACATTTCAACAGTTACAAAGGCATGTGCCACCAAACATAGGTCACTCATTTAATCTAAACATTTTCGATTTTAGTGTCTTTAAATCCAGTGCAACTTAAACTGCTGCAATCCACAGCTCAGCCAGTCTTGTTATAAACCTTCAAGTCACTTCAGAATATCACTTTACATTGTATCCACCTCTCAGTAAGTCTTTCTTTGGCCTGCTTTGGGTTCATTCAGTTTTACACAAAAAAGTAAAATCTGGTGTGGTTTTAAAATGCCGGCTTTTGGATAGTGGTGAGTACTGGTACTGCACCCATTTTTGGGATTTAAGAATGAATTCCCCACAATTCTAGGTTGCATTTGGCAATCAGCATTGCCATTCCCAATGGTTTCAGACTACTGTGCGGGTAGTCCAATGGTGGTTTTAGGCAGTTTCCTTCTGTGCCCATAACATCGGCAAAAATGAATGGCAGCCTATTCTTCATGCATTTCCCTGTGCATTTTCTGGGAAGCTCTGGCCATCATGATGTTTTCCATGTCAGTTCTGCACAGTTTTGAGGTACGGCTCGGATGCATGGGTAAATACATCCCACAAGCCCCCCTCTTGCGATGGCCATTCTATTTCACGAATGGGACTCGCAAGACCTGGGATGTTTCCTCATCTTCTTCCAATAGATGGCACAGTTCAGCATCTTTTCCTCCATCCGGTACTGATCGATCGGTTCTCCTCGCCGGTCCTGATGGGAATATTGGGCGGTACCCCGGGCCCGTTGCGTCTCTGCTCGCGGTCTCCGGATCGTCCTCCTTGGTCATTCTCCATGGTTTCATCTCTCCTAGGATGATAAAGCAAAAGCGGCAATACCTACTCATAGACGTTTTTCCACCACTGTTGAGATAGTGGGGCAGCATATGCATTTCATCATAACAAAACATTACATTCTTATTTTGAAAAAAAACAGTATAACTAAGAGACAGTTTCATGCAAATCACAATATTTTAGAGACTAGATGTGGTATGTTTTATGGTTGGAACTGAATTAGTCTGAGACAGTACCCGCTAGGATTCCAGAGGATTCCTCCAGTTGTTGCAGAGTGTGCCTGGGATGGCAACATTTCAACTGGTTTATGTGGACCCACTTGTCTTCCCCCGCTGCCAAAGGACCTTTGGGGATGTGGATTTTGTAGGCCACAGGGGAGATCTTGTCGATGATCTCAAAGGGTCCCTTCCATGTAGGCAAAAATTTGCGCTGCTTGGCCTGGTTCCTTTGGAAGTTGTATAGATAGACCCGGTCCCCCACCTGATATTCCTTCCTGGAAGTTTTCAGGTCATAGTGGGTCTTCATGCTATCAGCTGATCTTTCTAGATTCCGCTGAGCATAAGCAAAAGCATGTTGGAGGTGTTTCCTTAAATTCTCCACATACTCATGAGTAGTGGAGGCATTTATCAGTGTCTGCTCTTGGGTCCTGTAGAGCAAATGCTGAGGAAGCACCATCTTGCGCCCAGTCATCACTCAAATGGTGACATTTTGGTTGCAGATGAAGGGGTAGATCTGATAGCCATTAGGACCAGAGGTAATCGGATATCCCAACTTGGCCCAGAATCTGCCACAAACTTCTTTAATATGCTCACAATTGTCCGGTTATATCTCTCTACTGCCCCAGAAGACGCTGGTCTATAAGCAATATGCAGCTTTCTCTTGACCCCCAGTATCTCCCACATCTTTGTCATTACTTCACTGGTGAAGTGGCTACCTCTGTCTGACTCAATCCTTTGAGGTAGACCAAAACGGGAAAAGATGTGGTTAATCATCAAGGCAGCTGCAGTTTCTGCCTTGCAATTTGGGGCTGGGAGACATTCCACCCACTTGGTAAACAAGCATGTGACGGTCAACATGTACTTATTCCCCCTAGCCGAGCGAATCACGGGGCCTACAAAGTCGATTTGTAAATCTGACCATGGCAGTGTCATTCCCCTCTTTTGTAAAGGCGCCCGGTGTGTGAGGGATGTCGGTTGAAATTGTGCACACACAAGACAACCCTTCAAATATTGGTTGAGGTCCTGGCCCATGTGTGGCCAGTATGCAACCTCTCTTAAGATTTCCAGTGTTGTGTGAAACCCCCTATGACCGGCGGTGGCCGCATCATGGGCGTGACTTAACATCAGGCTTCGGAATGAGGTAGGAACCACCCACTGATCGTGGCCAGCTTTGGATTTCCTTACCAGCAAACCGTCTTGGATCCGGAACATTTTTGGACATTTCATCAACACTCTTAGGTCCTCTTTCCCGGTGTAATCGGTATCCGTCAGGGGAAAGTTCTCAGGGTCCTCAAGGTGCTGGTAAAATTTACCAATAATTGGATCCCCCTTCTGAGCAGTAATCAAATCAGCATCAGGGGTCTCCTTACTCCATTGTGCAATTGAAAGGTCGTTGTGAGCATTTGTCTGGGACCTAGTGATGGCAGTGACCTGGATTTCCCCCAACAGGGACTCAATCTCAATTAGATCTCCTTGGATGGCCCCGGTTTTGGCCAGCTGATCAGCGAAGTCATTTCCAGTTTTGTCTGGTCCCTCTACTTTGGAATGACCCTTAATCTTTTTCCAATAGATGGTCATCCCATTCGAGGTGACCAGATCATCAATGTTTTGGATCAACTTCCCATGTTTCAAGGGTTTGTTGTTAGCGCATAACATGCCTCTGGTTTTCCAATTAACCAGGTGCTCCACGAACCCGTTCCGTACATAATCCGAATCTGTGATTATGACCAGTTCGCGGAGTTGATGCTGGACAGCAGTGAGGATGGCCTGATGCACAGCCATCAATTCTGCCACCTGACTACTTCGGGGACCAATTTTGTATCCAGCGGAGGGTTCTGGGGACTCATTCACCCATGCATTCCCTACGCCAGCCACCAGTTCTTTCTCCCCGTTGTTGTCAACATGGTAAGAGCATCCATCCACATAGACAGTGGGCATTCCCTCACACTTGTCCTCTTCAAAGACTTTGTGTGGGGAATTAAGGTATGCCTCCGTGTTGTCCTTGATTTTTAGACTTTCGTCCTCGAGACAGTTTTCTCTGGCACAATCATGCAAGTCAGCCAGACCTTGCGCGAGTGGACTCTTCTTGTTTTGGCCATATCTGACCTCCACAAGAAAGCCTTGCATTGACAGAATCCAGGAAGTAATTCGGGAATTACTCACATTTCCGGCCCGGATTCTGTCACTTTGGAGATATTGCAGAGGCTGGTGTGGAGTCTCCACTATGATGTGCTCCCCCTGGATAAACGGGCGGTAATTCTTCAATGCCCACACCGTCGCCAGGAGTGCCTTCTCACAATCGTTGAATTTTTCCTCCACAGAGGATAAAGTTTTGCTCGCATAGGAGATTACTTTATTGACCTTGTCATGCTTTTGGTATAATACTGCCGTCAAGCACGTATTAGAGAACCCTGTCTCCAGGAAGAACTCTTTGTTTCGGACAGGGTAAGCTAGGCAAGGCGCTTGTGAGAGGCTTCTCTTGAGTTGTCTTACTGCCTCGGCTTGTTCTGGACCCCATTCCCACTTGACCCCCCCCTTCAGGAGATGAATCAGGGGTCTGGTGATCTCTGCGTAGCCCTCAATGAACTTTCTGCTGTAATTAGTCAGTCCAAGGAGGCTCCTTAGTTCCCGCAGAGTTGTGGGGTCTTTCAGTTTCTGAAGTGCTTCCACTTTCTTTTCCTGGGGACAGAGACCCTGAGGAGTAATCTCATGCCCCAAGAAATTAACACGGGTTTTACACCACTGTGCTTTCTGAAAGGAACGTTTTGCTCCGGCGGCCCTCAACTGCGTCAGAACATAACGGATCTCCGCTATGTGTTCCTCCACAGATGAACTTTTAATGAGGACATCATCTACATAAGCCAGGTTACCCCTCGCACCCAGGTCGGGCATGGCCTTATGTAGGAAAATATTGAACTCATTACCGGAGTTAAGGTATCCGAAGGGAGTCCGGGTCCATGTGTACTGCTGGCCCCCAAAGGTAAAAGCCAGTTTGTATTGGTCCTCCCTGCTGACAGGCACGGTCCAGTATCCATTGGTCAGGTCTATTGCAGTGAATACCTGTGACCCCTGGATCTGGGCCAGCCCTTGGTCAATGTAGGGCAGAGGCCATCGGGAAGTATGGACCCGTTTGTTGAGCTCCCTGAGGTCGGCGCAGAGTCTCCACTGGCCGTTTGGCTTCAATATCCCCAGCACCAGATTATTGAAGGTGCTGTGGACTGGACGGATTATTCCCCGGGACTCAAGGTTCTTAATTATTTCAGTAAGGGACTCCATTGATGCGAGAGGCAAGCGATATTGCTTCACAAACACAGGAGTCATGCCAGGGTCCGTGGGGATTGTTGTGGTGTGGATGTCGGTGCGACCACAGTCATATGAGTCTACCGCAAAGAGATCTTGGAAATCCAAGAAAACTTGTTTCAACTTTTGCTTTTGTTCCAGAGTCACACAGGCATCAGCTAGGTTGACTCTCTCTTCCACCATCTGCCTGAAGCCTGGAAAGACTTCTGGTTTGGCTATTTCCACGGCCTCCTCCAGCTGGGTGGAGAAGTCCCTGGTCAGAGTGCTGATTTGGACCGGAGGCTTCAGGTGGGAAAGGCAGCCCTCATGTACCTGGAAAATCACCTCATCCCTCCTGAAGTCACACGTCACATCTTCCTTACCATAGGGGCAGGAAGTGTACACCAGGAAGTTCCCCCCATGCCGGGTGAAAATCCTGTCTGGTGTTGTATTGTCCTCACTGTCACTGTCAACACAGTCCTTGGGGATTGGTCCTAACAGTTCATTTACAAGATCAATGGAGAAATGTCGGTCATCAACCGCCATTCCAATAATGGTGCCTGCGGCTAGAGTAATACTCTTTAAGTCGCGGTTATCCACCTCTATTAGAATGGTGTCATGTTCTATGTTGACTAATGGAGTTGGGTTTACCCCCAACCCTTGCTGTTGGAAAGAAGCATTTAGATGTATGTAAGCATCAGGGTTTTGAAAATATTGTCCTCTTTTAACTTTCACTTCCAGGGAGAATTGTCGGGTCCTTTCTGGGATGGTGACTTCCTCTTTGATCTGAATTTCAACTGCATAAGGTAGCAATTGAGCTGACCTAAATGCTTTTTCTGGATCATCAAAGCCCATGGGATTATCCGCTAATCGGGACCAAGCTTTGAAGTTTATTAGGTCCAAACTAATGGCAAAGCGATTGAGAATGTCACTGCCTAAGTAAAAGGCGGCAGGGACGTCTCGCACGACCCAACAATTGTGGACTATGCTCTTGTTGCCAATGGAGATTTTGAGCATACACCTGCTTGGCAGGAGATGTTTGGAATTAGGTGCTTCCAGGTCCATTTCCCATTTGTCTATCAGTTTGAAGGTGGGAATGGCTGGATCTTTTGGGAGTTGGCGGAACATGGCTTCGCTGATGAAGCTCTTACCGTTGTTCACACACACTCGAGCGAGAACAGAGTCCTTCCCATCATTTAACTGAACAGGGATGAACAACTGCTCTCCAATTTGCTGAATATCAGCCAGGCTCTGAGCTGATTTCACATCTTTCTGGACTATAGGAGTGGGAGTTTCAGATTGTGGATTGGTATAGAATTTCAGAGTGTTTCCTTCCAGCGTGGAATACCACTTTAGACTGGAAGGAAGGTTGATTTTCAGAAATAGAGAGGACCCCCCATCACCAGTCTGTTGTCCTACTGCTATTACTGTCACGTCTGGAATCTGGTTGTTCTGTAAGTGAAATTGTACTTGGTCAGATTTTTGTTCAACCATGTGGCAGGTGCCGTTTAAACTAACACTCTGTTTTAATTTTATTGGTCGGCTAGTCTGGGTCCAGAGGACCTTGCTTACGCAATCAATTAGGGGTGACAACCTTCTCAGGAGGTCATTCCCTAGTAAACAAGGGGTGCCCTCTGGGGTCACAACTATGACCGGGTGTTTCAACTTGTGTCGCCCGATCTTAATGTCCAAGTCTGCAGTCCCCTCAATGGGAATTTCCTTCCCATCAAAGTTCTGCAGTTGTCCAGGAAGAGAGGTGAGAGGAATTTGGTAATTCTCTCCCCTTCCTGCATTCAGTTCATCAAAGGCCCTTCTGGACAGAAGGGTAGCTTGAGATCCAGTGTCCACCAGTGCCGAGATTGTACCCTGCCCCTGTACTTGTACCGGGGCATAATATCTTCCCTCCTTCTCCTCAAGGGGGCACAGATAATGTACATTTTTGGGCAACTGGTGGGCTAATTTTCTGGTTTTGGACATCGCTAGCGAACAGATTTGGGCAGAATTCTGTGGAGAGCCTTGGGAATCTGAAAGAAAAATTTGGCAACTGGAGATCAGAGCCAGTGTGGGTTCCCCTGGTTCCGGTTCCGGGCCGCCCCCCCCTTTTTGGAGGCAGTCATCAGGATGGGTTTGAACCCGGGGATTTTCTTGCTGTTGGTTCTGGGATGAGATGGTGGGCGGCGGTAGCTCAGTCTCCACATCTCCCCAGTCTGGATTTGCATTCCTAGGGACCCATTTTTCTTTGGGAGGAGTTCCCCCCTCTCTGAAGGAGAATATCCTTTTCTCAGGATCCTCTGAGGATCCCTCTCCCTCAAATTGGAAGATCTGTACCTCCTCCTCAAACTGAGTCTGTTTGGGTCTTTTGTTTCTCCTACCCCCCCTCTGCTCCTTAGGAGGCAGACTTTCAGGGGCAAGAGATTTTGTTTCCGGTTCCTGGGTTTCCAGGGGCTGTTTACAAGTGAGGAAGGAAGCTTCCTCCAAGGCTTTACACCCCCCTTCCCTTTGTGCCTCCTCCCTGGGAACCGGTGAGTTATCGGGGTGCTGCCCCCGTCATTGTTCTGGAGCACCAGGTCCAGAGTTGGGTGCGTTCTGCGCCGGCACGCCCATCTGAGGGTTCTGCTGAGCCCTCAGTATGTGACCCAGATCCCGCGCCATGTTTTGAACCTGGCGCTCTAACTGGGAAACCCGCTCAGGCTGATACGGGGCCCTGTTTTCTCCCCTGGGCTGATCCTGGGAAGGGTAGCTGTCCCTCCTCTGGTAGTACCCCTGGTTGGGAAGATTTGGGTACCCCTCCACCCTTGGCCTCCCCTCTCCCGGATTCAGTGGTCTGGGCTCAGGGAATTGGGGAAAGAAGGATGGCTGGTTTTGGGGCTGAAAGTCGGGTGGATATCTGGGGAAAAAGTTCTGCCCAGGGTTTAGAGAATTTCTGCCCTCCTGTGGGAAGTTTGGAGGGAAGTTCCCTGGGTTAGGTGCTTGGCTGGATCCCCCCCCTTGGGCTGGAGGAGTCCACACATAACCCAGGATGGGTCGATTTCCCTTGTAACGGGGACTTACATAATCAGGAGAGCGAGGGACCCCATTTGTGGGGCTGCCTCCTTGGCTCCCTGTCTGTGACTGACCCGAGGACCTTCTGGGCCTAGCATTATTAGGTGCAGGTAGGTTTTTAGGCCCCCCCATCTCCAAATCCAAAACGGGGGTAACCTTTACCTCTGCCACCTTGGCAGCAGCAGGGGTGCTGTTGGCTTTGGGGTTTTTCTGGGCATTACTTTTGCTATCTACCGGTTTCTGCACCTCATAGATCCGGGTAGCCTGTTCAATGACCCAGTCTAAAGATCTTTTCTCGTGAAAATCCCTCACGAGCTGGGTCATGATATATTTGGGCAAGGCATGGAAAAACGTATTAATGAACTCTCTACTATCTGTGCGCACCCTTCTGGTGGTTTGCGCAAAAGCACGCTTTAACTCCTGCACAAATTCTTGTGGGGCCTGATCGTCCCCACATTGCAAATTGTAGGCTGCCTTGCGAGCCTCTTGAGGATTTCTGTGAACAGAAAAATGTTTCAAGATGGCCGCCTTATAGGTGGACCATCTTAAATGATTTTGGTCCTCCAGCCCCGCAAAGAAACTGGAGTATTCCGGGGAGAAGGTCCACTTTACATATTGAATACAGCTTTGGCTGTCCTTCAAATGGAAAGTCTCCATCATTTGCTCAAACAGCTCTAAGTGCTCCCAAACAGAATACTTAGCGTTCTTATGGTAAGGCGTGATGACGCTCCTGATTGCCTTAATCTGTTTTAAGGGGTCCTTTAGCAAGGCCCCTTTTGCCTTATTGGCCTTTTTAGTTCGGGTAACCCTTGTCCATTCGTCCTCGGACTCAGAGGCACTGCTCCCGGAGGTTCCCGTCTGTTCTTCCAGGTTTTCCCGGATTCTGCGAGCCTGGGAATGGCTGGCAGAATGTGGGGACCTGGTCTCCTGTGTCCTGCGCAGTTCAGAGGAGTCTTCAGATTCCTCCTTGCTGCCAGGATTTGATGGGTACCCCCTCCACTGACCTAACTGGGCAGAGGTTTTCAGGATGCCCTTAATGGGCCTACTCTCCTGGGGTTCCCCACTGAACTGTACTGTACTTGGGTGCCCATACCCGGATGCCCACCCCTCCATTCCTGGGTGGTACTGGCCTATGAGCCCCATGCTTCTGGCTGGATAGTAATCTGCCATCCCTGTGGTCCTGTGCTCACGTGCGCCAGGGGACATGGGGGTGGCAGAGTCCAGGGACTGAGAGGTATGAGGGCCTCTGGTACTAGGGCTCCTGAGGTTATGCTCCGGAGTTTCCATTTCCCAGCGAACCTCATCTCTATCCGCCCCTGCTCCCTGTTGCAATGCAAGAGCCTGCATTTGTGCCTTCAGTTCCTCAGTTAAGGCCTTACTAGACTCTATCAGTCTCTCCTGCATCGCTACCTGTTGTTGGAGCCTATCATTGTGCTGGCAGAGAGCCTCATTTTCCCTCTGTGCTTCCTGGTTGGTCCTGGAGAACTGGGCCAGTCTTTGCTGCAGGAGGGTTACCTCCTGAGCTGTGTCCCTATTGGCCTGCTCCTTTCTTGCTAGAGCATCTTCCACCCTTCTGGTGTGCTCTACCAAGTTCTGGTGTTCTTTTTGGAGGTCACCCAGTCCCTGGTGGGCCAGGTGATTTTCTTCCATTTTTCTTTTTAAATGGCAGACTTCCTGGCCTAAGGCGTCTCTTTCCTGACTAAGAGCCTGCATTTGTGCCGCCAGGTCGTCCCTTTGCCGTTGAAGGGCACCAGCTTTTTGGCGCTCCTCATCAAACTCTGCCTGGGTATCCAGGTCTTTCAGAATCAGTTTGTTGCTCTCTGCCTTCTCTCTATCTAGGTGGCTTTGCAGGGTGACTACCTGCTCAGCACATGCCCTATTGAAGTCTAGCTGTTGCTCCAGCTTTTTCTGGCTTTGCAGTAGGGAGTCCAAACCTTCTTGGTGTTCCTTCTGCAAGGCCAGAAATCTGGTATCCTGTTCTGACTTTTCCTTTTGCAGCACATCCATATCCTCCTTTATTTTAGTGATGTACAGTCTGCTGTCATTTTCTGACTCCTGGCTCCTCTGCAGCCTCTGCTCAGAAGAGACCAGGTCAGATTGGACCTTCTCTAACACCATCTGTTGCCTATTTGCCAGATTTTGGCTTTCAGCACATCTATCCTGCATGTCTCCCATATATAGGTACAGGTATGCTGCTATCCTGGCAATCTTATTGTGTTCCTCTTTGGCTTTAGGAGCCATATATAGTTCGCTCAGGGTCACATGTAATGGACCCTGATCTCTATATGTATCTGACCCTGTTTCAGTGACCTGTTGTGTGATTGCCTGCAACCACGCATCCTGGCCCTGTTCGGTCCATTCACCTCTCACAAATAGCTTATGCAAGAGGTGCTCTCTGGCCATTTTCATGTCTACTAAGGTCGTCATTCTAGAGATTGGTCTCTGTCCTGACTTACAGAAGTTTGTATTTTATTTTTGCAGAACAGAACTTTTCTTGGAGTGTCCCTTTTGAGGAATGCTTCACAGCGTAATGCAGCATGGTGATCCGACCGGATGTATGTATCCCGTCAGTTAGCACACTGTATTAAGCTGCACAAGTGGTAAATCTAACCCAACGTCTCGGCTCGAGCCCCCAATTTGTAAGAGGATTCAATTCAGCACTACAGCTAAGTTAACGCCTAGTCTAGAATACTGAAGGAAAACCCTTATTGATATATCTTTATGTCCAGTTCATGCGTTCTGGATGACTACCCCTATATAACACCCCTCTCTTGGAATCCCCCTGACCCCACTGAGCATACCACCGGTTCTAAAAACCTCTTAAACTGTGGGCAGAAAAATCACAAGAATTATGGTATCATTTATAAAATTTTCACATGTCCGCTCTATGAATGATCCATCTTTTTAAAGTTATGTTCTGGCTCCAAAGGGGTGTGGTTTCCTCTCAGCACAAGGTAGAAATACTGGTTTATCCAGTTCTGCCAAGCCAGCTTGCTCTCACAGGCAGTGCCCCTCCCAGCTTCTGCCAAGAGGAAGCTACATTTTACGACGGCTGTAATAAAACCTTTGCCTGAGTCAGGAGAGGCTTTGTTCAGAGCTCCTGTAGAGCACAGGTAATTCAATTATCAGATAGATGGCATATCCTTAGTGTTGCCAGCAAAAGGCAGATAGCCTGGGAACACAGTTGTGACTCAAGTTTCACTCCTGATGGGGGTAGCTGTCAAGCAAAATCAAGTTCCTTAAGCCAGACTTTCAGCTAACTGTCATGTTTTTTTTTTTTGTTGCTTTTTAAATTAACTTGCAATTTTACACATGCAGCTAGAATGCTGATTCTAAGTGCAAAACTATGACATTTCAACAGTTACAAAGGCATGTGACACCAAACATAGGTCACTCATTTAATCTAAACATTTTCGATTTTAGTGTCTTTAAATCCAGTGCAACTTAAACTGCTGCAATCCACAGCTCAGCCAGTCTTGTTATAAACCTTCAAGTCACTTCAGAATATCACTTTACATTGTATCCACCTCTCAGTAAGTCTTTTTTTGGCCTGCTTTGGGTTCATTCAGTTTTACACAAAAAAGTAAAATCTGGTGTGGTTTTAAAATGCCGGCTTTTGGATAGTGGTGAGTACTGGTACTGCACCCATTTTTGGGATTTAAGAATGAATTCCCCACAATTCTAGGTTGCATTTGGCAATCAGCATTGCCATTCCCAATGGTTTCAGACTACTGTGCGGGTAGTCCAATGGTGGTTTTAGGCAGTTTCCTTCTGTGCCCATAACATCGGCAAAAATGAATGGCAGCCTATTCTTCATGCATTTCCCTGTGCATTTTCTGGGAAGCTCTGGCCATCATGATGTTTTCCATGTCAGTACTGCACAGTTTTGAGGTACGGCTCGGATGCATGGGTAAATACATCCCACAGTGATGAGCTGATAATTACATTGGTCAAGACAGTTGCCCTTTTTGTATATTGGCACTACATAAGCCAACTTCCAGGAATTGTAGGTCCGACCAAGATGACCTATATACGTGAACAGAGTAAACAGAGTAGAGGCCCATTGCGCTGGAGATTCTAATCAAACTTCAGCTCGCATTTAGTTGACTTCACTGCAGTAACCATTTCCGTATACTGCCATGCTGCCTTTAGTTCTCTAAAGTACTTGCTCCATACCTACTGTAAAACCTGGTTAATTTATGACTCTAGTTGATCCCTTTTCATATTGTTAATTAAGGACCAAAAATTCCCCCCATGATTCTCTCCATTATTTTCAAAATATCTTCTGCATCTCTCTGTGCCTTTACAGGTCAGTTCTGTATTGTACAATTTTATATTTCTGTTTATAGCAACGAGAGAGCAGGGTTTTAGTTATTTGATTTTATTTAGAGGTTTCGATGGGTTTTCAGTTCTCGTCTTGACTGATCTTCCCACTGTGCCACCCACTACTGTCTTAGGACACGAAAAGGATGACGGCTCTCCGCCCTCAAATTTCATACTTCTTATTTCACGCAGGGTAGGGGGAAGGGGTTTCTGCCGGAAGCTCTCCTGATATGGTGCAATATCATAGCCCATTGCCCTGAAGCTTTGTGTCTTAGATAATAGCATGTTTCTAATTACCCCTGATAGAATTTGTAGTGAGACCAGATCTACGCAAGTCTCTTCCTGGAATTCAACCAGTTGTATATCATGCAAGGTGATTCGCCTAAAGGTAGGAATCTCATAGAGCAGGACCAGTATGTCGGATTTATTAAGTAGTGGTTTAATGTTATCCTGTAGGATAAATGCAAGGGTCAAACGAGGCACATCTATTTTGTGTCTTGGAGCCACTTGGGTAGGGTGATCCAATTTTCCTTGGTATTCTTTATTAATAAAGACAACATCTTCTTTTACTAGATCTCCAAGTTTCAAGATTTACTCCTTATTTTATGGCACATCGGACGGTGGCGCCTGTTGTGTGTCACTTCTGGAGTTTGTCCTGGCAATAGCTGTTGAATTAGTCAGCTCCAACACAGGACCAGAAGGGTTTTTAGACATCGAAAACCTCCCTCTCCTGCTCCCCACTCTTATCATTATTAGCCTCCATAGGAAGAAAGAGGACAGTTTGGTCGACATCCGTCATCGCTCTAGAAGCCTCAGACGTGGCAACGGTTTTGTTAATTGTTATCAGAACGCTTCTTTTTAGCCTGGTTGGGTTGTGTCTGCAATAATGAAGCCCTGGAACTTCCCCACATTTCGTGTAGGGTCAGTGCTCTCAAGAATTTCCGAGAGGATATTTGATTGGGATTTCCCCTTCTCTGGTTTTTTGTTTTTTTATCCGGCTGCGACTTTGGATTTTATTTTCGGGCCATTCGGGTGCTGATGTCAATGTAACAATTCCACACGGATCTTGAATAAATTCACAGTGGTCATCAGGGACTTCATATTTTTGAGGAGATAAATTGCAAGCGGATGTTTAGACTAGCTCCCTTTATCCCAGAATGCATGTCATCTCAGATTTTTGAGGGTGATGTACCAGTAAGTCTGCTACTGTGTCTTCTAAGGTATATGCAAAGAGAGAACATAGACAATGAGCCTATGAATGTCAAGAAATGGCTGAGTATGGGTCGCTAAAAAGTGACATTGGAAGAAAAAACAGATTCTTTCGTCTGGAGTCTGTGAATGGGATTAAATGATAACCATGATATTTCTTTTTAAAATAATCCTGTTTTCTGTGCTGAATTGATGATTGCAGTTGCCGGGCCTGTAACCAGGAGGGTATACATCAGTACCAACAGGTGATTAGATGGCAGATAGCCAGGTCTGTGTAAGAGTAAATTCAAGATTGGGGTCTGAAATTAGTGCTGGGATGTCTGAGCTGTTCATCAGGGAAACACAGAGTTCCTAGTGAGAGCTTCTAAAACCCCAAACGCTTTCCATTCCCACTGGATGATTTATCCACGCCTTTTTCTCCTATGGGCAAGCTGGCGGCAAACAGTTTCGAATTTCTAAAAATATGCAACCTCTTCAAGGTTTCCTCAAGGTTGCCTCAGTGCAGCACTGTTAAGGAAAGGAGTTCCTCCATTTGTTTTACTTTTATTAGAGGCAAAGGAGTAGGGGATCCATGAAAGGTATAGATTTCATTTTCATGCCGCTCAGGGCTTTTCTTGGGCATCCATTTTCCTCAGACATGCTGACAATTTGCACGTAAGTAGGAGGGGAGATGGCAGCTAGCCTTAGATCAATCAGGACCCTCCTCCCAATAGAGGAGGTCAAGCCCTGGCGGGGCATCTAAACCGATGAGGGGCGGTGTTAAAGTGGGTCGGGGTGAGGAAGAGAGATGGAACTCTGAATAGAGACTGGCAACAAACATGTGGTAATATAAACCCAAACTCACGCAGTTATTCCCCTTACTCTATTATTTGCTGGCATCATCCTTTTAGCCTGTACATTTTTAACAAAAAGATGAGCTACTCTCGTGTGGCTGATCTGGTTTGAAATGACCGCCTCTTCCTCCCATGTTTGTTTGATAAATAGCATCTATTCTTCGTTCGGGTCACTTGCAGTAATACCATATGGAAATTCCATTGTTTCAATCAAACAATCAACCAATCTTTTGTTATTCTAGGTTATGTTATGTTATGCTATGTTATGTTGACTTATACCGTGAACCGCTACCATTTGCATGGTCTCCAGGTGCACACGTGGATCTGTAAGAAAGAGGGCGGTGTATGTTAGTGAGGGAAGAGGGATAGGATAGAGGTTGTGCATTTCTGTTGATGCTTGCCGAACCAGGAGTAACTGGCGTCTGTGCAGCTCAGCTTTCTCAGTGTGTGTTAGTTGTGTGCACTGGCTTGTGTCTGGATGGGTAAGGCCAAGTGTCTGGGTTGTTTGCGGAATGCTTGTTGTCGTGGATGTGTGGTTTGTGTGTTTTGTGTGTAATATGGCTGGCCCTTTAAGGCGTGTGTGATACTTGGAAGGTATGCAGCAGAGGAGCAGGTGCAGGGGTGCTTAGCACAGTGGCAAAACTTCAGAGTACAATATGCTTTCAACACAGAGACAGGATTCAGAGGGCAAGAGTAATCTAGTCAATCTGTTGGCTATACTCAGAAATACACCTTGGTTAAAGCACGGTGGCTATGCTCAAAAGGTCACCTAGATTCAGTACAGTGTCTACACTCAAAGTTCAGCTAAATTCAGTACAGTGTCTAGACTCAAAGTTCAGCTAAATTCAGTACAGTGTCTACACTCAAAGATTTAGTTAATTCAATACAGTGTCCACACTCAGAATTTCAGCTAAATTCAATCCAGTGAGTTATTTTTATTGTATTTATTATTATACGGTTACTCAACAACCTTTAACAAAACCAAACATAATACCTGCACAATTACTACTTCACATTTCATAAAACCAATCAATAAAATTAATTTTTCATTACAAACATGATTTGATTATTTCCCTAAAACAAACAAGTCTTAACACATTTTTAATCCTAATCACGTAGAATAGTTAAAGCGGTTATTAAAAGTGCTATATGATATCATGAGTACAATTTGTTGAAATGAAGTTATAGCAGCTACAACCCATTCCAAGTTCAATGATCACAGAAAATCTGTTACTGCCACAACCAAGGAAGTGGATCCACCTGCAAGGCAAAATTGCCAAAAAGATTAGTGTGACACCTGAGTCATTAAAGAAAGTGTCGCCTAAAGTGCAATTCACGAGAGCTTTGAAGGTTAGAGCAGTGTATTAATAAGTGCTCTAGGGACTAAACTACAGGTTGCCAAATTGGCAAAGATCGCTTGCATCTGGTGATTTATTATAGCGTTGAAGCACTTCCCTGGTAGGAACAAAGTTAACTCTAAACCAAATGAAAAGCCGCATGACGGACCGATGTGGATAAATTGCGAGGTACGGTGGTAGAACTAGAAGCAATTTATAGTCACCAGACAAATGCTTTAGAGGTTCATAAGAATGGAAAATATCTAACGTGTGGGCCCAAACGTGCCTGTATAGAATTGTTTTGACTCTTAATGGACTCTCAACTATATCCCCAGATGAGAGGCCAAAATTAGCCAGTAATTGAGTACAAAAATCATTAAATTCACAGACACAGATGTCCCCTCTCTCTTCAAGAATAAAATTAAGTTCTGTGTATAATGAAGAGGCGACTAGTGCACCTAACAATTTACAATAGAAGGATAGATACTTCCATTGTGGTCGACTTGTAAGTGAATACATGCCAAGCTCATAACAAACTGCCACCAAAGGCGTGCCAGTTAGAACCTGGAGGACCTTCCACCACATTCACCCCCGCAATAAGTGGAAATATATCCAGGGCCCACCTTGGAAGAACTTCAATACCACACAATCATTTTGGTATGGTTTTTCCTTCATAACATTTTACAGACTGTAAAATGGAAATTATCCCATACCTTAAATCGACATGTAATAGCTGGTTACAAAGAGTCATTCCACAAGACAATAACCACTCCCTGATTGGCAATTTACGTTGTTTTGCAAATATGGGTAATTCCAAATATAAAAAACTACCATTGTTTTCTAGAAGATCCTGGTTAACACTCCAGGTAATATTTTACTATTTTCTTGTTAGTATAATGAAGGACTTTCGTTTTCTTAGAACTGATCTTCAAGTTATGAGCTTCAGTAAACTTAGAGAAGACGGTCAGTAAATGTTGAAGGCCAATCGGGGTGATATGAAAAATGAAAAAATCGTCAGCATAGGCGAGCCAAATTGGGTTCAGATTTAGAATTTTTGGAATGGCAAATACCGACGAAATTAGAGAATCCCCAATGTTGCTCAAATAGAGATTAAACAGGCAGGGGTGCAAGATCACTACACTGCCCGACTCCTCTAGATGTTGGAATTGGGTGAGATAATGTTCCTTCATGAACCAGGAATACCTGTACATTAGAGTTGACATGGAGACCAATAATTAACCAAAGTAGGCCCTCAGGGATTCCCCATCTTTGCAGTTTTGTCCACAAAGGGCCTCAATCAACAGCATTGAAGACAGAGGAAAGGTTGATCGTGCCCAGATAGACTGATTCATACCTTTTCTGTCAGACCTGACTAAGTGTAGCTTTCAAAATAAATCCATTCAATGAAGTACAACAGTGCCTACAGAAACCAGTCTGTCGTTGGGGGATTCTACCAGATGTCTTCTGCCAAATCTTCAAGTGCTATAGGAGCACAGACGAGTAAATCTTACTATCCATGATCACTATAGGGCGATAATTCAGTGGTTCAGGACGTGAGCCTCTTTTCAAAATCAGAGGAATGTAAACAGTGGACCAACTTTGGGGAAATGTATCAGCCACCTCAATGTTCTTAGATAGGGCTGCCAAGATTGATGCCCAGGTAGCCAGGCGCCCTTTAAATTATATTTTGGATAAATTATCGGGGATAAATTAAATACAGTGACTATACTCAAAATTCTGCTAAATTCAATACAGTGGCGACACTCAGAAATTCAGCTAAATGCAATACAGTGTCTATACTCAACAATGTAGCTAAATATAATATTGTGGCTACACTCAAAATGCAGCTATATTCAATGCATGGTCTACACTCAGAAATTCTGCTAAATTCAATACAGTGGCTACACTCTGAAATTCAGCTAAATGCAATATAGTGGCTACACTCTGAAATTCAGCTAAATGCAATACAGTGTCTATACTCAACCATTTGGCTAAATACAATACAGCGGGTACACTCAAAAATCAGCTAAATTCAATACAGTGTCTACACTCTGAAATTCAGCTAAATTCAAAATAGTGTCTATACTCAACACTTTAGCTAAATTTAATACCGGGCTAGCTTTGGAGCACAGCAAGATTCAACACAATGGCAGGATTCTCATGGTAGTAATAAAACAATAGAAGAACAGTGTTATAATTGGATCTGTGGGTTTGGTGGGTGATGTCATTTGGAGTGTGGAGTGATGTCACTGAAGGTGGAGTGTTGATTGATGTATGTGCTGGGTGCAAAGTTCCATGGATGACAGTTGGGCCTGATGAGCTGGGATGGGTGGATGTCCCAGTGCTTTCTTCGCTACATCTTAACTGGAGAACAAACTTACATGTAAACTTACCTTCTGGTTCCTGGGTTTGTGTAGAAGGTGACTTTGTTTACATCACTGGTGACAAGGATGGGATCCCTGCTAGGAAGGAGCAGCGGGTGAGGAGCATTGACTTCCTGGGAGACGTCCATCCAGCGGTTCTAGTCCTGCATTGTCCAGAGAAGGTTGGCCTACGCGCATCCTGTAGGCCGGGCGGCACAGGTGTAGCAGAGGTCCATGGTCAGGTGCCCTAGGGGTGGCCCTGTGATATTGGTTGGATCACAGAATACTGGTCCACTTGAGAAGAAACAGCTGTGGCGCTGTCAACGTCTGTGGTGCCAAGTGGACGCAGTGCAGCTTTGGGCTGAGGTGGCTCATTGTCAGGTGTCCTGAACAGGCGTGGTGGTGTACAGAGCACTGGTGGCCGGGCCGTCCCAGCTTGTGAGGTGCAGTCCATGTGCCTGGCATCCCTAGAGGTGGGTGTCCTGGAGTGGAGAGGTTGTGAGGTGCTGTGGAGTCTGGAGTGGGTGCTGTGGAGTCTGGAGTGGGTGCTGTGAGTTGCTGCAGAGCCAGGAGTGGGTTGGTCCACTCTATTGAGGCACTCGTGCCATGTACCTGGAATTGTTGTGCAGCTGGGGTCTGGTTGCCCACTTGGAGCTGGACTGGGGGCATGGCTGAGGCCTGATGGAATTTCGCCTGATGGTGGTGTTGTCTACTCGGTGTCAGCGAGCAGAATGATGACATTGCTCGATGGAGGGCCAGCGTTCCAGCGTGTCCAGTGGAAAGCAACATTCCTGTGGAATGCGGCAGTGGCGCTGAGTGCACGCAGTTGTTTGACACTGAAACGCATCATGTATCATGTATTGCTGTTGTGTTCATGTCTGTGGCCTGCTGTTTAGGATATTCCCCTGGCTTTTCTGTTGTGGACTCGGGGTGCCAGGTCCATGGATATTGTGTAGTGCTTGTCACAATGTTTTTGTTTTGCATGACGGGTCACATGGACATGTGGGTTCGGGGCTGGCGCAGGGACGTTAGAGCCATGTCATTTATTCTTGCATCTTTTGGACGTGTGGGTGCGGGACTAGCACAACGGCTTTAGCATCATGTCATTTATTTTTGCATCTTCTGGACAGGTGGGTGTGGGGCTGGCGCAGGGACTTTAGCGCCATGTCGTACGAGTAGTTTTTAACTCTTTTAAGGTTGGTTCTGGGGATGTTGGTCATTGTTTGGGGTTTCATCTGTTGTCTTGAGGTGTTTTGTTTGTTTGTAGGGGTATTTCCCTCTGGGTTGTGTAGTTTTTTTTTGGAGGTGTGCAGTAGATGCTGCTGTAGGTTGTGGCAGGGTGGTGCTGCTGCAGGTATGTATTTTGGAGAGTTATTTTGGGGGCAGTGAGGTGCTGTTTAGTTATTTTAGGGACAGTGAGGTGCTGTTTAGTTAGTATGGGGGCAGTGAGATGCTGTCTGTATGGTGTGGTAGCCGGGTGGGCTTTGGAGGCTTTAGGTGTTGGGTGTCCCGGTGTTAGCAGTAGGACGCTGTTGTTTACACCAGTTGGTGTTAGTTTTGGTTGGGTGCTAGTTATTTTGGGTCTTTAGGGACATTTGCTGGCTGGTGTTGGTTTGGTGATGTATTGTGCTTTTCTTGGGTACATTTGTGGTACACTGGTTCATGTTCTCATTTTCTTTTGATCTGGTGTGTTGCGGGTATATCTTTGGGGTGTTTAGAGTGTTCCATCTTGAGTGGTTTAAGGATGTCCTTCTTCTGAGGTTGCTGTTGTTAAGGTATTGAAGGCAGGGAGGTGTGTGTTGTAATTGGTTTTTAGGGAGTGTTCATCTTGTGGTGTTTAAGGTTTCTTCCTTTTGAGGTTGCTGTTGTTAAGCTATTGAAGGGAGGGAGGTGTGTTATAATTGGATCTGTGGGTTTGGTGGGTGATGCCATTTGGAGTGTGAAGTCATGTCACTGAAGGTGGAGTGTTGATGTATGTGCTGGGTGCGAAGTTCCGCAGATGACAGTTGGGCCTGATGAGCTGGGCTGGGCGGATGTCCCAGTGCTTTCTTCTTTACATCTTAACTGGAGAATAAACCTACATGTAAACTTACCTACTGGTTCCTGGCTCTGTGTAGAAGGTGCCATTGTTTACATCAAACAGCACTGGCTGTGCTCCCAACTCCTACTACTCTACCTGGTAATTGCAGTAGGCAGCTGTATAGGGTGCCCATGGGGAACAGGCAACCAGGTGAGGGAGTCTTCATGCGCTTGCGTGGCACTGCAAGAGAGTGGGTGTGGAGGGATTAGTGACGATAGGATGAGAAGATTTGTTCAGAACCAGGAGGAACTGGCGTCCGTGAGTGTTGTTTTTGCATGTGGGAGTTGGTCCGGTTGTAACCGTATGAGTAAGACACAGTGCCTCTGGTGTGTGCTAGTATTTGTGTTGGTGCTAGTGTGTAGTGTGATGTTGTAGTGGGTTGTGGTTGTGCCCACTGGTTAGATTGTGTCCATAAGGGATCCAGAGTCGCAGTTGGCTGTCATTGTATGACTATCTGGTGTTTTGGTGTGTACTTAGGTCGTTGACGGTTTTAGGAACTATATGGCGAGTGGTTCACTCTAGGTGTGCTTCCAGAGTCTCAGAGAAATGGTTAGGTGTGAACATTGAATAGATTTTTTTGTGTTTATGTGTAGTGTGGCTAGACCATGGTCTAGGCTAGTGGTGTTGGTTATGTTGGAGGAGCAGGAAGGAGAAGTGGGTTAGTAAGTCGGTCAGTTTAGTGGAGCCTCTGATATGACTCTTTGGTTGATGTTTGATGGTATCTACCCACGTTCTTGGTTGTGGTTCGTTGGCCCCTCTCACCCCCTCCTCAGTTCTTTGTCTGTGATGTTATTGCTGTCGGTGTCCCTTTGCGGTTGTCATTGTCTGTTGAATAACCAGGTTTTGAGTCATTTCCTGAAAGTGATGTGGTCTTCTGTGGTTCTAATTTCTTTGGGCATGGTGTTCCAGAGGGGTGCAATTAGACATGAGAACAGTGTTCTGCTGGATTTCCCTTTTTCATAATATTGTGTCTCTATTTTTAGGTCATTGCTGGATCTTAGGTCCTTTTCGGTTGATACTGGCTGATCTTTTCTTGGAGGAACAGAAATGGCTAAAGTTCCCAAATGTGGGTACTCACGTCCTCTGCACTCTATGGGTGGCTCAGTAACGAGTCCTGCAATTCGTTTTGTATTCAAGTAGATAATGAAATGATGTTCTTTTAAAATAGAATTTGCCAAATATAAATGATTACTTGGTCACATATATACACATATATACACATTGACAATGATTCATAAATTTAAATTAAATGATTTATTGAAAGCCCAACGCGTTTCGTGAAAACAATTTACTTCTTCAGGGGCAATTTTTCATAATCTTTACATGACATCTGTAAAAAACAATATTCAAAAAATACATATTAGTCCCAATCAACTTCATACCAAGTATATTTTATATTTTATAAACTTCATAGGATATAATCTGTCATCTAAGTGACAATCATATGAGTCTTTTTCAAAAAGATTCAACCATTTAAATTGTGAACATAAGTCAAACAGGTTGTTAATACTGATTAGTTTAACATCAGATTAAATTCCTAAAGAATCATCAAAATACCATTATCAAATTTGTAGACCTGAAAACATCAACATCGAACTGAACATCTTACCATCAATCATTTTGTTTTTTATTGACCCACGTTGTTAATTTGGTCAATATAATATAAGGGCGTTTCTGCATCAAGAGTAAAAATTACCTATGGCATTATTTCAATCAGTCGGGAGTCATCTGTAGTGCTTCTTAGAAATGGAGGGCCGCTAGCCTTCTGCAAACGTGAGCTAAATGTATAGAGGTCCTAATAATGGAAGGAGATACTAATTCAGTATGCATCACCTGGATTGGTGGTGGAAATAGCAAAATAAAGGCCTGGAAAAGGCAGACACTTACCAACTAATGAACTTTGCTTAGTTGAGGACAGGTATCAGGGGATCCCTCCCTATAGAAAAGGATTTCAAGGCCATAGTGTCCAGTGAAAGTTGGATTCGAAAAAAAGGGCAATTCAACACGAAATGCCCGAGGAGATCTGTAAGAAAGCCAAAGAGGAATTGGAAATGAGAAAAAAGTAGGCAAAGAAGGAACTAGGAAAGCCCAAGTGCCCGGAACTACTTACTTCAAAAAAGATCTTCCAAAGATCCGCTGCTAATGAAGCGATGCTGTCTCTCTCCAGGATCCGCTTTCTACTTAGTGGAAAGACGGTCCTTAAATACCCACAAAATGGCGGTCGAGTAAGACGGCGTGCGTCAGAGGCGCCTGACATCACGGTGTAAACACCGTGACGTCATAAAGCACATGCGCACTAGGGAAACAGTAATATGAATGCCGATCGAGTGACAAATGGCTAATAGAGCCAGGGCAGGTTTACTGAATAGGTTGAGGCGTCAGAAGCGCCTGACATCACGGTGTAAACACTGTGATATCATCAAGCGCATGAGCACTACGGAAACAGTAAAATGAATGCCGATTGAGTAAGAAATGGCTAATAGAGCCAGGGTAAGTGTTCTAAGTAGGTTGAGGTGGTGCCGTATAAATTCACACTCTAAAAAAGTGAGTGTGGTGAACACTAAATGCTGGTAAGACAATTCACCAAAAAGTTGAGTGAAGAACTGGGTTTTGATCAAACAAAGTATATACAGTCAGAAGTAGATGAAAGTAGGATAAAAATATAAAAAAATATAATTATAATAAGATGAAAACAGACGACTAAAATTGACTGATGATCCAGATGGAATCGTATGATGGGGAATCATGGTCATAGTAAGTGGGCACAATGTGCCACTGTCAATAACAGAAAACATCAGTCATGGTCATTGTAGAAGATCACAGTAATCAACAAAGTAGAAACACATGATGGAGGGTAAAATAAATAAAACTCCTTCAGTCTTAATGGGACTGTCTCGGTAAGAGCTCACATTCTGAGTAAAATACTTTTTGAGTAAAGAAAACTTTTTAAAGACACTGTACCAGGGATCAGTAAAGTGGTCTAGCTATTTATAAAAACGGACCCATGTAAAAATCTTCATTCAGACCCAGTGGGGCTAATGCATCAAGTTTATGAATCCAATATAACTCTCTCTGTGCAAGTCGTTTGTTCTGGTCACCTCCTCTGGTTCAATGTTTCATGGTTTCCAAGACAACCCATCTGATCTGCGAGATGTTATGTCTATTCTCACTGAAATGTCTGAATACTGGTGATTTCTGATTACAAGTCCTTATATTCGTTTTATGTTCAGTGAGTCTTTCCTTTATTTTTCTAGAGGTCTTACCTACATAGTATTTACCACAGAGGCATTTGAGAGCAAAAATGAGATTTTTGTTGTCACAGGTCGCAAAGTCTTTCAGTGGAATTTTCTTACCACTGTTGGGATGTCGGATGTGATCACCTTTTAGAATGTTGGAACAATGCTGACAGTTAAGAAAGGCAAATGTGCCATGTTTAGGTTTAGCCAAACAGGTTTGTTGTAGACTTTTCTGTTTTTCAGCTCTTATTAATGAGTCTCTGAATTTTTACCCCTTTTGAAAGCTAGCATTGGGGGTTCTGGGAAGAGTTTGTTGAGATTGGTATCAGATTTTATGATATCCCAATTTTTCTGGATTATTTTTTTAAATCTGAAAACGCTGACTCGAAAATTTGAGTGAGTGTATCAATCTGGTACTTTCTTTTTTTGTCTTTTCCTTCAAAAGTTATTTTCTGGCCAAGGTTGTAGTTCGCTCAATAGCTTTACTTATAGTGTGCTCAGGAAATTCTCTTGTCTTAAATCTTGTCATCATGTTTTCAAATTAATTTAACAATTGAGTTGTGTCCAAGGTAATTCTTTTTGCCCTTAGGCATTGGCTATAAGGTAAATTCTGTTTTAGATGTGATGGATGGAAACTTGCGAAATGCAGAGTACTGTTGGCGTCAGTTGGTTTTCTATAGATTTTGGTGGCAAATGTATTGTCCAATTTGGTGATGTTAACATCCAAAAAATGGATATCCGGATTCCCAATTTCAAATGTAAATTGAATTTTCTCATGACACCCATTCAAGTAACCAAAAAACTGTTGCAAATCTTCTTCCGATCCGTGCCAGATACCAGAAATGTCGTCTATAAAACGTTTCCAAAATATACTTTCCGTGCCTGCTACGATGGGCTTGAATGGTGGATCTTGCATATTTTTGTGAATTTTGGGTAATGCGTATAAAACTGGAATGACAGGGAATGTCTTAAATAGAAATCCAGTCATAGTCTACTGCTTTTTCGATAATCTTCTTGATCACCTCTTTGATTGCCATGGTAGGATCATTATCCAACAACATATATGTGTTTACATCTCTTAGTAGCTTCATACATCCTTCGTTATACATTGTAGTATCCATCATAACCAAGGCTCCACCTTTGTCCGCTGGTTTGAGTGTAATAATATTATCTTCTGCAAGCTCTTTAATTAATTTCAATTGGTGTTTCCTTGTATTGAGTTTATTACTGGGACCATATTTTAGATGTTTAAGATCTTTAGTGGTTTTATGTTTGGATAACTTGATTGCTGCATGGTTAAGCTGAGGGTGAAAAGTGATTTTGTTCTTCATTTCTAGAAACTCATGCTTTTTGCGTCTGGTGGGGGGCTCTGGTATTGAGTCGAAAAATACTTTTAGTTCCATTTTTCGAATTAACTTAAAGAGGTTGACCTCTTCTTCGAAAAGTGTTGTATAAGTTGTTGGAATGAAGGAAATACCCAAATTGAGTGTGTCGTCTTGTGCTTTGTTAAGTTGTTTGGAAGAGATGTTGAAGATGATGGAATCCTTTACTTGTTTTTCTGTCTTTATTTTCTTTTTTCCCTCTACAGGTCTTTCTCCGCCTCCTAAAAAAGGAGGCGGATCATTGGTAGATGTTTTTGGTGTGGTCAGTGCTTTAAGTGGGGTAAGAAATTGAGGGGGGGGCCCTCGTTTGGGGGCGTGGCTCCATTGTGGGCGTGGCCTAAAAGTGCACAAATCATAGTAATGTGCGCAAACAAATATATAAATGTATTTGAGCATTTATATATTTGTTTGCGTACTACTATGGTTTGTGATTTTTCAAGCATTCTTTTATATACATAGCAATGTAACATATGTCTATGTTTATAAAAGACAGCTTGAAACGTAGTCATCTTTTATAAAGCGTTGAGGACGGACAAAACCCAATGTGGCTTTGTCTATCGACAAAGCGTTATAAAAGATGCCTTGAATTGTGTATGATTCAAACAGTCTGTTATAAACATAGAAATATTTCTACGTGTATAAAAGATGGCTTAAACGTACACAGTTGAAGGCATCTTTTATAAAGCCTTGCCAAAGGAGAAAGGCGACTCGGGCTCAGTAATCTCAGAGATCACAGACCCCGAGCCGTCTTTCACCCTCTGTGAACCCGCAGGCTCCGTGATCTAATCTGCATATTAGATCATGGAGCCCGCAGGTTCGCTGAGGGTCAGTGACCTGGCGAGGGAAAACTAAGGGACTCTAGTCTAGCTTCCTCTGATGGCCCCTCAGATGAGGGGTCAACAGAGAAAGTTACAGTGACTGACGAAAGTGCCATCCAGTCACAGCAGCGCTGTGCCTGGCTGGCACTTCTGTCAGCTTGCCTGAAGTTAAAGTGGCGGGCGCATCTCCCGTCGTGGCTGCGGCCACGGCAGGATAATGCATCCTGCCATGGTGTGGTGGAGCAGGACCCCGGCTCAGCCCTGCTTTTTGGAGACTGCCGGGGCCCGGCCCCGGCAGGCCCCGGCCCACTTAAAGCACTGGGTGTGGTTGTGTTAGGTAGTTGAACTTCACCTGGTGGTGGTGGATTTTCACCTGTGCCGGTATTTGGATTTTCACACTCTCCACTGGTCACATCAGAATTATCAGTATTGTTCTGTTGATTTGGTTGTCTTGGTGGTCTTGTAGAGGGTTTTTGTGGTCCATGGTTATTGTAATATTCCTGCCAGGAGTATACAATGTCCCTAGCATAGTCAAGAATGTCCCTTCTTGTCGAAACTGATATAATATTGTTTCGTCTTCATTGTATATGTTGGCCTATGCCCAGTCGCTTTGCGAGGAAATCCGCATCGCAAGGTCGTGTCCTTAAGTTAATCAAGCCTCCATTTTAGGTTAAATCCGCCATTTTGGCTTGTCGTGCAAAGTCACCCTGTGGCCTAAAATGGCCGACCTGTGTTCTCTTGTTCTTACTTTAACCTCTTCAACCTCTGTAGGCGAGTTAATGTCCAACCTGCCTGCAGGCTACATGTTAGGGTCATGTAGACCTTGTCCTTTGTTGACCTCGGGATCAGGGGATTATTCTAATTGGCGATGTTAACCTACAAGTATGCAAGAACGATAATGCTATTTAAACATCATACGCAAAACATCTGTTTGACCTGCATTGAAGTAAATGTGTAAAGAGTGTAAAGTCAAATCCAGAGAATAGTAGTACTTGTTAGTAAATGTATTAAGAAGTAAACCACATGCACGAGATATGTAAATTAGGAATGAACCTGGCGCGAACCCTAGCCCAGTACATGATTAACTCGTAAGAGGCTGGACATCGTTACGAAGAAACTGTATAAATATGCTGATGTCCAGCTAGCAATTCCTGTTCACTGCTCACATTGAACCTGCTGGTGGTCTCTGTGAAGTACTGACAGCCAAATAGCTATTTGTGTACTTTGTTTTGTAAACTGTTCAGTGTTGCAATAGAGATTCTGGGAATCTTTACAAGCCCGTGTTGGTGTATTTCCCTTTGCATGGTGTAAAAGCCTTAATATTGTATTTACTGATTCCACAGATGGCGCCCGAATAGGGACCCTCAAGAATGACTTTGTCTCATTGAAGGTTGGCTCGGCTATCGGACCGGGATCGGGCGGTGTCAACAAAAAGGTCCCTCTGGACGAGAAGCAAATTCCTCAACAGAATAGCACGATCCGATCCCTGAACGGTGAGCTGTAGCCCGAGACGACGTCTTGACGAGGGTCCATATATCGTGGTGGGTAAATTTGCCGAAATCACCAGACACGTGGGTCCTTAGATTGTCCTTAGTAACCCGATCGTGCCTCCCAGTCCTTTGGTCAGGTGAATCGTGACCTGATTCTTAATTTAACCCTGACAATCTGAATTTTAGCGCATTGTACTCGCGAGCACAATTATTTGACCACCAGAATTCTAATATGCCTGGGAAATTGTCTGCCTGATTCAGGGCATTATTCCGCAGCGACAGACAATCTTTGGAAGTTAGCCGTCCCACACCACAGGAGGGGTCGCCGGCATGTACTATGTACTGTAAGAAAGGCTTTAGTAGTATAGCATTTAATGATATTTGGCACAGACAGACCAGACATAACTCTAATCTTCGGTGGCCAACCAATGGTAGCTTTGAAATCCCTCGTATAGAATATTTAGAGTCTGTATTGGTAAAGAAAAAGGCTAGACCTGCAGCATTTGATGCATTGCACAGTTGGAAAACAGAAGCTTTTCAGCAACAAAAGAGTAGAGAGAAACATATGCGTTGACATATGACGAATGCCGAAAAAGCACTGTTATATGATCAAAATAAAAAATTGGAATCAGTTAGGAACACGGCAGAGCGTTTCAATTAAGCATTCATAAAATGTACCCTTCGAAAGATTTTCATACGTCTGATGAATTGATTAACAAACTTTTGCATGAACGAAGACCCGATGCCTCTGCGCCGCCCCCGTACGTCCCTCCTCCTGGTGCTTTGCCTCTTCCTGTCGTTATTCCTCCTCCTATAGTCCCCCTGGTCCTTCCTATTGTTCTTCCTGTTGTTCCTCCAGCCGTCGCTCCTTTGCCTGCTCCCTTGCCTCCACTTATTGATATTCAGAATGTGCCTTTTTTCCCTCTTCCAAGTAATTCCGCATCGCTTGTAGTAGACCAGGGAACGGGATCAAGGGTTGTGACTCATAATACTCTGTCTCAAGATAAAAAGAATAAATTAATTGCTTGGGCTAGGCATTGTATGGAGAAGGGTGAACAAGCTAATGTTTTTTCCACACTCGAAAATCTAAAAAGTATTCCTGAGAAAAATGTTTTTTATTGAAGGGTTAGGAATTCATTTGAGCATAATGTGGAATAGATTAAACGATGTAGATCTCCCACAAGGGTTACGGGATTTGAATACCTTAGCGTTGTCTAGGGATACTGCAGAGAAAATATATGAGCATGTCAAGAGGATTTTTGTGTATGGGAAGGAGTTGGAAGAGTTACAGAATGAAGAAACTAATGGTGATAGTTTAGGTACTATATTTTTACAGAAACGGTTTTCTCCTCGCCGTGAATTGATAGGTGAGGAAGCGCGAATTTGTACAAAGGATGCGATAAGATGGATTTCGGATATGTCCATAACTCCAGACGAAGTATATGACACGTATAGTCAGTATACGTTAGAAATGCAAAAGAAAGTGATACAGGTTATGGTAGAATACCTGCAGGATGAGTGTGTAAAAAGAAAGATTTGTTGTCCTGCAGAATTGTTGGGTGTTTATAAGAGAGCCTTTTCGATTGATACTTCTTCGACTGCCTTAGCGCTTGATTTGGCTCTGTTGCTTAGTAAGCATTCGGAGCTACCTACTTCTCAGTTACCTATGGGAGAGGTCCCTCCGACATTTGTACCAAAAGTTGAGATTGCGGCCGTTGCTGCACGAGGTATAGTCGCTGTGGACATTCCTGCACATTACGTATCCCAGTTTGTTCACGTCCCGTTCTCGAGACAGGAAGTGAACACCATAAAGCAATCTATTCCTGATATAAGAAAGAATCCGACGGGGTTCTATAAAGAAATAGAGTCGGTCTTACAATCATCGGTATTCACCTTAAGTGATATTGATTTACTATTTCCCGTACTCCTGCCAGTTGATTTGTGGAAACAGATTAGGACTGTAGATGATGTACCTGGGTTAGGAGATACATGGGGTAATATGGTTAGGCTCGACAGAGAAAGACCAGCTGGCGAGAGACCGCCTCAAGTGTTTTTAACTTTGCCTGATAGGATTATTGTAAAATTAAAAACTATAGTTCCTGAAAAAAGAATCATTTGGGACAAGCTTACGGCCTGTGTCCAGACTTAGGCACAGAGTCAGGGAAAAAGCTGTTTGTCGACAAATTTGTACGTGGATTGCTGCCTGACATCCAGTTACAGATGATGTCCTCCGAAAGCGCTTGGCAGGCGAAGTCTCAATCAGAACTACTGCACATGGCTCAGCACTATGAAAATCGTGTGAATAATGAAAAGGAAAAACTTGAGAAGAGAAAGGGTGACCTGAAAACAAAAGTACTATTACAACAGATTGTCAGAAGCCCTAGAGGGGGTAATACACAATTTAGAGGTCAATACATTTCACAGGGAAGTACACCCCTGGCACCGGTAACCATTAACCAGTGTGCCTATTGTCGACAGGAAGGTCACTGGCGCGCACAATGTCTGACCTTGCAGCAAAGGTCATTTGGTAACATGGGTAGAAGATCCAGAGGTCGCCCTGGTGTAGGGGGCCCTGGTAGAGGCCGGATTGCGCCAGAATCACAGCAGCATTCTTCACAGGATAAACAAGTTTCGAGTGTGGATAGTAGAAACATTTTTGATCATCCTTCTGCCGCGTACCTCTCTGAAGAACTTCCTTTTGATGACATTCTGTTTCGTTAGGATTGCCCGAAGCAGGATTTGGAACCAACGCCTATTCCCGTTCATCAGAAAGGTCCCTATGTTGAGATGGCGGTGGGAAATAGGAAGCATCTATTTTTAGTAGATACGGAGAACAAAAGTGTTCCATTGACCATTCACGGGTTCCAAACATTCCCCTGTCAGGGCAATCCAACGTTTCCGTTGGGTTTTCAGGCACACCTGTAGTTTGTCCAGTCTCTTTGCCGGTACCGATAACAGTGGGTCCCTTCACGGAGCAGTGTCCATTTTTACTTACTACAAACTGTGGAGAGAATTTGCTGGGGTTAAATTTGTTGAAGGAATTGAATGCAGTAATACATTGCTCCTCGGACGGAGTTCGGTTAACAATTTCACCTCAGCAATCACTCGCCTCTCAGTTTTTGACCCAACCTTTACCGCCAGAATTCAGTAACATTCCGGAATGCTTATGGGCAATTGATGATAATGATGTGGGCATTCTTCAAATTGAACCTGTTAAAATTATTCTGAAACATGGAGTAAAATTGCCTCGCATCCCGCAATATTAGATCTCAGTTGAAGGTGAACAGGCTTTGAAATATATAGTTCCTGATATTGTACATCGTGGAGTAATTGAGGAAATTACAGGTAGTTTGTGTAACAGCACGATTTTGCCAGTATACAAAAAAGGTGATAATGTGATTCCTTTTCGGTTTATAATTGATTTGCATGCTATTAACAAAATTGTGGCTCCTCAGTTTCCCATTGTACCTGATGTAACAACGATACTACCTATGATTCCGGCTTCTGCCACTCACTTTAGCGTTGTGGACCTCAAAAATGCATTTTTCAGTATTCCTATACACGAGGATAGTAGGTACTTGTTCGCGTTTACCCTAGGTGGACGCTCGTTCACATTCACTCGTGCACCACAAGGGTACACTGAGAGTCCAAGTATTTATAATAGAGCATTGAAAGAGCAACTCGATACTCTCGAGTTGCCTCCTACTTGCACGTTACTAGAGTATGTAGATGATCTCCTCTTGGCTGCTGATTCTGAAAGTGCCTGTAAAGAAGGCACCATGTTGTTGCTTTGTCATCTAGCAAAACATGGCCATAAAGCTTCACTCAAAAAATTCCGATATTGTTGTCAGGAGGTCGCCTATTTAGGCTATCTCCTGTCAAAGGAGGGAAGAAGGTTGACACCTGAACGAATAAAAACTATTTCTGGCATGTCTGTCCCAAATACGCAGAAGGAAGTTAGAGCCCTGATAGGTATGGCTTCTTACTGTAGATTGTGGATCCCTAACTTTTCGTTAACGATTAAACCAATGCTGGCTTTGACAAAGAAGGGCATTTATTTGCCATTGCCATGGACTTTGGAACACCAGACAGCATTTGATTTACTCAAAACCGTGCTGTGTTCGGTGCCAGTTTTTAGGAACGTCAAATTATGAAAAGGCCTTTGTGTTGTATGTGCATGAACGTGATGGATGTGCTTTGGCTGTGTTAACGCAGGAACATGGAGGGAAGAATAGGCCATGCGGCCATTTCTCATCTGCCCTTGATCCTGTTGCATGCGCTTTGCCAAGATGTTTGAGAGCTGTCGCTGCTGCTGCTCCGTCTGTAAAACAGAGCGAGGGAATGGTCCTGGGTAATGCGTTAACCCTAATGGTACCTCACTCTGTAGATGTTCTATTAAATAGAATTCAAATGCGACACCTTACTTCCACGCGATTGACAAGATACGAATTGATCTTGTTTGCTCCCCACATTCAAATTCAGAGGTGTTGTGTATTAAATCCGGCTGACCTTTTACCTGTCCAGCAAGATACTGTTGATGGTGACGAAACGTCACACGATTGCCTTTACACTACAGAACAAGAGACTAAAGGTACAATCGATTTGAAAGATATGCCTTTGAATAGCCCACAAGGAGAGCTATTTTGTGCTGGCTCCTGTTTCAAACTTCCGAATGGTACATCCACGGCTGCTTATGCCGTCACTACCTTAAGCACAATTGTGGAAACCAAATGAATTATGCATAATTCCGCGCAGGCCGCAGAAATTATAGCATTAACTCGAGCTTGTGAACTTTCTGAAGGGCTTACAGTAAATATATATACCGACAGTCAGTATGCCTTTGGGGTAGTTCACAACTTCGGTATACTCTGGAAAGAACGAGGTTTCTTGATCTCAGATGGCACAAAAATACAGCACAGCACTTTAATAGTGCGATCACTTTCAGCGCTCGCACTCCCTGTTCAGTTAGCCATTGTAAAATGTACAGCAAATCAGAAGGTTACAGATGATATAGGAAAAGGGAATGCTTTCGCTGATCAGATAGCTAAACAAACTGCCACTGATTTTAGTTCAGAAATATATGCTGTAAGGGAAACTGTAAATGTCTGCACCTTTGGTGAAAGTATTGATTCTGTAAAAGACATTCAAGCAGATGCTACTGTAGACGAGACCAAGAAATGGGTCGAGGGTGCAGGGAGATTGGATGGTGATGGGTGTTGGGTGGACAATGTTGAAGAAAAATGGTTACTCCCTGATGCCAATATTACAATGATGGTCATTATGGCTCATGGTCCGACCCATGTCTGTGCGCGTAAATTGACTAAAATGTTACACAGTGTATGGGCCAATGATAACATTTTCAAAATTGCGGAGCACTTTGTCCAAGGGTGCATGGTCTGCTTGCAGCACAATGTAGGAAAAGGTACCTCGACTCCTAGAGGAAGTTTCGCTCCACCTTCTGTTCCGTTTGAAGTCATCCACTTTGATTTTATTGAGATGGAACGTTGCAACAATCTTAAATATGTGTTGGTTGTCATTTGTGCATTTAGCAGGTGGGTTGAGGCCTTCCCTGTTAGAGATGCAACAGCCATAACCACGGCAAAGACTCTGTTGAAAGAGCTCTTTCCTAGGTTCGGGCTGCCGAGAGTCATCTGGTCGGATAATGGGCCACACTTTACCGCTGCTGTAATCTTACAAATATGTGAAGGATTACAGATTGATAAACGGTTCCATTCAGCCAGACATGCCCAAAGTGCCGGATTAGTGGAAAGGCATAATGGCATTATAAAGAACAAGCTCGCTAAGACGTGTGCTGGCACCAAGTTAAAATGGCCGGACGCCTTACCGATCGTGTTGCTGTTGATGAGAACAACCCCACAAACTAGGACTGGTCTCTCTCCCTTCGAGGTGGTGATGGGGAGGTCTGCTAATATTTGGGGTATGCCAAAGAGTCACTCATTGCGGGATGTAGAGAATGTGCTTCTTTCAGATTACTGTAACCAGTTGACTAAAAATCTATTTTCAATTTATCACCAGGTGCGAGAGGCATTACCTGTACGGTACGAGGATCCCGGTCACAGTCTACGACCGGGGGACTGGATCCTCATGAAAGTTTTCGAAAGGTCGTCTTGCCTTGCACCTCGGTGAAGTGGTCCCTACCAGGTCCTGCTAGTCACCCAGACTGCGGTGCGAGTAGCAGGGTGGAAGAACTGGATACACGCAACGCACACCAAACGGATCCCGCAGCCAGTGCCATACGATACAGAAGACAAAGAATCCCTTTCCAATGCTGTAACAAACGTGCCCGAAACAGCAACAACCGATAAGAGAGTTTCGGAGACCGTTCCAGAATTCGTAAGGCCAGACAAAACAGCCATCTTGTCTCCGCACTCTCCAACAGTGGTACTTCCGGATCATCCATTTTCTGATCCCATTTCCGTTCACCTCCAGTGGGAAGTGACGACATCTTGCTTTCTGATCCTTCAGCACCAGAAATTGTGAAATATAATTTACGTCCTAGAAAAAAATAGACATACGGCACGGTTTTTCTGTGCGATTGGAGAAATCATTTGAGGGCTTGCCTTTTGGCCCAACTATAGGATTCTGTTGGCTAAGGGTTGTGGGCAAGACATTAAGAAGACGCACGACTGGAGTCGCCAGCAAACAAACAATTGGTGTTTTTCGATTGAAGACTACGATGCCTGCATCCGCTACCGCTCGTACCGAACTTTTAGATAAATATGTGACTAGCAGAGACAATGAGAAAACGTGTAAGGGGACCCCGAAAACGTATTGTTGTCTTTTTGTAATAATAACTGGGTTTTTAGTAACTACTGGTTTTGGGTTGTGGTACCTGGAGAAAGCATATCCGCTAGGGGACTTTTTGCCTGTTGAAAATGTATCTGTTATACCCACTCCTTCCGTGCAATTGCATACCTTGTCGCCTAGAGATTCTTCGCATAGACGGAACTATCAGAATAATACTCTTTTGTTAATAATGAATGCCACTCATGCAATTTTTAATAGGACCAACTGCTGGATCTGCTCGCAGCTACCGCAACATGGGGATAAGGGGCTAGGTTGGTACATTCATCCTTTACCTTTGACAACTGCTTGTTATGCTTCTCTTATAGCACTATTCTTTGGCCGTTGGAATGGCAGCATCTCAGGGAACTTTGATGGTACAAATTTGAATAGTTTTGAAAAACGTGTTTTGATCCCCCTGGGATGTTCGCTTTTTGCAAACAGGAGTAAGCCAAATGTTGCTTCTGTTAGGCCCTCTGATAGATTGTCTCATCCTTTTCAGTCTTTGATCTCTTTCAAGATGGCTCCTATAGTCAATAAGGATGCCACGCCTCCATCTTATTCTGTTAACCATAGCCCCGGTTCAGTTTCCTTCTGCATACAGAGGAATGGAACACGGTCAATGTTTTAGAAGTTGCGCCAACGTTGCAAATTTGACTAGTGAGAACAGACCTCTGTATGTAGGTGAACCTGTCTATTTCATTTGCGGTAATGTGGCATTTCCATGGTTGCCCAGGGATTGGCAAGGGACTTGCTATTTAGGGATTCTATTACCCGGGGTATTTATTGCCAATACTGCAGAAATTTTGAAGACTCGTCCACGACGAGATGTGAGGGGGGATACTCCAGCACAAACTCTAGGAGACATAATGAAATCCTTTGTGCCATTTTTTGGGCAAATTATGAATTCAGAAGATAACAGGGGACTAGCGAGAGTACTGGAGAGAACCATCAACCGGACCACTGACATACTCTATAATATGACGTTAGAACAGAAAGCGATAAGATTAGTAGCTCTTCAGAACCGGATGGCATTAGATGTCATTCTGGCTGAGCGTGGAGGAGTATGTAAATTAGTGGGGTCCGCTTGCTGCGTTTACGTACCAGACTCCTCTCCAACGATCTTTAGGGCGATCCAAAATCTACATGTTCTTAGTTCGGAAGTGCACATTCCTGAGGGAAACTGGGAACTTAGTGCATGGTTTTGGGACCTCCTACGGTCGTGGGGATGGAAGCTGCTTTCGGGCCTTGCTGATTATCTTGGGTAGTTTTCTGTTCCTTTGTTGTTGTATACAGTGTCTTCCTGGTATATGTTCGGTATTAGGGGGATGTTGCGCGCAAGCAACAAATGTATTAGGGCATAAAATATACACCCCAGATAAGGTTTCCAAGGAGTACGTGTTGAAAGAAACTCTAGTGTCTGACCTAATGGCAATAGATATGTCTGATAACGATTCCGGGTGTATATACGTTGAAATGTGGAGTTAGTCGTAAAGTGATCAAAGGTAGTTTAGCGCTTGGCATAGGCCAAAAGGAGGGTTTGTCGAAACTGATATAATATTGTTTCGTCTTCATTGTATATGTTGGCCTATGCCCAGTCGCTTTGCGAGGAAATCCGCATCGCAAGGTCGTGACCTTAAGTTAATCAAGCCTCCATTTTAGGTTAAAGCCGTCATTTTGGCTTGTCGTGCAAAGTCATCCTGTGGCCTAAAATGGCCGACCTGTGTTCTCTTGTTCTTACTTTAACCTCTTCAACCTCTGTAGGCAAGTTAATGTCCAACCTGCCTGCAGGCTACATGTTAGGGTCATGTAGACCTTGTCCTTTGTTGAATCCCGAGATCAGGGGATTATTCGAATCGACGATGTTAACCTACAAGTATAATGCTATTTAAACGTCATACGCGAAACATCTGTTTGACCTGCATTGAAGTAAATGTGTAAAGAGTGTAACGTCAAATCCAGAGAATAGTAGTACTTGTTAGTAAATGTATTAAGAAGTAAACCACATGCACGAGTTATGTAAATTAGGAATGAACCTGGCGCGAACCCTAGCCCAGTACATGATTAACTCGTAAGAGGCTGGACATCGTTACGAAGAAACTGTATGAATATGCTGATGTCCAGCTAGCAATTCCTGTTCACTGTTCACATTGAACCTGCTGGTGGTCTCTGTGAAGTACTGACGGCCAAATAGCTATTTGTGTACTTTGTTTTGTAAACTGTTCAGTGTTGCAATAAAGATTCTGGGAATCTTTACAAGCCTGTGTTGGAGTATTTCTCTTTGCATGGTGTAAAAGCCTTAATATTGTATCTTCTGATTCCACATTCTGAACTTTTGAATCTTCCTTTGTTCGATTACTTGTTTATATTACACTCGTTTTTGGTTTGTGTCATCAAGAATGTGCTTAAGTTCCTCCTGTGTTTTGAGCTTTGTAAGCTGTGATGTGATTTCTTCAATTTCCACATTGATTGAGTTCAAACACTTTGATAGTTCCTTGATTGTTAATAGGATTAGATCCAATGAGCATTTATTCAGTATCTGCTCCCATCTTTTGACAAATGCCTGGTTTTCTCTGCACAATGTAGGTTTGAGGTATACTCTAAGCCCTCTTGGTATTTTCTTACTTTTGAAATATTGGGCTAACGTAGTGGCATGCAGTTTTTGCGAGATGTCTCGTTTTATTAATTTCTCTAGTTTGGATATAAGTCTTTCCAGGTTATCATCATTGGCAGATGTGGTCTCTGTATCTTTGAGGAGGCCTAAGATACGGTTAGCTTTTTCTTCGCTGAATGCTAATGTAGTAGCTGATTTATCTGTTAATAAGTTGAATTGGAGTAATTCAGCTCCTTGTCTGTGCAAGGCTTTGTGGGTGATGCAGAGCACTTTGAATTGAATGCATTTTTTTACTGGTAACCAACAGAGGCTTTTCAGTGCTGGTTTGTTGTGGTCCCTTCTGTTTAGTCTTAAAAGGATCCTGGCTGCTGTATTTTGCACCCTTTGGAGTTTCTTGTTGAGTCTTTCTGGCATTCCTAGGTTAGAGACTGTTTTTGTAGTCAATTCTTATGAGTATCAGGGATATGACTGTGACGGTTCTGTGGCGGAAGGAAAGGTAGCGGAGTGATCCTCTGAGCAGTCTTAGGAGGAAGAAATATTTCTTGGTGATTGCCTTGGCTTGCGGTTCCAAGGATAGTCCATTGTCCATGAATATTCCTAGGTTATTTACTATGTCGGTAGTCTCCGGTGGCGTTCCCATGATGGCCGGCCAGCCCAGTTGTGGGTTGCTTGTGTCGATTTCTGCGGGTAAGAGCATTATTTCTGTTTTTTCATGGTTCAGTGTAAGGTTGTTCGTTGTCATGCAATTGTAGATGTCTGTGAGGCAATTGTTGAGGCATTTATTTTGTTCCTGGGTTGTGTTCGTTTTCACAATCAGTTGTGTGTCATCTGCATAGTTGTAGATGGTTAGTCCGTGGGTTCAAATGATTTTCATCAGTGGGCATATGTAGATGTTGAAAAGCAGAGGAGAGAGGCTGGATCCCTGTGGGACAATGCAGGGAATATTTTTGAGGTTTGAGGTGAACGGTGGTAGGTAGGTTATTTCAGTTCGGTTTGTTAGGAACGAGGTAAACCACTTTAGTGCAGATTCCTGTATGCCACATTCCATCATTCTTTCTATTAGTGTTGTGTTGCTGATTGTGTGGAAAGCCGCTGATATGTCCAATAGTATGAGGGCCGATTGGATGTCGTCTATGTTTATTTGCAGGTCCTATCGATAGGAGCACTGATTCTGTTCCTCTCATTGGTCTGAAGCCAGCTTGTGACCAGTCGTGTATTCTATTTGTTTTGACGTATTTAAGTAGGATCTTGTACACATGGTTCTCTAGGATCTTCGCTGGGTAGGGTGGTTGGATAGTGGTCTGTAGTTGCTCGGGTCTTCTGCACTTTCTGAATCCTTTTTTATCAGGGGTTTGATGTATGCTGATTTGAAGGCAGACAATACCATTCTTCTTTTCAGTGATAGGTTCATTAGGTTCTGGAAGTGTGTTGCCAGTGCTCTGTGGTTGAGGATTCCTTTGAAGATGCCAGGTGGGCAGTGGCCCTTGGGGATCCTGCAAGGTTGGTATCCTTGATCAGTGTGGTGAAGGTTTCTTCTGTGATTGGCTCTAGGTAGGTGGGCTTTGTTGTAGTCTGTGTTTTGCCCGGTATCTGTGGTTCGGCGGTTGTGGTTGTATTAGCCCGGGTTGTGTTGATGGTCTGCTGGATTGTTTCTATTTTTTATCTGTGGGATGTATTGACCCACTCCGCTGTGCTATGCAGCCTCATCCTGCCAGTTATGGGGAAAGAAACAGCAACAATGGCGGCAAAACCCTTATGCACGCCAAAAACCTACAAAAACCTACCAAAACTGTGTTCTTCAGCACACAAAAAGAGGGATGCATAACCTGCCACCCATGGTGCATGTGCGGTGGGATAGAGCACACCCTGCTGAAATGTGCCAGTGGGTCCCAAGACCAATAGAGTGCAGACAGAGAAGCAGCACTTTGTAAAGGAAACCCCAAAATGTGCCTACAAACGTCAGTTGCTTTGTTGCCAAAAACTCCAAAATACCTATAACACAACACTTTCAACATTCACAATCTTGCCTGGTGCTAAAATATATGTGTCAATTGAAACATTGTGAAACATACGAAGTCTGAAAACTGACAGCCTCTATGCCAAAATCTGGGTGCAGTACCCGGGGCTGCCTGAATGACAGCTGTCAGAGGAGACTGATGAAACTTTAAAAGTGAGCTAGAATTCAAAAGCCTGCTGTATTAGCAAACAGAAAAGGGATTGTTGCCAAAAAGGAATACATAGTTTAGTTGTGTTTTTGATTCCCCAGATTTTAAGGGCAAGAAATAAATGTATTTGTATGTGATGCAACAAATGTGGCTTTTGCTATGTTCAAATGTTAATCAGCTTGGCAGAAGCCGCAGAAAACTGGAAAAGCAGGTTTTCTCCCAGAAGGGGACCTTCCTCTCAGCAGAAACTCACGGGCAAGTGTTAATTGCAGGTTAGAGCAGAATCCTGTCTACAGAAGGTAAAGGAACAATGACAAAGTTGCAGCCCAGGAAACTGGAGGTGTCAAGGCAGTTGTAAAATCTCTTGGAAGGAACAAGCCAGGAGGGGGATGCCTTGGACTGCAGGGAGCCAAAAAGAGGCGGAGCCAAGCGACCATCTGTTGCTAAACATGAACAGAGAACACATTTTAAAAGACTTATAACTTGCTATTCAAAATGGTGAAAAATATAAAAAGGACAGAGTTGTGAATTTAATTTCTGACTGCACGTATGAAGAGGCGGCAGAACTATGTGACATGTTCTGGACAGGAATGGCAAGATATGTGATTTTATGCAAAATGTGTACTGTTAGAATAGTGAAAATGTGCACGCATATCCCTATGTTAAACACGCACATTTGTGGAAAGTTGCATACAATTTGGAAACTGTGTGCATAGCGAAAAGGACAACATTCTGTAGAAAGTTAAAACAAGATCCTACAGCTGCGAGATTTTGATGAAAAGATGCTGCTCAAAATATGGCATCTTTGTGTGCGATTTATATAAAGGTGACTAATGTAGAAATGTGTGTTTAGTGTCAAATCCGATTTTGAGACCAGTGGCTAAAGGGAAGTCTCTCAGGACTGTAAAGCAAATCATAAAATGTGAGTGATATCAGCCGGCCTTGATCCAATCACCGCAAATGCAAGGCGGAGATGAAGTGTTGACCCTATCCCAGCTCAAAGGGGCAAGCTTAGGTAAGCCGGCCCACACACCCCCTTTATGATGGCATTTTAGAGCATAAATAGAGACAGCTGACAGCACATACGACAGACAGATCCACTCACTTTCCTGATGCTGGCAGAGCGCCCTGCTGCTGAAATCTACATCTTCCTTGTTCCAGACTCCAGAAACTTGGCAAAGCAAAGGCCCAGGCATAGCTGAACCATTCTCAGCTAGGTCTCAGGTTCTAGAACAGAAACCCAAAAGCCTAGGGGAAGCATCATAATACAGCCGGGCGTGATGTTAATGCTTACCTGCTGAATTGAAATATCCACAGAACCAAGAAGGGCAGATTCTATCCAGTCCTGTGCCGTGCTGTGACCAGAGAGCTTTGCTGACCTTGTCCAGTCCGATGTGCCCAGCTGTCTTTCCCTGATAGATCCGATTCAATGGTCCAGAATCCTGACGGTCCAGAATCCTGACGGTCCAAAATCTTAAATCCATTTGTTTTGTGAGTATTAACAGGAAGCTAGAAACTGTTGATTCCTGTGCATTATCTTGTCCACTCCTAACCTCTGAACTATCCTTACTTCCATAATCAGTAATATTGTTTACATCTGTAGTGAATTCGTATTCTGTAAAAGCATCCTTTTCCTAGTCATTTTGTCAACTTTGATCTATTAATTTCATTTGAGTGACCAGCCTAGCACTCCAGGGTCGACAGCGAGGAACCAGGACTGAGTGGCAAATCACTACTGACTCTTACCTGTGCTGTCCTGGTGGCTTAGCTTGGATGCTCTAGTCCATAGTCAATATTTTTCTGATTTTAAAACTAAAGCCTCTCTCCAAATCTGTGTTTATATTTTTGAAAAACGACCTCTACTAAAACCTCTATAACTCCCTCAGTTTTTGTGATTCTCCCGTTATCGTGAATATCGCCCACGGAAAAGTTTGGCGCAAATTCCCATTTTGAGAAATTTGTACACGTGTGAAATAGCTTCCATTTGTTTCCGACCTGGACTTTAAGATTTCAATTGTTTTCTTTGGACTAAATCATTGCTGTTGATTGTGTGCAACTGTTCAAAGTGGCTCCCGTAGGAATTTGTAATAATTTTAGCACTTTGCCTCAAATTTAGAGTTCTTGCTCAGCCACTTTAAAAGTCATGCTGACAGTTGAAAAGCCCACTTCATATTTCTCTTACTGTGTAAAGGGGGAAAGGGGGAAGTGGGACACTGTTTGATCTGTATTATTCCTGAATACCTGCTCTCGCCTTCCATCTCTTTGCATTTCCTATTGGGGGTTGAGGGGTGTTGCAGGGGGAACCTCTAGCCATACTGCTATCTGATCTGAAACCAACATAACAGTATTATTTTCTGTGCTGCATTTGTTTTGCTAATTACTTAGTCCTTGTGTATTAAAGATATTATTCAGTGTTCTGTCACCCATGGGTGATTGTTGTTTACCTATTAATATCTATATTGTGATTTGATCTTAATAAATACATTAAAAAATAATGCCCTTTACAAACCAGCCTGATTCCTGCTCCAGCGTGACCCAGGGTATTTTTAAGTAAGGGGTGTGATACGAGTGGTACATCTTTCAAATAATTGAATCTATATATCAAATAAGTTTTTCCATTGCGCTGTACACTAGGCCGAGAGGAGAGTGTATCGCCTGATCGAAATCCTTAACAGATCTCAGGTGGTTGGTTATGTTGTCACAAAGTGCATGTATCAGGATGATGGAGTACTTGTAGGATGATTATTTTTATCTCTTTGATGATTTTGAAGAGTTCTTTCTGTGTAGTGTTTCCCAATTCGATTCATGTGGCGTACTAGTCTGTTTTCTTTGAGGACTGTTGATTTATATAGTCTGAGCTGTCTTTGGTATTTTATTTAGTCTTATCAGTTGTATTGTTCTCTTCATTTTGCGGTTGTTTTTTTTTAGTTCTTTCAGTTTTTCGGTGAACCATTTTGCTGCCAGTTTTTTTGGTGTTACTTTGAATGGTTTTGCTGGTTCCAGTTGGTCTAGGGCCTTGGTGATCCAGGTGTTGATTGTGTTTTCTGCTGCGTCTACGGTTGTTTCGGTGGGTTCTGTTCTGCTTGGAAGGGTTGAGTCTAGTAAGTTTGTTAAGGCCTCCAGGTCTAGGTTATTCCAGTTTATTTTCCTGCTGGCATGGAATATCTCTTTTCCAGTGAGTAGACTGGGTTAGAGTCAGATGTGGAACGGTATCAACTAATGGTCGCTTCATACCATCGGTGTAGGTGGAGCAGATACACATAGTCTTTCTCTGCAGAAAATTGCATCCAATGTGTGTCCGGCTTTGTGGGTGAATCCATTTACAATTTGCTAGAAATGCAATGTTTCCAGGAGTGTGCAGAGTGAGTAGAGTGAGTTTTCTATGGTTTTGTTCTCTTTTTCAAACCAGATGTTGAAGTCTCCTAGTATGACTAGGTTGTCAGGGTAGGTTGAAATAATTGCAGCTGTGTCAGTTCATTTTGTAGTGAAGTTGGGGTCATAAGATGAATGCTGTAGATCAGGAGGAATACTATGTTGGTTTGGTCATTGAGTTAGATCTTGATGAGGAGGGATTCACAGTCTTCTACATCGGTTGGGATGGGTTGAGCTGCTTGGATGTTTTCTTTGTGTATGATTGCAATTCTGCCTTCTCTTTGGTTTTCTCTGTTGGCGTGTATTAATTTAAAGTTGTCTGGTATGGCTTTGTTGGCGATGGCTTTGCAGTTGTCCGATAACCAGGTTTCTGTAAGAAAGAGCACATCTGTGCCTCCTTCGCTTAGAAGGTAATGGATTTCTATTGAATGTTTTGCCATGGATCTAACGTTGAGTAGGCTGCAGTGTAGTTTGTTTGATTTTCCTTTTGGGTTGTTCGCATTGTTGGTTCGATTCAGTGTGTTTTAGGTTGGGTTTCCATTGCTGGTGTTTCTGTCCTGGTTATGCCTGTTGGGAGGACGAGATCCTTGGTGGTCAGTCTCATCATCGAGTAGACTGATTACATTAATGGCAGGGTTGATTTGTTTTGGTTTGTTCAAGTTGGTGGGTTGTGTTGGTGCCCATCCTTTGTTCCAACCTTTGGTGATGCAGGGCGTGTAGAGGGTGATGGATTCCAGTTTGTCCCTGATTCTAGTTGGATTATTGTCCATGGTGTAGTCTCAGTTGGGGTGGTTTATCAATTGCCGTGTTGCATTTGGCTTCCCAGTGGGGTCTGTTTGTTTTTCTTCTTGCCTGTGGGTTAGTTATTGGTGGTCCGTCTTTACTTACAAAACTTACAAAAAACTTTATTTACAATGAATCACGTGTACATAAACCAAATCAAATGTATGGTTTAAAAGGTTTTCAATGATCCTGAGGAACCTAAAAACAAGATTTGCAACACTTTTATAAAGATGCTGAGGCAGTAGCTACTCTCCATCAGGGTGCGCTCCAACGGACAACTAGACAATCTTTCTTGCTGGCAATGTTCTGGTGAAGAAACAAACACCCACAGCCTGGCAGCAGGAAAGTATGGAGAAACAACATCACTTCCCCATATGGCTGCAGAATAGGAATCAATAATGAGGGTTGAACTAAATAACCACAGTGAAACAATGTGAAGAGTAAACCAAAGGTTAACAGTGTGGATGCATAACCAACATTGCAGAAAGAAAAGGAAATCATCATTGAGGAGTGCGCATTGCTTTGCCTCCCACTTTCTCCTATCAATGCAGAAAAGAAACAGTGTGGAGTGTATAATGTTAGCAGCAACTACTGAGGGGTCACTGCCTGTACCTGAGTGGAATTAGGTAGAGTCTGCCTCTGGCTTTCTCTCTGCAAGCCACTGAAACACGTTACCTGTCCCTTACACTATATAGGGTGGTTTGGGTCCTAGAACCCAGGCTCTGTTATTTTATGTTATTTGGCATTTATATAGCACTCTATATATCATTAGTATGATCTCAAAGCACTGGTAGGTTGAACGCCCTTGGGGACCGCAGTCCAGGTCAGTAGAGAGAGAAGTTGTTGTAGGGTGCGTGGGTGCACCAGTTATGTGTGCAGTTGATGTAATTGCCTGATGGTAGCTGCATCCTAGCGTTTAGGTGTGGTGGTGAAGATATCAGTCGAATGTGTGCAGTCTGGTGGGTGAACACCCAGACTGGGTTCTGGGTGTGTTAGGCCTGTAGGACGCCTATGTGAGCAGCTAGGCCGGATTGTCATGGGATAGCTGTGTTTTATTAGAGTTATGAGGTATTTCATGGGGTAATGTTCGTATGTGAACAGCTAGGCTGAATTTATCAGGGGTATAGCTGCATTCTAATTGTGTGGTGGTGTAGAGTAGAGAGTAAGCATAATGCTATGGGATGGGAGTGTTTGCGTGGATTTATGAACCAATGCAGCAGGAGCAATTGCTAGGTTGAAGTTACTAATAATATTTGTTCTTCTATCCAAGTGTGGCACTTGCCGACATATTACACTGTCTAGATATGATGCAGGCCAGTGTTCACAAATCTAATGAGGTGCAGCATTGTTAAATTCACAATCCTGTCTGGGTATGGTGCAAGCTAATGTTCATAATTCTAACAAAGTGTGGCGTTGCTAACAATCACAATCTTATCTAGATGTGACACAGGCTAATGTTCACAATTCTAACTAGGTGTGGCATTGCTAACAATCACAATCTTATTTAAATTTGATGCAGGCTAATATTCACAATTCTAATTAGTTGCAGCATTGCTAACATTCACAGTCCTGTCTGGGTATGGCACAGGCTAATGTTCACAATTCTAACTAAGCACGGCATTGCTGTCAATCACAATCTTATTTAGATGCAACAAAGGCTAATATTCACAATTCTAATTAGGTGCGGCATTGCTAACATTCACAATCCTGCCTGGGTCTGGCGCAGGTTAATGTTTACAATTCTAACTAAGTGCAGCATTGCTGAACATCACAATCCTGTCAGGTTTGGTGCTTGCTAATGTTCACAATTCTAACTAAGTGTGGTGTTGCTAACAATCACAATCTTATCTAGGTGCAACACAGGCTAATGTTCACAATTCTCCTGAAGATTGCAGGGTGGCTGAGTGCTAAATGCAGGGCATCAACAGGGTTTAATGTTTAGGAGTGTGACAGAACTGGAGCTAGAGAAGAGTGAGAAAAATTCAGCCCAGGCATTGAATTGAAAGGGGAACTTCGAATAAATTAGTAGCCACACAGTCGAGGGCAGGCACTAGAGCAACTCTATCAACATTTGATACATGCAATTGGTGGTATCCAGAGTCCCATATAAAACATGGCTGACATGTGTGGGCGTGTTGATTTAGACAGACAGCCCCTTCTGAAATAGTTGTGTCAAATGTACATTAACCCAGTCACTAACCCTGAAGCAAGGGTAGTGAGTGGCATGAGTCTTACTATGCAGCTGACAGATGCATTCTTAAATGCTTGCCAAATTGGAACAGCCCATGTGCACTTCTAGGGGAGCAGACATCTCAATGCTGCCCTCATTAAACAACCACCACAGTTTAGAAAGAAGTGGAGTTTTTCCAAAACTCACCACCTCAAAAGCAGAAACCCCAGTGGAGACATGCAAGGCAGTCCTGTACGTGATCAGCATCTGCTCCATTGATTCCTGCACATTTAATTAACTTTGAGTGGCAATTTGAATGTTGGACATGAGGACTATAATAAGCTTCTCAAGCATGCCATTGGCAGAGGGTTGTGTAATGTATTATGCCGTAGTCTTCAGGAAGGTAACCATATCTTTGGAGGTAAAGTGGACTTCTTTGTCTGAAATGATACCTTCCGGATACCCTTCTTTCCAGAGTAGCTAATTTAGAAACTCTAACACTGAGGCCTAAATTAGATGGATTCAATAAAAATGACCTCTGGCAACTCAGAATAATGATTGATTAGGACAATGGCGAACCTAACTTCAGTGGGTAAAGTACAGTAATGCCCATCCTAGTCAGTAGCAGTTTATCAGGTACCTTGGGGCACCACCAGAAGAGGAGAGAGGGGTGCCTGCTGGATTATCATGGTTCTATCTTCAACCACTCAGACTGACCATGCCTACACAAAGGGTTCAAGGTCACCCTTCTATCACCGGCCATCCTTAATGCGAGTAAATCACCCTCTTGGTAATAAATATAACTAGGTGACATTGATGTGCTGCTCATAACAGTTTGTTTCTCATACTCTCATTTGGCACAATCTGAAAGGCCCTTCATGTAATTTTGTTTTGAATGAACAATTCCTTTTGGACTTTGTGGAAGGGGATGAGTGCCAGGTAGACACCCATGTAGGGAAGCCAGCCAACCTTTACAAAAATGCAAACCCCACTGCGTGACATTATCTTTGCAAATGGCTGCTGCCATTCTTCTCTTGATATGCAGCGGTTGACTAAAGTTTCAATGTCTTCAACCAAGAAGTTGCTTCCAGATACTTGTCTGAGGAAATCTTGTCCAATACTTACAGTGGCTCATTGTGTCTTCTTGATTTATATTCAATATTGTAACAGTGCTCTGGTAGGAACGCAGAATATTTCATCAACTTTTGCAAGACCCTTGTGGTGCTAGCGTAGAAAACACCTGCAAAAATGGTCTGTAGTCAGTTCGCTGTGAGAAAGGAGTTCCCCGGAACTATTGGTAAAAGTGCTGCATATGCCAGGGCTTCTCATTTTATAATTTAATAGTTTACTTCTGGGGCTTGGAGTGAACGAGATGGAACGGCCTATGTGTATACATGCCCAACCCCGGCCGCTCTCAGATCCTGGTTGATTGTGTCGACTGTCAGAATGGTGCTGTCATCCATGGAAAATTAGTGCAAGGAGAAATAATGTACAATTAGCAGTTTGTCCTCTTAAAATCACGTTCATGACCCCGCCACGCCCAGGTAAAACACACCATTTTTAATGAAACATGTTTGCTCAGGCGGCGTGCCTCAGCCACTTTACCCCTGGCAAGATGCATGACCGTAATTGAGTTCATGGCACATATGGAATTGAATGCCTGTTCATTGGCACAACCAGAATTCACACAAGTTCAGGGTAGCTGGTTTTCTCTCTAACCCCTCCATCCTGCAGGAGCTCGTCACCAGTATAATACATTGCCTGAAATCCAACACTTCCTTGGTTTCTTTGTACTGGATTCCCAAAGTTATTAGATTCACAAAAGTTCTTAATCATATACTAATTTTCACAATACACTTTCTTTGACTTCTTTTGTCCTTTAGTGGATTGCCTCGTGTGCTCCTTTACCAGGAATCTACTCAGGAATCTACTTGTGAGCTCTTCAGATCTCCTGCTATACTCCCCTGCCAGGTATCGTGTCACTCACAGTGTTAAAAGTTTTGGATAACTCCAAGTGCCTGGTGTATCTACCTACTAGGTCTTCTTTCACGTGCTTCTCAATGGCCCTGGTATGTTTCCCTGCTAGGTATTTTATAACATGGTTAACCCTTCCTCTACCATCTTGGGTGGAACTCCTGGTTTACTTCCCGGCCAGGAACCTGGGTTAATGATAATGATGTGTTATTCATATAGTGCCTTAATCCAGAGCACTTTACAGAGCACATATTCATATACAATATACTCCCCTGGCAGGTATTTTCCCATAGTTGTAGACTTTTCATTAGAGCTTTGGTGAATTGCCTGGTAAACTCCTCTGCGAGGAATCCTCTTATGGGCTCTTCAGATCCCATGGTGTACTCCCCTGCCAGGTATCTTCCCACAGTTTTAAAGTTCTTATACAGTTTCAAAATGCCTGGTATATTTGGTTGCCAGGACGTCTTCTTTTTATGCACATCTTAGATCCCCTAGTATACGCTCCTACAAGGTATCCTGCCACATTGTAAGAGACTGTATGCAACTTGGTGGATTGTCTGGTATACTACCCTGCCAGGAATCCTTTTTCTTGGGTCCTGCTGATCCCTTGATATACTTCCCTTGCAGATATCGTTCCACTAATGCCAATTGCCTAGTGTATTCTTTTTTCCAGGACTTCTTATTGGTTTCACTGTCTTTTTCACTATGCCAATGTGGTATTAACTTTGTTGTCCTTCAATATGTTTACCTAGGGTATCACGTGCTCCAGCTTTCCCCCACATCAATATCTCATGCATAAATATTCGTTCAGGTTTTGCTGCTGCACTTTACCTTATCAGTTTTCAAATATCCTTCTTTTTCGTCATTTTTAGACAAACCCCTCAATACGCACACCAGAAAAAATACAACCCACTAGGGAAAAAGGCCCAGCACACCTCTGGCAGGGAGAACAAGAGTTATTTCCACAAAAAGAAAAAGAGGCGCTAGTAAAGGACTCTGCTGCCAAATCAGTACAAGCAACACGTTAAAAGGGCACACAGCATCATCAGTGACATATGTTACATAGGTTACAAATCCCAAAAAGGCTGTTTGGTGTGACCCTATACATAGGCTACATTCAAAAGAGATGCCAGGCCATTGGTCCCAGTCTCTTCTGTACTTCTTCTTTGTGGAATATGTTTATCCACATCAAAGCGCCACACTGCACCCCTTTGCCAACGGGGGAAGAAAACTGTCAAAAATGGAGGAAATAACACTGTGCGCCCCAAATCTGCAGAACTGCGCATCGTGCATAATCCACAAAAGAGCTGCACACCCTGCCACACACACAGGCAAAGTGGTGTAAAAACAGGAATCACTGCTGTCACCTGTCATCTGTCACCTGTCACATGAATCAATGCCACAGAAGTGGCCCAAAATCCGAAAATGCCCTTAAATACAGCTTCCTAATCAATGGCAATCTTCAAAGTGCTGATTTGGCGCTGAATTCAGTCATTCTCCCCAGTGAATTATTGCAAATCATGCTGAAATCATGGATTCTCAAGGCAGTCAGAGGAATCCAGGCCTCCCTGCCTGACAGCTGCTTAAGGAAATTAGCTGTCAAACGCAGTTTAAATGTGTTCCTGTTTCCTGATTAAAATGGCAAAATGGACCTATTTAAAGCATGTTTGTGAAGGGCTAATTCTTTTAAAATGCCCAAATCACTTATAAACTGTGTTTGTATTTTATATGTGAACTGAAAAGACTTTAATGTATCGGAACTCAGTCCGGAGTGAATCAACTATTTAATTCTGATCTGACAGCCCAGGTACATAATGTTAAAAATGTACATGTGTACAAGAGTAATGTTTTGTTGAAAATCAAGGTGGGAGCTCCTACATCCTCTCATAATGATGACAGCTCTGTTCAGACTGCCAAACAGGACAAAGCACATGCCTGTAGCCACTCACAGACATGGGGATGTGTTTTTGAAGTTCTGCCCACGCCATAAACTTTGCAATGGATAAATATAGGAGTTTCACTACACATAGGACACACTGCTCCCAGAACACACTGCTTCCAGAACCCATCCAGATGTCAGTGCAGCACTTTATTCCAGAACTCTTCATCTTGTAGCTGACTCCAGAATTCTTTGACGATCCAGATTTCTTTGCAGACTCCAGACTGTAGCATTGCAGAACTCTTGTCAGCTTGACCCAATTGCAAACATACAGAACTTAAAAGAATAATTCTGATTCAGCTTGGCTTGCTACCATTAAGGCTTGCCCACTCAAACTTGCATCCTGTTATCTACCGTGTCTAGTAACCAGAAGGGCTCACCAAATCCAGTATGAGGTGCAGTCCAAAATTGACCAGAACCGCGCTGCGACCCAATCCCTCCCGAGGTGCCTTGCTGCCGGCAGACCTGATCCACCCAATGACCAGAGCTGACGGTCCAATTTAATTATAGAGGACTGTGAATATAACAGGAAGAACCGTAACCCATAGCATATTTGCATTGTTTTATCCCTATCTCAACCCATCCCATCTTTAATTCAGAACCATAGTATGGTTAGAATCCTTCTTGCGCTGATTTTCTCTTATCTGTGTTACAAAACCATAACTCCTTATTGATTTTGAATAACTAAAGTAAATCCAAGAAGAAACTGAGGACCCATCACGTGAATGGTTGCGCTGGCCATGTATCCGTGTGGTCTCTTCTTTTTCATAGTCCTTAATATAGTATAAGAAAACCTATCTGTCATTTTTTAAATCGAATTGCTGTTTTCATTTTCACGCCTATTTTGCAAAAACGCCTCTCACTAGAACCTCTATAACTTCTTCAGTTTTAAAGATAGAAACGAAATTCCAACTCTCACTGATACCCGATACCCTTAGCTACACCCACAACTAAAACAGAACAGTGTATTATAAGTGAATTCAATTGCTTTGCTTAGTTTCTGAATTGTATTGTCACCCTTTGGGTGATTGCTGCCCATATCTACATATATATTAAACTTATGTGTGATTTGAATATTAAATACATAAAATAAATATTTACCTTTACAAACTAGCCTGATCCTGGTTCAGTGTGACCTGGGGGGTATTTTGAGATGGGTGTGATATGAGTGGTATATCATTCAGAATATTGAACTTATAGACAAAAATAAATAAGGGTTTCGTTCCACACTACATTGCTAGGCGAGACCTGGGTGTGTGCCTGATTGAAATGCCTTACAGCTTCCACGTGGGCTCCTCCTGGTGCGTCATTGTGTGCAAAGCTACTGTTAATTGTCAATTATGAGCACAAAAACAATGCATTACCTATGTCTAGTATAACGAGCAACTGGTACTGCAGATATTGGCTGGGAGGATGCTTTCGAGGTCATTATGATTTGCAACTCCAGCCCTATCCCAGACACATGGGGGCCCTTTCAAAGCTCCCCACCGGGTTGTTAGGTTTGTTGCTTTAACCCTCCCGGCACCTCGCAGCACAAATCACATGACCTAGTGGTAGGGGCAGCTGTTCCTTCTTTCTGATCTTTTTTGATCGATTGGTGATCTAACAGTTTTATGGTCTGTGCTCTGTTGCTGGCTGATACCTTGGAATGCTAGGGTTCTGGGGCATTGGCATCTGAGCACTAGTTTTTTAGGGTGGGGACTGGGAAAGGCCAGAGGATCATGCTCTCCTCCTCGTGGAATAACTTTTCGCAGGGAGCTCTCAGCCTCCTCATGGCCATGCAGGGCACATTTCTCGTAGAATACGAATGCTGGCATTATGAGACAATGGAATGTTTATAGAATGTTTATGAATCTCTATGGCTCTGGCCTTTCTCACCACTGCCCATGCTACAACCTATTCCCGCATGCACACACATAATTTGACGTTCGTGGCCTGGGCCTACAACCTTGGCTGCAGTGTAGCGTTAGAAATAGCAGCTATATTGAAATTGGGGTCTAAGATGGCACCCTATAGCAACACATGCCCTGACTCACCCTTAGTGCAGCTTTTAGCAACACCTCCCTCTCCCATATAGCCTGCCCAAGCATCTACATCACAGTTCGATGCCTGTGCCTCACCCTGAAGCTTTTGGGAGCCTGGGACGATTGCCCCCGCTTCCCAACACATTGTTTTAACATTGAGTTTTGTCTGTATTTTAACAATCTTGGCTTTTGTACTTTGCCTTGTCTGCTTTGAAATCATTCCTATATATTTTCTGCATTCAAATGCTGATGCTGTTTTTGGAGCACCCCACAATCCCCAGCAACTTTAGGTGAACTCACTGGGTCCTCTTTGCACCTCTGATGCAGTTTGTGTCTTGGAGGGATGATTCCTTCATCCATTCTCAGGCTTTTAGTGTGTGAACGTCCCTCTAGTTGTCGACGTGGCTCTGCGGTTAAAGGTCAGCTTGCCTCTTTGGTCCATATACAGATTTGCTGTACCCTCGAGAGTCCAGCCACCTGGGAGCTTCTGCTTTGCTCCCAATGCCTCTGTGACCGTCTGTGCTCATCAGTGCCTTCTGTCCCCAGCACCAGCAGACTTCTCGGACCCTGTGTGGTTTGCGTCACTGGGTCCCCTAGCTGGGACCTGACGTCCTTTCCTGAACTCTCTCCTCCTACAGTGCGGCTTCTGGTTTTATAGGTCCCGCACACTTCAGGGTTTGGAAAACAACTAGTCTGCTTGTTGTTATTTGAGCTCAAGTTGATCTGCAAAAACTCCCTTGCCCACCTCCTCATCTCAGTACTAGTGGGATTATGGGAGATGGAGTCCATATATGTTATTGAATTTCTGAAATGATGTTGTTCAAAGGTTTTAGACAGAAAAACATCAGAAACAGGAGATGTTATATGTGTGTTGTGGATGTTTGAGGTATAAATGGGATTTTAACTAGGGTGACAAAAAGGAAAGGTTTCTGGCTTTTACAATAGGCGGCATTTGTGGGATGACTGCAAGCCATCAAGAACTTGGGTATTATAAGGTCTTCTTCCGGAGGAAGGAGAGAATACTGCATCTCGTCAGATAGAGTCACCACCTCCTTCCGACAGCTGTCTCCCATGTGATGTGTGTGGTGATATGATGTACCTAGCTGTTGCACTGTCTGTTAAATACCCTGTTTTGTGCCAGGCCTTCTGCCTAGGGGACATCGTACAATTTAAGGGTTTAATCCATGTTTTGTTCTTAGGAGACTTCCTCTGAAGCACTGTGTTATCAGGGCTGGCCCAGGTGTTTATGCTGCCCCATGCAAAGTGGCATTTTAGTAACTCTCCTCCCGTTCAATGACGACTGATTTGATGGTCTTCAGGCCAAAATGGTGCCCCCTGGCACCGCTCTGCTGGGAAAAATCAGAAGTCTTCTCCAAACTGATGGAGACTCCTGCCCCCTGCACAGCTTTGTCCTGTAGAAACAGGCAGTTCTCCAAAAAAACATTAAAAAAATGTTAGTGAGGAGAGGTTGGGCCTAACCTTGGACGATCGAACGTGGCAGTCAGTGTTTAAGGCAGTTTCTTCTGGGGAGCTATATACAGCAGCGATGGAGCACAATTTTAAAATGCTACACTACTGGAACTATCCTCCGATGGTCCTCTCTAAGATGTTTAAGGAGGCGTCCCCATGGTGCCCTAGGCAGTGCGCCCAGAAAGGCACGTGGTTTCACATGTGGTGGGAATGTCCTGTTATCAGTCTTTACTGGGCTGCGGTCCTTAGCTGGATAAAAGAGATTCTGGGTACCTGCCCCTCCTTGCATGCACTGGAGATTCTCCTGGGCACTCCCTTGCCTGATAAAGAGGTGGGTTCCTTCTCGAAGGTAATGGAGGCTATGCTGAGGGCGGGAAGGCTTGCTCTGGCTCAGAAGTGGAAGAGCCCGACGGCGCCCTCTAAGTCTGAGTGGTTCACCAAGCTTATTTCCATCTTTACGTACGAGAAACTCGCTGCTATTGTTAACGATACTATGCCCTCCTTTTTGCAGGACTGGACTATTGTTATTCTTAATGCAGACTGTGAAGCCTTGAAACTATGATTTGTTTTGTGCTTACCCGCTTGGTCTCCGAAGAGGGACACTCGTTGCAAGCACCAAGGACCTTGGGCTTCAGTGGGTGTGAGACCTTCTCTACCAGCCTGACCCATTGTACTACTGTGCTCTGTGTTTCACCCATGCTCGTGCTTCTAGTACCAGTGACTTCTGGAGGCCTGGACAACCTAGAGTTTGGGGGGGGGAAGGGGGAAAAGTTGGGGGGGGGGGTAAACTGTTGGGTGGAATTTGTAGTGTTCCTGATTTGTTCTTCCTGGCAGAAATTGTTTATCTCTTGTTGAAAATTCCCAATAAAAATAAAGTGGAAAAAAAAAATGTTAGTTAATAGAGCTCAATTTCAAATAAAGCTAATTTTCAATTCAATTTCGTCATTATCTATAAACACATATTCATGAATAACTCGTAGCCCTCATTTTTATAAAGTTCATGGTAAAAAAAAAGCACATTTTGTGAGAGGACTCCCTTCTTCAGGGCTTGTCTAGTCAAAACATCAAATTAGTACATTGTAAAGGAGGAAACTATATCAACCAAGTCAACAGAAATATTTCAAAATGCCCATTCCTCATATTTCTCTACTCTCATAAATGTTCTTTAATGGGTGATCAATACACATTCATGTTCACCAAGAGGTTTTCAAAAATACAATAGGTCAGGGGGCGCTGCTGAGCAGCAAGGAAGAATGGAAGTCTGAGCATAGCTCCATCCCCAGCAACATCCTTATAACATAAAAATCCTGCTGTGTGCCAGATATTGAGCTTGTGGAAGAAACGCTTGAGTGGCGGAAGAGGTGGAGAGGACTGTGGCTGGCTCTCGCTTGGCTCTGCGGAACAGAAATGAGGGAGAGCAACACTGCGAGGCCAAGCAGACTGACGTGGAGGCTTGCCCCGGCTGAGGCTCCAACCGACTTGGTGTGCTATGCGGCACCGACCCGCTGCGTGTGGATGACTGGTAGAGGGAGTGGCCTTGATCCACATCACACACGCCGGCCCCCCTTGGATGAGCTGCGATGCCACTGAAGCGGGGAATCTCCCCTGCAGACACAAAGGCATTGAGGGCTGGCCCCCGCGGGAGATCCGGAGCATTCCTCGGGCGTCCCATCGAAGATTGAGCCCAAGGCGATTTTCATCAATGCCTGCACCAGAGTGAGGACTTCTCTTGAAAGGACCAGGTGGGAGACCCAGGCACGCATGGTGATACGCCGCTCCCATTTATGCGCCGCCACTGCCGCAGCAGTGGTGGGCCTCCTCCCACCTCCTCTCCCCCTTTCTCATGGGCACATCGAACCAGATGTGTGTTGGACCCGACCCCAAATCCGGGTGCATTGGGAGCGAGGTGCAGTATGCGAGTGCCACTCTCTAGAAGGGGTGCGAGACAACAGTGGACCTGCTGATGACCCTATTGATTTGGTGGGGTCATTGATTTACACAGTGCCAGTGCTGGACAGAGAGTGGCAGACTGGCACATCGATCCTGAAAATATATCTGGAGCCAAAGGCGCAGAGCTGTGGGCCTAGTGGCGCTGTGAGGTCCACTAGCAATGCCTGTGCAGTCCCCTGTGGCTACAGTGTTTGGAGACAGTGGGTTGCATATGCATCACCCTGCTTGGTGCCTAACATGGATTACAGTGAAGACACGACTACTGACCCCTCCAGAGCTCTGTGGTCGACAGGGTGGCACAAACCACTCAATGAAAGGGAGTGGGCATCTAAACAATCATACCTGAGCTGACATTGGACATATCCTGTTTGACCTGTCCATACCTTCCTGGTTGTGATACATTGTTGACCCTGGTCCCCCCACTGCACGGCTGAAGTGTTAGGTTCTGGGCCCACCGGACATAGCATAATAACACCCAGAGAGGGGTGGGCGGGAAAGGGACAAGTGGCCGCACCCCTCGGGCTGTCGAAACCCTGCAAAGGCCATGACTGACCTTGGGGGGAAGGCTTGCGGCTTTCATGGACTGCGTGCCATACCTGCTTGGGATCGGCAATAGCAAATTGATCCTGTGTTGGGCGGCTACCTGTTCTCACTGACAACTGGTTCTGGAGCTGCGACCGGATTTGGGCTGGAAACTCATTATGATGAAGGATGCCGGGAAGAAGCGTGGCCCCATGGATTCATTTGTGAATGTAGCGGCAACAGACCCCAGAGGTGCACGACCAGGGCGCCATGGCAGGACTAGACAAAACACCGGGGGGTTACACGACGGCCAACTAATGATGGCCATGCAGAGGGGTTTTCTGTCAGTAAATGTCACGCTCGATTACATTGTCGCAAGAATCAGCTCACTGAAAGCCCAAGTAGAGAAGGAGAGCGGCCGCATCACTGAAGCTGAGACCAGAATCGGAGAGGTGGAAGATATGGTGGGCCAACACGACCGTGCCATTCCTGAGCTGAGATTGGAACTGGACAAGACCCGAGGCAAGTGTGAAGATCTTGAGTCACATTCACGTGGCAATAATATCTGTATTGTGGTGGTGCCGATGGTGGCATGCAAGTGCCCAATGCAACCATTCGTGGAGGACCTCCTTAAGGACTTATTTGGGGCAACATCATTCTCAACACATTTCCTTGTGGAATGTGTGCACTGTGCCCTGGTCCCGACTCCCAGACCTGGTGCACCACTGTGTACCATCATTAGGAGTTTGCTTAATTACAGGTACAGAGACCACATCCTGAAAATGTCTAGAGAAAAGGGAACACTTCGCCATGTGTCAAATCACGTCCACATATATCTGGACTTTGCAGCTGGGGTTCAGGCACAGCAGAGATCTTACGTCCCAGTGAAAAGACTACTTCGGGTGAGGCATGTCCCATACGCCCTAATGTTCCCGGCTAAGCTCTGGATCCAACATGGAGGTCGCGCACATATTTTTGAAAACCCATTGGATGCCATTGCCTATGTGGAGGCTACCATTCCGCTCCCACCACGAGATCGCTGAACAATCGAAGCCCTGTCTGTGCAGATGGGGGGGAGCTGGGCAACGAGGGAGAGTGAATTTAAATTCTAATTTCCAGTTCACAGGTTCCTAAATGTTGTTACGTGATTGAGCAATGGCACACAGAACACATGTTTGAAATTGACTGGGGGCATGGTTGTGAGACTGTACTATGCTTGTTTATGCTGTTCGCATTGCCCCCCTGGATAATTCCACTGTTGTTATGGGAATACATCATCAGGTTGGGAGAGATGATGCGGGTGGGGTGGGTGGCTGTCATCGGGTTGGTTACCATGATGTCAGGGTGTGGGGTCGATTTGACTTTGTGTTTGAGGTGGGAGGTGTAAAAGGGACATGGTTGGAGTGTGGGGGAAAAGGAGGAGGGGAGACAAAAAAGGTGTTTAAATGCAAACAATGGTGGGTGGGTAGTTGGAGGCAGAGTATATTGCATCCCAATTGGTACACAGAGAATTACGTATGATTATTTTTTCCATGCGCAACTAAATGACAGGTGAAATAATAGTACTGATATCATGGAATGTACGGGCCTAAATAGTCCTGTGAAAGCTAGAAAGGTCATAGCATACCTAGACCTTCATTCTCCGAAAAGAGCAATGTTGCAAGAGACACAAGCACTGGGGCCACTATATGACAGGTTTGCACCCAAATGGGGGCAACAGAAATATTATACATCCTATTCATGTCAAGCCAGGTGAGTGCTTGTTCTGGTGCATCAATCACTGTGCATTCCGACAGAAGAGGTACAGGTGGATCCTTAGGGTCGGTATGTGATAGTAAAAGGAGAGATAACTGGGGAAAGAGTCATACTATTGAATACCTATGGCCCAAATATTGACGACCCAGAATTTAATAGCCAGGTATCTGAGATTCTGGTGAAGATGACAGATGTCCCCATTATATGTGGTCGGGGATTTTTTTGCGATCTTAGATCTCGACAGAGACCGGACAAGCACTACACAGCATGGATTGTCTGCTGCAGCCAAAATGATCAAGCTGTTTATGGGGCATCAGGGTTGATTGAAGTCTGGAGAGACAAGCATCCGAGCGCAGCCGAGTACACGTACTATTCTACGGTCCACGACGCTATGTCATGGATTGATTTCTGGCTACTCTCCGCAACATGGACACTACATATGCGCAACAGCAAACTTTTACCCTGCACTTTGTTGGACCATTCACCAGTGGTGATCTCACCGGAGCTTGGTTGTGCGCTATGCCCTCACCCTCTATGGACGATGCTGTATACCATGTTAGCAGATGATTTGCTGCTAGAGGATTTACGAGAGAAGATTGAAGGGTTCTTTAAAACGTATTAGGGCTCAGTCCCAAAATATGCCACGATATGGGAAACCTTTAAAGACTGCCTGCGGGGTACTATGATCTTGGTTACATCTGAGGTGTTGAAGGTCACCAGGCAGGTACTGGCGGAGATGAAGTGTGACTTACGTAAGTTAGAGAATGAATATGGTACAACCACAAATAAGGTGCTCCTGGGAGTAATTAAAGGTAACTTGTGAAAGCTGAGCCAGGCACCCCGATACCGAGAAGAATATTGACCTGAACGATTCTTGGCAGGAGTGGTAAGGGGCAAGAAAGGGGTGCTGCCCATCACTGGATTTCAAGGGGTAGCGGGTGGGTTTTTGACATCCACTGAGGAGATCAATAGTGAGTTTCTACAGTTTTACGTGAAGGTGTATACAAACGCTGACACCCATATGAAGGAGGAAGTAGAAATACACCTTGAAGGGATTGCCCTCCCGGGTCTTCCCACGGAGGCCCGTGAGACATAAGATACCCCTCTCACTGTCAAAGAAATAGCGGAAGCTTTTGCCTCGCTATCCTCCTGTAAAGCGCCCGGCCCTGATGGACTGGGAATTGAATTGTATAAAACATACACTGAGATCTTAACACCACGACTACTCAGGGTTTGGGAAGAGTCATTGGTAGCTGGGCACTTTCCATGTACTTGGTAGGGTGACAAAAACCTTGTTAGTTACCGGTGCTGGCATTTATTAATACCAATGCACAACCATATCTCAGGACTGAAGTGTGAATACCTACTGACAGTACTGGAGCACCAACTCCCTGCCAGCGCCGGTAACTAACAAGGTTTTTGTCACCCCACCAAGAATTTTCAAACCTCCCGGGAACCTTGGAGTTTGGCTCCCCGTTAAAACCATGTGCTAGGCTGCAGGCCCAACACTGACCACCGACAACTTCTTGCGCAGGGGACCAGCTTATCCCGACACTAAACTCTGTACCCCTTCCAATCACTTTCCACGTACGCCTACTGAGGCAATTATATCAGTATTGCCGAAACCAGGTAGACCACCTGGTGAAGTTGGTTGTTACCACCCACTGTCACTAATTAATACTGATGCCAAGATATATGCTAAAGTATTGGTGAATAGGCTCCTTCCATAGATCACTTACCTGGTACACCCGGACTAATCAGGCTTTATCCCTATATGCGCCACAGCACTTAATATACTGTGACTTTTTGGTATGATCTCACAGATGAATCCACAGGCTCAGGCGGTAGCAGCGTTACTCAATGCCGAAAAGGCTTTTGATTCTGTATCCTGGAAGTACCTATTTGGGGTAATGAAGCATTTCGGTGTAGGGAATCATTTTGTCAGGTTTGTGAGACTGCTCTATACGAACCGACGGTCAGGGTCCGAACTAATGGGGCTTTATCTCAAACATTCATATTGACGCGGGGAAAGCGACAGGGCTGCCCCTTTCACCCGCTGTTGTTTGCATTCATCATAGAATCATTGGCCCGATTGATGAGGGAACGTCACACACACAGAGTGATACACGTAGCAGGTCCCCCCAGATTAGCTCCCTGTATGCGGATGATACATTGTTGTAAATACGCAACCCTAATGAGAACCTAGGGCTGATCATGGAGGAAGTGGACAGATTCACATATTACTCAGGATATACGATCAAAGCCACCAAATCCAAATTGTTCCCACTCACTAATGGTACCACTTGACCTTAAGGGGCTTTAATGGACTCCAATTAGTTTTAAATATCTGGGAGTAAAGGTATCCCGTACACAGTGAGCATTGTATGAAGACAATCACAACGCATATCTCAACACTCTAGCAGTTAAATTATGGGATAGATTACTGATTTCCCTATATGGTAGATTATCCCTGTAAATGGTTGCAGTGCCCAAACTTTTATACTACTTCACATCTGTACAGATTTGGCCGGGGAGAGGGTTCTTTACAAAGCTGCGCTCTATGGCTATACAATTTGTATGGGGGAGCAGCACACCATGCATGAACTGGGAAGGGCTAGTTGAACCCTATTAATGAGGGGGCCTGGCAGCTTCAGACTTTGAATTATATTACCTGGTTGCCCAGGCACAGTTTGCTGGAAACTGGTATGCATCTGATAACGTTCCAGTACATCGTACAATATGGGGCGACCCCTACAGACCATAGGGCAGTCATTCTGTGTACTGGATGATCAGTACACAGATTCTTGTACTTTTGACCTGGTGCGCATAACAGTTAACGCATGGGCCCGAGTGTTTAACCGCTTGGGAATAACGACACCTGATAACAACAAAATGAGTCTTTGGTACATCATGAGACCCGTGCAAATCAATTGTGTTGGGTGACCTATTTCCCAGGAAAGATTTGTTACGCAGGAGGAATTCATAGCGACGTTGGGAATGAGCCCTGTTAAATTGTTACAATATTTTCAAATAAGAGCACCAGTGCGCCGGAGATCGCATCATTCCCCCAGGAACCGAAGATATGTGAATGTATAGATCTGATAGTGCTGAAAGAAACAGTGAGGGGTAAAATGTCAAGGTGGTATGGGGCGGTGCAGGCCTCTCAGACGACATGGAATACAGCAAAGCTTAAGTGGGATAGAGATCTGAATATGAACATAGATGAGACTAAATGGTGCAGATATTGCCAGTCAACAAAGAATGTGGCATCTAATGCACGATTGCGTTTAATTCAGTTTAAGGTTTTAAACAGATTACATTATACACCTGCTAGAGTGTCACGCTTTTTTCCAAATGCGGTAGATTCATACATGAAATGAGGATGGGGGAGGGGCTGACTCGATTCACATGTTTTGGAACTGTCCCAAGATAGCACAATTTTGGCATAAGGTAGCAGAGTTGCTACATGTTATGGTTGGGATACCACCCACACTTCTCCCTCTTAGATACTTGCTAGGCGATAGTGGGAAGTTTCCATCAAAATCCGTAGATTGTTTAATATATGCTGCATTTTTACGAAGAAATGTATTTTGTTCAAATGGAAATCGAAAGTGCCACCATCATATGAGGAATGGCTCGGAGAACTAACATCTGTAAACGAAAGAGAGGAGGGTTATATCAGAACTGTAACTACCACGAGAAGGCCAAATGACATATGGGACCCATTGCGTGAATATTTGTGAATAGTACAGTCTGGAAACACATAAGGCATGAGAAATAACCTGTGCGCAGAACGTTGATATGCAATAGTAATCTAATACAGTAACTGTTATCGTATGTGATCAGTGGGGTGTGGGACCTGTGTCCAATCTCTCTACCTGTTTGCTTAAATAAAGAATTAAAAATAAAACTAAAATAGGTCACACAATCCATAATCTGTTTACTGTTACCACAATTATACACCTAATGCTTAGTAGAGAGACCTTCGAAGCACATGAATGACAAACTTATACCAAACAAACATCACCTCCTGCCGCTCAACTAACACTCATAAAGCCTCTTATTCCACCAAGAGGGGCGCAAAGTGATCAAAGTACCTGATATGATCTTGAAGTGATAAAAACACCCCACTACATTGTGAACCAACCAACCCATAAAATGCATAAACAAGGTCATAGAAGAATTGAGTCCATCTAAAACACACCGTGATAAGAATCTAAGGAAGGAATCCCTGGTGTATTGATAAGGATACCCCTAGGCAACTGTCTGTGGTTACCTCACTGTAGCACCAGCCCTGATCCTTCTGCCTCTGACCGATATCCAGGAAAGGGTTGAGGGCCCCAAAGATCCCACCTTTGGTTCCCCATCCAGAGGAGGAGCCTGCAGCTCTGCCGTCTTCTGAGCAGGCCCCTCAAAGGTCTGGGTCTCCATCACCTCCACACCCTTTCATTCTAGTGGAGCGTTTTTAATCCTCCTTCTGTGACGACTCAGTACTTGGAAGGGCAACCTATAATGTACTCACAGCTATTACCGCATTTGAATCAATTCAATAATTTCCCTAAAACATCTGGCGTCTACCCAGAATGCACAACTGCCTAACTATAGCTATCTGGCTCCATGTCTCCTTGAATACGTCGTCTAACCCTCCTCAACTAGTCTTTTCTCAGCTAAGATACCAGTACACCCCTTTTTCACGCCGCTGTTTTGGCGCAGCCGGTTTGGCACGACCACTACGGCACGGCAGCCAGTTCGGCGCGCCCGGTGCCTTTGGCGCGAGGGACGTTTGGACGCTTCCTACCGCTGGTGTGGCTGCTTTTCATGCAGCACTTTCAAGCCCATCTGCAGGGATGACTGAAAAGTGTAGCGCTTCGTGTGCTGTGCACGGGTACCATCACATCGGTGGAGGCACAACACAGGTGTGTGCAAACTCAGGAGTGTGTATCTGAGCGGGCACGTCTGAGAGGAAGCGGGTTACGTGCAGGGTAGATTGTCCGGCAGAATGAGAGGCACAGAGCGAAGCAGAGGCCGCGAGGCACTAGAGAGATATGCACCAAAGACTAGGCCGAGTGACAGACAAAGAGTGTCTCAGACTGACCTGCCACGAGAGTCGCATGTGTGAGAGAAGGTAAGAGAGAGTGCGGGGAGCTGCTCCCAGAGAGGGGTGAAGAGTGGACTGGGAAGAGAGTGGGAAAAGCGTGGACAAGCAGACCAGACGGCGGGCAGGGAGGTTCGGTAGGCACTGCAGCGTGAAAAAGAGTGGGCAGAGCTTGGACCGGGAGTGAAGAGGAGAGTGGACACAGGCAGAGAGTGGATAGCGAGGGCAAAGAGAGTGGGTAGCGGGCACGCGAAAGCTGTACCAGAGAGTGGACGAGTGTGGCTGGGAGTGGGTAAGAAGCGTGGGGAGGGAGGCACCTATATAGACAGAAAGTGAGAGAGTAAAAGGGGGTGGGGCGGCGAAGGCGAGGCAGGGCGCGCAGGCACAGCTGCCATTCAGATGGGGGAGTGCGAGAGAGATGCCAGAGGCCAGCCCACTATAGGAGTAACAAAAAAATAAACACACGGCAGAGTGACTGGCACTCACAGGTGACTGATTGGCTGACCTAACACCAGCCACAAAGCCAAACACAAGACAGGGTGACTGCCCTGAGCAGATACCAATCACACTGGAGAGAGTGACTGGCTTTTAAAGATATATTGGCACATTGACATAAGAGAGTGACTGGCCTAACACGATATTCTGACACACAAACAATAGAGTACCTGGAACGGTGAGAGCAGCACGAGTGCCACCGAAGAGATGTGCCGCACTGGCAAGCACAGGCGAGACACCGTCGATGCCAGACATGCCATGGCAGGCTGACTGATGGACACAGAGACTGGCACGCGCTGGTGATGGTGGATGGCACAGAGGGGGCATCATGACTTGCACCAAAAGAGGTCTAGTATTTTTGACACAGGGTGTGGACATCTCACAGGAATGCGACGCGTTGGTAAAAAGAGATGGGATGCCGCAAGAGACTGGGTAAAGGGTATAAAGGCTGGCACAGAGGAGGCATAATGACCTGCACCGTGGGCACTCGATAACTGCCGCAGGGGAGAAAAGGTGACTGGCACAGTTGGGTCAGTGTGACTGGCACGGCGGGTATAGGGCGAATGAGAGGCGGCTTAGCGGGACTGAGAAGAAAGAGTGACTGGCAGAGATCGGCTTGGGTGGCTGTTACAGACAGCACGGGGTGACTGTCAATGAAGGAACGGAAAGCACAGGGTGGCTGGCACGGAGCAGGGAGCGTGACCGGCACAGTGTGTGACTGGCACTTAGGGCATAAAATGGCTGGCACAGAGCAAAAGGGTGACTGGTACAGATGTGTCCGCGTGGCTGCCAGGGAGGGCACAGGATAGCGGCATCATTGGCATGTAAGGCACAGTTTGACTGGCATGGGGAAGATAGCGTGACTGTCACAGGCGCAGCAGGATGGTTGGCACAGAGAGCAGAGTGGTTTGGGCACAGAGTGAGGATTCTCTGGTAAGGAACCTGTGCCCCTCCTCTTGAGCACGTACCTCCTGCGGGGCAAGTGGCACGGAGTGTGTACTGAGAAACTCCTGTGTGGGGGGGGGGCTTTTCTAAGGACGTGGCAGTGTGCGTAAGAGAGTCCCTCCCTCCCACCTCCATCCCGCCAGTAAGCAGCCCAGCGAGGTTGCCCCAGTCCACGCCACTGAAGGGTCCCCGCCCAGCTCCCAGGGCATCTGGAAGGGAAGCAGGTGGGAAGGTGGCTGCCCGGGACCAAGGACCCCCTGCGTACCCCCAATGCACTGAGTGAAAGGGGGAGGGGAGCGGCAATCGGGGGTGGGGAGTCTCATGCGCAACAAGGGGCAGCGTGGAAGGGACCGATGAGAAGCGAGGGGCACGGTTCCACCCCGGTACAGGACAGCAGGTGCACTCTGTGACCAAGGATGGTACTGCCCCCGGAGATAGGCACATAGCTGAAATGCCACCCCTGGGCATGAGAGAGCACGCAGTGCCCAGTGGGTGCCAAGCCTGACGCAGCTGCTCGCCTTTCATTTTGTGAAAATGGCATTACCCGTAATGTAGGTAAACTTGGCCCACCTGGGCATTGAGGCAGGCGGTTCCTGGCGCCAGCTGGGCGCAGAGTTTAACAGTTAACATCCCAGGACCCAAGTTGCCCATTTTCGGCATCCCTCGCGTCAAAACATACCAGCAGCAAAACGTTCCTGTGCCGAACTGGGCATGCCAATCTGGGCATGGCAAAATGTCCGCTGCGCCAAAGCAGCCACGCCAATACGTCCTGCTCCGCTAAAATACTGCCAACCACAAAGCTTTGCAGGGTAGTGCCTCTGGCCCTATACGGTGGACTCCATACAACTACTTCCTGCTTTTAATAGGGACATTGGCTATTTCCTATAAATCGAGAACTCCTCCTACCAGGGGATTGAGGACACATCTCACCCCCCCGCCCCCTGTAGGCCTTTTGACCTCAACTATCAGGAACATTGGACCAGATATATGCATAATTGAGGGCTTAGAATGTGGGCACTGTTCTTGCCCTTCCTATGCCCTATCTAATAAAACATGACATTGCCCTCTTCTTGACAGGAATCAGCCTTGGCAAGACCCCCCTCCTCTCCCCGACCTCCTGGCCCTCCAAGTTTTGATATGTTATTCTTTGCTTCTCAAAAATGTTCCTGCCATCTCCAGCGTAAATGGTGTTGAATCAGGATTGGTGCACTGCAATCAAAAAAGGGTTCAGGGGAACGATGGAAGCAGGTACATCTGACACAAAAAGCCAGTGGGTGGCATTCCAACTGGCAAATGGTTCCTACTGGATACAGTTGTGGGATACAGGTGTTTGGGCTTGGCACCGTGTGTTTGTCAAGTGGAAATAAGTTCATTCTCCTGGTTAAGTAAATATGCAACTGATGCCAAACACCAAACACAGCTGGGGCCCAGGGAAAGGTTCTCCATTGCATTACAAAATATGTCCAAAAACACATCATCAGTGAATCAATTCAAAATCCTGTCTGATTGAGGCCTTGCTCTCCACCAAGGTCTGTACTCTAGCACAAGCAGATTGCATTTTCAGTCTACTGCTGGTGGTCTTTTTTATTTGGAGACAAACATTAGCTATGTCTTTGTGCTTTTAAATAACACACCCCACCCTGCAGCACGAGGTGACGCCGGCCTCGCAAACCCAGTAACAGTGATTTTTTTCATAAAGCACACGCCAGTGCAAAAAGTAATACACGCGTCAAACGCCTAATAAGCGTCCGCGGACAAGGACAGCCGCAGCCCTGAGAATTGCAGTCGGCGTGACCCCAGCACGTGTTGTGGCGTCGACGCGGTGAGAGCGGCAGTTTTATGACATTAAACATTAACAGCCTGTTATTAATAATGAAAGCGGACAGGTCCTCTCAACGCGCCTGCGGCTGATCACGCGGGCATCTCCAGGCGCCGCATCAGTCATGTCCAGCGCTTTAGTCCTGCGAGAAGAACGCACCCCGCCCCCCTCTCCACGCATTAAGGTCATGAAAAGGGCGGGAAACTAAGACGGCAGTATCACCACATGAATCGAGCCTTCCTGGTTTATTTGCGCCAGGCAGTGCCTTAAGTGGCACTACAAATCGAGCCGGGGCTCATCTAGGGGGCGTGGCCTAACAGCGGGGGGCTTAGGCCACGCCCCCTTGACGAGCCCCGGCTCAATGGGCTACTGGCACCCCTGCCAGGCAGCCTTTTGTAGAGATTAGCACCCTCTGCCCTATGGGGAAGAGGGCGCTAATCTCTGCATTTATTTTGGATAGGCTTGCCTGGCAGGGGACAGTGCCTCGCCTCTTCAGCCTTAATGGTGGCGCTGCCCCTCGCCAGCTGGGGAGGGGCAGCGTCACCATCAAGGCTGAAAGGGTGAGGCCACTGGAAGCAGAGGTCTTTTTCCTAAAGACTGAAACTCCCCGAAACCGCGGGAGCTTCAGTATTTAGAAAGCAAGGCCTCTGCTTCCAGCGGCCTCACGTTTTCTCCATAATGGTGGCGCAGGCCCAGGTGCATCACTTCATTAAAGGGATGCCTCGCAGGTGCAGCGCCACCATTATGGCTGAAAGGCATTTTTTTCTGAAGCCTGAAGCTCTTGCACACAAGCGAGAGCTTCAGGCTGTAGAAAAAAATTCCTTTTCGTGTAGAGGCCGTGGCTGCCAGGGGAGATTAGTGGGCCCTGGCAGGGCCCCGCCTCAAAACGAAATTTCGGAGCCACTTAAAGCCCTGGGGCTGGTGATGAATGGACTAGGGCATAGTCACTAGACCCAGCTGTTACTCCTTTATCAGGCTGCTTTTACAGCATCCGAGCTGAAAAGAACCTGCAAATAATGTTAAAAAAAAGATGACATTAATACATTGGTAAGAATCTGCCTGCAAAAAATACATACGGCTCCGGACAAATCATTTCTTGCTAAATTCAATGCAACAACTCGGAGAAGCAAAGGCAATGTAGATTGTAAAAGTGAAGGGAATTAAACATTTTCGAACAGCATTCATTATTAAAATATTTGTGTGTTGGAGCGAACGAGTGGCCAGGATGAATTAGAGGGAGCACGGTTTGTTCCTGTGTGAAAAACCTATGCGGGGAACTTGAATAATTCACAACAGGTAGTGAACGCCTGTAGGGCTGGGGTAAAATCATTCATCTGTGACGCAGCGTGACGTACTTATCCGAAAAGGCATCTTAAAGGAAAAACATGTTGTAAAATCTGTTTCCCTGTGGGCCAGTTTGTCAGAGAGGGTATGGAGGATAGGCGTGAGGACTTTGTAGGGACGGCTGATGATGCCTCGCGGCATATGGAGGCCCATTTCAACATGATTGGGGGTCCCCCCTTTCTTAGAGCCGAGAGCAGCAGCATGAGGTGCCCATGGGGAGCATACATTATGAAGGAGCGACAGAAATAGAGCCAGGGGCATAATAGTCACCTATTATCACGAGACAGCAAGCCAGCAGGAAGCTTAAAAACTTTCAGGGTAATTCATGGAATAAATGTGTGCCAAAAATGGGCGCATGTGCGCGTTTTCGCATGCAATAGCAAGTTTCCGTATTCATGGAACACATTGCGCGTTGCTTACCTGAGACCTGCGTTGAATCCGCATTACGGGGAAGCACCGCAGTAAAATCCTCGCAAATGCCATACGCGCCGTAACAACACGTATTCATGGAATCGAACAGAGCTCACTGGCGTGCAGCAAAAGACGTGCAAACCCGGAAACACGTATGCCACGCGAAAGCAGGCAGAAGTGCCCCCGCGCACCAAAGCCAATGCATAAATGTGTGCGCAAACAACAAACGCACGTACACAGCTACGATGAATGTACCATTCCTCGCAGCAGTGATTGTGGGATACCGCAGGAAGAGGAGGAGGATAGCCAGGCCCCGCATTTTTTTACCCAGGACCAGCCTTTTTGGGATGCCTGATGACCAGGTCTATGGCAGGTCTAGGTTTCCACCTCATAATATCCTAGACCTGGTCACTGAGCGGAAGGATGACCTCACATCGCCCACCCTGTGCTCCCAAGAACTGAGCCCCTTGGAAAAGGTACACAATGTACTGCATTTTTTGGCCATTGGGTCATTTCAGCAGACAACTGCCATAGTTGGGAGCATCTCACAGCCCACACAGTCACGCTGCCTACACCAGGTGTTGGCAATCGTGAGTGCACACCCCTCAGTTCGGCAGGCACATATACATGCCCAGAACACCCGCAGAAAGGCAAGCCATGTTCCAGGACTTGTACAGGGTGACACACTTCCCCATAGTGCTTGGTGCCATTGATTGCACCCACGTGGCCCTACGTCCACCTAGGGCCACTGAGCACATCTATCGCAATCGCAAGCACTGGCATTCCATCAACGTACAGGTTGTATGCAATGCCAAGGGAATCATCACCTCTGTCTATGCCATCTATCCAGGTCCACCCATAATAGTTTAATATTCAGAATGTCACCCCTAAACTGTGACCTGGAAGCTGGGAGGCATGGCTGCATATGTCTCATTGTTGAGTAGAAATGCCTGTGCACATGCATGCATGTCACACACAGAAAAATAGACACACCCAACCACTGACAACCATTATCACCTCCCTAGGAGACAGTGCCTACCCTCTGAGCATCTACCTGATGATGCCAATACGGAACCCCACCACACCACCCCAGGTAAAATACAACACAGCCCATATTACGACCAGGGCCATAGTGGAGCATACATTCAGAGTGCTAAAGTCACACTTCCGCTCCCTTGACCACTACGGTGGACAGCTACTATATGCACCACCAGTAGTGTGCAGAATCATTGTGGCAGCATGTGTCCTGCACAATGTTGCAACATGGCGGGGCATACTGGTGGACATGGTGGTGCCCCCACATCCCCAACCACATGCATGCCTGCTGCGTATGGGAGGCAAAAGGGCATGTGGCCAGGCTGCCCGTACCCAGCTTGTGGCACCATTTTTCACCTAAAATCTCACCCTGCAGAGTGCACACAGGCCTGGCAAATTCCAAGTGACAATCGATGATGACAAAGGGACAATCAACTGACACAACCTTACCACCCTGAGAATGTGTCCTTGGAAGTGCTACACTGTAGGCATCCCTGGCAACTTAAGCCAACACAATCCCAAGTGACCAAAAGGCACACATTCAGCATGCAGTATGCCACTAACCCCATGCAAAACAGCACATCCAAATACTGGTATGTTACCTAAACCCTCTCAAAACCCATGTTGAAGGGCCAACACCATGCCATTGAATGTAAAAAGTCACAAATAAATGCCCAACACATGACACAACTGTCGCAAAGTGCACTCTGACAAAAGTAAATAGGCCACAAACAATTCCCCCTGACACATACAAATAAAACCATACACAGAAACATCCATTTACCAGCATGACATATCATGAACGCAGGACCCAACAGTGAAAATGTCAGACAATGACCAATCACAATAACACAAGTGCCTCAATGTGACAAAGCCACCACATAGACCCCTTCCATCTTGAGTGGGACTCTGCTAGCTAAAGAGGGCAGGGTAACAAATACAGCATGAAGGGTATCAATGATGGAGACAGGCAAGGTAATACATGAAGATGTAACATTAACAAATACACATTTACCAATATCCAAATCAAAATGCATGCTAAACATGCACTGGCCAAACAATCATGAATCCCCACAAGGGGTTCATACACAGGATGGACTTCAGACTGGCCACAGAAATGATGGAAGCCCAATGCCTCTGTGTAAGTTACTCTCACATGCTGCCCTCCATGCAAGCCCATGGAAAGGGGAAGCAGGAGTGGCATATGTGTCTGGACCCCAAGCCACAAACACAAACAAGAGACAAGCCTGTATGGGCCCAGCCTGAACACAAAGTGGATGCCTACGGATGCCACACAAAGCAACACACTGTAACATGAATACACAAAAAAATTAAAAGATAAAAAAAAAATGGCCATGGCGGACCAGGGAGGGTGTGTGGGGGAGACCACCCAGGAGGGAGGATCTGCAGGGTGCACCTCAACACCCACATGCGTGGATGTTGAGAATAAAATAAAAACCCCTCCATGGGTTCATGGCCTGCACGGCTAGCCTATAGTGGGAGAGCTCTCGCCGCTGTCGGCACCCTCTGGTGTAACATTAGAAGGTGAGTGTGGCAAGGGAGCTGACCACTCACAGCCCTGGTATGCTCCTCAATGGCAGCAAGCATTCAGGCCTGATTCTGCATGATTATTGTACAGAGGTCCCCATGCAGAACCTCACATGTTGCATAGAGTTCCGCCTGCAATACCTCACGTGACGCATGGATCTCCTCCCGGGTTGCATGGAGTTCAACATGCAAGGCTTTGCATGACGCATGGATCTACTCCCGGGTTGCATGGAGTTCAGCAGAGATGTTGTGTGTCAGCTGCTCCATCTGCTGGTCCACCCGTCTACTGCAGCCCATCTCAAGTGCAGCCAGAGTAGTTCTGAGGGAGGAGTTCACTTCCCTCAGGGCATCTCTGTGGGCCTCTGCAGCCATGGCTGTGCGCAGAGGCCCCAGTTCAGCCAGTCAGTACCTGTTGGCGGCCAACATGTCCAGCCTGTGGAGCGGCATGTGGACCGCACTGCCTGCTGCTGTAGCTCCATCTGATTTTCAGGGGGGAGAATGGAATTGGCCACCCTTTCCATGCCCTGAGCCATCATCTCACATGATGCCCCTGTTGCTGTGCAATGACATACATGGAATTCTCCCACACAGTATTCCCGGGTAGCACACGGCCACTGCGTTGCCGGACACCACACCTGTCGGGCCCAAGGATACCTGGCCCTTGCTACACTGGTGCTGCATGTGGCTGCAGGACTGCATTGCTCCCTTGCTGAGCTGCCCCAGGAACAGGAGCAAACAGTGTGGAGCGTGACCCTGCATCTGTAACCACCACAGATGGACCTACCAACACTGACTGGCCCTGTGATGGGTGCTCCCCCCCTGCAGGTGTGTCGGACAGACAGCATCCACAGCAGAAATCCCTCACCTGCGACAGCAATGAGGGTTCAATGTCTGATTCTACACCAGAGGCATTGGCATCCTCAGAAGTGTACTCAGAGACACCCCTGGCCAGGATGGTCTGGAGCACCAATAGATGTCCGTGGGCTACCACACCACTGCTTCCTATGGTGCCTGGTTGGGGCTCTGAATCCATCACCCCCTCCACCATCTCCTCCTCCTCCATGTCCTCCTCCTTTGCATCAAGTGCCTCATCACTTGCAGAAAATCAAAAGAAGACATGAGCACATATGTTAACAGCATAGGCCACACACATAGGTATCACAATGTTGACAGCCAACACATGAACTAGCCATGTCACCCATGACACAAACTCAGGCACGCAGTGTCAATGAGATGGAAAGGGAGCCTGAAAGAAGGCATGGATGCATGTGAAATGGCAAAATAATAAATGCACTGCATGGTGCATAGCAGCTACATCACACACAAGCTTGTGACTGGCATAGTCCGTCCACAAACATGATAGATGCCAACACACAGATGGCACGTAGCATATCCATGCGCAAACTGTCAACCAGACCTAGATAGAAGCTCAATAATAATGTCCATGAGCCATGTACAATGCATGTCATTTGACATTTCATTGAAATCACTATGATAAAACACATATGTGTCACAGGCTGCAACAACGCTAGGGTGTTGAAATACAGTGAAGGAAGGCACATGGATTCATCAATGGCAGGTCACCTTGACATCACGCAAGTGAATAGGCATGTGTAAGGGGAGAACAGGGCTCAGAAGCATGTGGGTGCAGTGCAGTACATGTGTACGGACCCAACTATCATTGAGAACACAGAGGCAGTATTGTGAATGTCGTGGACTGATGGCAGTGTAAAGGCAAGTGCAGTCATTCTGTGTAATGTGTTGGTAGTGGGTTTTAGGGATACAGTAAACCCCAGCCCCAAGGGCGGGGGATGGTTTGGAGGCAGTGCATGTCTCAAAATGGTTGCTCAGTGTACCGTTTTGTAGCAGATAGTGTGGGCAGGTGTCAATTGCATTCTCTCAGTCACCTGGGACTACAGCAGGGGAGAGGAGGAAAGTAAGCACAACACATGAAAAATCATCAGAAGTGCCCCCAGATCCGGAGAAGCAACAACAGCAATTGCATAGAGGCAGGGAGGCTGTACCAGAGGGAGGCTTCCTACACAGACAAGAACAACAAACTAATTGCCATGAGGAGCAACTGACCGTGAGTGAGCAGGAAAGTGATGACCGCAAATACTGTAGATGGAGTAGAATGAATTGCTTGCCCAGGACGCATATGAACTTGCTGGGAATGCACAGGGTCCAGGAATGAACGCTCATAGCCACTGTGAGCCTGTGCCATCTGCACAGTCCGAGTGAGATACCCTGCACCAAGGCCAACAGACGTTCCACACAGTCCAGGTCTGGCAAAGTTGCAGAGGGAAGAGTGTATATTCACAGAAATTCGGGTACTGCCCGTTGCAGTAGTCCGCCATCGGAATCACCAGTTACATGGAGACAGTGAGCTGCTGGGGGATGGAGAGGTAAGCAATAATGCCTCTGGTCAGCCTTGTGACAATAGAAGGAGAGTGTTGAGTGGAAGATCATCACAGGCTATCCGCGACCATAGGTTGGAGCAAGAATAGGGCCAAGAGAGGCTGCACAGTGATTGTGATAGAAGGCGGAGCAGGTGTGGTGATTAGGATTGCCTCTGGGTGCAGGACATGGTTTGTATGCAGTCTGCATGGTAAAAATCATGTATCAGTCCAACATCACATGGGTCACACATGGCAGTCATGTCAATGTAGCATGAACTGACAATCATAACACATCACCCGAGAAACATACAAATGGCCTGGTCACACACGCATCACCACTCACCAGACATTGTCTCATAATTTGGCAGCCCTTCCACACCTTGGACATGCTCCACTGTGATGAAATCACCAGTGATCTCCTCATGTGGAGTGAGTTCTTTGTCCTCTGATGGTGTCTCACTGCCAGTCACAAGAGTAGAGGCAAACTTTGCAGCCAGCTTGCCTTTTGCTCTGCGTCGGAGGTCATTCCAACGCTTCATCACATCATCTGTTGTGTGCCTCTCATATCCCAAGGTGCTAATATCATCCACGATGCACTGCCAGTGGGCCCTACGCTGAGCAGGTGTATGTTTGCTCCCTGCTGTCACCAGCATGTCGCGGCCGTGTTCAAACACGTAGTCCACAAGCGTATCCAGTTCCTCATTACAGAAACTCTGCTTTCTTGATATTTTTGAGGGCTGAGCTGTGTCTGGGGTTCCAGCCTGTTCTGCTGGGGCACACCTCTTCCTCTTGGGAGGTGGTGCGGACCCTGAGTGGCTTGTGCTGCCCTGATCAGTAGGGGCTGAAGCGCAGGTGGACTGGCAAATGGAAGCAGGCAAAGACATGACGACCAAAGGTCGGACTGCAGGAATTGGCAGCAGGGTGCTGTTGCCAGGACCCTGCACCGCACCTGCCTTGGTGCCAAGGGCCGGGACCAACACAGTCCTGGCTGGGTGACTCAGAGCCAGGGTGGTGTCGACTGCAGCTGCCCTTGCAGCTTCCACACCCTGGCTGCTCGGGGCAGCAGATGACACTGCTGGCCCAGATCCACGTGACCTGGTGACAGCAACTTTTACCACACGTGCCTTGGCCTTCCCGATACGGAAATCGGCCTGTGAGTCATCCTGTGCCAGTTCCGGGACCAATCCAGTCCAGGCTGGCTGACCCTGAGCCGGGGTGGTGTCAGCTGCAGCTGTCCCTGCAGCTTCCACACCCTGCCTGCTCGTGACAGCAGATGGCACTGCTTGTCAGGTCTGACGGGTGCTGGTGATGGCAGCAGCAGCTTCATCTCCCTGACCTGCTTGGGGGGGGACATAGCTGTCCTTGCATTTACCTGGACATCCTGCCCTCATGGACCACCCTGGCCACGTCACCCACCTTGCCCACCTTGGCCACCCTGGCCACGTCCCCAACCGCGGCCCCCTTTAGAGGTTGCCCAGCTTTTCCTCCCTTACCACTTGTTGCCCTCCCAGTCATGGCACTGAGGTACTAGTGCAATGAGAGGTGCAGACCACAATTGTCCTGGCAAATTGGAGTGAAGGGGGCAGGCTACGTGATGGAAAACGTACCCCAGTGCTCCTGCAAGGATGTATGTGACCCCTGGAGAAAAATAACGGGTCACACAACGCTGAGGCACCCCAAAAACAAATGTGCACGTGACCCCTGTGTAGCCCACATGTGATGAAAAAACGTCCTGCAGTATGCTGTGGCACCGAGAAACACAAAAAATGCATACACAGGAACACATAGGCTATTATGACCTCGAAAATGGGGTACGTGACACACAGGATCAACCACAGTGGGAAAAATGCATGCGCGACTCACTGTCTGCCTGGAAAAATGAAGAAAAACACATGCGCGTGTGCGTGTAGGGAACTCCCCTGCCAAAACAAGAAGTACGCACTGCCACAGTAGTGAACAATTTGCATGTGAACCCACAAAAATATTAATCTCACATGTCGGTCTCCACGAAAAGCATGTACAGTGCACTGTTGTCATAGGCGGACCTTTAACCCGTACTGAATGGCAACGCCCAATGTCCAGCATGCGTCATGTAACTTACGCACTTAGGGCCTTTCCTCTGATTACACGCTAACGTGCTGTTTCCGAACGTGCGGAGTCACACTGTTTCCGGCTGGCCACGCAAATGCATACGGAAGACCCACACTCCTGCCCACAAGGCCATTTACCTGCCTCCAACTGCCCCAGAGCCATCTGCTGCTGCAAGCCCACTTTGGGTGCCTGCTGCCCACGTGCCCTGCATTTTGGTGCCTGCTCAGAAGCCATTGATCCTTTTGCTGTTACCACCTCTGCTGATCCTGAAGACTCCCGACTGCCATTCCACAGCCCAGCCCCAGGACCACCTGCCCACCCACACCTGCCCCGGGGGTTGCCATGTCTGACCCATCGCCATCTGAGACAAATGTCAACCCCCCGGCAGAGAGGCAGAGGGCTGTCAGCTTCTCCTCCACAGAACTTGGCATCCTGGTGGAGCAAGTCTTGGGGCATTATGATGCCCTCTTCCCTGGACCATCGCGCGTCGACAAGGAAGAACGGAGTAAGATCTGGGCAGACATCGTGGGTGCCATCAATGCGGAAGGGGTGGCATCCCACAACTACCGACATGTCCGTAAGTGCTGGGAAGACTTCAGGTCCAGAACCCTCAACAAGGCCCAGGGCCTCCTCAAGGCTACTGATGATGGAGCGAAGTGCCGGGGCCGGTTGACCACCAATGAGATGCGGGTCCTGGAGCGCATTGACCCAGCGCTGTACGCCTTGGTCTTGGATTTGGTGCTCCGTCTGGAGTCGACAGGTAAGTGTTCATGTGTTCTGTTCCGCCATTGTGCATGTGTATGTTGACATGTGACTGGAGTGTGCACCTTGGCCTCATGTCTGGCATGCCTCATGTACAGATGTCTGTGTGCATGTCGCTGACAGTGCTGCATGTGAGTCCATTCAAGCGTGACCCACTTCAATGGTGTCTGTGTTGTAATGTTTGATGTGCACTGGCATGTAACATGGTGCACATGTTTGCATACCTGTGTCTGGACTGGGGCATGCGAGAGGTGTTACACATGGGTGCTTATGTCACCATCATGGACATGAATGATGTACATGTGCGTGTGTGTGTCTGAGTAGTGAGTGTGTGATTAGCCAACCCCATGGATGAATGACACATGAGCATCTCAATGCATGATTGACTCATGCGGCCCAGTTGTCCCCAAGTGCACTGTGATGGGAGGTCTACATGGCCTGATGCATGACTGTCAAGTGATCTGTGTGTATGTGATGTGCATGTACCATGATGCATGTGAGGTTCAGCCCCTCTTCTGATGTGCTCGCAGTGACTTGTACATGGATGTGAATGTTTGTTGCACACGGTATGCATGTTTGTGCATGTGTGTTGCTTGCACTGACCTGTGCGTTGGGGGGATGTTGGTTGTGACGTTTGACAGTGCCACTCATGTGCATTTTCTTTGCGTCAAGCAGACCTTTGTTTGGTACACGGATGCTTGTGTTCAATGTCTCCCTATCCACAGCGACAACGGAGTAAGTGGGCGGACTTGGCGCTGTGGAGCACCGCCACAGGATGCCTCCAACAGGCACTGATGGAAGGCCCAGTCATCCTCCCAGGTTATGTCATCTTCTGGGAGCGAGGAGGCTGGTGCCGCGTCAGAGTCATCGGCCGCAGCTGCTGAGGGGAGCCCCAAGACGGTGAAGTTGATCGTGGGCTTCTCGGCAGCGGGAGGGGCACGTGAGACCACACAGGGGCAATCCGATGCAGAAGACAGTGGGGAGTCATCCAGGTTGGTGGTCGAGGAGGATGAGGCCACATCAGCCCAGCACATGGGCCCGGTGGGGGTGATGAGGAAGGTGTTCCTGGTGCAGTCCAGGCTCAGGGGCAGGAGCCAATGCAGGTCACCCTGGAGGGGCCTGTGACTGCTTCTGTCCCTGGAACTGCGACTGCACCAGTGTGCAGCTGCCGGCATGCCTCAGGCCAGACCCGTCCGCAGGTGGAGGATGTATCCACAGATATGGATCTTCCACTACCTGCGGATGAGGCAATTCGTGACAGGGTTGAACCTGTGCTAGCCGATACTGCGAGGCATGCAGGCAGCATTCCTGATGATGTGCAGGCTTCCAATCGGGGGCTTGCATATCATCACAATGAGGTCTGTCGACTCATCAACTGGCTAGCACAGTTCATGGTAACGAATGTGCTATGTGTGCTGCCCACTGCTGCAACCCCCTCCTACTCTTCCACCACTGTGCACCAGTCATCCTCCCTTCCGTCTTCCAGCCCAGATACCACCAGGGCCCCCTGTGGACCTGTCCCAACCACAGCGGCCAGTCTGGTGGAGACCACGTCCCTGCCACAGTCGGGAGTCGATGGAGAATCATCAGAGGTGGTCACCGCAGCAACAGGACCAATGGCAATGGAGGAAGTACAGGCAAGAAGCAACAGGGCATGTGCACGACATCCCCGGGGTTTGTTATCATCCCGGAGGCTGTCCTGGAGGCGCAGGCACCAGGCTATTCGGCGGCAGCAGGCTCGTCGTAGGAGTCAACAGGACTATTGGCCCTCTACATCACAGGGGCAGGTATCGGTCATCGGGCAGGAGGGAAACGTGGACCTCTACATGAGGATGTCTTCCCTGTTGCAGTGAATGGACCAGCAAATCGGAGCAGAGCGGCAGCGGGTACAGGGGGCACGCCTCACCATCGCCAGGGTGGAGAACACTCTGCGTCGGGCCGAGAGGTGGGCTGAGTTCCTTGAGGAGGCTTGCAGGGAGTTTGAGAGGAGCACGTTGGAGTCCCTGTGGGCACCCGAGGGAAGAGCAGAGGCCCGCCTCAGGGAAATAGATGCAGAGTTCGATGATGCCCTGGCCGAAACTGTGGGGGGAAATGGTGAGTTGTAGAACAAGCCCTCTGCCTTTGTAAATAGTTCATTAGGCTTAGGTTTTCTTTTTTTTCTTTTTTCTTTTGGAGTTAATGGACTTTGCTACGCATCTTGTATATGGTTCGTTTTTATAGTAGCTGTAGGATGTTCTTGTACTTTTTGGGATCATGGACCCGTGAACTTTGTACATAGTTAGGATCTTGTCGTTTTTCTGGATTTCTTTTTACCATGGAGCAATGGTTTTATTCAGATTTTTATTTGCGTTTACATATGGTATAATGGCATGGACCACAGTTTGGATTCTTTCATTTTTCCATCACATTCTTTTTTTTAATGGATTTCCATTTCATTTTCATTTTGTATGATCATTATTTCACTGGTTTCATTTTTATGTGTTTCATTTGGATTCTGGATATTTATTGCATTTTTATACATTGGAGTAAAAGTGGTGTCTGCTCTCAATGTTTTGGTGCAGATTTCAATGTTCCTTGTCTGTATTACGTGTCCCTGATGTTGAGCAATGTTGTTCATGTGTGTTCAAACATGCATGCATGTGTGAGTTTGTGATTACCATGCCATGGGGCATGTAATAGGGAGCAGGAACAATGGATGAGTGTTGAGGTGCACTGTGTGGGTGCAGCGTGTGGTGGGATTTTTGTCGACATATGCTACATGATTGCATAGTGTACAGATGTGGGGGTTGGGTGACATGAGTCGGGGCCTGCCTGCAGGATACCGTCACTGGTGGGGATGGGGGGAACATGAGTCGGGGCCTGCCTGCAGGTTGCCGTCACTGGTGGGTGGGACATGAGTCAGGGCCTGCCTGCAGGTTGCTGTCACTGGTGGGAGGGGACATGAGTCGGGACCTGCCTGCAGGTTGACATCACTGGTGGGGGAGCACATAAGTCAGCGGCCTGCCTGCAGGGTATGGTCACGGGTGGGCTGCCTGTGGGGTATGGTCACGGGTGATGGGGGTCCCTTGTGGTGTGGGCTGCCTGTGGGGATGGTCATGGTTGATGGGGGGTCTCTTGTTGTGTGGGCTGCCTGTGGGTGTGGTCACAGGTGATGGCGGGATCCCTTGTGGTGTGGGCTGCCTGCGGGGTATGGTCATGGTGGGCTGCCTGCGGGTATGGTCATGGGTGATGGGGTGGTCCCTTTTGGTGTGGGCTGCCTGCGGGTATGGTCACGGGTGATGGGGGGTCCCTTGTGGTGTGGGCTGCATGTGGGGTATGGTCACATGTGATGGGGGTCTCTCGTGGTGTGGGCTGCCTGCGAGTATGGTCATGGGTGATGGGGGGTCCCTTGTGGTGTGGGCTGCCTGCGGGTATGGTCACAGGTGATGGGGGGATCCCTTGTGGTGTGGGTTGCCTGCGGGGTATGGTCACAGGTGCTGGGGGGTCCCTTGTGGTGTGGGCTGCCTGCGGGTATGGTTACAGGTGATGGGGGGTCTCTTGTGGTGTGGGCTGCCTGCGGGTATGTCCACAGGTGATGGCGGGGTCCCTTGTGGTTAGGGATGTAACAGTATAATGGTATACCGTTAAAGATACCGTGAACAACTTAATTGAAAAATAATAACCATCACGTTGTTTATACCGGTATACTGTTTATACCGTTAAGTGTGCTTTTCAATCTGATTTGGAAAGGCTGCAGTAAGCAAGTGTTGCGCAGTCTTGGTCTTGCACTGTTGGATGTGCCATCTGCCAAGGGGGCCTTGTTTGGCAGACAAGAGCATAGGGAAAGTGAGGCCACATTAGTAAATGCAGCTTTCCTGCTGTGACCGCTCTTTCTCTGTGATCAGTAGAGTCGGGTCAAAGATCAACCGACTTTGCACAAATTGTGTTGAAAGCTGCCCAGTGCCCCAACCTTTGTGTTCCCCATGCAAAGCTGGTAACGATGAGCTGAATGACTGGCTCTATAAGCATGCCGTAGACTCCGGTTCATAAAATCCGCCAGACCTGGATTTCATGGGCAAACTAGAACAAAGTTATTTTGTTTCAGGCATTATTTATTTGAAAGGCAGCAAACAGATTTTAAACATTTTCACACAGTCATGCTGCTCCGTGCTACAGGTCAGATCTTCCATGGTGATTGTCCCGATTTTCAATTCGCAATTAGCAAGACCACAGGGACATCACGAGGGTGAGCTGAGGGCCTGAACTGAAAGTGAGCATTTTATTTTTTCTTTTGATCGTTTGTAAACAAATGTAATAAAACGTTCAGTGACTTGCAAAACAGTGGAGCCAGGAGCACTTTGCTTAGCAGCCACTCAACCAGCAGGAGCAGAAATGCATTGATTCAGCCTGGCCTGGCATCATGTGCCATTAGTTGAGTAAGTTAAGGTCCAACTGCACTGAGCAAACACACATTGGAACAGCTGTTGCTCTGGCTGTGCAAATTGTAATTAAAAAAAAAGGACGGCCAGTGAAGTCATGCATATCGAATTACTCTCCCCGAGGTTTAGATTCAAGGAACTTAAGTTTCTCATGGTCATGGATAGGATAGCCACCCAGTTCTGTTTTAGCATAGAATTCTGGGATTTGTAGTTTTCCCAACAATTTGAAAGATGGGGAACTACACCTCCCAGAATTCAAAGGGGGGAACGAACTGTATGCCCTTCTGATGCATGTCCACAAACAACTTTAGCTGTGTACCAGGCATGGACTGGCCTTTAAGGCAAAAGGCCCATTGCCGAACCAAAAACGTGAAATGCTTGTGTGGGCCAGTTTTTTGGGTCAAAGTGGGGCTCTTTTTTGGCCAAAGTGGGCCAGTTTGATGAGTGACTTTCACTATGCGGCTAATAGTTTTGACCACTGTTGCTGAATAAATATTCTTTTAAATGTACAATTTGCATCACATTTTATCAAAAATCTCCCCCTTGGGTACTATTCAAACAGTGTTCCAAAAGGAATGATTTCCCATTTGCAACTGTGGGACACTGTTATGTTGGTTCCCGAGACAATTTTATGGCCCAGTCCGACCTTGCTGTAGAGTGTGTGAGCACTGGGCCTATCAGTGCTTTCTGCTAGTAAATAAACTGCCCCCCACACTGTCCTCTGTGTAGATTTGCACATTGGCACTAGAGTTGTTGCTTCGCTTGATCCTTCACCTACCTGCCTTCTGCATATGGCAATGGACTCAAGCAGGCAGGACAGATTCTACATTCAATTTGAAGTATCCAGAGCAATGGGGGTGAAATATTTCTTAGGTCAATTCTCAATTTCTGACACCACCCATGAAAGCATTCCTCCCTCTAAACTCGCATCACAAGGGTGTGTCCCTTGTGGTGTGGGCTGCTTGCGGGGTATTTTCACAGGTGATGGGGGGTCCCTTATTGTGTAGGCTGCCTGCAGGGTATGGTCACGGGTGATGGGGGATCCCTTGTGATGTGGGCTGCCTGCGGGTATTGTCAAGGATGATGGGGGGTCCCTTGTGGTGTGGGCTGCCTGCGGGTATGGTCACGGGTGATGGGGGGTCCCTTGTAGTGTGGGCTGCCTGCGGGTTATGGTCATGGGTGATGGGGGTCCCTTGTGGTGTGGACTTCCTGCGGGTATGGTCACGGGTGATGGGGGGGTCGCTTGTGGTGTGGGCTGCCTGCGGGTATGGTCACAGGTGACGGGAGGTCCCTTGTGGTGTGGGCAGCCTGCGGTTATGGTCACAGGTGATGGGGGGTCCCTTGTGGTCTGGGCTGGTTGCGGGTATGCTCATTTGTGACGGGCGCCCTTGTGGTCTGGGCTGCCAGCGGGTATGGTCCCAGGTGATGGGGTCCCTTGTGGTGTGGGCTGCCTGCGGGTATGGTCACAGGTGATGGGGGGTCCCTTGTGATGTGGGGTGCCTGCGGGTATGGTCACAGGTGATTGGCGGGTCCCTTTTGGTGTAGTCTACCTGTGGGGTATGGTCACGGGTGGCCCTGTACACGCGATTTGGCTGGCACGAGCAGGGTACATGATTTCACGGGGTGCAGACGGGGCATGCTCAGGTTTTTCACAAAATTTGGCGTGGGGGAACGTGATTTTACAGGGGTATGTGCTGCCCTTTCCACGCGATCTGGCTGGCTCGAGCATGGTACGCTCTGAATTTTACACGCGATTACGATGGAGGGGGGCTGCATGCTGGGCCACGTATGTCGCAGGGCCCTTCGCCGTATTCGCCATTTCACTGTCTTTTTCCTGCACACGGGGCAGTGCTGGGGGCGTTACTGACGCTGCTTGCTGTTCATTGCGCCACTGCTACTGATGCGTCGGGAAATCCATGAATACGCTGGCGCATGTGTGGCGCACGCTCCTTCTTGGCGCGTGGCACTGGCGCTGCTTCTGCGCTGGATTCTATGAATTGGGCCCCAAATATCCACTGAAAAGCTCTTCATCCCTTTCTCATGCTAATGCAGAGAAACAGGAGTTTGAAAGGTACCACAGATACCCGAGAGAAGTGACGCCCTGAAGGGCTGCAGCAAATGCAGCTTGTGAGGGAAGTGATGCCCTGAAGGGCTGCAGCAAATGCAGCTTGTGAAGTGGGTGCTGGGAGTGCAGATTGCCAACATGTGGGCAGCTGTTGGGCCCCCTCTCAAGCTTGGGGCCCCTATCAACTGAAACAACTGAAAGGCCCAGACACCATTCGAATCTGTTTTGGCTGTAGTCAGAGCCATTCACCGTTGGTGAAATTGGTAGGAGTAGAGATAACCATAGGTGCATTTGGATGTTTGGAAATTGTAAGCGCTCTCAGCAGGCACGTGCCTCTCTTAGGTCAACAGGGCTTTAGAAGAATCAGTTACATTCCAGGCAGTGCAAGATGTGGCAGAATTTTTCCCACCCACTCTTAGGAGAACCTGCTTATTAGAGAATGTATCCATTTGGATGGAGAGCTAGTGAGCTGGAGATCTGCTGATAGTGTGGTGTAGAGTGTTGACGAATTTGAGGCATAGAGACAGCTGTAGGGTCTTGCTTGTTCTAGTGTTCAGGGAAGGATAAGAGATAAGGGTACATAGAGTGACACATGGTGTAATTGGGAGACTTCTCAAAAGCAAGTGCCTTTTTTAGAGCTTGCAGGCTTTGGGGAGATTCAGTCACATGTCAAGCTTCGTGACATGTGACTGACTCTTCCCAAACCCACTCAGCCTACCTAAGAAACACTCCTGTTCAAATACATCACTCGTTCAATAGAGAGTGTGCCCACGCCTGGGCTAAGGAAAGGAATAAGTGTTGAGTGTGCCCTGCCTCTGTTGTCGCAAGCCCGCCATCGGTCCGGACTGGACTGTCGCTAGTGCTGTGATTAAGTCATCCTTCGCCCTTTTCAGGCTGTATTAATCTTGTGCCTGGCAAAGGATCGCCGGGCAGGGGGTGATCCATCGGATGATGGGCCACACTTCTCATGATGTTAACGCAGGAACACGACCTGCAGGGGATACCAGCTCTCCGGCTCTGCCTTTGCAATCACAATGTGCCTTTCATGGTGAACCCCACCCCTTACCAAAGGCATAGACAGGGTAGGGCCTGAGTGGGCAAAGTCCACCCAAAATCTGCAAATGCCCACTCGGCAGCACTGTATGGTGTCCCAACTACATTAGCTTCAGGCCCCAATTGTTAGACAATCGTGGCTACACCTCTGAGAGGGAACTACGTCACAATGCATAAAAGCTGCTTAATTTTGAAAATGACTTCAGGGTGCAAGCAGCCAGCGGTCTTGGGGACCCTCCCTAGATACCAGAAGATATGCACTGGAGAAACAGCCGTTGGTTACCTCTTGCTTTGGACACGCTTACTGCTCAATTGATTGAGGCAGCATGAGCAGCCAGAATCCATCGACACATTTCCATGGGAGCTGCAAGGAAGGAGGGAAACTCGCCTTCCATCGAATCTACCTTGTAACTTGCAAGAGGTGGCCTTTTGCAATATACGCACTCAAAGGCAACTGCAAATCACAATCTCCATTTTGCGCATTGCAACCTGAAACTGTACTTGCAAGATGGCTTTTGAGCAGCACCTGCTTTGCATGAGCAATATCCGTTCATACATCTCTTCCCTGTTTTTATGTTGAGCTATTATTTTCTGGCCATTTGCAGTAAATAAGCATATGTTGATAAATATGAAGAGACATGAATAACATACTAACACAAATTTTAAAAAGTCCTTTCAATTTTTACATAAGCATGACTTACACGTTTAAAAATTATTTATTAAATAGAATCCCTAGTCAGCTTGATATTTCATTTTGGCCGAATACTTGACAAACCATTTAGTATTTAGCGGATCACTAAACATGCTGTTTGGAGCACCTGAAAGAAATACGGGTAATGTTTCATGTGTGGCTATTAAAGCAGCGTTACTAACCACAGAATGAGGACACGTGATCATTTACTTAATACCGTGTCTTTGCCTCCCATCGATATTAGTTTTGGGACCTAGAAAACAAAGCGAAAGAGTTCCCTCGGTGCACCCCTATCATGGTGGTTTGATCCAGCGTCCCTGCACTAGAAACAATCACCTGCTTGAGCAGGGAATGCTGAGAGCGGGCTCCTTCACAGTCCTAGCAACCAACCCATGGATTCTCACAGGTGACTTGGCACAGTGCAAAGACACATATATTTCAGAAAACCCCTATAAACCTGGATGCTGACCAAGCTACAATAAGTGTAAGGGCACTCATCTACCACTCAAGAGGCCAGGCCAACCGTATCCATTGCTACCACACTCCCATGCCCCCTAAAATGGGATTGTGACGCCAAGATCGTTCCTCAAGCTCAGATCCTGGCTGTATCAATTAAAAAAATGAAACACACCCAAAGTATCACCGCCTCATCACCACAGGAATGATCTAATCTGATCCCTCTGCCTTCTTTCCACCTAATGCTACACACACAGCTTGTCTCACACAGACTGTGGTGGAATGCTTGCTAGCACCTCTCACACTAACTCCAGTGCACCTGTGCTGAGCTTACTCCGCACTATTCATCTCCACGTCTTCCATTCCACCACACAAGGACCCGAAGCCCCAGACCCACCCAACACTTGTGGCAGATCTTCCTGATAGGGAATCAAGCGGGGTACTAACAAGGGTAGGGGGCTCTATTGTGGATACACACCCTAAATGTCCTCACCATTAGCTATTTAGAAACAAAACATACAGAACACAGGTTCTTCTGGTTTGCATTAAAAGTTCAGGATTCACACCCGCCACACACCCTATTCTATCACTAGCCTTTCCGTACCCTCCTCCTTTCTGCCAGCACCATGTGCCAAGAAGCCAGCAAAGCAGCACAGAGAAAACGTTTTATAAGTCCACAAATCATTGAGGACATTTTTTTCAATCAAGTTACTACTGTATGATATATTACTGAATAATAATGAATGATGTTTAATTTCGCAGAGACATTAGCTGATAGTGAACACAAAACCTCAAACACTGGGCTGTCCAAGTACACAAGCATTCACTGCAGTGCAATAAGCTGTGAGCGCCGACAGCAACCCACTACATTTACGCCCATACATGTGTCAGTGGAGGCTTTCACTGCTACTGTCTCTCCTACACCTGCAGCTGACTCACACTCTGACACCACCCTCTCTAACCTTGCATCTCTATAGCTCTAACACTCTTGATGCCTTTGCCCCTGTCATGAGGATCCATTTGAAGCCTACCTCCAAGTGCAACTCTTGGTATGATTCTGACCTTGTCACCCTAAAACGCAGGTGTAGGGTGGCTGAGAGGAAGTGGTGGGAATCAGGCGCATCCTCTGACAAACTGGCCTGCCGCCTGCTTCAAAGGCAATACAGACGCTCTGTCCTGTCTAAGAAGAGAACTTACATCCAAGCGTGCATCTCTGCAGCCTCTAACAATACGGCCGAACTCCACCTCTTCTGTTTCCTCCAAGGCCCTCTACATAGCACTGGCATCTCACTTCACCTCTAAAACCCAGGACATCCTGTACTCTCTCTCCTCTTCCTCTCCCTCTACCTCTCTGGACCCCTCTCTGTCCGCCTCTGCCTCTCCTCCTTCATTTCTTTCCCCGTTTTCACTTCTGACAATGTTTCTAGACAAGTCCGATCTATGAAAGTGTCATCCAAGCAGGTGATCCTCTGTTCCTCCAGAACCATCAAGGACCACATTGACAACCTCACTCCAGCCCTGGCCAATTTCTGCAATCACTATTTCTCCACTGGAACCTGCCCCTTCCCCCTAAAGCACTCCCTTGTGCACCCCCTCCTTAAGAATCATTCTGCCGATCCTTCCTCTACAGCAAACAACCGCCCAATCTCTATCAATCCTTTTCTGGTCAAAGTCTTGGAAAAGCTGGCCATCTTCCAGGTTACTCTCCATACTGAATCTGTTGGATGTCTCCATGACCACTAGTCTGGCTTCAGAGCAGCCAGAAGCATGGAAACTGATCTCCCGAACACCCGTGAAGACCTGCTCTTTAATATCACCTCTAGCATTCTTTCTGTCCTCATCCTCCTTGATCTTTCCTCTGCTTTCTACACACGTCATCCTGATCAATTGTCTCTGTGACAACCTGGGCATCATGCATTAGGCCCTAACCTGGTTGACCTCCTTCCTCCTGGAACAACCCTCCCAGGTCCAACTTGAGTCCTTTCTCTCAACCACTTCCCTCTCAACATGTGGTGTTCCCCAGGGTCTAACCTCTCACCCTTGGCTTTTCAACGTTTACTTGCCAGCTCTGGCCCACCTCATCTCTACCTTCTCTCCTAACTTTCAGTGCAATACACATGACACTCAGCTCTCCTTCAGGCTATCCTTAGTCTCTGTTCCTCCTTCATTCCTGACTGTCTATCCGGGATTCAGGAATGGTGCGCCTCCAATGATCTCTGCCTTAATGCCAGTAAGACTGAGATCCTTCTCATTGGGACCCCTGCTCCCACTTTCCCTCTTTCATCTGGCCACCCTCCTTGGGCCCTCTACCTGTGGCTTCCTGCGAGTCAAAAAACCTTGGTGTCATCTTCGACTCCACTCTCTCCTTCTCTCCTCACATCTCAGACATCTCTAAGAAGCCCCACTACCAGCTGCACCTCCTCAGAGGTATTCTTCCTTTTCTCACTTTCCCCCAGAAGTCGCCATCTCCAGAGCCCTGGTTCTCTCTAGGCTGGACTACTGCAACAGCCTCTTTCTAAATCTACCTGCCTCCGCTATTTGCCCTCTGCAACTAATCCAGAAAAGGACTGCGAAAATTATCCTTCGCCTCAAGCTCAGGGATCGTATCTCTCTAGTCATAAAATCTCTCCACTGGCTCCCGGTGGCTGCAAGGATCAAGTTCAGGACCCTCTGCCTTGTCCATAAGGCTTTCTGGGGCCAAGGACCGCAATACCTCCAACTGTCTCTTTCTAAGCACTTTCCTTCCCGAGCCGTTTGCTCATCCACCTCCAACACTGTGAAGGTCAGACACTTATCAGGCAGAGAGTGGGGAATAGATCTCTCTCCTGGGCTGGTGCCTACCCCTGGAACAGCCTCCCTGCCGCTCTCAAACTTGAGCAGGACCACCTAAGGTTCCTGACGCAACTTGAGACCTTCCTTTTCGCTTCTGCTTTCTCTCTCTCTCTCCTGCTGATGTACTTGTCTGCTGGGCTAACTGCTACCTGGCCACTCACTGAACCTTATGGGCACCAGGCTCCTGCACGACCATTAGCCCCTTGAACTGCCTCTGGGCTTACTGTGCACTTAGTGACTGTATCTGCAAACCTACAGTCCCCTGCCTCCTTGCACTTACTCTGAGCCTGCCACCTCAGCAGCACTTACTTTAACTTGGCCCTATTGCACTTCCTCCCCTCGCTTCCCCTGGCAATTTGCCTCTCCCTTTGCACTTGCACGATCATCTTTTGTCTCCTCTTCCTAGTTTTGTTACACCTAGAAACACTTGTGTACAGGCATGTTATAAATGACTTATCATATCATATCATTCAAGGAAGGAGTGATTCAGGGCAAATTCACAGAATGCTTTCTCTACAGCCGCATGAGGGAAAGTTCCCTATGTCTCATATACGATGCCCCTTAAATGGGCCATCTCTCTCTGGCCAGCTCCTACTCTGCCACTGAATGTCAAACCCCCAGATGTGATTTTCAACTTGGCATTCATCCTCTTGCTGCAGATTGAGACTGCTGCTAAAGTTGCACATTTTCAGGCCGCTCTTCTTCATAAAATTCTGCTTCACCAACTATTAGTGGAAATGGCAACCAATGGCTCTGGCTTTCCATGGGAGGTGTGATGGGGCGGGTATCAGGGAGGAGTGGAATCATAGCAAGCAAAGGACAGGCTTGTAAACAGTGTAAAATCCATGGGACTAAAATAACTCTACGTTTTAGAAAGATGACTTGAAACGTGTAAAAATGACATTATAAACTAACGTAATAAAGATGACCAAAAACAAAACAAAACGCATGATTTTAGCTTTATTTTCAGGCATCCCAAATGGAAGCCTGAAATTACTAGCCTGCAGAATAGTGTGAGCCTACATACAAATAAAATGCACCTGTGAAGAAGCCAAGTCCATGCACAGGATTTTGGTCATTGTGTCACGCAGCCTGCAGCTTTCTGCATCCATCCCATTTTAATCACCCACCATTCACAGCTTATCCACTGGCCGCTGAGTCTGCAATCATCTTAGGTTAATTGCATTTAATGTTCCTAAATTCAAAAGAAAGAAAGCATGCATTGTCAATGTCAAGTGTTTTGGCATGTGTTTAGGCATGGGAAATGCATTTGTGAGGCACTGCTGTATTGGTATTAACTGGCTATCATTTTGGCTGGGAGGATAGCTCAGGGGCAATGCGCTCACCTTGGAAGCAAGATGACACGGAGCAGCACAGGTTCAATCCCCAGGTCTGCGCTTAGAACCCTCTGGGTATTAAGTGTGTTATAAATAAGCAATTACAACCAATGTCAGCAGCTGCAAAATGATGCGAGTACCTGGGCACGTAAAGCAGTGCCGGGCAAATGCCTAACACTTAAACACAAGCTAAAACTGTTGGCTTTGTCAATACTTGTTTTAAACAGGACTTCAATGAAGGACAAGCATAGTGCGTAAAGTGGAGTGGTTGAAGGCAGGTCTGGTTAAGACATTTATTACAACAGTAGTGCGTTTACAGCTCGAATTAAGTCATGAACTCTCTGCTTTGAAAAACACCAGCAGGCACTTCAACAACATTTGGCTTGATAAAGGTAGTTCAAAGAGATCCCAGGAGAGTGTGTTCTGGGCTCGGAGGAGCAGGAAGTGAATGGGAATGGCCATCGGGATTCGCATGGCCTGTAACAGTAAACAGTTGGTCAAATAATGAAACATCTACAAGCTTTGTGTCCCTCCTCATTTGCATTTTCTCCCGAGCTGTACTCTAATGCAATAGTTTCGGTTTATGCGCCAGCTAATAGCCAGAACTAAAAAGGAAAAACCTGAGCAGACCTCTTTTGCACTCAAAATGTGTCTGAGCTCTGGGAACAGCTGTTCACTCCAGGTGCTGTGTATTACGGGGCTCAACCAAGGTCATGGTCTTTTTGGTTTCTCCAGATTCGGGAATCAGTGGAGGCGATGACTGACAAATTCCAAATCGGGAGAAATCTGGCCCCTCTCTAGTGTTTCCCCTACAAGCAAAGGACATGTTGAAGCCAGCCAGGTGCTTAGTAATCACAGACATGGATTACTGCAATATGGTGTATATCTGGTTCCCTGAAAACCAGACAGACTCCTTATATGTAGTTCAGCACCAACCAGCAAGACAGGTCTTGATTTCGAAAAACTGTTAGCACATTAGGGTAACCTGCAAAGTTTACCATCAGTTCCCTATATATGTAAGGTTTATGTTCAAAGCCCTTTGGACTGTGCAAAAGGCTCTCTGGATTACCAGGACATGGGGTACATCCAGAAATTAGTCCCTACTACACCCCTTACATACATGTGAGAACCTCCAATCCATGAGCTTTCTACCAGTAGGAGTTCATTGCACTCGCATGTGGGGATCATTCCTTTCAGGTAAAGGGCTCCAGATCATGGAATAGCAACGAAATGAGCTACTGTCCCTTTAAAAAGCGGCTACTATAGACAAACCCGTTAATAGAGGCTTTTGATGGACCGCGGGCAGTAACTGTTTAAGCTGATGCTCTGCTGTCAGACATGTACCGACCCCTCCGCCTTCTCCACCCTGCCTTCCAGGGGCGCAACGAAACTTACATTTCAGGGGGGCTAGGTGGTGATGGGAGGGGCCACTTCAAAAAATAGGTCGGGCAAACTCAGAGGATCCGCCCCCACTGTTCTACCCACCCCTCCCATGGTCTGGTGTGGGTACCAACTATGAAATTGTATATTTTAAAGCACAATATGCAGAGAGGCGATGGAAGTCTTTCTTGAGCCGCTTTAAAGTGTTACGGTGTTACTGTATTTGTTCAAGTACATTTTTCTGAACAAACACAGTAAAAAGTTTACACCACCAGTTTCGGGGAAAGGCTTCCCTCACCTCTCTGCCTAACAAAATGCAAGTGCGCACATCCAGGGGTGCACCTAGGCTAAAATGTAGGCAGGGACTAACCCATCAAATGTTGGGAGAGGCGCTAAATTCAGAGATGGTGGAGGAGTGGCATCTAACTTCATTACTCATTGTAATAAGGCTATTCTAGTGCAGCTTCAATGTTACAATCAGTTAACTCTCGCCCTTAAGTCTGAAAAAAACTCACTTCTTGCAGATCCTGAAGGTTCTAGAAAGTGTGAAAATGGCTGATGGTGTGCAATGAAAGACTCAATATCATAGTATAACCGGACATTGCAGAGTGGGGGCCAGTACTCTGGATGGCCCAAGCAACTTTAGTGGCTGGGAGCAACAGGGGAGAAAATGTAATGTTGGTTCTATCACAGTTAGTCCGCTATACTAGAATCTCTGGTGCACTGACTGGCTGGTGAGACTATGTCTGCCTGTCAAATCAAGTGTTACGAGACTGGGGGAGGGCCAGTGCAGCAATAATGCAATTCTATGTGACAGTATTGGAGCCACTAGCAGAGGAGCACCAGGGTACACCAATGTGTCCCTACACTTATTAAAACTGTCCTATTGTAAAGGTGTAAACGTAATCACTTATAAGCACTCCCATTTTTGTAGTTGAAGTCAGGGTGATATTACATTATTTGCCCGGGATCACACACTTACGCTAAACAGCAAAGCAGGGATTTTAACCCACTCTGCAATTTCGGCACTGCCACCTTCTTCCACGCTTTACTTGGAACAAATATTTAAGTTTTGAGTGTCAAGATCTACAATAATAATACCCTATACAGTTTACTTGCAAAATACACACATTGCATAGTAAAGCATCATAACAACAGCAAATCCTTATAGCAGCATGATGGACCAAAATGATATCAGTGCACCTTTATTTTCCACATCCTGAATAGAAAGATGCAAAAGGCAAAATATCTATTTACCCACTTTATTTTCAGTGCTTTAAGATACACAATAAAATAAGTTGTGTCATAAACTCACTTAGGTTTGGCGATTTGTCACAAACCTCCAGCGTGTTGTTGTATGATGTTAAGAACATTCAACTAAGGACATCAAAGCAAACTTTACTTTTTAGCATATCAAGTTATTAGACGTTATGTGTATGAACACATTTTCAAAGGGTGCTTTATTGTGTTGCTTACTTTAACTGTCACAGATTTGCAAGGTGACTGGTGGTCTTTCAGTTGTAAATTCACCATCATGCATAGGAAAGGCTATGCTTCTGTTGACAAAAGAAACATGTTGTCAAGTTCATTACGGCACTGCAGGCTGCGGAGCCAGGGACACAGCCTGTGTGTCTCAGGGGGGCTGTGACTCTGGAAAACGGGTAGTGCTTGAACATCCGAGCCAAGAAGATAATAGATTTGCCTGGAAGAAACAAAATGCTGCCAGAAGCATGTTCCTGGCAGGGATGTTATTTCACCAAAATGCCTGAGGTAGCGGAAGTGACATCACATGACCCTTGACCTCTGATGACATCACAGAAACAGATGTCATTTCACCCCACCCCGAAGTGACATCACGGGAAGCGATGGAACACGGCCGTTTACCCCTTGACAAAACAGAAAGTGGCATCACATAGCATTGTTTCTAAGTACACTATGAGAAATATGGTTAAAATATTACCGTAACGTGATATGCATTTCATATAAGAATGGATCACCATATGTATCGGCAGAAAAAAAACATGGTACGACTGCAAAAGACATACTCCGAAATGGATGCTTATTCTACTCTAAATGCTTTTTTAGAGGATTTTGTCTGCATTGTGGATTTGAGGTGTTTGAGAACAGAATTAAAGCAGTGCCTGAAATAAACCTTTAATGAGTCAAGCAATTATTGTATGGAATTCTAGAAAGACAAATAGCTCAAATAGCCACATGACATTGGTCACAGCCCAGGAGCTTCAATTTGTTTTGAAAAAAACGGGAGGGGGCTTAGGAGTAGCAAGGGAGACCACAGGGGGTAGTAAGGAAGACCTCAGGGATCACAAGTGTGACCCCTGGTGACCCCTAAATGACATTCCTGGTTCCTGGTCCTTAGAACTGTTAAAGGGCAGGAAAGCCACGCCCCTCAGCTAACATTTGGGAGCAGGCCTATACTGGCTTGGTGGGATACCGGGACAATTCTCGGTGGGCCTCTGACAGGGGGCCTCTTTTTTGTGGGGAGTAATACTGTGTGGGCTGCTCCTCACAGCACACCATAATGGTTTGTCTGTGTCGTGCCAGTGCTTAGTGTTTGATAGTTGCTGTGAACTGGAAACAAGCAATGCGCTATTAAAACTTCAGGCACTTCATACCCTGGAGGACCAGGGTGGCTGTGACTGCGTTCTCGGAGAGAGACTTCTGTGTTTTGCAACCTGCCATTGATCACCTCATTATTACTTGGTGTCTTCCCCCTCCCTTTCCTTTCCTATAATTCCTTGCACTTTCATACCCTCGCCATCCATTCCTAAAATATTTCCTATCTCTTCCTTTGAACGTTGGTGGGTGGTTAGGTCACTGGACTACCAAGACATCCTGGGACCTTCACCATCATAACCTGTCACAGAATTGAAAGCTTTGTGTACAGCACCGGAACTTGTTCTGGAAGTGGGCGTCATAACAGAGCAACAGTGTGTGTATGCAATTCTTGCAGAGGTGTTGCTGTACCCTGCAAATCCCAGGTTCGCTTTTTGTTGAGATAGCTCAGTGCGTTCATGTGCATGCAGCACATATCTATGAAACTTGCAGTTCACAGGTTACAGTCACTTGAAGGTAGGTCAAAGGGGAAAATGCCTTAAGCAGATATGTTTGTGAATCCTTCAGGTCACATATTTGAATACTGGGAGGTTACACCGACAGCTCATTGAGCTGAACCCCTGCTGCAGTCCCCACCATCAACATAGGTCCAAAGCTTACGTAACTTTGCCTTTCATCCTTTTAAGATTAATACAAAAAGCGTAATATGTTCACATAGTTTTGAGCAGCAAGATACAATTCCGTCTATTGTTGTTATGACCATACTGGACCTGTTCACTTAATTGCACCCATCAAGGAGAACGCGTTTGTTAATTCCCAATTCTATAGTAAGGGCTTGCAGGGCTGCAAGCTGGCGAGAGTCTAGAAAGCACATTAACACCCAGCCACCTGCTTCTTAGGATGAAGTGCAAACTTTCAATATGAACAAGAATCAGGGGCGAGGAGTTGGGGAAGGAGGAGGCGGGCACAGCAAGGTGGTGGGCAAAAGCAGTAGCAGCTTGGGGGTAACCCACTTTATTACAATGTTGCCCTCAAGGGTGCTCTTCTCCAGCAGGTGGACTCTTTCGCCTGCGGTAGGGGGGCATGGTATGGTGAGGGAAGGGTAGGTACTTTGCTTTGTGCTGTGGGTCCAGCCATGTTTGTGAGAAAAAAACATTCAGCCCTCCACTCGTCAACAAACATTGAGAAATCGTGTGATCAGATGTGCTTATGTTCTGCAAGCAATTGAGACCAAGTGGATCACTGACCTTGGTTCTGAAGGTTGGTCATTTTAGGATGTGTTGTGCTATCCAAAAATGACATGCTAGTGTGTAAATAGGGTCAGTCTGAGGAGCATGTGATAGGACCAGTGTGAGAAACTGCTTCAAAGTGAGATGTAAGAGAAGGGATGTCGGCCATCACGGTGGTCCGAGATACATGCACAGAATGCCTGCTGGAGCACAGGCGCGTTTGACTGTTGTACACAAGCAGTGGTCAGAAAATGACTAAAATATGAATCCAGAAGAATCTTATGTTTTTGTACTACGGGAAATGCATTGAGGAGCATGATAATAGTTGTGATTGCTGGAATGTTGTAGACAGATAAGTTCTATAGTTCAAAAAGAAACAATCACTGGCAAAGCCAACAGGTGTGGGCTTTTGTAAACACATCGGATAGGCATTTGCCAGGTTCAGGTATAATGCTATCACCTGGCCGTAAATTGGCAACAGTTGAAAAATATTGGAAGTACCTGGCAGGGATCGAAAATCAAGATTGGATAAGCAGAAGCTAAAAGCAGCTCCTGGGTATCCAGCAATAACCGGGGACCAGGAGCCACCACTGGTGAACAAGAGGTAGTGAGTACATAACGTTCCACGAATCTTACTTGCACATATGATGCACACATATAATTGTGTCCATTATGTATGACCCCATATGCTTTATGTTAGGGAGAATTCTACAGAATGGCTAATTTCCCTTACCTACTCAGTCCCTGAGCAGCTTTGCTGGATTTCTAGGATTTATCTTTTCACCTGGTAAGAGTGCGAGCCTTTTTATCCCACTCTTACATGTGTTTTGCTGTGTGTGTTTAACATTTTCTTGTTTTCATAGACTGTGGAGCCTCACCTACCCATAGGCATCATATTTTTACTGTGTGTTACACAACACCTTCAGTGCAGTGACACAGGGTTGTTGTTTGTAGACTTCCCAAACTCAGACTCCATTTTCTGGACTACTTTCTCCCAGAGCATGTAAAGTTGCCATTGACTTTATTAGTCTCTTTTAAAAACTCAGTACAAACTATCTTACATACAGTTCTGGAAAGGGTTAATACTTACCCCTTTTTGTCTGTTTCTCTTGGAACATTGTTTCGTTCCCTTTTCATTAAGACTTGGCTGGTGGCAGTGGTAACTTCCCTATTTTTCCTACCGCGGTTATCTTAAATAGCCCTGGTATTGTTTTAGGCTATCTTGGTAGCCTCGAACTTAAACCCGCTGGACCATATACATTTTTATACGGTTCCGGCTGGGTTTATTCACCATTTCTTTTTATAACAGTCTTTCTCGTGTTTTACTCTGCGCGCCAAACCAGGTTTGGTTCCTTTGTTCACCGTCCTTTCATGGGCTTCTGCACAGCAGCCCTCCTTAGGCTCTGGTATGTCTGAGGGGTACAGGATGTGAGGGAGTGGTTTAAGACTCCCTGCACAGGGTCTCTTTGGAGACCCATATCACACTCTGATATGATTGGCTGTGGTGACTGTCCCGGCGGGACAGCCACCCTGCTGCGTGATTGACAGCCAGGCTGTGTGAATGTTGGAAAACTGCATAAAAAGCAGGTCTCTGGGTCTGGAAAGGCAGAGTCGCCACTGGATCAAAAGAGCCAAAGAGAAGCTGATAGAAGAGGACCTCTCCCACGACTGAACCTCCCGGTGAAGCCTTGTTGCAGGTCCGAATCTCCAAACTTTGATGACAGGGAAGATCTGCAAGGAATCTTCTCTTGAGCTGGTGGGAGAAACCAGTTCACCAAACTGCTCACCCGGCCTCCCTTCTCTGGTTGAATTTCCTATACAGAGCTACAGTGAACCGGGTAGCCAGGAGGAACGGACCCTGCTTGCGTTTTAAGGAGCGCACCTTTTATTCGTCGCTTTGCTCTGCTGCTGGTTTCTTTCCTGGGCAGTGCAGGACCCTCCAGTCTTCCTCCTTCTTGTCAGTCCGACAGTCGCTTCAGGAACCGTGAGCCTGCAGGACCTGCCAGGAACGTCTGCCTCAACTACAGCATTCTTCTGCTTTAAAGGTACTGTGCTAACCCGGTTGTTCGTTTCGTCCAGCCACGGTGAAAGTTGTAAATATCTTTCACCAATCCAAGGGCTTGTCCTTCTCGATTCTTCAAAGTAACTTTTCGTCCGACCAACTTCGTTCTGAACTCTTGGCAAAGACTTAACCGCAAACTACTCTGAACTGTGTGATCCTCTGCAAAGACTTTGGTCCATTTACTTTGCGCCAGGCCCCTTTAATTTGATTTCCTCAATGTAGTTCCTTTTTCTAGATTGCCCTGCTTACTCACTTGTTGGTGCTGCTCAATTCCTGTCTAACTTTGTCTTTACCTCCCTTTTAAATTGCTGGAGTGCCATTTTGCTCACACTTCATTTCGAGCCTAACTTGTCCAGAATCTATTCGGAGCGGTGTAGTGAATTATTTTTCTACTGCTTGATAAGAGTGAAATGTTTAATAACCGATGTGTAAATAAATGTATATTCTTTTACTCAGAAACCTTGAGTCAGTGTTTGTTTGAAACATAGTAATTGATGTCCTTTGTGTAACTATTGATACTGCTCAGTCTACTCTTGAGATAAGTCTGGCTGCTCATCCATTGCTACCACTTTACTGTGTAGTACAAGCTTTTACCAAAGGTGAATTTCTACTGTCACCTGTAGTCGTAATTGTGTGTGGTGTTCCCAAAGGATACTGCATATAATTCTGCCTAACACTTTAAATGTTGTATAGATGTGTCCTAATGTTTATTTCTAGATTGTCCCAAATGCACAAAGTTAAATGTGCATAGGTGCGCTTGTATGGCATCAGTTGGGTTGAGGAACCAAAAGTAGCACCTGGTAGTTGTTGTCATCAAGCTAACCAGGCTCTTCTATTCTACAAGCAACCGCTGAATAGCTCCCAGCACCCCTCAATTTTGAACCCTGCCTGGGCATGTGCTAGATTTGCCTCGCAGACACCTATTTAACACTAACACACAAGCCAAAACTGTTAGCTTTGCCACTGCTTGTTTTTAGCATGACTTCAGTGCGAGGAATGGATAAATATCAAGTGGTTTCAGGAACATTATTACAAAATAGTGCATTTACAGCTGTAATTTAGCCATTAACTCTCAGAAACTACTTCAAAATAACACTTGCTGGCCTTTATGGCACGTTTGATGTTATTGCTTGTTAGAGCTAGTTCAAATGAGGGTTTGTTTTGGGAGGGGCAGGGAGTGTGTGGGAAGCTGCCCCCCTCACATCTCATCTCCTTCATATCTGAACTCCAATGCAACAATGTTGCTTAAATAGGGCCACCCAATAGCTAAAACTAAAAAGGAGTGTCAGGCATATAGAAAAACGTGTCATTATGGGAACTAAAATTTTAAGCATTTTATTTGGCAATGCGAGAAGTATACTTCTCTGAATTAAAAAATAAATAAACATTAAGGCGTTGAATATTTGACTAGTTGGCTTCTATTCACTGGTTGCATTCTTGGTGCATGTCACCCCTCTGTACTTACAAACTACATTCACAATAAACAGAAGTGAGAATTCACATAAATAAATCTACCACATTTCACAGGTCGGGTGGATGTCTGCAGCAGATAGTGACGTAGCAAAATACATTTGTGTGATGATGCATGCTAGCCTTTGGCAATGCCGCCTAAATTCGATAAAGCATGTAGGCAGTGTTTGTGTATTAATGAACTTGCACCCGCAACAGTATTGGTACTGTAAGGATGTGTGAGTCCAGTGTGTACCCCCCTACCCCTTCTCACCCCCACCCGCTTCGGCACTCGTTTAGTGATTCAGGATAAACAGTAGAAATTAACGTGTGTATTATTGCTGTTACTTCGATATCTTCAGTGTTTAGCACGTGGGCCTTTACAGAATCTCAAAAATAAGCCCCCTTTGCTGTATTTGAAGGGTGTGGGGTGGGGGGTCAAAAGAAAATAAAGCAAACTAAAGTTGCAAAAGAGAAAGAAATGAAATCCTGTCAGTTTTCAGCTAAGCTGTGGTCTGGTGTTTTCTGACGTTATTGCAAGTGATATGCACAGGGTGACTCTTTACCTCAACTTGCTCATGTGTGTCTGGGGTACTAAGACAAGACTTGCGATGGCAATGGGGGTCATCGAGTCTGTCACTGGGGCAGAGATGGGGCGTCTCTCTTCTTGACTCACAGGAACTTAGAAATGGGTGAGCGTGAAACTGGAGGCGACTGTAAAATTAAAAGGGAGGCATCTCATTCCAAGTGGTAAGAGGAGGTTTGGCCATGCAGCCTGCACATATAGAGTAGGATGCACATAACATTCCCATACAGGGATACCATAAGAGTTTGTAATGAGACCCTAAAACATCTTAAACAGGGTGTCAGGTGAAATATACCACCACTGTGATGTCAGTCGTCAGTGCCACGATGTAGAATTATTATTTTAACCTCACATAAATCTCACATTTACACTCATTCCTGATATCTTTTTTTAAATGTTTTATTTATTGAAATTTTAGCTGAAATAAATCAACTTTTTTTTCAATTCACATAATTAAATACAAATAATATATGAAAGGAAAGATTTACATAAACAAAGAAAAATATTTACATAGAGAAACAAGGAAATGTCATAAGCTTCTAGAGGCCAGAAGAAGCACCAAAAGAAAACAACAATCAACACTAAATTACAGAAAAGGAACATTCAACATATGATTACAAAAAAAAGAGGACAATCTATGTTTGATTATACAATTTGTGCTGCTACTGAAGATGTTTAACAAATTGTCAAGCTGCACCAATCATCAATTCATCAATTCACAGGTTCTATTGATCAAACCGATGGAGTGCATTAAGAAAACCCACCGATGCAATGAGTATGCTCATGTTAGCAGAAATAAGTAAAAAAGCCCATCTAAGATCTGGCGAGACATTAGCTACTGTAATCATGTGCTTCATAAAGAACTTATTTCGCAATGCACATAATGCTGGCCATTCACATTCAGTAATAATAAGTTCTAAAGTTTCTTTTTGAGATGGGTCATTGCAAAATCTACAAATGTTATCAGTCATTTTAATTAGTTTGCGTTGAGCCAGGATATCGCGAGTATGCCAAAGGTTGAATCGCATTCTCAGAATACCCATACGCACTTGGGGTGACGGAGATTTTATCAAATATAGTTCCACACTCCCCATTTTCTTGTCACCATATAACTGACTTGAAAAGTGCTTATGTTGTAGACATAATGTCCGTGTCTTAATCCAGTCATCGAAAAAGATAATTCCAGATCTAAATTTTGTGAGATCATAGCTTATGTGGGACGTGGCTTTTTACTCCCCATATATTGAACAAATATGCTTCGAATGGCAACCCATGGATCCTTTTTTCAACATCTCTTTTTTGTTGGGGGGCTAAACCTTTCTTAGAGAGCGAGGTTGGGTTCGTTCGCTGCTATATGGGGCCACTTTGGAAACCTTTTCCAGGGCCATTTTCGGTACCCAGTCCAGCCCTGTTTGGGAGATGGGGGAGGGGTTTCAGCTCGGTGACGTCGCGCGCCTGCCGCCAGCCATGCTCTCCTTGTTAACAGTGTGCTTCATGCACATTTTTCTTGGCTGTGAGAGCAGCTGGCGGCCGTCTGAGCTAAAGATAGCACAGGCATTTGCTCTCCCCGGCCACTTTACTGTAGAGGAGCTGGTGCGGCCCTGCCTAGAAGCATCGTTAGTCATGTCTGCGCTCTCATGAGACCGCTTACACGGAGCGCCAGCCCTCGCCTGGACCGGCTGTGACCCTCGTCATGGGAGGGCCCAGCCATTTGGGGGAAAGGGGCGGTCCAGTATCATAGCATTCAGGTATCTAGAAAAGGCACTGGCACGCGGCCAAATGAATCAGCAGCAGGCTCGGTCTCGCCCATAGGGCAATGCTCGAGTTGCAGAGCCAAATGGTAGAGTGGACTCGTTTTTTTGTTTTTGTTTTGGTGAAAGTGGGCACGTTTTGAGGATAAAGTGAGCCAGTTTGATGAGTTATTTCACTGTGCAGCTAGTCGTTGTGACACTGATGCAGAATAAATATTCCTTAAAATGCACACTTTGCAACACATGTTATTAAACGAACTCCCCTTGTTTACTACTCAAACAGCCACAAAAGGACCGAATTGCTATTATGAAATGTGCACCACTTTTTCATTGGTGCTCGAGATAGTTTGTATGTCCTAGTCCGACCCTAAGAATGATGGGTTGAAATTCTCCATCCAACGCTTCTAACGCAGGGGAAATGCCTCCCCCCACCCCACGACGCATTCCATTACCCCACTTGTTCCAGTCCATTACTTTAATTGAGGTGCACCCGCACCACAAACATGTACTCCCCATCCCCGCCCCCAGCTGCGAAGATGTAAACCCCATGGCGCCCTTTTGGTTTTCTACATGGAAGACTCTTTCTACAGTCAATCTCATAGGAGGGATTGGCCCAGTTAGTGTCCCCTCATTTTGTCTCTCTTGGGAGAAAGGTATTGGCATGGCAAGCTTGAAGCCAGGCTTGGGCTGGAGAATAGTAACAGCTGCTGCCTATGGGGCATCGTCTGCTGGGCCTGCAAGGCTTCTTGCACTTGCTGCATGACCTGGGAGCATGCCCGGCCCACAGGATAAGAGGGGCAGGTCTTTCGTGCATGCTGTGCATCGGTGGTCCTGATGGTGGGACAGACTGGGAGAAGGTGTGCCCTGCCCAGTCAAAGATCCGTCAATGGTCACCCATGGTGCAAGTGGGCTGGTTCCTGGGGCTGGGTCTAAGCACTGTCGCACCTAGAAACACTTGTGCACAGGCGCGTTATAAATTACTTATCATATCATATTACTGCGGTCAGAAAATGCTTCTCACTCCTGCAGCACTGCAGAGATGAATGCTGTGTGTTGCTGTGAGGTTAGGGCGTTTATCACGCAACCATAAGCACTCTTGAAAATGGAACTTCTGGTCAGGCTTATCTTGAGTCCAGATTACAATGCGGGCAGGGAAACAGGCAGTATTGGCCAGCAGATGCAAGGCAATACAGCCTCTTGTTCAATTTTCCGATCCTCTACAAAGCCCACTGATGAGCGCGTGGCGGGAAATGGAATAATTGCTGGAAGGCATTCTGATTTGTCTTCGGAGAGCTTAGGGTTGCCGTGCCCTGGTGCGTCTTCTGCCTCTTCAGTTTTGATTCGACAGCACTGGCCTGCAGCAACATTGTTCCTCCCTCTGCAAGACGCAGCAAACTTTCCTGTGTCAGGAGATCAACTCGACCAACATTTCGGGTTGAACGTTTCAAATGATGGGGGGGGCTAACTTCAAAGATTTTTGGCATCATCACTACTTTGGCGGTAACCCTTAAATCTGGCGGTTGCGCTATTACCGCCGGATTTAAGGGTACGCCAAATCAGGACTTCGGCGGATTTCGCCCCAGCTCTTGGCTGGGGGGAAATCTGCCGAAAATTTGCGCTGTTACCGCCGGCGGGAAATCCACCGGCGGTAAGAGCGCAAATTTTCCCCATTGAGCCCAATGGGGAATGGGGCATTCCCGAATGGGCTCAACTGGGAATGGGGAATTACATTACCGCCAAACTTGTGATCCGGCGCCACTAGCGCCGGGGAGTTCGGCGGTAGAGCTAATACCGCCGGCGTGATCAGGCCCTTTGTGTGGGCAGGGCAAGCTTACTTATATGTGGACGCTGTCTTGTTCTGTGCAAGAAATGTGGGGGGGAACTGTTGGCGAATTAGCAAAAATGGTGTAATTTAAAGCATTGCCCAAAGAAAAATCGTATTTAAAGGCAAAATGCACATTTTTTATTATACTTGCCAGCATGGTAATGCTGGGGTTGGGATGTAGTGCATGGTTGGCTTTGTCACTTGCTAGTTTGTGATTTATATTCAGCTGCATTGCCCCATAATCCCATGTCAGACCCATCGGTGCTATTGTCTTGGAGGTGGCAAGCAGCAGTCAGATGGGCACTCTCAGGCATTGCTAAAAGCTCAGACCACCAGGATGAATATTTTCAAGCTAATGAGGGGACTTGTACGTACATCTTGGCCAGTGGTAAACCCACACTCTAAGCTCTGGGCTAATGGGTCTCTTTTCAAAAAGGATATATTGTTTTCCATCAGGGCACAGCTGTCAACGGTTTAACGGATAAAGATGTATCTGGGAACTAGCCAGGGTCAGACAGGGACATAACATCTGTTCGGGCACCAATGAAAATGAGGCCCACAATAACACATTACAATCTGTTACTTTTAAAAACAACCATTTAAGTACTACCCAAGTGGATCCTCTAACCTTTGAGCAACTAGGTCTCCCCCTCAAAAGCCATATATTTTGGGATGATGACAGCTGTCAAAGGTGTGATGGGTGAAGATGCATCTGGAAACTAGCCAGGGTCAGACTGGGACATAACATTTGTCCAGGCACCAATGAAAATGTGGCCTACAACACATTACAATTCGTCACTTTGCAGACCAGACTGCTTGAGGACCTCCTAAAATGTGGGATGGGGCTGTGGGGAGGAGGCCAAATATGTTGCAAATGCTGCATTTGAAAGCATGTTTGCTTATTTACATTCGATATAACTAAGGTAGTAGCTTATGAAACTGGACTATTCTGGCCAAAGACGTGGCCTGTTCTGGCCAAAAATATTGGGCCATTGTATGGTCATGTGCGGGACTTCAGGAATTGCGTTAGTGCCCAATAGGCTGTTCCATGCTTTATAAGATGAGTTTAGGGCTCGATTCCCAGCCACTTTCTAAGGCTCTCAGACATATCACACAGGTTGTTCATTAAAATGTTTTGAAGTTGTAAAAATGGCAATGTGTGTCCATGCTAGGGTGTGCCACAACCAGTAAGCTACAGAAAAATATTTGCTTTTTTCACACTTGGCAGATACTGTTAGATTTCACTTTCCTTTTAATGATAATGATAAAATAATGATGTGTTATTTATATAGTGCCTTAATCCAAAGCGCTTTACAGAGCACATATTTACATACAATATCACCCATCCAAAACTGGTACTCATTTATCGACCCTGGAATGATGAAAGGCTGAGTTGACCTTGCCGGGCTTCGAACCTGCGACTGGCAGATCACACTCAGATCGCAGCAGCGGGCGCTCAACCCGCTGAGCTATCTTACCGGCTAGGTAAGCCCTCGTATCTAGGTAAATTGCGGTACCGTAATTGCCTCCAAGGTCCCTTTGCGGGTTCCTTCCTTAACGGCTGGTAACACCAGCCGTTAAGGTAGGGACCCGCAAAGGGACCTCGTAATTAGGCGGTAAGGGGTAAACAGTGCCGCCACCTTTTACGGCGCCGTTAACCCCTTACCGCCTGGGTCATAATGAGGCCCAGAGAGCAGCCACACTCCCATGCAGAGCATTATTCCCAAATCTCACCTGTATGCAAAACATTCAATCAGAATCTCAGAAACAGAGTCTTCCAATAGGAATTTGGAAACATTTTCAGATGAAGTGCCTGGGTACCTCTCCTCTTGTCTACCGATGGCAGGTTTTTATATAGTTTATATGAGAAAACTCTATCAGTTTTGCAGATCCAATCATAGTCCAACAATTTCTTTTTTCCCCTCTTTGGATCGCAAATTAACTCTGCTACGTGGAGGTTACATTCGGCCAATAGTGTTGCTACTTCCTTCTCAAAGGTTTTAAGAGGGAAGGACCTGCCGGAACGCATAGCCTCGGCAAGGTCAGTGTGCAATGAACCATTCACAGGGACCATCACATTTCTGTATAAAGTCAGAATTTTCCAGTATAAATAACACTTTAGCGACGTTTGTCCTACTTCAAAATATAATGGCCCTCATTAGGACCCTGCCGTTAAGGGGTTAACGGCGCCATAAAAGGCTGCGGCGCCGCTAACCCCTTAACGCCTTACTACGAGGTCCCTTTGTGGCAAGCCGACCTTAACGGCTGGTCTGGACCAGCCGTTAAAGTAGGGACCCGCAAAAGGACCTTGATGGCAATTACGGTACCGCAATTTGCGGTACCGTAATTGCCGCCTTCCCCATTCCCATTGAGCCCTATTGGGCAAAAATGGGAATGGGGAAAGGCCATGGAGAAAGGGGGAATTACCGCCCCGCCAACCTTGGAATGGGGTGGTAATTCCCCCTTTCTCCATGGCGGACTCCGGCATGGACCATGGTGCTAATAGCGCCATGGTTTAGCGCCGGAGTCCTAATGAGGGCCAATGTATCAACTGGTACAGAGTCAGGGAGCCTTAAAACCATACACCACAATCTTCCTTCCATCCTTCCCCTATATTTTGATTGTGCAACCCGGGCCGTCTCCATACCATATAATAGTGCTGGTACGGCCTTCTATGTATACAAATTAATCAAAGGTAGTATAGAAAGACAATATTTGAAATAAATCTTTTTCATCTGCGACATGTGTTGATCAACCTTCTCCACCAAACGTTAAATCATACTTTTTTGTGATGGAGTAGAGTTGATAAATAAACACAGGTACATAAACGATGGTTCTGGGACCAAATCCTGTATCAGCACTGATAGAAGCACTGTATCAATGCAGTTGTCTCTGTAACCCTATCTGGGTTTCATCCATCAAAATCACATTATCTGCATATGCTAAATAGCGTATTTCAAGACTACCAATTTTTGGTGGGGCAAAGCTGGACTCCCCCAGTTGCTCTCCCAGATCTGCCAGGTATTGATTCAAGAGGCACGGAGCGAGGATGCATGCCTATATCAAACCTCTCATTGTAGAGCTAGGGCTAGTCAAAGCTCCGTACCCGTTCAATCATACCTGCAGCAAACTGTTCTCACAAAGCCTAATTGACATAGAAATCTGCGGTCCTGGGATTTTCCAATCCTGCAGTGTTTTCCGTAATAAAGAGCATCAGAAGCCTGGGATTAGTCAATCGTTGCAGCAAAAATAGTGAGGGCTTCTTTAATCCAGGAAGATTTTTGAAGGCATCTGATGATAAAACCATTAAGGGCCTAATTCCAAGAGCGTTTTCCAATGGGGTTTTATCATTCTATGACAAGACCGGAGGCGAGCATTATGCTTTTCTTCTTTATTACTTCCAAACAGCAATTCAAATATAACCATTTTTAATAAACCTTTCATCATTTTCTTTATTTTTTTAATATAAAATGAACCTTTTCTGAAACATCTGAGTGTCAACAGTCTCAAACATGAACAACTCCCATGAGGCTCTCTGCGATCAGTAGTCCCTGCCTCAGTCTCGCCCTGCAATGAGAGTGCCCCTGCTGGTATAAACTTCTCTTGACTACAGGTGCCTTCCTGTACTTTTTTGCTGCTGGACACAAGCTAAGTGACCTTTTGCTCCTATTCTAGATAGGCGAAACTTATAGACTGTAATTAGCATACTCATTCAAGGATTTGTTTCATACAGCGTTATCAGATAATGGCGCACGTATAACCAGTTTTAGTCATATTAGAATGTAATTAGATACTCCTTCTGGGGTTGTTTTTCATTCACAAGCGCAGGCGTGTAATACTTATTTTCAGTCATTGTAGAATCGCATTTCGCGCTTGGGTCTGCGCATACAAAATTCAACTGTATTACCTTGATACACTGGAGGGAAACGGCCCGCGAGCGTCATCGCTAGCGTTTGGGTTTGTTTCCCCTCCAGTATCCGTCATACGCAACCAGCCTGAAGCGAGCCCACATTTGAACACAGCTGTGGCATCGCATGTATTCAGGCTCTGAGCACGCGCGCGCATGCAAGCGCATGCACGCGCATGCACAATCGCTCACGAAGAGACCATTTCCATTTCTACGATAACGGTCGCGCAGCTCACAAACATTTGGGGATTCCCCACACAAGGTTCGTGCTCCCAACCAGAGGCTCATTATAAAAAAAAAAGAAAACAAAGAATACGAAAATCCGAAAGAGGTACTCTAAAGGTGCTTCTTTCAGACCCTCTCAAGTGACTTTCTAAGCTGAGGGGTTAGAAGATTTCCTTCCATTCCTAAGTGACTGACACATAGGAATTCACAGAATGGTATCTGACAGGAGCCAAGAATATTGGGAGGAATATGAGGAGCAGGAGGAGGAGCTGCTGGAGGAAGAGAGGTATTTATCCCTCAGTTTCAAAACATTTCTAGGGGACTCCCTTGCCAGAGCAGTAGCTCAGGGAGTACAACCCATTCAGGAGATATTTCTAGCTCTCGAGAATATATTGGGCAGTAATGCTGGCTTACAAGAAGATCCTAAGGAGGGGACCTCCACTAAGCCTCTGGATGACTCTAATAGGGGGTGTAAGGTGAGCCGGAAGAGGAAGCACTCTTCTACCCCCCCGGGCTCAACTATGGGGACAAGAGGCAAGCCCCTGGAGGCAGCTGATGCATTCTATAGATTAAAAGACACTTTCATGGCCAGATCAGCTATGCCCAGCCTCCCCCCCACCCCAGGGGAAGAAAATATTGGGGATGCTATGTCGTCATTAGAAGAATTTGGACATGAGGAGGAGGATGACGAGACTCAAAGCATTGATAAGTTACCAGATCATTCCAAAGCGACAGGTACCATCCAAGCCAGCATAGTGGAGGGTTCCCCGGAAGACGACATTTTGGATATATTTGAACCAGACACAATCCGCCATCCGAGGTCTACCGAATGGACCCCGTCACCTAGAGTGAGAGTGGTGACCTACATGGCCCATAAAATCAGGAAACTGTTAGAGAAGGAGACGAGGTTTCGACTTAGGGCTGAGTGCCCCAGGCCAGAGCGGAAGTGACAGGCATTTCAGGTTGGACTGCTCCGTTTATTAGCAGCGTTAGGATTCATTTGTTCATGTATTTTCCCCATTCTATAAATGCACAGACATGCAACAAAAACAAGCAAGCATTGGCAAAGCTAACAGTTTTGTCTTTTGTATAGGCATGAAGTAGGAATTTTCCACAGACTGCCATAATAATACTACCTCGCCATTAGACGGCAACAGCTGACACATTGTGTTAGTGTATGCAGTGCCAGTAAACAAGCTAAAACTGTTAACTTAAAACTGTTAACTTTGTCAGTGCTTGTCCTGAACAGAAATTCAGTGCATGGAACCAATCCAAGGCCACACCTTTTGCTTATGAGTCAAGTGAATTAAAGCAAATTTGTTTAAGACATTTTAATTCACCAGGAGCTAGTTCATAACTGAAATATAGCCCTTGAAATTGGTGAGTAGAGAGACAGATGAACGTGTCATCTGTAGCAGCAGCCCCTCCCCGCCTCTATATCAAAGTAACGACGGAAGAGCAACATTTATGGAGCCTTTCCCGACAACGTATCATGGAAGTAAAAGGTGTTATTTCATCAGACAAACGTAACAACCTTATCCTGAAGCAATCGGAGAGGAGGTGAACGTGCATAATCAAGAAGAACAGAACCTGGTGTGACCAGGTTGTCAAAGCAAACAACGTCATTGTTGAAACACACACACGTAGCCACACTAGACACAAAGCAAATATACATTCGCCATGAAGTTACGCAAACAATAGGTCAAACTTCACTTAGACATGAAGAACATACTTACGCCCAATATGTTAGAAAACACGTACACTCTATAGGCTGAACCGCAAGATACACGAGAAATACACATAAATGCCTGCTTAAAAATGTAAAGGGAGCAACAAGAATGAGTGGCCATATAAAACAAGATGGATGGCAAAGCTACAGTCAAATAAATGGAGAACACTAGGGGAGATGCAGAGCCTGCAAGTAGAACAGACCAGCTGAATTTGCTAAAATCACTGGGCCGAGCAACACAGAAGCCAGCTACTCACCCCCTGCCATGGTTACAGTAGAAAGGGGATTCTTGTGCCAGCAACAGGGAAAACGGAAGATAATGCACAAGGTTGAAAACATTTCTCTTACATTAAGTCCAGGAAAAACAACTCATAGAAAACCAGATGTTCATTAATTAGGAGACAATATTGAAGACAAGTAGCTCGACCAAGTTTTTAGAGGACAGGAAGGGTAAAGACACCCATAACCAAATAGATGAAAAACACAGTAAAAGGCAGGCAGAATTATTCAAAACATGGTCTTGCCCCACGTGACCTAAAGTTGAAGAGGGCCTCATTATAAGTTCATCGGTCCGTAAACAAGGGTCCCGGTAAGCTCACGAACACCCTTGTTTCTGGATTGGAAAACCCTGACTCTGCCTGCCGTGGCCGCTGTGCCCAACAGGTCTGACCCTGCTGGGCGCAGTGGCCACAGTAGGCAGACCGGTCATGGAAGCACCGGCACTGTTAGCAACAGTGCCGGTGCTTCCGTGTCCCTACTCCCATAGAGTCCTATGCGACTCTATGGGATTGGGGACTTACATTTTACCGGCGTTTGACCTTGATTGGAATCTACCGGTTGCACTGGGAAGTCAGGCGCTGGTAAAATTTTACAAGTGCGGCAGCAACCTGCCGGTAGCACCGGCAGGGTTACCACTGGACTCGTAATGAGGCCCAGTGTCTATTCATTAAGGCGAGGTACAGGAATGTACCTGCCAGCAACTCCTTAATAGTTAAAGTTCTCGGAACTATGATATGGGACAAGGTTAAGTTCAAAGCTGGAAGCCCTGGCTCATGGCCTAGAGAATAAGAGATGGTAAATATTAATTGGGAAAGTGCCCTCTCGATGTCTCTCCCCCTACCAGTACACTTACTCATGTATTGATGACCTGCAAAGTGATCAAAGCTGGTGAAGTCCATGCCAACCAATTATTAGCCTCAATTCACAATATCTCTTAAGTAAATGCACTGGCCAATCCATAGGTAAAGAAATGACATGTATCCTCTATTATCAATTTAAAGGTGGTCTCAGGTTGAACCATCAGATAAAGTATAGCCAATGAAAAGACTAACCACTGTAACTTTCATACGTATACACTTCCAATAACCAATCTTCGTACCTCAAAGGTTTGTGTAACCAAGATTGTGATGTGACATTAAGATTACATATTTTCTATTCTTAAACCATTGTCATGCTCAATGAGATTGAGAGCTCAGAGAATTGTTACTTGTGGCTTTCCCTGTTTTACATAATGGATGAACAAAAGAGGCCTTTGCCACTAAGTTTGACTACTCCATTCTTTGGACCAGAGATTTCCTGGCCTACCTGCTCTACATAAGGGCTTGGATTTCCCACCCTGCCACTACATATGGTAGCAGAGTATGGTTGGGCAGGACCTCCGGAATTGTCGTATCTTCTCGTCACAAGCCCAGAGACTGCAGAGATGACACGTGGAGACCGTACAAATCACACGTGAATAAAAGACGTTTGTCAGGAGCCCCCTTGGAGAAAATCCTTCCCGATCCCCATGGGGGTGCACAACAGGGCGGAAGGCGAGTGGCCGATTGTAGGAAGAACGAAACCGGGGACCTCGACCGATCCACGGAATGTTAGTATAGAGCATTGACCTCAGAAAGGAATGTCTTTTTTGCTGTTTTATGTATGAGAAAAAGATGTGAATAGCCTAGGACAAGGATTCTGGAAGATCTCATAGTAAAGTAAACCCTGGTACAGGGTATTGAGCATTGATTACTGGTTATCCTCTGGTAAGGTCTAGGAAAGACTACTTGATAAACCCCGGCAGTGGGATGGGGAAAATACTGGAGGTTACCTTGCTGCAAGAGATGGAAGTCAGCTGTGTATTTGGGGGAGTGTATATTGTTGTGTTGTTTTGTGGGGTGCACCCATATGTGTAAAGATTGCTGCCACCAGCAGTGAAGGTGGAAAAGTGGATTTAATGGAATAACTCGATTATGTGGATAGGTGGTTTATATTGCAGAGCATGGAATTGTGTTTTGGAATCAAGGAGAGGAGTCCTGAGCAGGGGCGGCATTTGCATGGCGCGCCTGAATTGGTTGTATTGAAGCTGAAAGGCTTGAGTAAAGGTGCAGGAAGTGATTGCAATTGAGGATAATAGTGGTGGTAAAAAGAGGGGGGAGGTGTGAGAAGTTAAAGAGCGAGGAAACGACAGGAAGGAATAGGGAGGGAAATAGAAGAACACCAAATGGAGAGGGAGAGGGAAGACAGAGAGAGAGCAAGAAAGCAACAGGAAGTAGAAGAAAGCGAAGGAGATCGAAGAAGGAGGAGAAAAGCAGACAGAGCAAAGTAGAGAAAGACAGTGGAAAGTTGTGCAAAGGCTCATCAAGGAGTACATATTCCAAGGGAATGTGAAAAAAGTGGGACAGGAATGGGTGGAAGAGAGAAGTTTAGAGAGACGCACTCGGGAGATGGAGGACATAATGAGGAATCATACTCTTTCAGATGAAGATGAGGGAGTGGCAATACACAGACAAATTGGCAACTTATATTGGAACAGATGGGACAGTGGGGACACCCGTAGCGTGAACAGGAGTGTAGTGAGATCTCCACCAAGAGAGCCGAGTTTACTGGAACAGGCACTGAAAGAAATATATGGGGTAAACCCTCCAAAACGACTAGACATCGAACATAGAGAAGATGAAGAAAGTGATGACGATTGTGCGACAATATGTTCAGACGAAGAGAGGTATGGAAGCGATCACGAGGAAAGGGACGTAGCAGGGCAAGACCCATCAGTGGGAGTGAGTCTAGAAACAGGAATAGAGTGGTTAGATTCAGAAGAACAGGAAGAAGAGACAGCCGAACCTCCAACCCACCACAAGCAACCAAAGGAACGATCACATAGTGTAACAGAAATAACCCCTAACGCAAATAGTTTAAGGATGTTGCCAGGATGCAGGAAAGTGAACATGACAGGCATATTTACCAAAACCACAAGTTTTACTGAACCCTGAGACAATGCAGGAGTGACACAGTTCCCATTATTAAAGCAGGGAGGAGTAGACAGCCGCAATACATTCTGTGGCCACACATGGACAAAGATAACTTAAGACGGGGACCTGAAAGTAGATTTACAAATTGGAAAGGATGACAGATATATGATGACGAGAACCCTGTCGCATATATTCAAGCGATTCAAGAGCATTGGCATCCTGGAACTCGAGAGCCGCGGGACAAGACCGTAGCTATTTTTGATCACATCATATGTCAAGGACTGCCAGAGCAAGTGCAGAGATAACTGAAAAAACTGGTGGGGATGGAGAAAAAAATGTGGCCAGAGATTCAGCTGACAATAGTTTCCATGATGCCTACCCCCAGGGATCCAGATCAAGGCCAGCAGCCCCGGAAGCAGGCATCAAGTTATTCCAAGCAAGCCCAACAACCCCTGCTAGGGGCCATTTGGGTGCAGTCCTGGCGTCTATGGCACCAGGCTCATAGATTAAAACTTACCTGATGCAGACCATGCTGCAAACGTACCTGATGCATACCATGCTGCAAGAGCTCCAAGCCAAAAGAGGCTTGGAAGGGACTACTTTACCTTGGGACTATTTTTTTACTCGGGTGGGGTCGAGGAGGAATACTTACCTGTGACTACTTTGGCAGGCTATTTAAACCATGCCCGAAGAGCAGCACACGCTCCGCATTATTCTGCATCCAGCAGCGTAACGCTCACCGTGCCTGCAAGTCTGCATCCAGTCTTCTGCCACGCCCGCCTCGAGTCTGGAGCTCCTAGAAAAAGGGAGAAAGAAGGAGAAAAGGTTAGAACAAGAGCAATACCTTTGATCCTTACCTGAATTCCCGATCCACCGCGCCTTAGAGCTGGAAGAAATAAGTTATTTTATGCGTGTCGCCTCGCCTGCTGCAGCGCCACGCTGAACTCACCAGCCCTCACAGCATCTTCACCATCCACCGCATCCTTCTGCATGTTCTCGCCGTACTCCAGCACCTAAGGGAAACACAAGAACAGCAAGGTGAGCCAAGGGAATAAACAGAGGCAATATTAGTTACCCCCATAGACTTACCTGATTTTACTATTCTTCTTCACGGGTCGGCGCAGTCTCCACCGCATCTTCGCCATACCCCGGCCCCTAAGGGGAACAAAAGGACAGCAAGGTGAAACAAAGGGACAAACAAGGGGAATCCTCCTCACCACAATAGACTTACCTAATTTTACCACCGGAGGCATTATTCCCCGAGACTTCATAATTTCTCTCAGCACCTGAATAAGGGAGAAAGCAACAGGTTACATACTGATATTATTTTATCGAACTGTGTTGGATAATACAAATCCTTACCTGAATGTTACCAGTTGCCACGAGGAACTCTTCGCTAGGGTCAAGCTGCAACCTGCAAGGAATCGGGCAAGAGTGAAAGTCAGACATTTGAACTCTTACAAACTATATACTTACGGCGTCTTGCCAGAAATCTCAGAGTCAATATTTTTCTGGAACTCACCAATTCCTTCGAACCAGTGAAGCAACTGGTTATCTGCGCGCCCCTGCAGGATGGAGAGCTCATCTTTCCAAACCATCAGGTGAGACTATAAGAGGGGACATTAAAGGTGATCTGTGGGGAGAACAGCGGGGGTGGGGGTTAACGCTCAACTCCACGGGTGGTTAATTCCCTTTCTCCATTTGCAGAAGAATACTCCTACGGGCCAAGCAAATGAAGCTAGGTGGGCCAGTCCAGTCTGTCATCTCGGCACTACGCGTCACATTAGTGGAGACCGCAACTGTCCAGTTCAGATCGACGCCCCTGTGGGAGCCAGGTGAGCGTAACAGAACACAAAGCCTACCCACAAATTCCCACTTGGGCGTTATGGATACCTCAGAAACTGACCAATTGGCCCAATTACTAGGGGAACTGAAGGCTGAAGTGCATTCTGCCCGTCAAGAAACCAATGCTCTTAGGAGAGAACTGATTTTGTCAAGCAAACTGATGACTTTGCTAGGCAACTACTGCAAAGCCAGGCTGGACAAACACCCCTACAAGGACTCGGGGGAAATCCAGCTCCTGTGTCATCGAGTAATCCTGTGCAAATAAACCTACCAGGAACTATTCCATTAGCTCTGCCCGAACGCTTTGCCGGGGACCCCAAAAGGTTCACCGTGTTTATGAACCAATGCGCTTGCACTTTTTATGCAGACCTGGAGCCTTCCCAAATGATCAAGCCAAGGTAGCCTTTGTATTGTCATATCTCAGCGGCAGTACAGCTGATTGGTCAATTCCACTAGTTACTCAGGATGACCCAATTCTTCGGGGTTTTCAGGGCTTTCAAATGAGCATGGAAAGACTATTTGCCCGGCACTCCCAAGGACAGGCCCTGGATTACGAACTTTGTTCCTACGACAGGGTAACCAGGACCTTCTATCCTACATCGCGACCTTTAATAGGTTGATAGTGGAAACTGGATGGCCCGAGGTAAAACGAATCACGTTATTTCATCGCGGGCTTCGAGGAGAACTCAAGGATGTCGTGGCTCAAGTTGTGAACCCACCTCAAGACTGCGCTGAATATATAGGCTTAGTGGTCCAGTTAGATCACAGACTTCAGAACAGAAAGGCTGATCAAGCCAAGTTTGAGAATCGGGTGTTGGTCAAAACCCACGCTAACCCCAAAGGAGCAGATGCTTCAGAACCCATGCAAATCGGAGGGGTTAAAGGACCCTTAACCCAGAAGGAAAGAGAAAGGAGACGGCAAATGCAATTGTGTCTATATTGCGGAACTTCTGGGCATTTTCTACGGGATTGCCCTGTAAAACCACCCAAGAAGGTGGTAGGAGCTGCTGATAAAAGCCATATGGAGTCAGACTCGGGAAACGACCACGCCCGACAAGCGTAGAGGTCCGCTTCCCGAGCTTGCAGAAGGATACTCAGACCTCGCATTTCATCATACCAATGGTCCTCGTAGATCGAAGGCAGCCATCACGTATGCACGCAGTAAGGGCATACATTGATAGCGGGGCCATAGGAAACTATGTGGACTACGAATTGGCTTCCAGGATGAATCTACCTCTCTGCCGAAAGACTACCTCTGATGTCATCACCACAGTCGATGGAACTGAAATTGCCCCTGGGCGGCCTGTAACTCATTCCACTGCAGAGATGACACCATTAGGTCAGGATGGGCATTGAGAGACTATTGTGTTTGATCTAATCAAAGCCCCACAGTTCCAAATAATACTGGGGATACCTTGGTTGGAAACACATAATCCTTGTATTGATTGGCGAGAGAAGAGAATAACCTTCCCGGATTGTGCACAAACCTGTTACCCAAAGAAAAACCTGAACGCAGGTCTGGCCACAGTCACAACATCAGTCGTGCAATTACCTCCAGAATATCAAGAATTCCAGGATGTCTTCCAAAAAGAACAGGCAAACACCTTACCACCTCACAGATCGTACGATTTTCAAATCTATCTCATAACCGGTGCACAACCCCCTTGTAGCAGGATCTATGCCCTTACGGAACCTGAGAACCTTCACCTACGGCAATACCTAGACCAGTACCTTGCTAATGGCTTCATTCGCCCATCCAAGTCCCCTGCATCTTCAGCTTTGTTCTTCGTGCCCAAAAAGGAAGGTGACCTCAGAACGTACATAGACTACCGCGCATTGAACCAGATCACTGTTAAGAACCGATACCCATTGCCTCTGATCCCCGAACTACTAGACCAAGTAAAGGACGCCTGCATATACACTAAGTTGGATCTCTGGTGGGCATACCATCTGGTACGTGTGAAAGAGGGCGACGAATGGGAGACTGCTTTTCGCACTAAGTACAGGTTATTCGAATACCAGGTGATGCCCTTTAGGTTGTGCAATGCACCAGCAGCGTTCCAATACTTTATGAACGATGTCCTTCGTGAACTCATTGACGTTTGTGTTGTCGTATATATCGATGATATTCTAGTGCACTCCTCTTCAGAATCTGACCATGTGAAGCACGTCCGAGCAGTCCTTGAGAAATTGCGCCAGCACAAACTATATGCAAAACTGGAAAAATGTGTTTTTCATGCCACGGAAGTTGAATTCCTTGGGATTATCCTGAGTCCAAAAGGAGTCCGAATGGACTCACGAAAGGTGGACGCAATTCTTAAGTGGCCATCACTGAGTTCAGTTAAAGGAGTACAAAGCATGCTCGGCTTTGCCAATTTCTACCGCAGATTCATCCCAGATTTCTCACATGTTGTACATCCCATCACAGCACTCTTGCGAAAAAACAAACGCTTTATGTGGACTGAAGAAGCTGAAAATGCCTTCCAAGAGCTGAAAGCGAAATTCACGTCTGCACCTGTACTAAAGGACCCACGCCCTGAACTTCAATACATAGTGGAAACTGATGCATCCAGTTTAGCCATGGGAGCTGTCCTCTCCCAAAAGGACCCTGAAACTGGCCAGCTTCAGCCAGTAGCATTTTGGTCCAGAAAGTTCTCAGCAGCCGAGTTAAACTATGCTGTTAGGGACAAGGAGTTATTAGCCATTAAATCCGCCTTCAAGGCTTGGCGGCACTATCTTCTCGGTGCCAGGCATACCATTACTGTGACCACCGATCACCAGAACTTGCAGTATTTAAAGACAGCCAAGGCCCAATCGTCACGCCAGCTCCGATGGGCATTATTTTTTGCCAAGTTCGATTTCGTGATAACCTATCGACCAGGTTGCAAGAACGGTAAAGCAGACGCCTTATCCCGAATAGGGATGGGAGAGGCAGAAGTGAACCCAGAACCAGTACCTATAATTTCCGAACAAAGGATTCTTGGCATGACTACTCTACAGACACTAGAGGACATTCAGGTAAAGATCCAGCAACTCTTTGATTCCACAGCCCTGCAGGACTGGGTAAAGAAAGGCCCGGACTACTCTGTCACCAATGACCTGCCTTATTACCAAGGGCGGCTATTTCTGCCACACAAGGAACTACAAGAGCTAGTAATTTCCCATTATCATGACACCCAAATGGAGGGGCACCCAGGTATCGCAAAGACTGAAGCTAAAATTTAGAAACAATTCTGGTGGCCCACCTGGCGAAAGGATATGAAATCATTTGTAATGTCTTTTGGAATTTGCGCCCAAAACAAAAGTCAGAAGGAAAACCAGCTAGACTCTTACAACCTTTAGACATTCCGCCTACACCATGGCACACCTTATCGTTAGACTTTATTATTGATCTACCTCCATGCAATGGATTTAACACCAGTCTAGTTATTGTGGATCTTTTTTCCAAGATGGCCCACTTTATTCCTTTAAAGGGATTACCTTCAGCTTCAATCCTGGCCAAGGAGTTCCTCGAAAACATTGTTCGCATACATGGATTTCCGTCCGTATTGGTCTCTGACCGGGGCAGTCAATTCATTTCACATTTTTGGAGGAAATGCTGTCAATTGGCGCAAATCGATGTGAGGTTATCGACCAGTCACCACCCCCAAACCGATGGTCAAACGGAGAGGACCAACCTGACTCTTGAACAATACCTGCGTTGTATGTTACATCAGATTGAGAATAATTGGAAAGACATTCTTTGGATCGCCGAATATGCATACAATAATTCAGTACATTCTGGAACTGGACAAAGCCCCTTTTATAACTTATATGGGCACCATCCTCGAACCTCAGACCTTGACTCACCCCAACACTTAGAAATGCCCGCAGTGGACCATATGCACGCTACGATTACACAAGCCTTTAAGGAAGCAACTGCACATTTAAAACAAGCGAAAGAAAAATACAAGAAAAATGTTGATCGGCATAGAAGTGATATTCCACAATACCAGATAGGGGACCAAGTATGGTTGGCCACAAAACACATAACTCTAAAGGGAACACGGACGTTTAACCCGAGATATTTGGGACCTTACTCTATTAAGGCCATTATGAACCCAGTGGCCGTCAAGTTGGATTTACCTGCTAATATGCGCATTCACCCGTCTTTCATGTGTCAATTTTGAAACCAATGCACCCAGGGACAAGACTAACCAAGCCACCAGACCCCATCCTTATAGACGGGGAACCCGAATTTGAGGTTAAGAACATCCTGGACTCCAAGCTGGTGAAGTCGAAGCTTTTTTATTTAATCGACTGGAAAGGTTACGGACCACAGGAAAGGTCATGGGAACCTAGTAACCACGTTCATGCACCCCGATTGGTGAAAAAATTCCACCGACATTTTCCAGACAAACCAAAACCATGGGGAAGAACGAATTTAGGAGAGGCCTTGGGTGGGAGTGCTGTCATGATGCTGTTAGGCCAAAAACCTGTGCAGTTCCCTCTGGGACCACTGCAAAAGATTTAGGACTACAGGTGTTTGGCAGTAAACCCACTTGGTAGCAGTCTGTACCACACAGATTCACTTGGTAGGTGTGGCTGAGCAGTCAGACTTCCCTCAAGAAGAGTTAGGGAGTATACAGAGTATTCACAATAGGTCAAGAGCACACAATAGAACAAGTAAACACTGACCAGGGCTGGGTGTAAAAGAGATATAATTATTTATTTAAAACCACATCTAGAAAAACACACAGGCACTAATAATAAGAAATTCAAAAACACGGTCACTAAAAGATATTCACCCCCTTAAAAGAATATTAGACAAGTCTTAAGTAAAGCCCCACTTATTTTCAGACAGCGGTGAGTGCTTAACGTAGATGGCACTCTAATAGTTCGTTTTAAAAAGGGAGAGAAAAGCAGAGAACAAATTGAAACAAATCCCAACACTTTTTCAAGAACACAACAAGGGAGGAAGGCAAAGTAAAACCGTGAAGTTAGAGTTCAAGAGGCCGGATCCACTTTCAGAGGATCCAAACGAAATGTGTCTAAGGTCACACGGTTGCAGTGCACAAAGGTCTTGTAAAGGTTCAAAAAGGAGTTGGACCACAGAAAGGGACCAGTTAGAGGGTCAAGGCGGCCAGCCCAGTCCAGAAGGTTAAGGAGTTATTATTACCTTGTAGCAATCTTTAGAAAGGGCGGCCTGGTGGACACAGTACCTTAAAGTGGTGAGAACGCTCCAGCGGGGGCAGTTGTTCCTGGCAGCGGGTGCAAGTCTGTGCTTTGTCTGGGGGAAGAGAGGATCTCGTCGTGGAGGAAGACAGGGATCCGTTGCACTGCCAGGGAAGAAACCAGCCGTGGAGTTTCTCAGGTACAAGGAGCAGTCCGGTGATTCGCGGTTCAGTTGTCAGTGGCTGTTCGGCTGCCGGGGTGCTTGGCACGGGCAGTTCGACCACAAACCGTGCTGGGGTGCGAAGAAAGAAAGGAAAACTGGTTGTGCCCACCAGTCAGGGGAAGAGCCTCTCCAGCCGGGAGATCTTCTCTGTCGTCGGGAAGTGGTGAGTCGGTTCTGCAGGGCTCCACCAGTGGTGTCGTCGTGGTAGGTCGGCTCAGCTTTTCCCTCGTCGGATTCTAAGGTCCTGTGGCGACTTCTGAAGTTCCAGTCCCCAAAGCCCTGCTTTTATGCAGAAAACCCCCATTCACTCACCCTAGCTGTCACTCAAACATGCTAAGTGGTGAGCCGGCCGGCTCACCACTTGGGCCAATCACACAAGAGTGTGACCTGAGTTACCAAGGTAACTCGGTCCAGGGTGCCTAAACCACCTCCCACACCCCCTGTGGTACCCAGACAGAGTGGCACCACTTTTGGAGGCTTCTGCGGAGAAGCCCGCAAAAAAAGTGGAACAAAGGGCTCGACTTGGGTTGGAGTCACAGAAGAGAACACAAACGCCATTTTAGAATCGAGTCTTGGCAAAAAATACCAACCGGAGAATTAATATTAATTAAATAAACCTGCCGTATGTTCGAGGCTATGAGAATTAAATCATTAAAGTTGGTAGCCTCGAACAATGGGAAAATCCCATAGGAAAATATTTGCGGTCGAATATAAAAAGTAGTTTCCACTGCCACCAGCCAAAACTCGATCAGGGGGGACAGAGACGTGCCCCCTCGACTAACAGACCCGGGGGCAATCGAATTGCCCCGACCAGTACGTCCACAATATGATGGTTTGTACTGGTTTCTGTTAATAATTTGGGACTAGTAAAGCCAATGGTGACTTTACATGCCCTGGGAGACAGTAGTCAGTCCCAGGGTATGGAGTCTATGGTGGGGTGTCACTATGACACCCCTGTGTTACTGCACGGAGGGTGCTGTTTAACACACATAGGAAAAACACATGAAACCCTATGGAGTAAAGGACCCCATAGCCCAAAAAACACATTACCAGTCAAAGGAATACCATAAATCATGTCCAAGAGTGGGAGAAAAAAGAGTCTCACTCTTGGCAGGAGGAAAAAAACAAACTCCAGAAATCCAGCAAAGCTGCTGGGGGACTCACTAGGTTAGGAAATTCAGCCTAAAGAGAGAATTCTCCCCAACACTCACCCCCCCCCCAGACTAAGGGACAGGAGGATTTAATCCACTCCTGGATGAACCTCATACATCTAGTCGATGACATACATCCTAGAAAGTCCATCAGCATTTTGATGGTGACACCCTGACCTGTGCTCAATGGTGAAATCAAACCCTTGAAGGCAGATTGACCATCTCAATAGTTTTGGATTTTCCCCTTTCATTTGCATTAACCATCTCAAGGGTTGGTGGTCAGTCTGAATGACAAAAGTAGATCCATACAAGTATGGTCTAAACTTTTTCAGTGCCCTCACAATAGCAAAGCATTCTCTTTCGTTTGTTGCCCACCTTGTCTCAGGATCCTTCAGCTTTCGGCTGATTAAGCAAAAGGGGTGCTCCCTACCTTTCCCATCCAGTTGACTGAGAACTGCACCTATTCCTACATGGAAGCATCTGTTTGCACAATGAAAGTTTGGTGGTAGTCAGGAGCTCTGAGTACTGGGGCTTGGCAAAGAGCCTTTTTCAGGGTTTCAAAGGCCTGACTGCATTCCTCATTCCATCTAACCTTTTTAGGGAATTTAGGAAAGGAGATGACATTCAGTGGAGAAGCTATGGACCCATAGTTCTCAATGAAATTCCTGTAATACCCAGTGAGACCTAAGAAGGCTCTCACCTGGGTCTGAGTAGTAGGTGTTGTCCAATTTTGCACAGCTTCAATCTTACTGGGCAAAGGCCTTATTTCTCCACCTCCTACCTCATGTCCAAGGTAGACCACTTTACTCTGTCCAATCTGGCATTTACTTGCCTTTATGGTCAGATTGGCCTTTCCAAGAGTCTGTAAAACATATCTTAGGTGGTCCACATGTTCCTCCCAGGAATTGCTGAACACTGCTATGTCATCCAAGTATGCCATGCAGAAGTCCTCCATCCCATTCAGAACCTGGTTTACCATCCTTTGAAACGTAGCAGGTGCATTTTCCAATCCAAAAGGCATAACCTTAAACTGGTATAAGCCAACTGGGGTAGAAAATGCAGTTTTCTCCTTGGCATGGTCTGTCAGGGCTATTTGCCAATAGCCTGAGGTCAAGTCAAATGTGCTGAGGAACTTGGCTGCACCAAGTCTATCCACCAACTCATCTGTCCTTGGCAAAGGGTGGGCATCAGTCTTAGTGACTGCATTAAGAGCTCTGTAGTCCACACAGAATCTCAACTCTTTGGATCCTGCCTCTGGTGCTAATACAACTGGGCTAGACCATGGACTAGTAGAGGGCTCTATTACCCCGAGATCAAGCATCTTGTTGACCTCACCTTTGATGTGGGTTCTTAAATTTTCTGACATTCGATATCCTCTGCTTTTGACTGTCAGACAGTCACCAGTGAGTATGTCATGCTGTCCCCAATGGGTCAAGCCTGGTGAAAGTGAGAACAGAGAGGCAAACTGATTCAACATAGATTTGCACTCTTCCTGTTTCTCAGGTGTCAGATTTGAAGAGAGATTGACTCCTTGGACCTTTTCGTCCAGAGGTAAGCCTCTAAGGAGGTCAGGTAGAGCTTCACTCTCCTCCTCCTCTTCCGATGAAGCTAGAAGCAAGGCTCCTACTTCAGGTCTAGAGACATAGGCTTTGAGGCGGTTGGTGTGGAAGACTCTGGGAGCTTCCCTGGGTTTGCCCAGATCCACCAGATAGTTGACCTCTCCAAGTTTTCCCACAACCTTGAAGGGTCCCATCCATTTGTCTTGCAAGGCCCTCTGCCTTGTTGGGAGCATAACGAGAACTAGCTGGTCTTGAGTGAACTCAACCATGTTAGCCTTCTGATCATGCCAATGCTTGACCAGAGCTTGTCCAGCTTTCAAGTTGTCACTTGCTTCTGCCATTATGTGGGACATTCTCCGTCGGAGACCTATCACATAGTCAGTCACTCTGACTGGCTTGGGGGAAGGAGCACTCTCCAACCCCTCCTTGATCAGGGCCAATGGACCTCTGACCGGATGGCCATAAAGAAGCTCAAAGGGAGAATAACCTACTCCCTCCTGAGGGACTTCTCTATAAGCAAAGAGAAGGCATGGCAGTAGAAGGTCCCACTTTCTTTTAAGGGGGTCCTCTAAAGCACCTATCATGCTCTTCATGGTTGTGTTGAACCTTTCAACCAGCCCATTTGTCTGAGGGTGGTATGCGGTTGAGAACTTGTAAGTAACTCCGCAGGTTTTCCACATGGCTTTCATGTAGTGGGACATCAAATTTGACCCCCTGTCAGAGATTACTTCCTTAGGAAACCCAACCCTGGTAAAAATACCAAGGAGGGCCTTAGCCACAGCCGGAGCTGTAACAGTCCTCATAGGAATTGCCTCAGGGTACCTAGTAGCATGGTCTAGTATAAACCTGTTGCCTGAGGAAGTTGGAGGATCAAGGGGACCAACAATGTCAATCCGTACTCTCTCAAATGGGACTCCCACAACTGGGAGAGGCACTAAAGGTGCCACATTCTTGGAGCCAACCTTACCAGAAGTCTGGCAGGTGTGGCAGCTCCTGCAGTATTTATCTACTTCGGCCCCCAACTTTGGCCAATAGAAGTAGAGTGAGAGCCTTTCCTTAGTCTTCTTGAAACTCAAGTGACCAGCCAAAGGAATCTCATGGGCTAACTGCAAGAACTGTGTACTGTTCTCGTGGGGTATTACAAGTCGTTTGTTGTCCCCAGGTGCAGACTCAGTTGGTTCACTGTAGAAGAGGCCATCTTCCCAGTGTAACCTATATTTCCCAGGCTCTTGCCCTTCAGCCTGAGCATCTGCCTGGTGGCGAAGACCTTCCAGAGTTGGACATTCTCTCTGTCCCTTACTGAAGTCTGGCCTGTTGGATCCACCTTCTGCGAGTAAAGACTGCAGCTCAGGATGGTCAACAGGATCCCGATCTCCAATGAGTTCCTGGCCTTCCACTAGCTCTTCTTCAGAGTCTAGTTCAACCACACAGGGTAGTACCTCCCTCTCAGCCTCAGCTGGAGGGGGAGTTATGGGTGTAACTTTGGACAACCTAGGGGAAGTCCTTGTTGGTTGCACTGTTAGAAGTCTTAGGTTTCCCCTTTGCTTCTGGTTTCTTAGAGACAGCAGCTCACATCTCTAGTGCAGCAGGAGTGATCTCTTTCTTTATCATCTCCTTGGGAGTACCTCTCATGGTTCTCTCCCTCGCAGGTCTGGTGAGCTCCTGTAACCTTTTACTAGGAGGTCTGGGGGTATGTGACACTACTCCAAGAGTTTTCAAGTCATTACCCAGCAGAACCCTTCCTGGCACCTCACTTTGTATGCTGACAGGAATCTTCACAGTCATGTCATTACACTGGATGAGAACTGGTAATTGGGGAAGCATCTGCACAGGCCCTCCAGCTAACTTGGTGAGGTGTTTGGGTGCCTTAGCAACATCCTCCGCCTGAAAAAACGATTTGTCCACCACAGTTATGCTGGCCCCAGTGTCCCTAATGGCAGGAGTCTCCTGACCATTCACCTGGACACTGTCCTTATAATACTCTTTAGTATTATCTAAGATAGAATTATAGACATCTAAGTTCTGTTGTTTGCGCAGACCCAGAGACACTAAAGAAACACTAGCTGAGACTCCAATGGGTTCATCAGCCAGTAATAGAAAGTTTCCACTTGCCATTTGTACTTCCTCCTCTGGAGCGAAGGCTAAGGAGACAAGCTGGACCCCTGAAGGTTTACCCTTACATCTGGGATCTCCTTTCACATGGTCAGTAGAGCCACAAACAAAGCATTTACCAAATGCTTTCTGGAATGGTGGCTTGTTCTGACCTCCTTCTGGTTTGGCACCAGGAGGTACACTAGCCTGATTTGGTTTCCCTGGTGGCTTACCCTTTTGGTTCTGTTTGGGAGTCCTTTTTTGGCTGTTTTCCCTCATCCTTTTACGGAGTGGCCCCAGAATCCTTGTGAGTGGCCCTGTTGGCAACCCACAAGTCAGCAGCCTTAGCTAACTTCCTGGAATCTAATTCCTTTGAATCAGCCAAGTGCTGTCTGAGCTCAGGAGAGCAGGCATCATACTCCAACATTACAAGATTATTCATTCCTTCATAAGTGTTAACTCTGTAACCCTTAATCCATCCCTCTAAGTTTTTCAAACTTTCACTCACCCAGGTAGCCCAAGCGGTACCATCATGCTTTTTGAGGGTCCTAAACCTCTTAAGGTACTGGGAAGGGGTCTTCCCAAATCTAGCTATCAAAGCTCGCTTCACACATTCATAATCCTTCTTATCCACCTCCGCCAACTCCATTACCACATCAGTTGCAACAGGGGGAAGCCTAGAGAACAACCAGGGGAGTAATTCATTCCCTGTGATGTCCTGGAGCCCATGATTATACTCAAACATTTTCAACCAATCCAACAAATCCAATTTAGGTTCATACATACCCACTAATTCCTTAGGCATCCAGGGTCTTTTGGGAATGGAACTCCTAGAAGAACCAGAGGAGAGAGAAGCATTTTCCACAGACAACCTTTTCATTTCTAACTCATGATTAAGCTCTATTTCTCTGAGTCTTAACTCAGCTTGCTTCTGCTCAGCATGGGTATTCATTCTTCTGAACTCTAGCTCTTGGTTTCTTTCAGATTGAGCTAAAAAACGTTTGTACTCTAATTCAAGCTTCATTTTTTCAAGTTCAAAATAAGCAGGGTTACGTGTGGGACCTGGTATGGGCCCAGTAGGTACAGTAAGTAAGGCAGACAGAGGCTCAGAGTGGCTAACTTCATTAGGTTCACTTTCCTCTTCTGACTCATTCTCAAGTCTTTGATTCAGATCAATACCATCACTGTTTTCTACATTTGCTGGGGGGGGTAGATTCCTCTGCACCACCTAGACTTTGGTTTTCTAACAATCTTTCTATAAATTCCATTTTCTTGCCCTTCTCAGAGAGATTCTTATGTCTACACAATACTTTTAAGCAATCAGCAGTTTTGGCAGACAATGATTCTAGGGTATAACTCTCCATAGCAGACATAGTTAGAAAATCAGCTTTTTAGTGCTAAACTCTGTGGTTAGTTGTCCTAAAGTGTTCAACAAGCACTCTAAAGTGTATACTCAATACAAATCCCACCGCTGTACACCAGTGTTAGGTCAAAAATCTGTGCAGTTCCCTCTGGGACCACTGCAAAAGATTTAGGACTACAGGTGTTTGGCAGTAAACCCACTTGGTAGCAGTCAGTACCACACAGATTCACTTGGTAGCTGTGGCTGAGCAGTCAGACTTCCCTCAAGAAGAGTTAGGCAGTATACAGAGTATTCACAATAGGTCAAGAGCACACAATAGAACAAGTAAACACTGACCAGGGCTGGGTGTAAAAGAGATATAATTATTTATTTAAAACCACATCTAGAAAAACACACAGGCACTAATAATAAGCAATTCAAAAACACGGTCACTAAAAGATATACACTCCCTTAAAAGAATATTAGACAAGTCTTAAGTAAAGCCCCACTTATTTTCAGACAGCGGTGAGCACTTAACGTAGATGGCACTCTTATAGTTTGTTTTAAAAAGGGAGAGAAAAGCAGAGAACAAATTGAAACAGATCCCAACACTTTTTCAAGAACACAACAAGGGAGGAAGGCAAAGTAAAACCGTGAAGTTAGAGTTCAAGAGGCCGGATCCACTTTCAGAGGATCCAAATGAAATGTGTCCAAGGTCACACGGTTGCAGTGCACAAAGGTCTTGTAAAGGTTCAAAAAGGAGTTGGACCACAGAAAGGGACCAGTTAGAGGGTCAAGGCGGCCAGCCCAGTCCTTAAGGTTAAGGAGTTATTATTACCTTGTAGCAGTCTTTAGAAAGGGAGGCCTGGCGGACACGGTACCTTAAAGTGGTGAGAACGCTCCAGCGAGGCAGTTGTTCCTGGCAGCGGGTGCAAGTCGGTGCTTCATCTGGGGGAGGAGAGGATCTCGTCGTGGAGGAAGACAGGGGTCCGTTGCACTGCCAGGGAAGAAACCAGCTGCGGAGTTTCTCAGGCACAAGGAGCGGTCCGGTGATTCGCGGTTCAGTGGTGAGTGGCTATCCGGCTGCCGGGGTGCTTGGAACGGGCAGTTCGACCACAAACCGGGCTGGGGTGCGAAGAAAGAAAGGAAAACTGGTTGTGCCCACCAGTCAGGGGAAGAAGCCTCTCCAGCCGGGAGATCTTCTCTGTCGTCGGGAAGTGGTGAGTCGGTTCTCCAGGGCTCCACCGGTGGTGTCGTCGTGGTAGGTCGGCTCAGCTTTTCCCTCGTCGGATTCTCAGGTCCTGTGGCGACTTCTGAAGTTCCATTCCCCAAAGCACTGCTTTTATGCAGAAAACCCCCATTCACTCAGCCTAGCTGTCACTCAAACATGCTAAGTGGTGAGCCGGCCGGCTCACCACTTGGGCCAATCACACAAGAGTGCGACCTGAGTTACCAAGGTAACTCGGTCCAGGGTGCCTAAACCCCCTCCCACATCCCCTGTGGTACTCAGACAGAGTGGCACCACTTTTGGAGGCTTCTGCGGAGAAGCCCGCAAAAAAAGTGGAACAAAGGGCTCGACTTGGGTTGGAGTCACAGAAGAGAACACAAACGCCATTTTAGAATTGAGTCTTGGCAAAAAATACCAACCGGAGAATTAATATTAATTAAATAAACCGGCCGTATGTTCGAGGCTATGAGAATTAAATAATTAAAGTTGGTAGCCTCGAACAATGGGAAAATCCCATAGGAAAATATTCGCGGTCGAATATAAAAAGTAGTTTCCACTGCCACCAGCCAAAACTCAATCAGGGGGGATGGAGACGTGCCCCCTCAACTAACAGACCCCGGGGCAATCAAATTGCCCCGACCAGTAAGTCCACAATATGATGGTTTGTACTCGTTTCTGTTAATAATTTGGGACTAGTAAAGCCAATGGTGACTTTACATGCCCTGGGAGACAGTAGTCAGTCCCAGGGTATGGAGTCTATGGTGGGGTGTCACTATGACACCCCTGTGTTACTGCACGGAGGGTGCTGTGTAACACACATAGGAAAAACACACGAGACCATATGGAGTAAAGGACCCCATAGCCCAAAAAACACATTACCAGTCAAAGGAATACCATAAATCATGTCCAAGAGTGGGAGAAAAAAAGAGTCTCACTCTTGGCAGGAGGAAAAAAACAAACTCCAGACATCCAGTAAAGCTGCTGGGCGACTCACCTGGTTAGGAAATTCCGCCTAAAGAGAAAATTCTCCCTAACAGATGCCTACCCCCGGGGATCCAGATCAAGTCCAGCAGGCATCAAGTTATTCCAAGCAAGCCCAACAACCCCTGCTAGGGGCCATTTGAGTGCAGTCCTGGCGTCTATGGTGCCAGGCTCATATGGAGAGTCAGTCCTGGTGCCATAGGCACCAGGCTCATAGATTAAAACTTACCTGATGCAGATCATGCTGCAAACTTACCTGATGCAGACCATGCTGCAAGAGCTCCAAGCCAAAAGAGGCTTGGAAGGGACTACTTTACCATGGGACTATTTTTTTACTCGGGTGGGGTCGGGGAGGAATACTTACTTGGAACTACTTTGGTGGCTATTTAAACCACGTCCGAAGAGCAGCACACGCTTCGCGTTATTCTGCATCCAGCAGCGTAACTCTCACCGTGCCTGCAAGTGTGCATCCAGTCTTCTGCCAAACCCGCCTTGAGTCTGGAGCTCCTAGAAAATGGGAGAAAAGGTTAGAACAAGAGCAATACCTTTGATCCTTACCTGAATTCCCGATCCACCGCGCCTTCGAGCTGGAAGAAAGAAGTTATTTTATGCACGTCGCCTCGCCTGCTGCAGCGCCGCGCTGAACTCACCGGCCTTCACAGCATCTTCACTATCCACTGCATGTTCCCACCGCACTCCGGCACCTAAGGGAAACACAAGAACAGCAAGGTGAGCCAAGGGAATAAACAGAGGCAATATTAGTTACCCCCCATAGACTTACCTGATTTTACCACCGGGGGTACTATTCCTCTTCACGGGTCGGCGCAGCCTCCACCGCATCTTTGCCGTACCCCGGCCCCTAAGGGGAACAAAAGGACAGCAAGGTGAAGCAAAGGGACAAACAAGGGGAATCCTCCTCACCACAATAGACTTACCTAATTTTACCGCCGGAGGCATTATTCCCCGAGATTCATAATTTCTCTCAGCACCTGAATAAGGGAGAAAGCAACAGGTTACATACTGACATTATTTTATCGAACTGTGTTGGATAATACAAATCCCACCTGAATGTTACTGGTTGCCACAAGGAACTCTTCGCTAGGGTCAAGCTGCAACCTGCAAGGAATCGGACAAGAGTGAAAGTCAGACATTTGAACTCTTACGAACTATATACTAACAGCGTCTTGCCGGAAATCTCAGAGTCAATATTGTTCTGGAACTCACCAATTCCTTCAAACCAGTGAAGCAACTGGTTATCTACGCGCCCATGCGCTCAATGCAGGATGGAGAGCTCATCTTTCCATACCATCAGGTGAGACTATAAGAGGGGACATTAAAGGTGATCAGTGGGGAGAACAGCGGGGGTGGGGGTTAACGCTCAACTCCACGGGTGGTTAATTCCCTTTCTCCATTTGCAGAAGAATACTCCTACATGCCAAGCAAACGAAGCTAGGTGGGCCAGTCCAGTCTGTCATCTCGGCACTACGCGTCACATTGGTGGAGACCGCAGCTGTCCAGTTCAGATCGACGCCCCTGTGGGAGCCAGGTGAGCGTAACAATTGTTGAATATTACAAGAGAAGGCAAGAAAGAAGCTTGAGAAAAGGAGACTAGAAAAAGCAAAGTTATTTCAGAAAATGCTTTCGAAATGTTCCGTGGAAGGCACAGTATTGACACCTGGAGAGGGAGGGGTCATGCAAGACACACAGCAATGACAAATAATGGCTGGAGGGAATTTCACAGGAAGGAGGGAATACAATTATTGACCACAAGGCATATTAATTCCGCGGCGGGTAAGAGGGGTCGGGATCTAAGCACTGCAAGGAGGGGGATTCAATTGTGGACCCCCTAGATTTGGGTGAACACCCCATCAATGTTGGATGTGTGGAAAAATTTGACACATTGCCCGAGTGTGTAGAAGTGCAGGAAGAGGTCAACCGAAATTGGCAGGACCCAAGAGGGCGGATGTTTTACCCACCACCATACAGTGTAGGACCATCCGAGTGCTATGCCCAATATCACACTCGATATCGGATACAGGCACCGCAAACGCAAAATATAGAACAGCCGCCAATGCAAGCACAACCACCCATGGCACAGGCCCAGCAAGTGCCTCTACAGACACCAGTGCAACAGACCATTAGGCTACTAGCAGGCCAACTTGGAATGCTAGCACGGGAATACAGGCACCCACAATGAAAATAGGGAGTGGGACTGTAGCAGGGGAATCCTTTCATAGGGGCGGGTGAGCCTTTACCCGCAATAGGACAGCCCACAGACTGACTTGATATGTTCAATCCTATCTGTTATGGCAGACAGACAGGTTGGGGTAAGAAATCAGTCTTGTGTTAGGGAGGGAAGATTTCCAATGCCAGGCAATGCCATGAATGTACAAGGATTTTCTGGGGCTACAAAATTGGTTCCCTTCACTGATGACCTACCTATTACCATCAGGGAACATGACCTGTCCATGCCATTGTTATACTCCCTCCAGACACCCGTTAACATTATGGGAAGGGATATGATGAGTAGGCTTAACATGACCATCTCCTTTACAAACCAGGGAATAGTGTGTTCAACTCCAGGGATTCACTATGCAAATGCAAGAGAGTTTATGTTGGCATTCTCAGGTAGAACGGGGCGTACCCACGGATCCCAAATTGTTACAATACGGGGTGAACCTTTTGCTAGCATGGCTTTACGGGATAAGGGGCAAGATCTTGCGCACACCTGCCAAATTTGTATTTAGGCCAGAGTTGCCCTTGGATAAGGAGGTAGTAGATGTGTTCCCCCTGCAATTAGAGACAGCAATATTAAGAGATGAAAGTGTACTCCGGAGACCCCTGGCCGGCCCATAGAGCCGAGGTTTGCTCCAAAGTACTTTAAGACGAGATAGCTGCCCCTTTGAGATGGATGGGGGTGCAGATTTATTATTCCAACACCAATCAATAAGGACAACTCAATGGTTTGGCAAAGGGAGTCCTTTTAATGACAAGTACAAAAAATGGGGAGTCATGGAAATCAGCAGTGATGCGATCGTCCTTCTCGCTTCAACTCCAAAGAACTTCAGACAAATCATAACTTGTATACTCAAAATGCGTCATAATTGACGTGTCACACTCAAAAGCTCAACATGTAATTCTTTTGGTTAGGAAAAGGTAACTTTAATATAAGTACTATATCTGTATATGGTAACAGAGTGAGGTGAATGGATAAACACTGTCAGGTGGGCAACTAAGACCTTCCTTCAAAATGACTATTGTAGATGTCACTAAAAGTATGACGTCCTATTGGTTCTACAACTATAGGACCCTAGATTATTTGGTCCATTGTGACTGGGTTGGCATCAACCCATGCATATTCTTCCACTTCGCTTAGCAGAACGCAGAACGGTCAACAAGGTGCGGGGTTCCCCCCAGTTATCCAGCCTTTCTCCAATTATAGTTACAATCAATCATCGCTTCAGCAACTATGTGTCAATTATTTCAATGTGGTTGGCCTCGAAACTGCATCTTCTGTCTGGAAAAGTTCTGATATCTTCTGCTGGGGCGGATGCCAAGCGTAGGTGGGAACCCGTGCTCTTCTCGCTCGGCTGGTCATGTGATTTACACACTGTGAATCTATCTAATTTCTCTCAATTGTGCATTTGATTCTTATTTAGCTCAGCCACCTGCCTACGCTTCCTTATCTCGACCTTTCAGAGACAGGATATTCTGATTCAATTACACGTAGCTACTGTTCCTCTTCTATTAGCTTGACCTTGGCTCTCCTGGTACGAGTTGCTCTTGCTGAGTTTCGATTCAGCCGTCTCTTCTCGTTTTGATAGAATATGGATCTCTGATCATTTGGCCTCTAGTAACCTGGGTTGATTCTGCTTCATTTGCAAAGTGGAATTGCACTTATAATACTGTGCTTCGTTTTGAGGTAGATTATGCATAATGGCGCATGCTGCGCTATTCTTCTACTTAGCATAACAAGCTGTACTGTTTTCTTTGCTTTCTTGCAGTTCCAAGAGTATGTACAGGTTGACTGGTTGACTGTATTCATTTTGCTTACAGCTTAACTATCTGACGTTTGATAGTTTTCTATCACTTTAAGTTCACACTTTTCTCACAATGTTTCGTCTCTTTGTGCCATCCTTGGGTCATCATTTCTTCTATCTGTGGGTCTGTCCGAGTCCTCGTGACGTCACCACTCGTCTTCCATTAGGACCTTTTTGGTTTCTTCCGGGACGGTACTTAGGCACTCTTCATTTCGTCTTATTTGCTGGTAGGGTTTTCTTAATGGATACCTTACTGTCCATGGTTTTCTGGGTAATGGTACTTCAATAGGTGTTGCTCTTCTGATAGGTACTGGGAGGAGTCCTACTGTGGCTCTCTGCTGGTTTATTTGCTCATCATACGTCACATATTTTGGTGTGAACGTTCCTGGTACTTCAAAATGGGCGTGGAGTGCAGGCTTTATTTGGGACCTCCTCTACACTAGGATTACCCTCCGCGGGATAGATGAGGAGGGGATAGCATGGTGAGCAGTGATTGCCTTGGACGAGGGACACAGGTTGATGGATTTGACTGATGAGGAGCAATTCAGAGATGAGGATTCGGACAATGAAGTGACATTTGACATAACTGTCACATACTGGGTGAGAACAGAGAGAAGGGAAGTGCCACAGAACATGACATTGATAAAAAAGACAACACCCTTTTCCCATGAAGATTTGACACAGGTACCATGCATACAGTGGATCAAAAGTCCTTAAGACATCGGTCTGCTTAAAGGAGTAGGGGCGGTCAAAATTAAACTGAAGTCAGGGGCGAACTTACCCAGAGGCAAACAGTACCCCATGTCAAAAGAAGCAGATGAGGGCATATATTAAACTATTTCAGCACCAGTGAAACAGAGAATACTGGTACCATCTGAATGCCATGCAACACAGCAATGTACCCAGTGAAACAATTTACAAGGGGTTCATGGAGATTTATCCAGGATTTACACCCCCTGAACAGCATCGTTGAAGCCAAATTTCATTGGTCCCGAATCTGGCCATGATACTGTGTAACATCCCATCTAAAGCAAACTGTTTCACAGTGATAGATTTAAAGAATGCATTTTTCTCAATCCCCCTGCATTAGGAGTCACAATATTTGACCTCATTTTTATACCGTAATAGAAAGTGGAAACAAAACTCGTTTACCACAAGGGTACTGTGAGTCTCCCTCGATTTTCAATCGGGTCCACTAGATGGACCTAGGGAACATGCACCTCAAACGCACAGTAATACAGTATGTAGATTAAATTCTGGTGTGCAGTGAAACTGAAAAGCAGTGTAGAATTGACTCAGTACAGTTGATGACAGTTTTGGCAGAAAAGAGGTACAAGGTAGACAAGGAAATATTACAATATTGTCAGGAGGAAGTCTTGTATATTGGACAGTTGATATCATATCACAACACAGGCGGAAAATGACCCCTGAAAGAGCAGCAGCAATTATGAAAACGCTCCAACCAAAGATGATAAGGGAGATGCAGCAGCATTTGGCCCTATACAACTATTGCAGGGCATGGGTCTTTGACTGCAGCACACATGTTAGGCCCCTGTTGAGGGTACTCAAGGAAGCCCAGAAGGCCAATTGACACATAGTGTGGACAGAAGAGATGGTGGAAGCCCTTGATGAATTGAAGGGGGCAAAATGATCTACACCCGTCATGGGGATCCCGGGTTTGCAGTACAGAATTCTCCTTGTTCTCTCAATCAAATATGATGGTAATGACAGCTTTACTCACACAAAAGACCACCCTAGGACACAAGTAATTGAACTATTACAGCAGAATTTTGGACCCAGTAATGAGAGGCCATTACCCCTGCAAACAATCGCTGGCTGCTGCAGACTTCGCAATTGAGAAATAAGTGACTATCACAGTGGGTTGTGAAGTAATATTGTATGTAGAACATGCCCTGTTTGCCATTCTTGAAAAACCAAAAAGCACCCTAACGACTCAAAGAGCATCTGGGTATGAAGTGATTTTAATAAACCCAGTGGTCAAGATTATGAGGTGTAGGGTGGTAAACCCAGGAACGTTCATAGTAGAACAAGTGAAAAAAGGAGATTAAGTACATGACTGCACTAAATACACAGAACATTGTGATGAAATGCCCCGCATTAGAGAACATGCCCTTGGAGGGGTGAGGGGAGTTATTTTTACTGCCTTTCCTCAACTATTGACCAAGGATCTTGGGTAAGACATACAGGGGCTGCAGTGATAAAATTGCAACAAAATGGAGGTTTCGAAGTAGTGGCAAGGGCAAGACTGCCTTTATATTTTTCAGCGCAAGCAAAGGAATTAGTTGCGCTTATTGCGGCACTCGAAATGCATGAGGATGAGGAAATAACAGTGTACTCTGACTCCGCCTATGTGACGTCAACGGTACATGCAGTCTATCACGTGGAAGAGGCAGGGCTTCCTACCGTCAGATGGCTCACCAGTGCAGCTTGCTCCGTTAATGGCCAGACTCATTGACGCACTACAGCTACCTGCGGCCATCGCTGTGGTGAAGTGCGCAGCCCATACTAATGGAAGAGATGTAATTTCGTGCTGCAATGCAGCCGCAGACACAAAGGCCAAAAACGCAGGACATTAACCTGAGAATCCAAATTCAACACACCACCTAACAAGTACACGAGAGTACGTAGCATGGTGATGAAGGTTTTAATTCACTGCCTACAGCACAGATTGTAGAAATGGAGGGTCGCACACCACAAGAGGAACAAGAATTATGGAAATGACGGGGGTGCACAGTATTCCCCACTGATGCACTGTGGTGACAAGACAACACCCGCAAGCCGGTGATGCCTTTCACATTACTTAAAACGGGGTTAGAACAGTTCCACTACCCTACCCACACAACACGACAGAGTATTGCAGTGCAGATTTCAGATTGGCTGGTTTACACCCAATTTGACTGAGCATGTTTCCGTGTTTATTGTTAATTGCATGATATATCAACAGTTCACAGGGGGACACACTCTGCGAGAAGGGAGAGGAGCAATACCCCATCCTACTGGACCCTTCCACCACCTACACACACCACCTACACATCAACTATGTTGACATGATCAAAACCTGTAACAGTTATAGGTAACTACTGGTAGTTGCATGCCTGTTTTCCAGTTGTATCAAAACCGGTCCATGCACCCCCCCCGCTGCCAAATTCCTTGTACGTGAGGGCTTCCCTAGATGGGGGGTGTGCGAGGTCATCGGTCAATGGACCGCATTTTGTAAATTAACTTTTCAAACACATTACAGTTTTACTGGGTACTAAGCATACATTCTCATCCGCTTATCACTCACAGGCAAATTGAATTTGCTAGAGGCTCAATGGTCTTCTCAAAGAAAGAATAGCAAAAATTGAATTGACCCTGAGAAAAGGATGGCTCCATTGCCTACGCGTGGTCCTATTTGCATTGCGCAATCAGCCCGGCTCTGACCATCACCTAACTCCTCATGAGCTGGTGATGGTACGCTACATGCACACACCTCTTAGTCCTCCCACTAGAGTGCTAATCGAGGCCCAAAGTACATCTACTGTTCTTGCATCAAAAATGCATGAGTGGGGCACGCTGTTGAGCAGCAAGAGTAATGGCAGCTTAGGAGCTCGCTCCGGCCCCTGCAAAATCCTGACCACTAAAATATCCTTTTTCGTGTCTGTGTCGGCAATTTCAAACCTACACAGATATGTTGATTGCCCTCGAGAGCACCCTATGTCCAAGTATTGTGTTGATCTGTGCAGCAGAACTGAGGAATCGGACTGCCGCAGAGTTGACGGTGAGGTGTCTGATCAGGCCCTGAGGGGCGCATCCATGAGAGTGAGTGGACCTGCTGCTTGAGGCCTGCGCTGTGGCGGCCCGAATGGGGGAGGGGCTGTGGGATTGTGCAGTCTGTTCCAACCCGCTCTCTAAGTGTGGTGCGGTTAACGCGAGGAGGTGAGGGACGACATAACACCACAGGACCGCAGCTGCATTGAAGGCGAGCAGCTGTGCGATGCTACATCGGCACCCTGCCGGGAGGAAACCAGCAGCCAGAGGCTACCCATGACCACAGGTGAGCCACAGAGAGGTGAGAGAGGCTGCTGTGCACCTGCTCACACTGGGGTCCCTGGGCCCGGTGACATACTCCGTCCAACATCCTAACAGCCCCCTGGGACATGCTGCCTGCTCCTTCCACCTAAACCAATGCAACTCTGCTGAAATCTCGAGCAGGAACTGTTTGGACTGCGTAATGCTCCCCCCTACTACCTGAGGCTGTGGAGCAGTGCGGCCAAATCTCACTGGGAGTGAGGGAGAAGCGCACTGTGCCCCCAGTCAACCATAATATCATGGGAGCCAACTGACGGCCCGCCGACCTGCGGTGGCAGTGAGACCATTGTGTGAGGAATAGCTACACTTGCAGATGCTGGATGGGCCCACGGGCTGGACCGGAGCACCACACTTCCTGGTACGACTTCCCAAGGGACAGTGAACACAACAACATCCCTACAACAGAAATCCTAGCCCCCCCAACCTGCCAGGTCACGTCCAGATCCTAGGACCATAAATCCCTTGAGAAGCCCACAACTGGAGGGATAAGAGAATAGAAACACGGTGAGGAGGATCACCTGAGGCCGCTGACAAGGGACAAAATTAGGTCCCCATATCCACTGAGCTACTCTGGTCCTACACCATTGAAGGCATTACGCTACTACATTTGAGAGAGTTAATTACCTACACCCTGCTCCTTTCTAGCACTGGGCAGGCGCAGGAGAATATTACTGGGACTATTAAAAGCTGAACTCAATAAGACCTGTGGGAAATGCGAAGATCTTGAATCACGGTCAAGAAGAAAAAATGTACGTATTGTTGGAGTACAGAAGGCTACATGCAGCGATCCCATGGAGCCTTTCATAGAAATTCTGTTTAAAACCCTATTTGGCGAAGATCAATTTTCTACTCACTTTTTGATTGAGCGGGTGCACCACACTCTAGCCCCGATCCCCAGACCAGGAGCTCCACCATGCACCATTAGAGCAAGAATGCTTAGTTATAAAGATAGAAACCACATCCTAAAACTATCAAGAGAACGTGGGATGTTCTGCTATGAAGCTAACAACATTCCCATATATCCTGACTTTGCGGCTGCGGTCCAAGCTCAAAGAAGACCATATGATTTGGTCAAGGGTCTACTGAGAGCCAGACATTTCCCAATACACTCTTTTGTTCCCTGCAAAATTACTCATCCAACATGTGGGAAGATCATATTTCTTTGAAAATCCCGCTGACGCAAGGCTTACATTGAAGCATCGATCCCGCTCCCTTTACAGCAGTACGGGAGAGGACAGAATCAGGTCCCAGGAAATGATGCTAGACAGAATGGCATGGAAGCCTAATTGGGAAATGTTATACTGACACTGCTAATGTCTATAGCGTATACAGGCACGTAAAAATGTTGTTATGTAGCTGGGGGTGCGGTTGTTGGGCTGGCCTACTGCTGTGCTGCTCTAGGCGCACCTCTGGAAATGTCCATGGTTAAACAGGGACAACATCATCAAGTTGGGGTAGATTGTGAGGGAGTGTGGAGGGACCGGGTAGTTCAAGGGAAATGTTTGAGCACGGGAACAGGGGAAGGTGGCGGGAGGAAGAAGGTGAAGAGGGGAGGGGAGTTAAACATTTTTTAAAAGGAGACAGCAGTTGGCGTATAGGTGGACTTGGTTGATGCTACACCCTGATTAACGTATGTATAGTGATGCTCCATTATTGTTCTTTGGTACGACTAAATGTCAGGAGAAGTGATTGATTTACTGTCATGGAACATCCGAGGTCTAAACAATCGTATTAAGGCCAGAAAGATTGCAGCATACCTGACTAGACATGCTCCTAAAATAATAATGCTGCAAGAAACACATGTACTAGTTAATACTGGTTTCGCACACAACTGGGTGGGAAAGAGATATTAAACAATTTACTCATCTCAAGCCGGAAGAGTGCTAATCATGATACATCGATCATTGCCGTTCCAAGTGGAGGAGACATGGGTGAATGCCTAGGGTTGATATGTTATAGTTAAAGGAGTGTTATCGGGGGGAAGAGTCACACTAGTAAACACTTACGGTCCGAACATAGAAGATCCAGGGTTCTACTCCCAAGTGTCTCAGATATTGATTGTGATGGGAGATGTTCCCATTGTGTGGGTAGGAGATTTTAATACGATCTTGAATGTAAATATGGACAGATCGAGGACCACCCGCTGTGATCTGTCTGCCGCAAACAAGGTGATTAAGCAAATAATGAGCCAACTAGAACTCATAGATATATGGAGAAATGAACACCCGGGAGATGCATCCATACATATTATTCTACGGTTCATGATGCCATGTCACCGATCGATCTCTGGTTGCTCTCGGCAAGGTGGGTGCCATGCTTAAGTGGCAGCCGAATTTTGGCTCGCACCCTATCAGATCATTCCGCTGTGATGATATCGCTGGAGATTGGCAACACGCCACATCCCCAATCCTAGTGGAGTAGGCCATGAGCTGTGTTCACTGATGGTGTACTAGTAGAAAATATCTGTGAGAAAATTGAAGGGTTCTTTGAGATAAATGAGGGGTTGGTCCCGAAGTACGCGATAATATGGGAGACCTACAAGATCTGGTTGAGGGGTACAATGATTTTGGTCACAACAGGGGTACTAAAGGCCACAAAACGGGAGATGGTGGAGGTATGAATATGGCATAAAAACAGATTGTGAACTAGGACCCCAACCAGCCCATAAAGCTGGGGGTTGCCCAATAGCACTTTAGGATGAGTAGCAGCACCAGTGAGATGGATGGGGATGCAGATTAATACTCTCACATCAAATCAATAATGAAAACTCAATAGTTTGGCAAAGGGAGTCCGTTTAATGACAAGTACAAAAAGCAGGATGTTCATGAACATCAGCAATCGCTCGATCTTCCTTCTCGCTTCACAACTCCAACAAACTACATAAAAAATACATCTTTTATACTAAAAACTCTTAATTACTGATGTGTAACGTTTAAAATGTTGCATGCAATTCTATTGGTTATAGGAAGGTAACTTTAATGTAGGTACTATATCTGTTTGTGGTAACGAAGTGAGGGGATTGGATAAACAGTGTCAGGTGTGGCAACGGAGCCCTTCCTTCAAAATGGCTGCTGTAGACGTCACTAAAAGTATGACGTCTCATTGATTCTATTAACTATCAGACCCTAGATTACTTCGTCTGCTGTGATTGGGTTGGCATCAACCCCACTCATACTTTTCCACCAGCCTACCAACATGCAGAAATAGCCAGCCAGGCTCGTCTGCTCCCCCAGTCTCCCTCCAATTATTGCAACAATCACTCATCACTTCAGTGGTCATGTGTCAATTATTTCTTTGTATTTTGGCCTCAAGACTGTTTCTTGGTCTGGAAAAGTGAAGGCGTCTGGGCATGGCACAACTCCATGCGTAGGTGTGAAAGTTTCGTCCCTTCTGCTGGCTCGGTCACGTGATTCCGACACTGTGAAATCGTCTTCTTCTCCATGCAATTTGTGTATTTGATTTAATTTTGCCAGCCATCTGCCTCCTGTGGCTTTTCTTGACCTTTCAGAATAGGATACTCTGTTCTTCTCTTCATTAAATGTAACCACTGTTGGCCTATTTCAGCTGGTAACCCTTGGCTTCTTGGCATGACTTGCCTTCGTCTGAGTTTCTTTCTGTCCTTAATTCTCGATTTTTCTGCTGCAAAGCTCTCTTCGTGAGACCTTAAGTAACTCTCTTGGTTCTTTCAGATCGGACCCAATCGCTTTCCCTTCCTCCGTCTTGCTCTTCACCAACTGCCCTGATGTGTGTTGTCCCCTAGGGTTCATCCCTCTCCCCGGTGTTGTTCAATGTCTTCATTTAACCTCTGATCACGCTTATCTTCTTCCACAGCTTCTGTTGTTATTCTTATATAGACGATACCCCAATCTTGGTCCATTTAGATCTATCTCTGCCTGGGACAGCTACCAGAATTTGTGTATTTCTTGAAGTCATGGGAGAATGGATGTGTAACAACTGGCTTAAGCTGAACAGTGAGAAAACCGAGGTGTTTGTGGTGGGCTGTCACTCGGCTGACACCTTTTGGACTCCTTTTTGCCACCCTCCTTGGGCCCTTTTCCATCTCCTGCTCCATCCGTAAAAGACCTTGGAGTAAAAATATCAGCATCCCTATCTGCAGAACTTCACTTAGCGTAGTGTGTCATAAAGGTTATTTTCAACTCAACACCCTGCATAAGATTCCTCCGTATCTCCCTTACAATTGAGGGCCCATGTAGTGTCCTCTCTTGCCATGTCCACAATGGACTATTGTAACTATTTATTCCTGGCACAATCTCCCTATTTATTTCAGTGCCTCCAAGTTCTGCAGAACTCTGCTGTGAGAGTAGCTACTTCTATTCCCAGATGCGCTCATATCTCCCCAGTATTGCGCTATCTTCATTGACTCCCCGTGGCCAAGCGCGTTCAGTTCAAAGCCCTTTGTTTGGTCCATCATGCCTTCTATGGCTCCTTTGCCGAGTATCTGCAGATGAAATTCCAACCTTATATCCCCGCTCGGGCACATCGCTCCGCCGAAGCCTTTCTTGTTTCTGTTCCTCAATTTAAGGCCTGCCGTATCGGAGGCCACTCTTTTTCTGTTGCTGCAGCTCAGTTATGTAACTCTATTTCCTGAGCCCTGAGAACAATTGAAATGATTTATTTTTATTTCTGTGATCTCTCAAAATATATTGCTTTTAGCTTGTTTCTGCCTCACCCTGCCCTCTAATGCTGTGATACCTTTTTGGTGAATGCGCACCTTACAGGTGTCTATAACATAACATAACATTTTTTAAGATGGCTCAAAACTCACAGAGCTACCTCAAAGGGATCCCAGGGGTGTTTGATTTGGGCAAAGAGGAGCAGATAGTGGGTGGGGATGGCCATAGGGACTAGTATAGTCATGGGCAGTCAATGGTTGGGTAAAACTCCAAGCAACGCCCACAGGCTGTGTGTCCCTCCTCAATTCCATCTCTCTTCACTTACCATTACTATAGTTTTGGCTCATTGGAAACACTTACAGCAGCACCTTAACGTCAAAACCAAAGACAATGATACCATCAAATGCTACACAGGGAATTCCCAGTGGGAAGGAAGCTCCAGGTTTTCCACCAGCCACTTTCTGTTTTTTAACTCACCTGTCAAGCAGCGTCATCTCTTCAGAAAAAACACCCGACGTCGCCAGAGGCCTTCTTTCATCTACATGTTATACATGAATGCATGGGAGTAAGGGAGCCAAGGAGATAACCAAAAATTGAGATGCATCAGCTTCCATTGGCAAGTGTGGCATCTAAAAAACATTTTTTTCCACTGAGAAATGAAATATTGATTTTATAATGAGTGGCAATTGGACCCATTTTTTCACATCTGACATTTTCATAGTTTGCATGCAATTATTCTTTTCAGCGTGAACAAACAAATCAAATGTATGCAAAATTGCAGAGCTCTGATGCAGGTCTCAAGATCCACCTGTAATCTGATAAAAAGAAAATATACTGTATATTTGGGAGACAAATATTTTGTGGGTTTTCTTTCTATTTCGCTCCATTTATGGAGTGTTTGGCTGATGGGATGTTAATGTACCATTGGTGTAGTAGCTAAAGATAACTATTGGGCATGCAACAATTTAACCCTCCCCAATCACACTCATTCTACCCATCCCTACCCATACACCACTGCATACGGGCACACAGCTACCCATCCCATCATAGTTCCCCAGCTCGCGAATTCTTAATTCCCCCACACCACTCCTTACACACCCGAAACCCTATGCACCACTCCCTATACACTCACAGAAAGCGACAGAACCTCTGCAGTCCAATCCCCAGTCCATCCAGCCTCCCCGCTTACTGTAGACCCCATCACCAACAGATGACTGATCATGACCACAGAGCACAAAACCACAATAGGTGGACACAAAGCATAGTTCTACGGCATTCCTACCCATGCACACTAGGACACCAGTGGATAGCAAAAGCACCCTCACAACACGTGGAAACACAGAGCACCAAGGACGGTTATATTTTGGGATGTTTTGTTACTACCATGTTTACAGTGCATCCTGCCATTTACATGATCTGCAGCTGTTCTGGTAGATCTGAAAGTGAGGGGTTGGAAAAGGATGGTGCGGAGGGAGGCACTTGCAAGATAGCTTTGCTGTTGTGTTGATGCGTGCAGACTGGACGTAGCTTGAGCTCTGTGTGTGTTTGTGTGTGTTTTCTAGATGTTCTGTGTTGAGACCATAGGGACATTGTTGTCCCTGGGTAGCCTTGTGAGTCTCCAGTGCTGGAAGTTGGTGGTAGTAGTGTATCTTACTGTTGTTTGATGTTTGTTTCGGGGGTTTTTCGGTTGCTTTGTGTGAATGTCTTAGTAGATACGTGTATAGTGTGAGCATAAAAGTTGAGAATGTTAGTGCGCAGAGGTTAGTGGAGGAGAATGTTAGTGCGCAGAGGTTAGTGGAGGACCCTGTAGCAACCTGGAGCATGCATCAAGTGTGGCCATGGCACCATTTTACTAGAGGTTTGCTTTGGGTGACCTCTCAGTAGTGGCGCCCTTCAGGTACGATACTGATGTGATATTAACTGAGGTGGCAGGCCAACCCTGTCCGTGATGACCCGCTGCCCAATTTAAGGGCTCTTGCAAAGCATGGGTCCCTTAACAAAAGCGGTGGTGCCATTACTGACAGGGTCAGCCCGCCCTCGAGGTTAATATCGCCATTAGCATTATTATCCCTAGACGGTTGCTAATGGGTTTTCTTTGTTTAAATGAAGAAACGTACCATTGTGGTGCAGCCCTGCTCCGGCAGTGCTGTCAGGGAAGTCCATTTTTCTTGTTGATGACTGTGACATTATCAACATAGACAACGGCGTTCGAGAAAAGCAGCACTGCCAGAGTCCAGCCGCACAGCAAATGTAAGTTTCGTTATTTTTTTTAAAAATAGGACATCATTAGCACCCAGTGTAGGGAACTATACAGGTGCTAAATGGTGAAGGGGGAGCGGGAAAGGGAGGCGCCCATCACCAATGAGAATGCTCAGAACGCAAGCTTTCCTTAGTGAATGTAGCCCGCATTCTGAGCATTCTAGTTGGCGCATGGCGCCTCCCAGGATGCTAATTGGAGAGGATGTTCACAGGCATGCCAGTGTGGGCTTGTACTTCTGCCAGTGGACAGTGTGCAGCGACTGAACCTCGACTTGAGTGGGGAAACACAAGAAGAACTGGGTGACCTACTGTAGCATGCAGCAGTGTGTCCCCTGTGGCAATGGGTGAGAATTGTTTCCAAGAAGATGCATACGCAGGCTTTATTGCGATATATTTGCGCGGGCCTCCTGAGGAATGTCCCGGATTATCACTCATTATTCAATCTTTGATAATAACTCTCAAATGAGAGTAAACATGGAAGGGCTAAAAGTTCTTAAAATTAAAATCAAAACAAAAACCTAGACAACTCCTCAAAATTGCTTTATTTGGCAACTTTCTATCGAGGTCTAAAACCTGCAACATATACCCATTCTGTTTTGTGTTTGTTTACTGCCTGGTGTGCTGCACACTATTGTTAAACACATAGCTTAAATGCACTGTACAAAGCAAATCATTCACTGTAAAAGACATCAAAGAAACATAATAACAACCAGCAATAGACACAATGCCCCCTTCATCCCCGAGAACCACAAACAAGCCAAGAGAACAAGGAAACACCCCCATGACTACGACGGCAACATTAGTAGCAGAAACCTTTTCTCTAGCTGGCTGCACCTGGGTGGAGCCCAGGTCAGTGGTAGAAGTGTACCGAAAAAAGTTGTGAAACTGTGATCTTGGCTGGGGAGAGGTTAAGCGGCAGCATAGTGCAACATGTGACAAGGTTTTACGGCCGGGCCATTGCAATAGTCTAAGTAACCAGTAACTAAGGTGCCTATTACAACTTTACACTTGCACAAGGACATGAATGGACAAATCCTCTGTATAGAATGGTGACTATAGTTGTAAAATGTAGAAGAATGGTAATGAGAAAAAAATAAAAGGAGTGGAACACCGCTCCTGAAAGTTCCAGCTCACTTCAATCACTGGTGCACGTTGGTTTCCTCTTATCACTGAGAAAAGCATAGATGCTGTGATTTTCAAGCAAAGGTCTCAAGCTGGCCAAGTGTCAAGCATTTGTAGCCCAGCAAGTCCTATGTTTTAATCTTGGCATCTGGGACATGTAATTTTAGAAGAAATGAGGTTCACACATCAATTTCGGGCGATGACCAACAGTGGCAGCTTTACTCGTCGCCGTACAAGCTGAGGAAAAACAGCAGTATACATCTAACAGGCACTGACCACTCCAACCTGACCCACCCTCCAGACCTCTCGCTATTATATGTCGCTGGTCACATGACAGAGCCAACACCTCAGAATATTCTAGAACAATCATTAGGGCTTCTGTGACAAACATCCCGCCCCATGCCAAATAAAATAGACACTTTCACTATCTCATAAACCCTCTACAATGTTCCTCTCCAGTACCACATCATATTTTGGATTCGGGTCTGACGCCATGGGGCCCCATGAGGACTTTTGCCCATTTATGGCCTTGGTACTGATTCTTGCCAAGCAGCTCTTTTAGTCCATTTCAGAACCCATGCTCTAAAAAGTCCCTGGGAAAAAGTAGGGGCAAAGCTAATTGAATTGGGTTATATCTAAAAGTCTGCTACAAAAAGAAAACATGAGGGGTTTTGGGCTGTGATGTAGTAGGGGAGCAGGCAACTTTATTTTACTTGTGAATATTGTCCATCATGGCTCATTTACTTTATTTTTCATTTTATTGCTCGTACTTCTCCCAAACTATATTGAATTGAGGGAATAATACAAACATAGTACCGCAACTCACAGAATAAAGAACAGCATGTTCTAATTACTCCCGATTTGGCCCAATCCAAGCATTCTATCAAGTGACCCTGGCTTGCCACCAAATCACATCTGGGCTCACTTGACAGAACTCTTGATTCTTTGGGTTCTATATTTCTAAGTGCTGTTACAATTTATAGGGGAGGTTAACTTATGCTGCAATCATTCTGCTCAAAACATATATCTAATTAAAAAAAAAGGTGTGCAGTGAAATAAACCAGAATTCCAAATTCATGTAATGTATTAATAAATTGCACCACACTTTAATTTGGTTTGATAAAACAAAATTTAGGGGGATAGAGAAGATGTGTGGTGAAAAGAGTGAGTGCTGCAACTAAACAATAATTCACCAAGTGCCCAGAAAATGATTACTACATAACTATAAATACTAGAGTTTTTGTTAAAACTACATTTAATATTTGCATGGATAAAGAATTCAAAGAACAACCTAACATCTATACTGCATCAACACATGTTTCGATCCTATCACATCTGATTTTATGCGTCATCATCAGGACGCATGATCCTCCAATGAATCTGGTATCGATAAAGTAGCGACATGGAACTGACTCTCATCAAACTAACATAAATCAATGATGCATATGATGTGGTTTTGGTTGCAAGTCCCATGCATTTAAGGATACTTATTGACTTCTAACTTGGCTGAACTGTAGCCTGGTGCTAATCAAATGCATCTAAAATCAAATGGATATAATTATTATGTGTTGCTCCTTGAATATATTTTTAAAAGATATAATAAGAAATGTTTCAACTGCAGATTCAGTTGACAATTTATTTTTAGATCTTTCAGACTCAAAGCATGTATTGCCAACAAACCATGGCAACCACTACCAAACAGCAAAGGGTTGCATGTGAGATCTGATTTCAGACCACCATCGACTATACTAGATCCTGACATTTTGGGGCTCATTCATGGAATTATTTGCTCCAAAAAACGGGGATTTGTGTGCCTTTCTGCCCGCAAATCCCCATTTCTTAAAAAGGGATTTGCGGGCAGAATGGCGCACAAATCCCGTTTTTGGCGCAACTAATTCCATGAATAAGCCCCATTTGAAAACTTAAACGAGGACTGTGACTAACCTAGAAGAACATCAGTCATAATACAAAGCAAACGTATCTAAAGAAGAGAAACAATATATTTCTAACCTTAGGAATAATAGAGAACTCACTATCAAGTCAGCGGATAAAGGGGGGTGGGGATTGTAATCATGAATACATGTAGAAATGTAATACTGGATACCTCTAAGTACAATGAGGAAAATACAAGGGATTAAGATACCCTCTTTTTTATCATAAAATAGGTTCGTATTTTACATCTTCAATTTCCACCTTGATATATTTTATAGTGATGAGACCATTCAATACAGGTATTACTAGTGACAGAGAACTTCTTTTAAAACAAAACCGTGTCACACCTGCAATATATGTGCTCTCAACGGTGACACGAATATTAGTAACCCTCCAGGCAGACCAATCATTTCAAGTTGGAACTCTATTTTTGAATGTTTATCAATTTTTGTTGACCAATTTCTTAAACTGATCGTGCAAGAAACACCTAGTTTTGAAGAAGTTGATTAAGATCAGGGAGAACACACCATTTGATGGCAATACTGATCTTCTTGTCACCATGGATGTGGAAGCAATGTATACTAACATTCGTGAATAAGCATCTTTGTATACATTAAGGGCTGCATTGCACTCACGGCCAAGACCACACAGGATTCCTACTGAATTTATAATTGATTTGGCACAACTGGTTTTAACAAAAAACGTGTTTCTATTCAAGGGGAAATACTTTTGACAATTTAATGGCACACGTATGGATTTGACATTCACCCCAATATAGCATATATATATATATATATATATGGATGATAAGAAGGAGCAATATGTATACAATAAATTCAATCCTTTCATGAAGTGTATAGTGAAATCGTATAATTATTGAGACGCTATATTTCTGATTTGACATGGGAGCACACCTGAATTATCCAATTTACAGGTTTGGCTACATGACCAAAACATTAACATAAAATGGACTGTTCAGTGGCATGAAAAACAATTACATTTTTCAGATTTGATCAGAAAAGATCTGGGAGGAAGTCTGATAATGGACTTGTACAGCAATTCCACAAATAGAAAAACCTTCTTAGACTTGTGACAGTGCCAAGTTCACGGCCCTGTCAGGGGAGGGAGCCTTACACCTGACACTCCACCTAGGTGCCTTTGTGCAGGCAGGCCCCCTCCCTTGGCCTCTTACTCAATGTGATGGTACCACCACAGAGAACCAGAGGGATCATGGGGGGGCATATGGAGAGAGGCGGTCAGCAGCTCCAGGGCTGCTGCTCAGAGGGCTCAGCCAGTCAGGGCCGCGGAACAGCATCCAATGTGGCACTGTGGGTTGAGCTCAAAGTGACCACACACATCACGGGAGAGCTACAACATGAGGGCAACCCCATACTGGGATGCCATAACCAGGAAAACACTGGCTGCTGCAGGGAGAAACACGTGCTCCCAGCTTGCAGTGTCAGCTGGAGCCCGCACGTACGGAGAAGCCACCACAAACCCACTAGGGAATATTATTTAAAAACAAAGGAATTCAGAAAGGCCATAAGCAACTTTGCCCCAGCGAAGGTGTTTATCACATGACGGCCTCCCTAGCCAACAGGGATATTTTGGGGTAAGGTTTGGGCCTGGACCTCATCAGAGTCAATCTTAGAATTGCAGCAAGGGGCAGGGCTTAAAAGACTTTTTAAGTCCTTCCCATAGCCTCCCTCTGTCACCCCCTTCAAAGAAGGCAAGTGATTCACTAAAATACGTGGACCAATCCTGGGAGGGGGTGGGCTATTTAAGTAAGGGTGTGTGAGTGGTTGAGGTTGGGTTAGTTGGGTGAGGGGAGGAGATGGAGGAGGACATCTGAGAGGCCAGAGCATGGAGATTATTGTCGAGGGGGCCCTTGAAGTATTTGTGTACAAGATGGAGGAGTGAGTGCAATAGGTGTAGAGTAGGAGTAGAGGTAGTTCGGTGTAGAGGAAGTGGTAAGAGTAGTGGGAGTAGTGGTGGGTGGTCGTAGTACTAGAAGTAGAATCATGGTAGTAGTGGAATATAGTGACTGATAGCGACATTTATGGAAGTGACAGTAGCAGAAGAGAGAGTGTTAGTGAGTGTAGCAGTGGAAATAGGAGTAGAAGTAACAATAGAGAGGTAGTAATGAGAGCGTGAAAGTAGAGGTAACAGTAGAGTTCAGAGTAGAAGGAGGAGTAGTAGTGAGGAGAAAGGAAGGAGATAGTAGTGGAAGTATTTGTAGTCACATGGTAGTTGGAGATAGGAGTTGTAGGAGGTAGAGGAAGAAAGATCTAAGGGTGGAGGTAGGGAGGAGACTGGAGGGACAGTAGTACAATGGGAGGAGAACATCTTTGACGTAGTGCAGGGAAGGGTTAGGTGAGACTGTGTGTGCAAGAGGAACAGGTGGAACTGGTGGAAGGAGGCACCATCCCATAGCACTCCTAGATTATTAGGTGGGCCATCCCAGGGACATCTAGAAGACCCCTAGAGAGCCAGGTAGCTATTGTCTTAGAGGAAACATCATTAGTCACAGTCAGAAGACCAGACAAACAGGTGGCACTGTTCAATAGAACTAACATCCCAGTTACGGACGCCTGGGCTAGGGAGGAGGGAATAATCCAGGAAACTTGAGCCAGAGAGGGACGTCCTTAGCGCCCAAAACTTCACGCCTTTGGAAACCCAGAGAGCACCTCAATTCAGCATCCATTTTTTCTATTTAAGGTCAATAAACAACCTTGGACTTACATCCGAGTCAGAGTGGTTATTTGTGGAGGGACACCACCATCACAAACTTCGAAAGTGGCCACCCACTGAGTTTGAAGTTCAATTTACTTGTAGGGCAGTTCTATAGGACTCGGCAGACTTGTTCTACAAACATGATTTTGAAAAACATGCATGCATACTGAAAAGAAAGTAAATACACGGGGATATTAAACAAGATCTAGCAATCTAGCCTATTGAAGTGCAGGGTACAGTGAACATGATACATTGCAGCAACCACACAAACATGGAAAATCTGAGAATGACCTAATCTGCGCAATTACATTTTCCAGTGTTAGTGATAGGATCAAACAGACCATTCCAAATACTGCCACTTAATTGGCATCCAAGACCAGCAGATATTTGAACCATTATGTGCGTTCAAGAACGGGTGTATCATCCAGCATAGTATAGTGAAGTCTTATCAGAAACTTGAAAACACACTCTTGTCCTCCCTGGAAATGCAGCCATTGATCAGACATAACCCGTATGGACATTGTATTAATTGTAAATGTACAAGCATAGCCGCTGTCTTTGATTATAATGGCTTTACAATGCAATTAAGAAATGTTTCAACCAGCCAGAGTAGACAAGAAATGTACACTATTAAATATTCATGCGCACAACTATACATTGTTGTGATTACCAGAAAAATCACCATAAGAATTGGAGAAGAACGTTCAAATATGAAGAGAACAGATATAACTAAACAATTGCTACAGCACTTTATTGATCAGGCCCATACTGCAGAATCCATCAAATCATTTGTAATCGAAACCACCAACACCAATTTCAGAGGTGGTTATATAGAAACCATACTCCTTGAAAGAGAACAAAGATGGATTCATCAATTAAAGACCACAACCCAGGGACTGAATGAACAAATATAATGGTTCCTGTTCGCTACACTGAAATGGATGTTACACTATCAGTTCAAGAGCCATTTTCAGCAAGCAACAGTCAGCATGTGTAAGGTCCACATGCCGTGTATCTGATCCAATACCTCAATAGCTCAATAGCTCAGATTAATAGAGACACTACTAAAGGTGATGCCAGGAAAGCAGCTTCAAGTCTGGTATGAATGTGCCGCTCTCCTGTAAAAACAGCCAGAGTCTGTGCATTTTTTCTCGTGGAACGCAGTTGATCTCAGGTACGGAGGGCTGTGTTAGGCGAGTTCTGCAAGGGGAGTGCAGCTTTATCTGAACGCTACCTTTGGTGGACTGGGTGTTTATGAGAAGTGTACCTCACAGTAGATTGATTCTAGTTCTGTAGGTAGTACATACGCATATGCCCCACGTGCCATTGGTGCTCATGTGCCACTGGGCACAGAACTGGGGCCAGATATGTTAAGACCTAAAACAGAGGTCTGACCGTGCTCCATTTTTGGCAATGGACATGGCTGAAGAAAGAAACGGAAACTAGAGAACGGCAAGTCAGAGCAAGGGGAGATGCAACTCGCTCCAATCATCACCTTGTACACATATTAGTGATGATCAACCATAGGTCTCAGGGAAATGCACATCTCCTAAAAACTAGTAGACCTCAAAACTTTGTGATGGGTGCACAAACATGTGATTCATTAATAGGAGGCATTCTGACACAGTAAACACTGGTGAGACCTCAGGAACACATATGGACTATCCGCCATTTTCCTAAGACTTTACTATTGCCTTGGCTGGTGGTGCCAAACATGTATAGCTTTTGATTAGTCACTATTGTTGCAGAAAAGGATGATGCAGTGAAGCTGGCACAGAAAATGCGTGTGTACTTTCTGCATATGAATGAAAAACACAGCCTTTGCTCATGATGGTTGACTCTCTTTTCTGTGAAGGGTCACAATGTTTAGCTCCGCAAAACAGGCCTGTACTGGCTTGGTGGGATACCGGGAAAATTCCCAGTGGGCCTCTGATAGGGGGCCTCTTTTTTTGTGAGGAGTTACTGTGTGGGCTGCTCCTCACAGCACAACGTAATGGTTTGTCTGTGTCGTGCCAGTGCTTAGTGTTTTATAGTTGCTGTGAACTGGAAACAAGCAATGCACTATAAAAACTTGAAGCAGTTCGTACCCTAGAGGACCAGGTTGGCTGTGACTGCGTTCTCGGAGAGAGACCTCTGTGTTTTGCAACCTGCCATTGATCACCTCATTATTACTTGGTGTCTTCCCCCTCCCTTTCCTTTCCTAAAATTCCTTGCACTTTCCTACCCTCCGCCAACCCTTCCTAAAATATGTCCTATCTCTTCCCTTAAACGTTGGTGGGTGGTTAGGTCACTGGACTACCAAGACATCCTGGGACCTTCACCATCATAACCTGTCACAGAAATGAAAGCTTTGTGTACAGCACCGGAACTTGTTCTGGAAGTGGGCGTCATAACAGAGCAACAGTGTGTGTATGCAATTCTTGCAGAGGTGTTGCTGTACCCTGCAAATCCCACGTTCACTTTTTGTTGAGATAGCTCAGTGCGTTCATGTGCATGCAGCACGTATCTATGAAACTTGCAGTTCACAGGTTACACTCACTTGAAGGTAGGTCAAAGGGGAAAATGCCTTAAGCAGATATGTTTGTGAATCCTTCAGGACACATATTTGAATACTGGGAGGTTGCACCGACAGCTCATTGAGCTGAACCCTTGCTGCAGTCCCCACCATCGACAGAGGTCCAAAGCTTACGTAACTTTGCCTTTCATCCTTTTAAGATTAATACAAAAAGCGTAATATGTTCACATAGTTTTGAGCATCAAGATACAATTCCGTCTACTGTTGTTATGACCATACTGGACCTGTTCACTTAATTGCACCCATCAAGGAGAACGCGTTTGTTAATTCCCAATTCTATAGTAAGGGCTTGCAGGGCTGCAAGCTGGCGAGAGTCTAGAAAGCACATTCACACCCAGCCAACTGCTCCTTAGGATGAAGTGCAAACTTTCAATATGAACAAGAATCAGGAGAGCGGAGTTGGGGAAGGAGGAGGCGGGCACAGCAAGGTGGTGGGCAAAAGCAGTAGCAGCTTGGGGGTAACCCACTTTATTACAATGTTGCCCTTAAGGGTGCTCTTCTCCAGCAGGTGCCCTCTCTCGCCTGCGTTAGGGGGGCAGGGTATGGTGAGGGATGGGTAGGTGCTTTGCTTTGTGCTGTGGGTCCGGCCATGTTTGTGAGAAAAAAACATTCAGCCCTCCACTCGTCAACAAATACTGAGAAATCGTGTGATCAGATGTGCTTATGTTCTGCAAGCAATTGAGACCAAGTGGATCACTGACCTTGGTTCTGAAGGTTGGTCATTTTAGGATGTGTTGTGCTATCCAACAATGACATGTCTGAGGAGCATGTGATAGGACCAGTGTGAGAAACTGCGTCAAAGTGAGATGTAAGAGAAGGGATGTGGGCCATCAGGGGGGTCTGAGACACATGCACAGAATGGACTGCTGGAGCACGGGCGCGTTTGACTGTTATACAAAAGCAGTGGTCAGAAAATGACTGAAACATGAATCCAGAAGAACCTTATGTTTTTGTACTACGGGAAATGCATTGAGGAGCATCATAATAATTGTGATTGATGGAATCTTGTAGACAGATAAGTTCTATAGTTCAAAAAGAAACAATCACTGGCAAAGCCAACAGGTGTGGGCTTTTGTGAACGCATCGGATAGGCATTTGCCAGGTTCAGGTATAATGCTATCACCTGGCCGTAAATTGGCAGCAGTTGAAAAATATTGGAAGTACCTGGCAGGGATCGAAAATCAAGATTGGATAAGCAGAAGCTAAAAGCAGCTCCTGGGTATCCTGCAATAACCAGGGACCAGGAGCCACCACTGGTGAACAAGAGGTAGTGAGTACATAGCTTCCACGAATCTTACTTGCACATATGATGCACACATATAATTGTGGACTACTGTCTCCCAGAGCATGTAAAGTTGCCATTGACTTTATTAGTCTCTTTTAAAAACTCACAGACCCAGTACAAACTATCTTACATAGAGTTCTGGAAAGGGTTAATACTTACCCCTTATTGTCTGTTTCTCTTGGAACATTGTTTTGTTCCCTTTCATTAAGACTTGGCTGGTGGCAGTGGTAACTTCCCTATTTTTCCTACCGCGGTTATCTTAAATAGCCCTGGTATTGTTTTAGGCTATCTTGCTAGCCTCGAACTTAAACCCGCTGGACCATATACGTTTTTATACGGTTCCGGCTGGGTTTATTCACCATTTCTTTTTGTAAAAGTCTTTCTCTTGTTTTACTCTGCGTGCCAAACCAGGTTTGGTTCCTTTGTTCGCCGTCCTTTCATGAGCTTCTGCACAGAAGCCCTCCTTAGGTGCCTGTACGTCTGAGGGGTACAGGATGTGAGGGAGGGGTTTAGGACTCCCTGCACAGGGTCTCCTTGGAGACCCATATCACACTCTGAACTGATTGGCTGTGGTGACTGTCCCGGCGGGACAGCCACCTTGCTGTGTGATTGACAGCCAGGCTGTGTGAATGGGGGAAAACTGCATAAAAAGCAGGTCTCTGGGTCTGGAAAGGCAGAGTCGCCACTGGATCAAAAGAGGCAAAGAGAAGCTGACAGAAGAGGACCTCTACCACGACTGAACCTCCCAGTAAAGCCCTGTTGCCGGTCCGAATCTCCAAACTTTGATGACAGGGAAGATCTGCAAGGAATCTTCTCATGAGCTGGTGGGAGCAACCAGTTCACCAAACTGCTCGCCAGGTCTCCATTCTCTGGTTGAATTTGCTGTACAGAGCTACAGTCAAGCGGATAGCCATGGGGAACGGACCCTGCTTGCATTTTAAGGAGCGCACAATTTTATTTGTCACTTTGCTCTGCTGCTGGTTTCTTCCCTGGGCAGTGCAGGACCCTCCAGTCTTCCTCCTTCTTGTCAGTCCGACAGTCACTTCAGGAACCGTGAGCCTGCAGGACTTGCCAGGAACGTCTGCCTCAGCTATAGCATTCTTCTGTTTTAAAGGTACTGTGCTAACTTGGTTGTTCGTTTCATCCAGCCGCGGTGAAAGTGTGTAAAATCTTTCGCCAATCCGAGGGCTTGCCCTTCTCCATTCTTTAAAGTAACTTTTCGTCCAACCAATTTCGTTCTGAACTCTTGGCAAAGACTTAACCGCAAACTACTCTGAACTGTGTGATCCTCTGCAAAGACTTTGGTCCATTGACTTTGGGCCAGGCCCCTTTAATTTGATTTCCTCCATGTAGTTCCTTTTTCTAGATTGCCCTGCTTACTCACTTGTTGGTGCTGCTAAATTCCTGTCTAACTTTGTCTTTCCCTCCCTTTTAAATTGTCCAGAATCTATTCGTTGCGGTGTAGTGAATTAGTAATGTGATTTTTCTACTGCTTGATAAGAGTGAAAAGTTTAATAACTGATGTGTAAATAAATGTATATTCTTTTACTCAGAAACCTTGAGTCAGTGTTTGTTTGAAACGTAGTAATTGATGTCCTTTGTGTAACTATTGATACTGCTCAGTCTACTCTTGAGATAAGTCTGGCTGCTCATCCATCGCTACCACTTTACTGTGTAGTGCAAGCTTTTACCAAAGGTGAATGTGTACTGTCACTTGTAGTCGTAATTGTGTGTGGTGTTCCCAAAGGATACTGCATATAATTCTGCCTAACACTTTAAATGTTGTATAGATGTGTCCTAATGTTTATTTCTAGATTGTCCCAAATGCACAAAGTTAAATGTGCGTACGTGCGCTTGTATGGCATCAGTTGGGTTGAGGAACCAAAAGTAGCAACTGGTAGTTGTTGTCATCAAGCTAACCAGACTCTTCTATTCTACAAGCAACCACTGAATAGCTCCCAGCACCCCTCAATTTTGAACCCTGCCTGGGCATGTGCTAGAAGTGCCTCGCAGACACCTATCTAACACTAACACACAAGCCAAAACTATTAGCTTTGCCACTGCTTGTTTTTAGCATGACTTCAGTGCGAGGAATGGATAAATATCAAGTGGTTACAGGAACATTATTACAACATAGTGCATGTACAGCTGTAATTTAGCCATTAACTCTCAGAAATTACTTCAAAATAACACTTGCTGGCCTTTATGGCACGTTTGATGTTATTGCTTGTTAGAGCTAGTTCAAATGAGGGTTTGTTTTGGGAGGGGCAGGGAGTGTGTGGGAAGCTGCCCCCTCACATCTCATCTCCTTCATATCTGAACTCCAATGCAACAATTTTGCTTAAATAGGGCCACCCAATAGCTAATACTAAAAAGGAGTGTCAGGCGTATAGAAAAACTTGTCATTATGGGATCCAAAATTTTAAGCATTTTATTTGGCAATGCGAGAAGTATACTTCTCTGAATAAAAAAATAAATAAACATTAAGGCGTTGAATATTTGACTAGTTGGCTTCTATTTACTGGTTGCATTCTTGGTGCATGTCACCCCTCTGTACTTTCAAACTACATTCACAATAAACAGAAGTGAGAATTCACATAAATAAATCTACCACATTTCACAGGTCGGGTGGATGTCTGCAGCAGATAGTGACGTAGAAAAATATATTTGTGTGATGTTGCATGCTAGCCTTTGGCAATGCCGCCTAAATTCGATAAAGCATGTAGGCAGTGTTTGTGTATTAATGAACTTGCACCCGCAACAGTATTGGTACTGTAAGGATGTGTGAGTCCAGTGTGTGCCCCCCTAACCCTTTCCCCCCCCCCGCTTCGGCACTCGTTTAGTGATTCAGGATAAACAGTAGAAATTAACGTGTGTATTATTGCTGTTACTTCGATATCTTCAGTGTTTAGCACGTGGGCCTTTACAGAATCTCAAAAATAAGCCCCCTTTGCTGTATTTGAAGGGTGTGGGGTGGGGGGGTCAAAAGAAAATAAAGCAAACTAAAGTTGCAAAAGAGAAAGAAATGAAATCCTGTCAGTTTTCAGCTAAGCTGTGGTGGAAGCAAACCTTAACAACGGTCTGGTGTTTTCTGACGTTATTGCAAGTGATATGCACAGGGTGACTCTTTACCTCAACTTGCTCATGTGTGTCTGGGGTACTAAGACAAGACTTGCGATGGCAATGGGGGTCATCGAGTCTGTCACTGGGGCAGAGATGGGGCGTCTCTCTTCTTGACTCACAGGAACTTAGAAATGGGTGAGCGTGAAACTGGAGGCGACTGTAAAATTAAAAGGGAGGCATCTCATTCCAAGTGGTAAGAGGAGGTGACCTGTTTGGCCATGCAGCCTGCACATATAGAGTAGGATGCACATTACATTCCCATACAGGGATACCATAAGAGTTTGTAATGAGACCCTAAAACATCTTAAACAGGGTGTCAGGTGAAATATACCACAACTGGGATGTCAGTCTTCAGTGCCACGATGTAGAATTATTATTGTAACCTCACATAAACCTCACATTTACACTCATTCCTGATATCATTGCAGATCTAAATTTTGTGAGATCATAACTTATTTAAGACATGGCTTTTTACTCCCCATGTATTGAACAAATATGCTTCGAATGGCAACACATGGATCCTTTTTTCAACATCTTTTTTAGTTGGGGGGCTAAACCTTTCTTAGAGAGCGAGGTTGGGTTCGTTCGCTGCTACATGGGGCCACTTTGGAAACCTTTTCCAGGGCCATTTTTGGTACCCAGTCCAGCCCTGCCGCCAAATGTAAATGTTTTGCAGAAACACTGTGGGGCAGCGTATTCAGCATTTGCAGCAATGCTAAAAATGGATCCAATGCACTTGGCATGGGCATGGACATGGGGGAGACAAATCCCCCCACCATTTTATGTAGGCTGATATAATAGCATTTATCCCCCCCAGAATTTGTTTCTCTAGTGCAGCAATCTATACCGTAAAATAAACATATTCTAGTGTGTTTTGTGGCTATTTTCAATGTTCAAGATCAAACCCTGGTTGTCCCAACTGTGGGCGGGAAGCTTAGCTGCAGTGCCATGTGGAGCTGCTTGTAAATATGCTGACAGATGTCAGTATCACTTCTACTTCTGCAGGCCGCCTGTAGTACCACAGTTGGCCTTGTGCGCCCCCACGACACTGTCTTGCTTAAGCAAGCTGCTCTTGTTTGCCAGAGATGTGGGAAGGGCTGGGGCAGGATCAGGATCATTGTGACCACGCAATGAAAATATCACAGTACCAATGCCGCTCACCTGGGAATGTTCAAAATAATATTTAAAACATTGTGCAATTTCTTTCATGTGGCTTCTTTCCAAACTCCACACTGTACATATCCACTTTAAATCACTTCCATGACACAGGTACACCCACTTTTAGTACATTAAGCGATCCATAGACACGCTGTACCATAGAGGCCTGCCAGGGTAGCTCAGCAGGTTGACAGACCGATGCTGAGATGTTATAATTTCAAAACTACAGGTTGTTAATCGTATGACTTTTTGCAATGCCTCATAAAAAAATGTTATAAAATGTGTTTGGCCAGGGTATGGATTTGGCTTGTTGCTTGCTTATATTCAGGGCAGAGGTGGGGATATTTCTGCCCCTGTAGTGAAAATCAAAAGTTGCCAACCATGACCCCACTGTTTAATTTAATAAAAACTGCTGTCAGCACAACAGAAGCATTTGTTTGTGATTAACCAGTTTGACAAGCATATACCATCTTCATAAATGTAACCTATGCTAAAACACAGAGGGGCACACAAAATAACAGTATTTGCAGATATATACACTACACCATACCTGTCTGCACATTGATTGGGCCTGATAATACACACAGTAGCCCCCCTCTCTCAGGTGCAGGCCGGCATGGGGAGGATTTATTAGAGGGAACGTGGGAGAACAGGCTTGACACCCTCCAAATGCCCCAGTGTCATCTGTACTCCTGTCTTGTTCCTCTCCAGGAAGAGACAGTCACAGAAGGCTGTTCCTGCATCAACTCCCTTTTCACTCAATCCTACCTGCAGCCTATGTCTGAAGTCAGGACTAACCTTAAATGAGGTATATATTCACCTCTGACCTGTCCTGTAGTGGGAGCTGGTGCCAGGGTGTGTGGCATCTTGCCTTGCGACACAGCATCATGTTATTTGGGCTATCTGAGCAACTTTCATGGGTTTTTGGTGGATGGATGCCACATGGGCCACAGACATCTTTTGCGCCATAAACTATTCCTTTAAAAAAACACAAGAATGTTCTATAAAGGGCACGCAAAGTGCCAGTTCTGGTTTAGATAAAGTCACTGGCTTAGGGATGTTTACTACAAAGCCCTGTGTAGTTAATAACTTAATTGGAGCTGGGAACATACTACTAGTGTAATACAAATATCTTATCCAGGGATGCCTTCATCCACTCTATTAGCACTATGCATGTCCTTCACCGAGGTCCTGCTAAAACCAGCAATGACAAGTGTTTGCTTGTCTATACGTATTGGGCATTTGCCAGGCACTGCTATTAAATGTCCAGGTACTTGCACCATTTTGCAGCTGCTACCATCAGTGGGTACCTAATACCACTATGGCAGTGCTTGGCAAGTGCCTTTTCCATGCCTACATTAAAGCCCAAATGGTTGGCGTTGCCAATGCTGGTTTTAAAACTGCATGTTTGGTACCCACCACCAGCTGACTAATGCATTGTAGACAAGTTTTAATAGCAGCAACCATAAGCCATCTTGGTGACCCAGAAAAAAAAAAAGCAGAGCCTCGAGATTCAAAACAGTACTTGTTCTGCTCTCCGTGTAAATTCAATGAATACCCTGGTGCTGTAGTATGATTGCAGCCCATACACTGCTGTAAAGGGGCTCAAGTGGAATAGGATAGGATGGGTTGGCGAAACTCCATCAAGCATCTGCATTTAAAGCGCAGGTGAGAGCATTATAAAAGATCTCTCTAAATGTCAATTGCTGGGAGGATTTTATACTCTGAACTGATTTTCTTTTTCTTAATTTTATTTGGTTTTCTTTTCTTCTTTTCTCTTGTTTTATACAGTGATGATATATGTTTTTTATTACATACTGCTATTTTAATTTTGTGAAAAGTCGAGTTCTTTTACTAAAACACAATAAATAAATTTAAAAGGCAAAGTACCCAAGGTGTCCCCTGCCCCCCCACCCCAACCCCCAGATTTTATGGGTCTCCTACGCCCCTGGCACTTAAACCCAGTTTTGATGCTTGTGTAATACTAAACGGAGCAAAGAGGGTTTGCCCCAATCTTGAGTACTTAAAGGTTTCCTTAAGAGTGAAAAAAATGAAGCCCTCTGATTTCTGTACTGTTTGCTGTGTGACATGAGAAGAAACAGATCCTACCTCAAATAAGGTCTGTCCTCCACATTAGAAAGTGGAACAAAAATGTATTTCGCTTATGTCTTCCCTAAACAAGACAACAAAGTAAAAACATGTGTGTGTGCTATAGTTAAACATGCTGCATAATAGGGTCATCATTTGCCTTCTCCGGTAGCACTCTGCCAATACAAATGGCACGTGCATTTCAATCCATTGTGAACACATTTCTTTAAAATGGATTGATGCAAAACAAGTTTTCTCTATTACTCAAGCAGAAAACTGGGCCTGCAGGCGTTTGCTTAATGTTAAGCACCATGTAGTTAAAATGCCGCCTGCAGTGGCTATTGTTATCACGGATATCGGAGACTTGTGATGCTCCTATCTCTCTATGCCTCTCATGTTGTAGTGGCAAGTAGACCAGAAACACTTGCATAGGTGTGTTTGTGTGTATTTCCCCCAAACCCTATTTTTCTACAACATGCTTAACATTCCTCTCGAGACCTTGCAGCTCCTAATAAATGTGCGCTCATTTTAACCATGTTTGTGAACTAAAAAAAAGTCTGTGCACCAGGGTGGCTACTTAATAGAAAGACACACACGTGTAAATACATAACTAAATACAGGGTAAGGGGTATTGAACAGCCCTATCATAAGATAAAGCAACTCTTTGGTCTGTGCTGGGCTGCACTATGCTGACACGCTCTCAACTTGCTCATTCAGAAATTGTTTGGAGTCATACTACTGGCTTTTGCTGACCGATGATTGACCCATGTTCTTTATGTAGAAGTAACACCACATTATTGGGTGCTGTACTACCAAAGTGAAGGTAAAGAAGCTAGGATAGGTGCCGTAACAGGAAGTAGATTTAGAGAAACACTACTCGGTGCTATCTTGCATACAAATGGACTGTTACATATACATTCCAAGACTCGTCTGAAGTCGCATTTGCCAGGTGTACAGGTAATACCCACATGCCCAATACGGTGTCAGACACCTTCACTCAATGCCACATTACAAAGATGGTTAGCTGCTTTATCACCGTATGATTTATGATTGCCGTATCACCTCCGAAAAGCAAATATTGATGCTGTAGTATTGCCTAGGAGACTGAATTGCTCCACTGAAGCAGAAGCAACATGCATTGAAGCCCTCATCAGGTGTAAGACCCATATGAATGTCTATCAGTGTTGCACCTGTCTATGGGACGCAGCATCATGTCAATATCATAGTGTGTGGTCTGAGGCTGCACCAGATGCCTGGTGTCAAGGAATGCACCTTCTGCCATTTGAATTACTCTGCTTAACCACATTTCATAAAGGGAATATGCAGAGACTTTGCCATATTAGAAGTGATAGTTGCGAAGATGAATGAGGAGCCAAGACCTCGAACAACATGTGATAATCCTGATACAAAAATGTTTTTAAGAGATTGGAAGAAATGCTGCAGAAGGGAACTATGCATGTTGATAATCATTCATACCTTACCTAGATTCATTTTAAATTAAACCGGTGTTAAGTGCTCCACACATTACCGGTGATAATGTACACACTCTATAAATGAGTTTAAGACCCCTGTTCTTTGGTCTTATGTTGTTTCGTGCCCCGTTGTTCCGCCCGCCTCCCTCCTTGTCTGCCCGCCCACCACCCCTCCCTGATTGGCTGCTCCATTTCCCTGTGCCAGTGTTGCCACATCCCTGCGCACCACGCTCGCCATTTCTACCTTGGCGTGAGCGGGTGCTGCAGCTGGGCTGATCGTCCTGGTAAGACCCTCCTGGGTCTGCTTTTACTTTTTTAAATTGTAACTGGTGCTTCCCTGCCCCCCTGTTCTTTGCTCTCACGTTGTTTCCTGTCCCCGTTGTTCCGCCCGCCTCCCTCTTTGTCTGCCCGCCCACCCCCCTCCCTAATTGGCTGCTCCATTTCCCTGTGCCGGTGTTGCCTGATCCCTGCGCACCACACTCACCATTTCTACCTTGGCGTGAGCGGGTGCTGCAGCTGGGCTGATCGTCCTGGTAAGACCCTCCTGGGCCTGCTTTTACGTTTTTAAATTGTACCTGGTGCTTCCCTGCCCCCTGTTTTTTGCTCTCACGTTGTTTCCTGTCCCTGTTGTTCCGCCCGCCTCCCTCCTTGTCTGCCTGTTGATTGGCTCTCCCTTCCCACTTTAAGGCCTTCCCAGGGCAGCCCCTGCCCGGCAGCCCCAGGCTAAGCGCCACTAGGCAAAGGGTGGCTCCTACTCAGGCTCCCAGTAAGTGTCTGCAGGTGTCCGCAGGGGACACCAGCTGCCAGTCAGCATCCCTCGGAGTGCCCTGCCTATCCCCTACCACCTGCAGGCGGTCCCTCCACTGAGTTCTTATATGTAACTATATGACTACTATATAATTGCACTGTGTACCCTAGGCCTTTCTCCCTCTATTCAGGATTCTCAAACTTAGGTCGTGTATAAATGTGACTGAGTACTATAGAATTGCACTGTGTACCCTAGGCCTTTTTCCCTCTATTCAGGATTCTCAAACTTAGGTGTGTCTCCCCTTCTGTTTAAATGTGCTTTTTGTGATCTCTTTAAATCCTGCGTGTCGTCTTGTCCCGTTACTCTAATTGCCTGCCTCTCGCTGTCCTGTCTGCCTGCTCTAGTTGTCCTTTCTAGTGCCTCCCCCCTCTCCATTCCACCTCTCCCACCTACTCTATGGTGCTCACTGTCTCTCCTATCTTTTCCAAATGCTTCTCTATCGACTATCCGGCTCTACTCAATAAATCTGGTAGGAAGAAGTTTAAAAAGGACATCCTGGTCTCCAACCCAGGCCTCCCTATAGCTGATACCTACACCAGCGCCTCCTTCAAGGAAACTCTCACAACATTCTCTTTGTCGTTCCTTTGCCCGACCTATGGACCCTTCATATGGTTTCTGTGCTCTCTCCTTTCTCTTCCTCTCCCATTAATAGTGGCACCCGGTGGGATGCCCTCCTGGCCTCCTTCCACTCCTCTAAGATCATCATTAATGTATACTCTAATGGGACCATCTTGGTCCAAGGCCCTCAGGCCAACCTTCACCTCTTTGACAGACGCCTCCCGCGCCTCATAAACTTCCCTTCTTCTCCTCCTGTCCCCTCTCTCCCCTCCGTGACTACCTCACCTCTCCCTTCTGCCTCCTCCTCTGCTACCTTGCCTTCTCCTTCCCTCTCTGCCCCCTCTCGGGCTCCTTCTACACCTCCGAAGAGCGTACCTCGGACCTGTACCCCACCCCGGAAGTCCTTCAAGGATGGCAACCTTCTCCATATTGCCACTCTTAACTCTCGCTCTGCTGTCAAACACTCCTCGGATATCTGCCACCTTCTTGAAGAACTTGACCTTGATGTCCTCAGTCTAACTGAGACATGGTTCATGGCCAGCTCTATCACTAGTTTTGACACACTACTACCTGACGGCTACAAGATTCTCTCCGCACCCAGGTCCAACCGCTCTGGTGGGGGTGTAGCCCTGATCTTCACCGAGTGGATTTCTGCCTCTGTCATTCCTACGTAGGCCTACTCCTCTTTTGAATGCCTCATCTGCAGGCTCTCTCTCTCCTAGCCATTCCCTTACTATGGCTACTATCTATTGGCCACTTTGTGAAACCAAAAAGAAGATATCGAGGTTGAGTACCCCAAAAGGAAATACACCAAACGCGGGTTACAAAGAAAGATACAAAGATCTTTATTCTATACTGAACAGTTTCAAAGGACAAAGCAGCTCTGTTCGGTGTGCTCAGTGAGTGGGCTATACATTAGAATAGTCGCACCTTTTATACTGTCAAAAACATGATGTTCAGCCCACCTACAAGTTAATACAAGTTAATACATCACGGATCTAGGGTTCATGCCGAGTTCATACATCTATGCATTTAGAGCTTACCATTAATACATTCACTTAACAAGTTACAATGGCAACAGTATGTCTTCGGATTTCTTGTAGAGCCTTCTCAAACCTCTTTATATAATGCAGTGAAACAAGTGTTCACTTTTCAGTATTTGAATACATTGTGTTTAACATATGCTCACAGATTAGCTTAGTTGGCGCAGGTAATCCTCTACACACAGGTCAACGAAGGACAAGGTCTCAGTTCATGACCCTAACATGTGGCCTGCAGGCAAGTTACATATTAGTTTGTACACAGAGGTCAAGACGGCCATATTACATTCAGAATGACACTGTCCACCATTTTAGAACACAGGGTGTCTTTAGAGAAAGAATCTAAAAAAGGGGATGGACCTAAAATGGCAGCTTATCAGATCTAAGGTCAAGACCTTGTAACGCGGATCTCTTCATAAGTGACTTGTAAGCAGCTTGGCGTAGGCCAATATACATATATTCATACAGTATAGGAGGCACGATATGATTTCCCATTCGACAAACCCTCCTTTTGGCATATGCTAAGCACTAAACCTGCTTCTGATCACTTCACGAACAACTCCATGTCTCAATGTCCATACACCCCGAATCACTGTCTGAAATATCTATTGCCATTAGATCGTTTATCAGAATCTCTTTCAACACATACTCTTTGGAGTTCTTATCTGAGGCGTATACCTTGTGTCCTAATGTACCTATCACCTGTGCGCAGCATCCCCCTAGCATCGAACATATACTAGGTAGACACTGTATACAACAACAAAGGAACAACAGAATTCCCAAAATGATCAGTAGACCGAAAGTACCTTCCAACCCCAAGATCGCAAGAAGTCCCAGAACCAAATGCTAAGATCCCAGTTTCCCTCGGGAACATGCACTTCTGAACTAAGGACGTGCAGATTCTGTATTGCCTTGAAGATAGTTGGGGAGCAATCTGGCACGAAAACACAGCAAGCGGACCCCACTAATTTACATACACCACCACGTTCAGCCAGAATGACATCTAATGCCATCCGGTTCTGAAGTGCTACTAATCTTATTGCTTTCTGTTCTAATGTCATATTATACAGTATGTGCGTGGTCGGTTGATGGTTCTCTCCAGTACTCTCGCTAGTTTCCTGATGTCTTCAGAGTTCGCTATTTGTCCCCAGAATGGCACAAAGGATTTCGCTACATCTCCCAGAACCTGTGCTGGAGTGTCACCATTCCCGTCCCGTCGTGGACGAGCCTTTGAAACCTCTACAGTACTGGCTATGAATACCCCAGGTAACAGGATCCCTAAATAACAAGTTCCCTGCCAATCCCGGCATAGCCATGGAAATGCTACATTACTGCAAACAAAGTAGACAGGTACGCCTTCAAACAAAGGTCTGTCTTCCCCAGTCAAATTCGCAACGTTGGAACCATTCCTGAGTACCATTCCTCTGTATGCAGAAAGAAACTGAATCGGGGCTATGGTTAACAGTGTAAGAAGGAGGCATGGCCTCCTTATTGCCTATCAGAGCCATTTTAAAGGAAATCAAAGATTGGAAAGGACGTGACAGTCTATCAGAAGGTCTAATAGAAGCAAAGTTGAGCTTGCTCCTATTCGCGAAAAGCGAGCATCCCAGGGGTGTAAGAACATGTTTCTCAAAACTATTCAAATTAGTACCGTCAAAGTTCCCCGAGATGCTATCATTCCATCGGCCAAAGAACAGTGCTCTAATAGAAGAATAGCAAGCAGTTGTCAAAGGTAAAGGATGAATATACCAACCCAGCCCCTTATCCCTGTGTTGCGGTAAATGCAAACAGATCCAAAAGTTGGACTTATTAAAAATGGCATGTGTAGCATTCACGATGAGTAATAATGTATTATTGTAGTATTTCTGTATATGCTGAGAGTCTCTAGGAGATAAAGTGTGCAGATGCACGAAAGGAGTAGAGACAGTGGGTACATTTTCAGTCGGTAACAAGGTTTCGAATGGATGCACTTCTTCCAGGTACCAAAAGCCTAAATCAATTACTATCATAAAACCAATTGACATTATAAACAGACAGCAGTACGTTTTCGTGGCCCAAACAGTTTGTCCATTCTCATAGTTGGTCACACGATCATTTATCAGTCCTGTACGAGCAGTAGCGGTTGCAGGCATTGCAATCTTGTAACGAAAAAACCCCAGTGTTTTTGGCTTGCGACCTCCCAGCCGAGCGACTTCTTAGTCCTTCCACAACCCTTGCCAACAGAATCCCCTTTTTCAAACAATTACTTGGGCCAAAAGCAAGCCCTTGATGATTTTTCTTCCTTTTTTGAAATACACAGCCGAACCGTGCCGTAAGTCTATTTTCTTGGACGCAGATTACACCTCGATGTCCCTGGTACTGATTGATCTGAGAACAATGTGTCATCACTTCCTGTTGGAAGCGACGTATCAAGAGCAAGTGAAGATGCAAGATCCGGAACAACAGCTTCCTGAAACAAAACATTTGGAGAGTGTGGTCGACAAAATGGCTGTTTCCCCAGGCCTCACAGGCTCAGAGTGAGTTTCCGACACACTCTTGATGCTGTTTACTGCTTCGGGATCATTGGTTGCAGTACTGGTGAGAGGTTCTGTTTCTTCTGTATCGTATGGCACCGGGTGTGGAATCCTCTTGACGTGGGTCGCGTGGATCCAATTTTTCCTGCCTGCCACCCGCACCGCAGTCTGTGTGACCAGCAGGACCTGGAATGGGCCCTGCCACCGAGGTGCAAGGCAAGAGGATCACTCAAATGCCTTTGTCAACACCCAGTCACCGGGCCGAATGCTATGACCTGGGCCCTCGTATCGTACAGGTAAAGCCTCTCGCACCTGGTGATAAATCAAATACAGGTTTTTAGTCAACTGGCTGCAGTAATCTGAAAGAAGTTCATTTTCGACATTTTTCAAAGAACGACAATTCGGAAGGTTCCAGATATTCACAGGTCTCCCCATTACCACCTCAAAAGGAGAGAGCCCAGTCTTAGTTTGAGGGGTTGTACGCATGGCTAGTAACACGATTGGTGAGGTGTCCGGCCATTTTAGTTTGGTGCCGGCACACATCTTATCGAGCTTGTTCTTGATGATGCCGTTGTGTCTTTCTACTAGTCCGGCACTCTGGGCGTGTCTGGCCGAATGGAACCGTTTGCCGATCTGTAGTGCCGCACAGATCTGCTGAATTACAGCAGCAACAAAGTGTGGACCATTGTCCGACCAGATGACTCTTGGTAGCCCGAACCTAGGAAAATACTCCTTTAACATAGTTTTTGCAGTAGTCATGGCTGTAGCGTCTTTACCAGGAAAAGCCTCAACCTATTTGCTAAAAGCACAGATGACAACTAACACATATTTCAAGTTATTGCACCGTTCCATTTAGATAAAATCAAAGTGTATGACCTCAAAGGGGACAGAAGGTGGGCCAAAACTTCCCCTAGGAGTTGATGTTCCCTTTCCCACAATGTGCTGTAAACAGATCATACAGTCCTGAACATATCGCTCAGCTATTTTAGGAATGTTGTCATTTGCCCAAACTTTCTCTAACATGTTTGTAAGCTTCCAGGCACATATGTGTGTAGGGCCATGAGCCATGATGACCATCATTATTATGTACGCGTCAGGAAGTAACCATTTTCCATCAACTCTGTCCACCCAACACCCATCATCGAGTTTCCCCAGGACTTCAGCCCATTTCTTGGACTCTTCTAATGTGGCGTCGGCTTGGATATCCCTTACGGAATCAACACCCTCATCCATTGCATAGGCATTTACGGTCTCTCTTGAAGTGTACAAGTCTACAGAAAGATCGGTGGCAGTCTGTTTAGCTATCTGATCAGCGAAAGCATTCCCTTTTCCTATGTCATCTACAATCTTTTGATGCGCTGCGCATTTCACAATGGTTAACTGAGTAGGGAGTGCAAGTGCTGAGAGTAGCCGTACTATTAGGGAGCCATGCTGGATCTTTGTACCGTGTGAAGTTAAGAACCCTCTTTCTGACCAAAGTCTACCAAAGTTGTGCACCACCCCAAAGGCATTGTGACTATCAGAATATATATTCACTATAAGCCCTTCGGACAGTTCACAAGCTCGGGTCAATGCTATAATCTCTGCAGCCTGCACAGAGTTATGTGTGATTCTCTTGGTCTCCACAACCGTGCTCAACGTAGTGATTGCGTACGCAGCTGTGGCTGTACCATCCGGAAGTTTGAAGCAGGAGCCATCACAAAACAGCTTCCCTTGTGGATTGTTGAAGGGAGTATCTTTTAGATCAATTCTACCCTTTGTCTCTTGTTAGGTAGTGTACAGGCAGTCATGTGACTCTTCGTCACTGCAAGCAGTACCTTGCGGGAAAGGTAAGAGTTCAGCCGGATTAAGAACACAACACCTCTTAATTTGTATGTGTGGAGCAAACAAGATCAATTCATATCTCATCAACCGTGCGGAAGTGAGGTGTTGCGTTGGAGTTCTGTTCAGTAGAACATCTACAGAGTGAGGCACCATCAGGGTTAGAGGATGGCCTAGGACCATTCCCTCACTCTGTTTTACAGACGCAGCAGCAGCAGCGACAGCTCGCAAACATCTTGGCAAAGCGCATGCTACAGGATCAAGGGCGGAAGAAAAGTAACCGCATGGCCTATTCTTCCCTCTATGTTCTTGCATTAATACAGCCAAAGCACATCAATCACATTCATGCACAAACAACACAAAGGCCTTTTCATAGTTTGGTGTGCCCAAAACCGGTGCCGAGCACAATGCAGTCTTGAGCAAATCAAATGCACGCTGGTGATCCATGTTCCACGGCAATAGCGAAGAAATGCCCTTCTTCGTCAGAGCCAACACCGGCTTAATCACTAGTGAGAAACTGGGGATCCACTGCCTACAGTAAGAAGCCATTCCTATCAAGGCTCTGACTTCCTTCTGTGTATTTGGGACAGACATTCTAGAAATGAGTTTTATCCGTTCAGGCGTCAATCTTCTTCCCTCCTTTGACAGGAGATAGCCTAAATAGGCCACCGCCTGACAAAAATATTGACATTTTTTAAGCGAAGGTTTCTGTCCATGTTTAGCCAAGTGTATAAGTAATAACACATTGCCCTCCTTACAAGCGCTCTCTGAGTCGGCAGCTAAAAGCAAGTCATCAACATATTGAAGCAGAATACAAGTAGAGGGCAATTGAAGGGTATCAAGCTATTCTTTCAAAGCCCTACTTTAGATGCTAGGACTTTCCGTGTAACCTTGCGGTGCACGGGTAAAGGTAAACGAGCGTCCCCCTAAGGTGAACGCTAACAAATATCTACTGTCCTTGTTATAGGAATACTAAATAAAGCATTCTTCAGATCCACAACACTAAAGTAAGTAGCTGAAGCCAGGATCATAGTCAATATTGTCGTCACATCAGGCACAATTGGAAATTGTGGAGCGACAATCTTATTGATGGCACGTAGATCAATTATGAAACGAAATGGAATTGCATTATCACCTTTTTTGTACACGGGCAAAATTGGACTATTGCACAAACTTCTTGCAATTTCCTCGATCACCCCTCGATGCACAAAATCGGAGATGATGCATTTCAAAGCTTGCTCACCCTCAACTGAAATCCCATACTGTGGAATAGGTGGCCGCTTTAATTCATGTTTCAGGACTATTTTAACAGGCTCGATCTGCAAAACGCCGACATCATTGTCGTCAATTGCCCATAAACACTCTGGTACATTACTGAATTCTGGCGCTAAAGGTCTAGTCAAGAATTGAGAGACAGAAAGTTGCTTTGGTGCAATCGTCAAACGCACTACATCAGAAGAACAATGAATTACCGCATTTAATTCCTTCAACAGATTCAACCCCAGCAAATTCTCTCCGCAATTCGAAGTCAAAAGGAATGGACAGTGGTCCGTAAAGGGACCCATAGAAATAGGTACCGGCGAAGAAACCGGACAAACAACTGGTGTGCCAGAAAACCCTACAGAAACATTGGTTTGCCCTGACAGTGGAATGTTTGGAACCCGAGAATGATCAATGGAACACTTCTGTGCTCCTGTATCTATCAAGAGTTGGCTGCTGAGTTTCTGCAGTCTGTGGCAATCTACTCTCTCCTATTCTACTGAGACCTGAGTCTCTCTACAGTTCCAGCTTTTTGTGGGAGGACCCATAAAAACACTCACTATCCGCAGAGCGGGCACGGAGTTGGATGCTGAGTTGCTGCAGTCTGTGGCAGTCCGTGGGCAGGACTGGCAGAACACCTCTTCATGGAGACATATAGCCTCGAAGTACCCCTATCACCGCCTCTGGGTGGTGACGATGAAGAGGGGCGCTGGATGAGCAGCTCCAGTCTAAACCAACACTGCCCGATTCTAACCGGGCCCTTTCGGCTCGCTCTACCTCAAGACAACGGTGCCCTCCATCAACGACACTGTCTAAAGAATCAACTGGGGTCCAAACGCTCAAAATCGCTCAAACAACAGCCGTTCGAGTGGGATGTTTAACACCTGACGACGGATGACTTAATGCTAGTCGAGCCCTACCACAAAGGCCACAAGGTGAAGGCCTTTCTCCACGTTAGAGTGAATGCGCTAAGGCGGAGGTCAAAAGAAGGCGAAGGAGATCTTCTCAAGCGTGGCTACTACATCACAGAGTGGACCACATCAACGGAGGAACAAATAACTACTCCTCTGGTCAGTCACCCTTTGGGCGAGAAGCCCAAGTCAAGGCCCAATACAGCGGCTGCTGAGTGGAACCCCTCGCAACTCCAAAAACCTACGAGCCACCGAACGCCTGTTTCTCCAGCTTTTGGCCCTGAGGACAAACGCACATCCAGGAAAGGTACTCAAAACTCTTCTAGTTGGCAAAGAGGAAGTAGAGATCCTAGTCCAGAACCATTTGGAGAACCTGCAATGACAATCACAAATCTGACCGATAAGGAACAAGAAGCTCCAGATTATCGGTCTCCTCCACCACCCCGGAAGACCTTGTCAACATTTGCCCCAATTAAACAACTTCTAGCATGGTTACCTAAAGCCCCTATGACTCTAGGAAAGAAATAGCAACTAACATCAACAAACTTACCTTTGAGAGAAAGCACCCACCCTACAGTACCAACCGACTGCTACAGAATGAAGACTCAATCGAGTGCAGACCTCAAAATGATGTCCTGGAATACTGGAGGATACAGACACTTAACAAGACCTGGAGAAGTCAACCTAGGGGACTATGACATCATAACGCTACAAGAAACGTCGCTCCTCGAGACTCCAGGAATCGACGGATTCTCAGTAATGGTTTCACCAGCCAGCAAAGGGCGATTGGGCCATCCGTCGTCCTGTCTCTTAGTGGCGGTCCGTTTGGGATCCAGCCTGACTATTAAGAAATGCCTTGCTGCAACCCAGAGCCACTTAGCCGTACTTGTGAAGTGGGAGAGACCGTCTGCCTCTTCCCTACAAACAATGGCGACCTCCTGTCGAGCAATGATAACAACGTATTGGAATCCACAGACCATCTCAGATAGGAAATTCCTAAAAACCACTGAATCAGAGATTGAAGTAATAATTGCTGCGCAGGACGAGACATTAATAATAATAAGCGGCGACTTAAATGCCAAGTGCCCGAGAAATGTTCCAAACACCAACCCCTTGCGCCCTAAAATCCAGGCAGAATCTCGGGGGCAGCAATGGCAATCTCTCATGAACTCCAGAAACCTCCATAACATCGAGGAGGCTCTCCCCCTGTCTGCCATATTCCTACTTGGGAAAGAGGCGCACAAAACTGGACTATTGACTACATCTTTACATCGGAAGAAATGCTCACTTGGTTCACATCTTTTGAGGTCATACGGACCGACGCCAGCGAACATAACATCTTGAAAATTGGGTGGCCCTCGGAGAGCAGTCCGAGGGTTTACTCATCCGAAGTAACAGAGTCAACAGCCCAAGGAAATCGCCTCAGGCTAACGGCTGAAAGGATTGAAGAACGTACAAAAAACTATGCCACGCAGCTGTATAGGGAAGAAGGAGACCTTATAACTTCTTCGGACTACCAACCTCTCCTTTTTCCATACTACTCAAACTTACAGAAAAAAGCAAGGGTTAACTCACAACCGTTACACAAGTATAACAAGGAGTTGGTGCAGAAACAGTGAAATCTGAGGAAACTGAAGAGGCAAGCGGCTAACTCAAACACAATTGCGCTAAGATAACATACCTGGAGGAACAAAAGAGCTATAAGCCCTGGTTAAGATTCCACAGATACTCCCTTTACCAGCAAGACGCCGAGGAAATTTTGAGAAAGCTGGCAGACAAAAATTCTGGAGCATTCTGGCAACTGATAAGAAAGATTAGCAATCCCCCGGCACTCACAGCAGCGAAGAGTGTCGCAGAGGATAGCTGGAAATCTCACTTTTCCTTCATTTTTCAGCCTCCCACGCAGAAGTTTATCGTCACTGAAGAGGTTCCCGAAGCCACCAACTGGGAAGACTTCTCAGATATAGATGACATTGAGACAGCCATAAAAAGACTAAAACCTTCAAGAGCCCCTGGCCCTGATGGAATTACTAACATTGACCTGAAAAATCACCCGCAGAATGGGCTAACTTCATCAGCCAAGTTTTCAAAAATTGCAGCCTTTCTAGATTAATCCCCTGCTCTTAATAAAAATAATAAATAATTTGGCATAATAATAGCACTACAAACCCTCAGATATCTGAGCGCTGCTTATTATTACCCACGGTGTGTGGTGCTCATTTATCGACCTCGGAAGGATGAAAGGCTGAGTTTGGCCCCGCCGGAATTCGAACCTGCAGGATTCGAACCTGCGTTAGCAGGCTGTGCACGGATGTCAAAGCAAGCGCTATACTCGCTGTGCCTCTTGACCTCCGTAGTCACACCAATCTACAAAAAAAAGGAGACAGGGCGGCACCTGTCAACTACCGCCCAATCGCGCTCCTAGACACGATCGGAAAGATCTACGGCTCCTTCCTTCAAAGGAGCTTTCAAACATGGGCAAAAACCGCCCAGTGTAACAACCCCTTTCAAGTGGGATTCATGAAGAATTGTCGAACAACAGTGAATATCATGATCTTAGTATCATAAAAAACAAACTCATGGAAGGATCAGGAAAGGTTTTCCTTGCGTTCATAGACCTCACCCAGGCATTTCACCAAATTGACAAAGAGATGCTATGGTCGAAACTGGCCCACTGGAACTCTCCGAATGCAATACTTGAGACAATCAAAGCCCTTCATACCGGAACCACGATAAGAGTCAAACTGAACCAAAAAGGCCTACTTTCCGAGGAAATACCAACACTTCGAGGAGTAAAGCAGGGCTGTCCTCTTGCCCCAGCCCTGTTTATTTCACTTCTGGGTGATTACAAAGAGAGTGCCAACCTAATTAGATCTTTTCCGCCCAAAATTGGCCTAACAGCATTGACCCGTCTCTTATACACTGACGACATTATCCTCCTCGACCAGACTGAAATTGGCCTCCAAAGACAACTGGACAATTTGGCCACATACATATAAGAAAACAACCTGGAGATAAACAAGGAGAAGACGAAAATCCTGATCTTGGAAAAATCATCTAAAAAGAAGGCAAATAAACTGAGTTGGCACATTGAAAACTCACCCATCGAGCTAATTAAAGATTTCAAATACCTGGGCGTGATGGTAGACAGCTCCAAAACCGAAGTAGCAATGCAAAATCACGGAAGCTAACAACACAGGCTTGTGTAGTAGACAGGAAATATGGTCGGTTCTCACTGTTACAGGTGCTAAAATTCTACAATGGGTAAGTTGAGCCGAGCCTGGTGTACGGAGGAGAAGCAATGCCCTTGATTCCAGCGAGAATTTGGCAAAAATTGGAGGCAGAAAGTCCTACAATTTCCAAACTCTATATCCATCGTAGCCATCCGAAGAGAATTGGGCATACTCTCTCTGAAAGCAGTAAAAGACGCAGGAGAAATGGCTCTTTTCAGGAAAGTGCTCATGTCAGAATCCCCTCCATTGTATAATCTGATAAAAATGAAAATGAATCACGACAGCTGCAAGGCTTTAACAGCATGGGTCGCCAAACAGAGAGAGGGGCTGCCAAACATTGCATGCATGGATGAGATCTTGATCCAGAATCCAACTAAAGTTAAAAGGAAAATGGACCAGGAAGACTGGATTGAAACTCCAGACAGAGCCCTGCGTCTCACTTTCCTAAGGGCAAGGCTGAACTTACTGCCAACCAATGAAATTAGGGCCGTCAGGGGGCTATCAACTACAAACCACTGCCGCCTATGCAAAATCGTTTCAGAAAGGGAGTCAGTGAAACACCTCTTGCTAAGCTGCACAAAGACCATCAAATGGAGAAGAGCGTTCCTTGGACCCTTAATCAAATCAAGCTGCCTGTTCGAATGAAGAAGTGTGGTGGAGCCGTTTTATGAGTCGTTCAAAGACTTCATGGTCCCTAGCCACGGCAAAAATCTTAAGGGTAGCCTTGGACGAATGCTCTAAACAAGCGACAGATTAACTCACAGTGAATACGGTCTACCAGACAGGCATAATGTAAAAGTACACAGACTAAAGTAAGAAACTAAAGAAAAAGAAACAAAAGAAATCAACAACTGACAATATAGAGTAAAAGGAAAAAGAAAAAAGAAAAAAAAAAGTTATCCAAAGAACATCTGCAAAATTTGCAAAATCATTGAATTGATACAGGCAAAAAAAAAAAAAAGATGTTTTTCTATTTCCCATTATATCATTTCAACGTAGGGACCTTTCTGATTAACGGGAATAGGCGTCGGTTCCAAACCCTGCTTCGGGCAATCCTAGCCGATTAGGTCGGTAGGTAAGAAGCAGATGGGTGATCGAATATGTTTCTAGTATCCACACTTGTTGTCTGATTGTCCTGTGAAAAAGGTTGCTGTGGATCCTGTGCAAACTGACCTCTACCAGGGCCCCCTACACCCGGGCGACCTCTGGATCGTCTACCCATATTTCCAAATGCGTTATTTGACCTTTGTCGAAGGACCGGGCATTGTGCACACCAATGACCCACTTGCCTACAATAGGCACACTGGTTAATGTTTACAGGGCCCAAGGGCACATTTCTTTGTGGAACATACTGACCTCTAATTTGCAAGCTACCCCCTCTAGCGCCTCTAACAATTTGTTGTAATAATACTTTTCTATTCAAATCACCTTTTCTCTTTTTGACTCTTTCCTTTTCATTATTGACACAATTCCCATAGTACTGAGCCATGTGCAGTACCTATGATTGAGACTTCGCTTGTCAAGCGCTCTCAGAAGACATAATTTGCGACTGGATGTCAGGCAACAATCCCCGCAAATATTTGTCTATGAATAACCTTTTCCCAGACTCTGTGCCTAAGTCTTGTCCACTGAAATCCCAGAATACCTGCTTTGACCGATTAAAGAACTTGGTAGTACCCTCAGACTTCCCTTAGACACAGGCCGTAAGCTTGTCCCAAATAATTCTCCTCTCGGGCATTATAGTTTTCAATTTCGCAATGATTCTGTTAGATAAAGTTAGTATCACCTGAGGCGGTCTCTCGCCAGCTGGCCTTTCTCCATCGAATCTAATTATGTTAGCCCATGTATCTCCTAGCCCTGCTACATCATCTATAGTCCTAACCTGTTTCCACAAATCTATGGGCAGGAGTACAGGAAACAACAGATCAGTATCACCTAAGGTGAATACTAAGGACTGCAAGACAGACTCTATCTCTTTATAGAACCCTGTCGGATTTTTCCTAATGTCGGGAATAGATTGCCCAATGGTGTTCACTTCCTGTCTTGAGAAAGGGACGTGAACAAACTGCAACACATAATGTGCAGGAATATCCACAGCAGCTGCACCCGTTACAGCATTAGCTGCAATCTCAACTTTCGGGAAAAATGTCGGAGGAACCTCTCGCATAGGCAACTGAGAAGTAGGCAACTCCGAACGCTTACTAAGCAACAGAGCCAAGTCGAGCGCTAAAGCAGTCAAGAAGTGTCAAGTGAAAAAGCTCTCTTATAAATACTCAATAACTCTGTGGGACAACAAATCTTTTCTTTCACACACTCATCCAGTAGGTACTCTACCATTACCTGTATCACTTTCCTCTGCATTTCTGGCGTATATTGACTATATGTGTCATATACTTCAACTGGAGTTATCTACGTGTCTGGGATCCATCTGATCGCATCTTTCGTGCAAATTCGTGTTTCCTCAGATATCGATTTACGACAAGGAAGGAACCGTTTCTGTACATACATACTATCCTCATCTTCATCTTCATTCTGTAACCTTTCCAACTCCTTTCTATACTCAAATACCCTCTCAACATGCTCTTGTACTTTCTCCACAGTGTCTCTAGAAAGCGCTAAGGTGTTCAGATCCTTCAACCCTTGTGGGAGATCTGTATTGTTTAATCTGTTCCACATTACACACAAGTGAATCCGTAATTCCTCAATAAAACATTTTTCTCAGGAAAATTATCCATATTAGAAAGTGTGGCAAAAACATTAGCTCGATCATCTCTCTCCATACAATGTTTAGCCCACGCAATCAAGTCATGTTTCTTCTCTGGAGGTACAGTATTGCGAGTGACAACCCTCGATTCTACTCCCTGATCGACTACAAGTGGTGCAGGACCACTTGGAAGAGGAAGAGCAGGCAAGTTCAGCGGAGGTACGATTACTGGTGCAATAGGAAGAGGTGGAGGAGCAGCAACAAAAGGAGGAACAACGACTGGAGGAAGAGGAACATAGAAGGAGCAGGAACAACAGGCAGAGCAGGAGGAGCAGGAATAACAACAGGAAGAGGCAAAGCAACAGGAAGAGGAACATACGGAGGGTGGCGCAGTGGCACCAGGCCTTTGTTCATTTAGCAATTTATCAATAAGTTTGTCAGAAACATGAAAGTCTTTTGAAGGATAGATTTTCTGAATGCCAAGTGAGAAAAAAAACCCTATCCATATTCCTAGCGGACTCACACTGTTTATCTTGGTCATACAACAGCGCTTTTTCGGCGTTCGTCTTATGACGGCGTGCATGTTCTTCCCTACTCTTTAGCTGTAGCAAAGCTTCTTTCTTCCAATTCTGTAAAATTGTTGCAGGTCTAGCCTTTTTCTTTAATAAAATAGATTCTAAGTACTCAATACAAGGGATTTCAAAACAACCATTGATTGGCCACTGAAGTTCGGAAGCATGTCTAGTTTGTCTGTGCCAAATATCATTAAACACTATACTACCAATGCCATGCTTACAGTACATAGTGCAAGCCGGCGACTCCTCCTCTGGTGCCGGACGGCTAAATTCCAAAGATTGTCTATCGCTGCGGAATAACGCCCTGAAGCAGGTAGACAATTTCCCAGGCATATCAGAATACTGGTGTTACCTGGTCAATAATTGTATTTGCAGAACCAATGCGCCAAACAAATTATCAGGATACTTAAGAATCGGGTCACGACTCACCTGATCAATCCTAAGGAGGTCCGATCGGATTACAAAATTCTTTTCTAACAAATTTTTACCTCGTGTTTGGTGATTTCGGCAAATCTGCCCATTTCGATAAGTGGACCCTCTTCAAGATGCCGACTCGGACCGCGTGCTCATCGTCCATGGATCGGGCCATGCAGCGCTGTTGAGGTGTCGTGTCTCTTGCAGAAAGGGGCCCCTTTTTGTCACACCGTCCGATCCCGGTCCGATAGCGTGCGTCAACATTCAACGAGCTGGCATCAATCTTGAGGGTCCCTTTTCGGGCGCCATCTGTGAAATCAAAAAGAAGATATCGAGGCTGAGTACCCCAAAAGGAAATACACCAAATGCAGGTTACAAAGAAAGATTCAAAGATCTTTATTCTATACTGAACAGTTTCAAAGGACAAAGCAACAGATAGCTATCGGCCCTCAGTACAACACAGTGAACTCCAGCTCTGTTCGGTGTGCTCAGTGAGTGGGGCTGTACATTAGAATAGTCGCACCTTTTATACTGTCAAAAACATGATGTTCAGCCCACCTACAAGTTAATACAAGTTAATACATCACAGATCTAGGGTTCATGCCGAGTTCATACATCTATGCATTTAGGGTTTACCATTAATACATTCACTTAACAAGTTACAATGGCAACAATATGTCTTCGGATTTCTTGTTAAGCCTTCTCAAACCTCTTTATATAATGCAGTCAAACAAGTGTTCACATTTCAGTATTTGAATACATTGTGTTTAACATATGCTGGTGGATTAGCTTTGTTGGCGCAGGTAATCCTCTACACACAGGCCAACGAAGGACAAGGTCTCAGTTCATGACCCTAACATGTGGCCTGCAGGCAAGTTACATATTAGTTTGTACACAGAGGTCAAGACGGCCATGTTACATTCAGAATGACAGTGTCCACCATCTTAGAACACAGGGTGACTTTAGAGAAATAATCTAAAATGGCAGATGGACCTAAAATGGCGGCTTACTCAGACCTAAGGTCAAGACCTTGTAACGCGGATCTCTTCCTAAGTGACTTGTAAGCAGCTTGGCGTAGGCCAATATACATATATTCATACTGTATAGGAGGCACAATATGATTTCCAGTTCAACAACCTGGTCAGATCTCCTCCTTCCTTTAGGAGTGGGCGGACCTCTCTTCCTCACCCCTGGCCTCTCCCTCTCAAATCCTCCTTCTTGGGGACTTCAACATCCACCTGGATGCCTCCTGTCCTCCCTCTGTACTCTTTCGTGACCTCTGCGACTCCCTCTCACTCACTATTCTCCCTTTTGGACCGACTCACTCTGCAGGGCACACGCTGGATGTTCTGATCTCCTCAGACCTTCCCCTCTCTGTTCCCCTCTCCACTCCTCTCTCCTGAAGTGATCACTGTCTCCTCTCCTCCAACCTCACCCTCCCTACTTCTCAGGCCAAGCCACCTCCATCACTGCCACCCACCTTCTCGGTCATCCGACCCATGAAGCGCGAGGCTTTTGCTGCCACCTTCTGATCCCCACCACCCCCTTTGGCTGACTCTCACCTGACACAGCCCTTTCAATGCTCCACTCTGCTATATCTGATACTCTTGATATCCTTGCCCCTGTCATGAGAATCCGCCTGAAGCCCAAAGCCAAGTGCAACTCCTGGTACGACTCTGACCTCGTCACGCTAAAACGCAAGTGCAGGGTGGCCGAGAGGAAATGGCGTGCTTCATGTACATCCTCTGACAAACTGGCCTGCCGCCTGCTCCAGAGGCACTACCGGCTTTCTGTCCTAACCAAGAAGAGAGCTCATATCCAAGCCCGCGTCTCTTCGGCATCAAACGACTCGGCTGAACTCTTTCAAATCTGCAAGGAACTGGCCAATCCTGCCGCAGTCTCTACCTCTCCTGTCCCTTCCCAGGCCCTCTGCACGGCACTGGTTTCTCACTTCATCTCTAAAACTCAGGATATCCTGTCCTCACTCTCCTCCTATCCCCTCGCTCCCCCTCTCTCCTGCTCTTCCTCTGGCCTTTCTGCAGCCTCCTTCTCTGCCTTTCCCCTGTTCTCTGCTGATAAGGTTTCTAGACAAGTCCGATCTATGAAAGTCTCGTCAAAACAGGTTCACCCCTGTTCCTCCAAAACCATAAAGGACAACATTAACTCCCTGGCTCCTGCCCTTGCTGATTTCTGCAATCACTCCTTTGCCACTGGAGTCTTCCCATCCCCCCTGAAGCACTCCCTTGTGCACCCCCTTCTTAAGAAACCCTCTGCTGACCCCTCCTGCCTGGCTAACTATCGGCCCATCTCCATCACTCCCTTCCTGGGCAAGCTCCTGGAGAAACTGGCCATCTCCCAGCTTAATCTCCACACTGAATCTGTTGGCTGTCTTCATGACCATCAGCCTGGCTTCAGAGCTGCTAGAAGCATGGAAACTGCTCTCCTAAACATCCGTGAAGACCTGCTCTACAACCTTGACTCCAACACCCCCTGTGTCCTCATCTTGCTCAATCTCTCTTCTGCCTTTGACACTGTCAACCATGCCATCCTGCTCAACCGGCTCCGTGATAACCTGGGTATCACTGGTCAGGCTCTGGCGTGGCTGACTTCTTTCCTCTCCGACCGACCCTCTCAGGTTCAACTTGGGTCCTTCCTCTCTGCTATCTTTTTCTCTACTTGTGGTGTCCCCCAGGGGTCTAATCTCTCTCCATGGCTTTTCAACCAATACCTGGCACTCCTGGCCCACCGCATAGCTGCTCTCTGCTCCAACTTTCAGTGCTACGCGGATGACACTCAGCTCATCTTCAGGCTACCCGCAGCCTCCTCCTCTACTTCCCTCATCTCCGACTGTCTGTCTGCTATCCACTAGTGGTGCGCCGCCAATGAACTCTGCATTATTGCCAGTAAGACTGAGATTCTCCTGATCGGCACACCCACTCCCTCCTTTCCTGTATCTCTCTGGCTGGACTCTCTTGGTCCCCTTCCAGCTCACACCTGCAAGGCTAGAAATCTCAGGGTTGTCTTCGACTCTACACTTTCCTTCTCTCCTCACATCTCTGACGTCTCTAAGAAGTCACACTACAAGCTACACCTCCTTCTGAGGTATTCTTCCTTTCCTCTCCTTCCCCCAGCAGCTCACTGTCTCCAGAGCTCTGGTTCTCTCCATGCTGGACTATTGTAACAGCCTCTTTCTAAATCTACCTGCTTCTACGCTCCGCCCTTTGCAACTTATCCAGAACAGAACTGCGAGACTTTTCCTTGGCCTCAAGCCCAGGGATCGTATCGCTCCAGGACTGAAAGCTCTGCACTGGCTCCCAGTGGCTGCGAGGATTAATTTCAAAACCCTCTGCATCGTCCACAAGGCCTTCTGGGGCCTCAATGCCTCAACTCTCTCTTCCTAAATACCTTCCTTCTCGAGCTCTACGCTCATCCGCCTCCAATTCTTTCAGGGTCAGTCACTTCTCCAAGCAACGAGCTGGTGGTAGAGCTCTCTCTTCGGCTGGTGCCTCCCTCTGGAACAGCCTCCCTGCCTCCCTGAAACTTGAGGAGAATCATCTTCAGTTCCGTAAGCACCTCAAAACGTTTCTCTTCTCGTCTGCCTTTTCTCCTCTCCTCCCTTGTTGATTTCCTAGCTGACACAGAAACTGCACTGGTTTACCTGGCCACCCTCCGATCTCGAGCCCAGATCCCTCTCCCACCAATCGGTTCCTGACTACCCCTGCACTTGGTGACTGTTTTCTGTATCCCTACGGTCCCACTTCCTGCACTTGACACCGGACGTCTGCACTTACCCTTTCACTCGCCACTTTCTGGCAGCACTTTTATTATTGTTTATTTATTGTTTACTTAACTTTTGTCTTATCCCATGTACCGCACTTTCCTCTTCCACTTCCCCCCCGCACTTCTCCTCCTTCCCCTCCCTTGCACTTGCGCGATCTGAATGACACCTGGCCTAGTAGGATCGTTGTCTGTCTTCCCCTGTTTCCCCCTCCCTTGCCTCGTCGTGCCTTGAAACACTTGTGTATAGGAGCATTATAAATGCCATATCATATCATATCATAAAACAAACAAAAACAGCATCATACACACTTCATGATCAACAAGGACATTTGGACACCTGAAAAACACTGCAGGTTAATGTAAAAGAGGACTTACTCTGTATAGTATAAAAAACATATATTTTTTAATGTATTATACAGTTAAACAGAAGTCAACGTATGTTATGTTATCTTATTTTTTCTTATACCGCGCCAAAGCCCGTGGGCATCCAGGCGCCGAGAGACAAAAAGACAGCAGGCTACCAGTGAGGGGAAAGAGTGCTAAGAGAAGAGATGGGTCTTCAACTGTTTCCGAAACGTGAATAGGTTCCCGGTCTTACGCAGTGCAGCTGGCAACGCATTCCAGGCCTTAGCGCCTTGGATATGAAATGCTCTGCCAAGCCTGCGGGATCGTTTCACACAGTACTGAACAAATAAAAGATCTTCTCCTGATCGGAGTCTTCTTGTGGGCTGATAAACACTTATAACATCTTTCAGATAAATTAGTGCAGTCCCAAAGATGCATTTATGACAAATGGTAAGTAACTTGAACCGAATATGGGCCTCAACAGGGAGCCAGTGTAATTTATGTCGAGCAGCGGTAATCGGTTCAGAACATTTCATCTGAAAGATGATGCGGATTGCTTTATTTTGTACTTTTTGGAGTTCATTGATATCGGCTTTACTTGCCCCACAAGGGAGTGCATTACAATAATACACATGTCGTAGAATAAGAGCTCTCACCGGTTTAGTGATCAAGCAGATCGAAGGCTGCTTAATCAACATTCGTAATTAAAAACATATTGCGAACAATGTTTGCAGTGCATAGGCCAGAAAATATTGCCCAGGACATCTGTCGTACTGGGAAATCTATATTGTACTGTAGAAATGGATGTAGCATGAACTGGTTCCTTTCATGAAAATTTATTTGGAAAGCAGTACAAAATATTATACCAAAGATCACAAGTTTCAAATGCAGGAATGGTGCCACGGGCATAGTTTTGATGAGGAATTGTGTTCAGCATCAATAATCTGATGCTATTACTTTAAATCGATGGTCATATTCAAAATCAAAAATAGCAGATAGAATGTAAAGACTACTGAATAGAAGAGAGACAACGGAATATATATGGGGTGTCTACCACAATGCAGTGTCCATGTGTAGAATATAGCAAGAGACGGCTACAGTTGTGATGAAATAACAAACATTATGTGAAATCATGAAATGAGTTTAGAGTTTTTGAAAGTCTGTTTTTTTTAATGGGACAACACGTGAAGGGAATGCATAGCATCATGTTCAGAAATAGTCATAACAACTCGGATTAGATTAGAAATGGATGCGATCAGATTGCAGTGAGCATATTCAGAAATGGCTATACTAAGCTTGTGCAATATTTAATATGAAACGGAGTACCTTTGCATTTTGGAAATGTGGGCTAGTAAGCGAGGTTGGTTGCAGCACACATTCATGTTTAGTTACTTGTCCTGAAGAAGACCCGGTACTAGTGCTGTGGGCGCATGTAGACATATGTGATAGTAATATGGTTTTTAAACTACAAACAGCGTATTTATACAGGATTGTAAATGTAGGCAATGAAGGCAAATGGCAAGCATTGAATAGGGAGTTGTGTTGTATTTTCCGAGCACTTACGAGTTTCTTTGCAGTAGGCACTGCACTCACACTGCCCATGTTTTCAATTACACACCTATTTGTATCCCCTTGTTTAATCAGAATGAGAGACAAATTGGCTGTGGCTCACAAGATGATGAGTAGTATGTATATTAATGAGTGGATTCTAAATAAAATATATGTTGTTATACGAATACCCCATGGTCTTTTGACAGTCAGTGTAAACCTGTTGACAGGAGAATGAAGGCAAATAGTATTACAGCAAAACCTCTAATTGCCATTGATAGGAGCCCCAACTGAAATCAAAGCCAGTGCCTGTTCCTAACCACTGGTCAAATGGATGACAGACAATACAAGAATCAAATGAATCCGATGGTTATGAGTGTCATTTATTAGCTTAGTGAGAGTAGTGACTGTACCAAGGTTCCAGACTGGGCAGCTAGCAACATATCTAATGGGACACGGGCAGGTTTAACTGACTCATTTGAACACGCTTATCCTTTGATCAGAGGAGTTGGTAGTGGAATTAAGCCCATAGCATGAGCCACTTGGAGTTCAGTGTGAGGTTTCTTGATGAGCGGTGCAGAACCAGTTATTTTTCAGTATTGTTAGGGTTTCTGTAACACTGCATTGTACAAGTAAATAGAGATGTATTACTGCAAATGCCTTCAATATCACGAAATGTAATGTATGTGCTGGATGAACGCCAAGTCATTTCCAGTGATGGGATGGTTTGTTATGGGCAGTAAAGCAGAGGGGATTTAGAGGGTTAGTCAAGTAATGACAACGTTTCAGATTAAAACGTTTAGGGAGGTACTGATGATTAATACCATAAATTCAATAACCTGGAGTTGAGCAAACCTTTACTGTGCATTTCCTTTCAGTGTAGCAAGTATTCATCGGGGAGGAAGGACGGGTATTCAGAGCATTAGCCGTGGGAACACAGAGGGCCCGATTCATGGCATTTTTTGCATGGTTCAAAGTCCCTTTGCGCTGCTGAAAAGTGACTTTACACTGCCACACAAACCCTGATCCATGGAACCGTGCAAAGTGTATTTTTGCAGTGCAGAGTCACTGCAAAGTCATTTTGTACTGCAAACATGCCCTGCAAACAAGATTTCTTGGTCTCTAAGGTGGGCCACTATGCGTCCAGTTTGCGTATTGTAAATAGATCTTTCTGGCTAGTTTTGTAAACAAAGAGATGTTTATTGATACATTAGTGTCTCACTCAATATATAAATAATTCAGCCTGTGCATAATCACCCTCATTTTGACAACAATTCACTTGCGAGAAAGAGGTGTGGGAACAAATAGCACCAATATTGGGTCCTTGCTGCTTTTTATAAAATATATTCACATATTGGGAACATAAGAAAGACCAAATAGTTTTATATTTGGCAAATGTCTGTGTTAGTGAAACCCACTGGGTGTCCTGCACATTTCATTTGTCTCTCACACCAAAAGTAAAATGTCTGTAACCACAAACCATATAAAGTGATTTGGAAATCCTCCGCTTTAAGATGTGAGGCTCAGGCTGTCCTGCTTGACCAGAAGAAGACTTCTCCTTTTTCAAAATGCATTTCTTTCTAAGCTTCATAATGGATTGTTGGTACCTGCAGTTCTCCATTAATGCATGACTCCTGAGATGCACACCGGAAAACTCGCCGCAGGTGTTTATTAGTGGGGGACAGTGGGAACCCCTGCACCACCCTGGCTCACAAGGACCTTTTGGAGACTGCTGTGACACTGGGCCTCATTCCGAGTATGGCGCTAAGGGATAGCGGCCACCGGTAATGAGACCGGTGGCGGTATTCCCTTACCGCCATACTCCGAGTTCCCTCTGCACCCTCGCCCTTAACGCCTGCTTTGAGCAGGTGTTAAAGTCGAGGGCGCAAAGGGGCCTCCAAGCCAATAACGGTGACCGTAATGAACGGTCACCGTTATTTGCATCTTCCCCATTGCCATTGAGCCCTATGGGGGCTCATTTGGGAATGGGGAAGAGCCTTGGTGAATGGGGAATTACCGCCCCGCCAACCTTGGAATGGGGCGGTGATTCCGCCATCCACCAAGGCGCTGCCGTTCCGGGTACGGCGTCAACCAAGGCGTTAATAGCGCTATTGGTTAGCGCCATACTCGGAATGAGGCCCACTGTCTCGGCTAGCCCCAGCCTACTTAAAGCCCTGACCTTTTGTGGCTTTAGACATATCATTTTGCCTTGCGATATACTTTTTCTATCAAGGCCACTTCATTTCCAGAGACACTCATTCTGCTATACATCTTGCAGCAGGTAACTGGAAAAGCTGAATCTTTTTTCAGTATTTCTGCCCTGGATCATAAGATTGGCGGGCTGGGAGGGCTCTGGCGTTATTTCTTGATGTAAAAGCAGCAGCTTCCTTCTATGCTTTGGGCGTTGCCAGAGTTCCCACATAATCACTCAAGGGCTCGTGTGGAAGATGAAGAATGGGCCATTAATTTGTTCTGATCACCGAGAAGAGCCTGTTCCTAAATATTTTAGTCATAAGAGCTCCCTTTGTTCACACACAACAGGGGCCTGATTTTAAAATCAGGCTTCTACAAATAGAGCAGAAAATGAGCTTATTGGAGGTCAGCGATTTTTGGAAATGCACAGGTCGCTCTTTTTACAAGGATGACCTGGCCATTGCCAGTGGGCTTTGTGCCAGAATTAATGATGTGCTGGCCAGCCCTCTTGCATATGTTATTGTTTTGAGCACGCTACCTACACTAACATATGACTGACTCCTTCTGGTGGTGAGAGGCCTCTAACTGTGAAATGCCAAAAAAGAAGAAAAAAAACACTTCTATCCCAGTTTGAGGGATAGAAAGGCAAGCATGATAGCAGGGCATACCTAAGCCATTCCACTTCGAAATACATTCAAGAAGGGGTCAGAAGAGGCATTTTCATACAAAGCGCTTCCTCCTGTGGCTGTTCCAAGCAGGTGTAGGAATGGTATTTTGTATTCTGCACATTCCGAAGCCCATCCCGTTTAGCGGATTTGGGGTATGTAGCAGAAATGCTGACTTTCACACATTGCTTTGCAGAAAAGCATTCAAAGGACGAAAAGGTCATCTAAAAGTTAATTTCAATGATGCACACAATCAGACGGCCTTTGTGACTAGTGCACAGTCCCGTTTTAAGATTCAGCCAGCTTCTCTTTCTCTGGTAAATCAACATGAGCGTAGAACCCTTTTATGATTACATTTGCAACCAATCTCCAATCTGACTATCTGCTCCGCATTTTTCCGTACTCGCCCCACTGAAATCAAAGGTGACACTTCTTACCTACTCATTGTTCAAATGACGTCCCCTAATCAGGCCCACCTGTCTGACTAGCCACAGACAGATGGGCCAAACCACCGTCATCGGTTACCTGCATGCTGAAGCCTCTCTGCGCTGTGCCCTCTCATTCCCGCCTTCTCATGCCCGGATTTGAAATGAGGTGGCACCAGCGAAACACCTTCACGCCTGGTCGGCCCCTTTTGCGCTCTGTTAGCCAGCACGAATGCGATTATTCGTTCAATCGTCCCATCTGCCGAAGAGCGCCATCTAGAAACCAGGTGATACGGTTATCAATATGGTGGACACGTCTTGCATTGGCAAGCTGTGCCTGTCAAACTTTAACGTCAGTCTTCCATTGCACATGTACTCTCCTATTGCTGCCTGAAATGTTTGTGCCGAGCGCAAGCTCGGTCTGCGGGCCTAGACTTCACTGCATGCCCAGTGGCGTTGCAAGGAATCAAATTTAGAGGGGTGGGGGGGCACAGAGGAAGCCAAAGACAAAAGACTGGGGGCCACAGACAAAAGTAGGGCGGCCGCCTATAAAAGGGAATGTGTTACTTCACAAGCACTCTTGCTTAGAAGCTTCGCACTCTTGCTTAGAAGCTTTTGTGCACACCAACTACCACACCCCACTGCACCTTCTCTCGCGTCACAATGTAGGCACCAAACCATTAAGTCACTTATGACCCATAATTAGCGGTTTTGTGCCCTGCATTCGGATGGGAGGGCTGCAGGATGAAATTAACTGGTTTTCATTGTTGTGCTGCAGCATTACTCCGCATGTGTGTGCCTTGCGGGTGGACGCCAGGACTCACTGCAGGCAGTACAGAGAGTAGCCCTGGCATGGGGGGCAGAGGGGCAACGGGGGTCCTGGGTTTTCAGTGGGGTGGCCCGGGGCTCCCTAACAACGCCACTGTGCATGCCCCCTTTTCAGAGTTGCCTTTTCAGTGATATACAGAATTATGTTTATCCAATGAAGGCAGCTTCACTCATGTGCTAGCTTTCATTCATTTGCTCTTAGCACTCCTTTAACTGGCAGCTGTCACTCTCCTGGAACACTCCACACAGGGGTGTTGCTAGGTCTGGAAAAGATCTGGAGCTACGCTAATGTCTGGACTGTCGGGACTCAGGGCTAGCTAGCCTTTGGGTTGAAGCTCTTCAGCTTCTAGCTGTGGCTACAACCAAAAGACCTGTGGCTATAACCCCCCCAGCCCTCCCTAGCAACACCTCTGACTCCATGACTGTGACAACAGCAGGCAAATAGATATGCATTCAGGAAAATAATTAAAACTCTTGTTTAGTCAAATGTGGTCCCTACACACTTCTTTGTCTCTCACTTTCAACCGTATATAAGCCTCAAACGCTTGGATACTCTGGGAGGTAGCATCTAGTTCGCAAACATACAAAATAAATGTGTGTGCCTTACATAGACCACACATGTATGCCATTGTTAAGCTAACCTTCACATTCCACACACCGATAGCATCCTTCTGAGTTGAGACTTTGTCACACCTCCCCCGCTCATCAAGATGATCGCAGCACTTCTTCATATGCAGAGGTGATCCAATGCCAGAGAACCTGTTCCCTTCAATAAGAATGACTGGCCAGCTTGACTCACACCCATCAGGGGTTTGCGTGTCAGATCAACAAGCGCTCCGTTATACATCTGTACTGTTGTACACCTCTGTAAAGTGCTCTGTTGTGTATCTTTATTGTATACTGCTCAACCGTCTCTGTGATAACCTGGGGATCACCGGTCAGGCCCTAGCATGGCTGACTTCTTTCTTCCCTGATCGACCCTTCCAGGTTCAACTTGGGACCTTCCTCTCCTCTATCTCTATCTCTACCTGTGGTGTTCCCCAGGGGTCTAACCTCTCTCCCTGGCTGTTCAACCAATACCTGGCACTTCTTGCCCACTGCATTGCCGCTTTCTGCTCCAACTTCCAGTGCTATGCGGATGACACTCAGCTCATTTTCAGGCTACCCTCAGCCACCTCTTCACCCTCGCTCATCTCTGACTGTCTGTCCACCATCCAGGAGTGGTGTGCCGCCAATGATCTCTGCCTTAATGCCAGTAAGACCAAGATTCTCCTCATCGGCACACCCACTCCCTCCTTTCCTGTCACTCTCTGGCCAGCCTCTTTTGGCCCTCTTCCTACTCCCACTTGTGTGGCTAAAAACATTGGGGTCATCTTCGATTCCACACTCTCCTTCTCTCTTCACATCTCTGGAGTCTCTAAGAAGTCACACTACCATCTGCACCTCCTCAGAAGTATTCTTCCTTTCCTCTCCTTTCCCCAGAAGCTCACTGTCTTCAGAGCGCTGGTTCTCTCTAGGCTGGACTATTGCAACATCCTCTTTCTAAATCTGCCTGATTCTACTCTCCGCCCTCTGCAACTCATCCAGAACAGGACTGCAAGACTTGTCCTTGGCCTCAAGCCCAGGGATCATATCTCTCCAGGACTGAAATCTCTGCACTGGCTCCCAGTGGCTGCGAGGATTAAGTACAAAACCCTCTGCATTGTCCACAAGGCCTTCTTGGGCTTGGGGCCTCAATACCTTCAACTCTCTCTTCCTAAATACCTTCCTTCTCGAGCTCTTCGCTCATCCGCCTCCAACTCCCTCAGGGTCAGTCGCTTCTCCAAGCAACGAGTTGGTGGTAGATCTCTGTCTTCAGCTGGGGCCTCCCTCTGGAACAGCCTCCCTCCATCCCTGAACTTGAGGAGAACCATCTCTGGTTCCGGAAGCACCTCAAAACCTTTCTCTTTGCTTCTGCTTTCTCTCCTCCTCTCCCCGGCTGACTTCCTGGCTGAAACTGAAACTGCACTGTTTACCTGGCCACCCTCTGATCTCATGCCCTGGTCCGGTCCCCCGCCAATCGCACACCTCCACTGCCTCCTGGCAATCCCTGCACTTGGGGACTGTTTTCTGTATCTGTCATGGTTATCGGGCCGAGAACACAAACATTAAAGGGCCACATTCACAGGTACCAGGCTCATGAATAACAGTAAGCAAGAACATTTATTTGGGATAAGAGTGCTTTATTATGGACATAGCACCTCATTTTGGGTGCAAAGTGCATTTAACATGGAAACTTCCATTCACTAAATCAGCCCCATGTGTACTCTTGGGTGTGGCTGCTGCTATTGGGCTGCCTTGCACGTGCTGACTCTCTAGGAGTGGCAGGGTGTGGCAGGCAAGTCAGGCCTAGTGGGGGTGCCAACGATCGCGGCTATATAAGCTGCTCCGATCCCCGAGGCAGAAGCTTTGCATTATTCTGCACTGCAATGCAGCGTGACGCTCACCGCCGCCTGAGATCAGGCTCACCTTTGGAAATCCTGCTCCCTGCCATCATACTTACCACCTGGGGCAATCTGTTCTCACCTGTGCGCGTCTTCGTTGATCTTGGTATTCATCTTCAAATCTTCCGGAATGCCGAAATCTTCATCTTGGCACCACAGCTCATCTTCAAATCTTCTGGAATGCTGAAATCTTCATCTTGGCAACGTAGCAGGACGCTCTCCGTCCGCGACAGCAGCACCTGCAAGGAAAAACAGAAGACAAGGTTAGACACTTAAAAGACATTCAGTTTAAGCTCGCGCTACCACCGAAACTCGCACTTTTCCTTAAACCATCACTTACCTGCTGTCGGACATTGCGGATTCATCCATCTTCCACCTGGCCGTGTCCCGCGCCCCAAAGCTGCTTTTTGGCTGCATTTACACCTATTGGGAAGATAAAAGAAGAGAAACATTATTCAGGAACTGACAATAATATTGGGAGCAATAATACAAAGACATTAAAACGAGAAGAGACAAAGAGAAAACAGAAAGGGAAAAAGATAAGAGACATTTAGAGACACTTACTACCAACCAGGAGAAGCATAGTCGCAGATGGACTGGACTATTACTTACCGGGAATCAGTGAAGGAACTAGGTCCCATCAACAAGCGCACCTGCCAGAAGTAGCTGGACGGAGAGCTTATCATCAATAATTAACAGGTGAGCCTTATGGGCCGGTACATGCTCACAGACACCACACCTTGGTGTTTGAGAGATACAATAGAGATGGATCAGTGCACTCACCTTCTCTCATATCCACTTAGGAGCAGTGTCACCAATTGCCACCGCTCACAACTTATTTGCAGAGGGAGAGGCCTGACGGGGGTGATCTAATTCCTGGGAGGGCTGCAACTGTGCCCCAACGCCTCCGCAGAGATCAGGTGAGCATAACAGAATGCAAAGCCTTTATGATTATCTGCCTGGGCGTTATGGAAACTTCAGAAACAGACCAATTAGCCCAATTACTGGCGGAATTACGCCCTGATGTACATGCTTCAAGACAGGAAACCAGTGCATTAAGGAGGGATTTTATTGTAACTCGAGAAAGAACTGACGACTTGGCAAGACAGATGCTACAGGCACAAGCAGGACAGATTCACTTGACTGGGATGGCTCATCCTTCCACACCACAGCAATCAACACCAGTTCAGGGGTTCTTCCAGGGCTGGTGCCCCTAGCCCCGCCCAAACACTTCATCGGCGATCCAAACAAGTTCACCATATTCATGAACCAATGTCGCCTTCATTTCTTATGCAGACCAGGAGCCTTTCCTAACGATCAAGCCAAAGTCGCATTCGTACTCTCATATCTAGGAGGCAACGCGGCGGACTGGTCAATACCATTGGTAAATCAAGATGATCCTTTGCTTCGGATGTTTGGGGATTTTCATCAAGAGATAGAGAAATTGTTTGCCCGACATACTCATGGACAAGCTCTGGACAACAAATTGTTGTCACTTAGACAGGGGAATCAAGATCTATTAACCTACATTGCAACCTTCAATCATCTCATAGCCCAGACCAACTGGCCAGAAGAAAAGAGAACTACGCTCTTTTATCAAGGGTTAAGTGGAGAACTTAAGGATGTGTTGGCTCAAGTTGTGAACCCACCTTAGGGGTGTGTGGACTACATAGACCTGACAATGCAACTCGATCATAGATTGCAGAATAGGAAAATGGATCAAGCCAGAACAGAGGGACGGTCAGTTTATGTGCGACTCCGTGAGAACCAGACCAAACCATATGAACAGTCGGAACCAATACCAATCGGTGGATTACAGAGTACCCTTAACAAGGTGGAAAGAGAGAAAAGAAGACAGCAACAGCTTTGCTTATATTGTGGTAAAGCAGGTCACTTCCTCTGTGAATGCCTGGTAAAACCACTCAAGAAAATAGTTGGAGCAACGGACAAAAATGACGAAGAAGAAGTACCGGACTCGGGAAACTCCAATGCGCGGTAAGCTTAGGGGTCCACTTGTCGAGCAAGAAAAATGAATCCGTGCAGACCTCACATCTAGTCGTTCCGGTACTTTTGGTGAATCACAAGCAACCGTCAAAGATACATGCTTTGGAGGCATACATTGACAGTGGAGTTGTGGGAAACTACATTGACCAAGATCTGGCTATCCAAATAGGCCTTCCTCTCCAACAAAAGCAGAAATCAGAAAATGTCAACTGCAGTGGATGGTTCTCAGCTATCATACGGCCCGGTGACACATTACAATGAGAAAGTCAAGCTTCTGTGTCAGGACAGGCATGAAGAGGACATTATCTTAGATCTCATCAGTGCTCCTCAGTTCCAGATGTTATTTGGAATGCCTTGGTTGGAGACCCATAATAGCAGGATCGACTGGCGAAAACGAGTTCTGACCTTTCCTCAAGACTGTGCCGACACCTGTTACAACAAAGACATTGTCAACCTGAAACCCAAGAAAGGAATCGTGCTGGGTCTCACTGGCTCTTTACCACTTGAATACCTGGATTACTAGGATGTCTTCCAAAAAGAGCAAGCCAACGTTTTGCCCCCACACAGACCCTACGATTGCCAAATAGATCTCGTGCCCGGAGCCCAAATCCCCTGCAGCCGGATTTACGCTCTAACAGAGCAGGAAAACCAACATCTTAGAACTTACCTGGAACAGTACCTGGCAAACGGTTTAATCCATCGATTCAAGTCCCCTGCTTCCTAGCCCCTCTTCTTCATGCCTAAGAGGGAGGGGAGCCTAAGAACCTGTATCGACTACAGAGCAATCAATCAGATCACAATAAAAAACTGATATCCCTTACCACTTATACCAGAGCTCCTGGGTCAGGTGAAACACGCTCAGATTTACACACAGCTGGATTTACGAGTGGCCTACCATCTTGTGAGAGTCAAAAAAGGAGACGAGTGGAAGACGGCCTTCCGCATGAAGTATGGCCTCTTCGAATACCAGGTCATGCCCTTCGGGTTATGTAATGCCCCTGCGGTGTACCAATTCTTTATGAATGACATGCTCCGTGAACTGTTGGACATTTGAACACTTGTCTACATAGATGACATTCTCATTTACTCAAATTCCAAGGAAGAACATGCCGGTCATGTAGGGCAGTCTTAGAGAAGCTTCGACAAAACCAGTTGTATGCCAAGCTGGAAAAATGTTTCTTCCATGTGACTGAGGTCGAATTTCTCAGTTTCATGCTCACACCACAAGGCGTACATATGGACACACGAAAGGTGGACGCAATCCTCAAATGGCCCTCACCAACATCCACGAAAGGAGTACAAAGTGTGCTCAGATTCGCCAATTTCTATCGTTGTTTTATACCTGGGTTTTCACAAATCGTACACCCAATTACCTCCCTGCTGAGAAAGAACAAGAAATTCCATTGTTCTAAAGAAGCTGCAGAAGCCTTCCGGAAGCTGAAACTAGCATTTACCACAGCACCAGTTCTTCGACACCCTTGACCAGACCTGGCATACGTGGTTGAAACAGATGCTTCAAACGCAGCAATGGGAGTGGTATTGTCCCAACGGGACCCTGAAACAGGACAGTTACATCCCGTCGCATTCTGGTCCCGCAAATTGTCTGCCCCTGAATTGAACTATGCGATCACGGATAAGGAATTTTCTGGCGATTAAAGCAGCATTCAAGGCATGGAGACATTATCTTCTTGGGGGCAAGACACACGGTCACCGTCATCACGGACCACCATAACTTACAATACTTGAAGACCGCCAAAGCACAATCCTCGCATCAACTTTGTTGGGCTCTCTTTTTCATGGAATACGACTTTATTATCACCTATAGACCTGTAGTACGGAATGGAAAGGCAGATGCACTATCACGCATGAGTGAAGAAAAAGAGGCTTTTACAACATCCAATCCCGTGGCCATCATTCCCGAAGAACGAATCCAAACCAAGGTCGCCGCCACCACGTGTGTAGATGACTTAAAAACTAGTTTGCAATCCCAGATGAATCAGTCAACACAACAGGAATGGCTTTTAAAGGGAGACTGGTACACCATCGAAAACAACCTACCATATTTTCAAGGACACTTATAAATTCAGGACAAGAAATTGCAAAATCAAATCACCACAAACTACCATGATTCATTAGTGGAAGGACATCCAGGAATAGCCAAAGCTCAGGCTAAGATAAAGAAAAACTACTGGTGGCCAACTTGGAGAAATGATATCGCCCAGTTTATTGCAACGTGTGGTGTCTGCGCAGAACACACGTCTCAGAAGCAAAACCCTGCTGGCTTACTACGTCCCTTGATGGTACCACTAGCACCTTTGCATACTCTGTCAATGGAATTTATCACATATCTTCCTCCCTGCAATGAATACAACACCATCTTAGTCATTGTGGATTTATTATCCAAATGCCCCATTTCATCCCTCTGAAGGGACTCTCAACTTCCTTGACTCTCGCTACTGTGTTTCTAGAACAAATTGTTCGGTTGCATGGATTCCCATCAATAATAACATCTGATTGTGGAACTCAATTTGTTTCTGCCTTTTGGAGAAGGTGTTGTAGAATTGCCAGTTGTCCACAAGCCATCACCCTCAGACTGATGGGCAAACCAAACAAACTAATCAGACGTTAGAGCAGTATTTAAGGTGTATGTTACAGCAATCCGAGGACTCCTGGAAAAACATACTCTGGGTAGCCGAGTGTGCATACAACAACTCTGTTCACACGAGTACTGGCAAACTCCATTCTATACTGAGCACGGAAGACATCGCAGACATCAGTGGTTGATCCACTCGAAACTTTGGAAATGCCAGCAATAAAAACCTTGCATAAAACCATCACTCAGGTTCTTGAGGAAGCAACAGAATATCTGACTAAGGCCAAAGAAAGACAAAAACTCTTTGCTGATCGGCACCGAAAAGAAGATCTTGATTACCAGATTTGAGATAAAGTTTGGTTAGCATCCAGATACATACCGTTGAAAGGGCCAAAGGCCTTCCAACCCAGATACTTGGGCCCCTATGCTATCAAGGCAATAATAAATCTGCCACCATGAAATTTGAGTTACCATCTCACATGAAGATTCACCCAGTATTTCATGTCTCTCTCCTCAAACCAAAGACACCTAATGCACAGATTAGCCCTCTACCAGAGCCCGAATTACTAGATGGGGAGCCGGAGTATGAAGTCAAATTAATCCTGGACTCCAAGTTGGTTCGAACCAAATTGTATTACATTATAAACTGGAAAGGTTACAAACCTCAAGACCAAACATGCGAACCCAGTGAACACGTCCATGCTCCACGTTTAATCAGGCAGTTCCATCTCAATAATCTCACCAAACCAGGACCGGGATGAGGACCACCATTGAGCGGGGGCTTGAGGCGGAGTACTGTCATGGTCATTGGGCCGATAATGCAAACATTAAAGGGCCACATACACAGGGGGCCCGGATGGACACAGTCCTGGCACCTTTGGCGCCAGGCTCATGAATAACAGTAAGCAAGAACATTTATCTGGGATAAGAGTGCTTTATTATGGACATAGCACCTCATTTTGGTTGCAAAGTGCATTTAACACGGGAACTTCCATTCACTAAAGCAGCCCGACGTGTACTCTTGGGTGTGGCTGCTGCTATTGTGTTGCCTTGCACGTGCTCACTCTCTAGGAATGGGATGGTGTGGTAGGCAAGTCAGGCCTAGTGGGCGTGTCCACGATTACGGCTATATAAGCTGCTCCGATCCCCGAGGCAGCCGCTTCGCGTTATTCTGCACTTCCATGCAGCGTAATGCTCACCGCCGCCTGAGATCAGACTTACTTTTGGAAATCCTGCTTCCTGCCATCATACTTACCACCTGGGGAAATCTGCTCTCACCTGTGCACATCTTCATTGATCCTGGCATTCATCTTCAAATCTTCCGGAATGCCAAAATCTTCATCTTGGCACCACAGCTCATCTTCAAATCTTGCGGAACGCTGAAGTCTTCATCGTGCTCCGTCCGCAACAGCAGCACCTGCAAGGAAAAACAGAAAACAAGGTTAGGCACTTAAAAGACATTCAGTTTAAGGTCGCGCTACCACGAACCTTGCACTTTTCCTTAAACCATCACTTACCTGCTGTCGGACATTGCGGATTCATCCATCTTCCACCCGGCCACGTCCCGCGCCCCACAGCTGCTTTTGGGCCACATTTCCACCTATTGGCAAGAAAACAGAAGAGAAACATTATTCAGGAATTGACAACAATATTGGGAGCAATAATACAAAGACATTAAAACGAGAAGAGATAAAGAGAAAACAGAAAGGGAAAGAGATAAGAGACATTGAGAGACACTTGCTACCAACCAGGAGAAGCAAAGTCGCAGCTGGACTGGACTATTACTTACCGGGGGTCAGTGAAGGAACTAGGTCCCAACAACAAGCGCCCCTGCCAGAAGTAGCAGGATGGAGAGCTTATCATCAATAATTAACAGCTGAGCCTTATGGGTCGGTACATGCTCACAGACAGCACACCTTTGGGAGAAGAGTTTGAGAGATACAATAGTCACAGATCAACGTGCTCACCTTCTCTCATATCCACGCAGGAGCAGTGTCACCAATTGTTGCCACTCACAGCTTATCTGCAGAGGGAGAGGCCTGACGGGGGTGATCTAATTCCTGGCAGGGCTGCAACCATGCCCCAACGCCTCCGCAGAGACCAGTTGAGCGTAACAGTATCCCTACAGTCCCATTACCAGCACTTACTCCTGCACTTGCCACTTGCTGGCCTTACTTTTACTTATTGTTATTTATTCTGTTATCCCATGTACTTCACGGCCCCCCCCCTCCTGCACATTTCCCCTTCCCATACACTTGCACGATCTGAATGACACCTGGCCTAGTAGGATCGTTGTCTGTCTTCTTGTGTATAGGCGCGTTATAATTGCCATATGATATCATGTCATATCATGTCATATACCTCTGTAAAGCCCTCCATTGCTTCTCGAAGCCAGGCCCACACTCAATAAATATCATAATAATAATAATATCAATCACCATGCAGACGCCACCCTAATCATGCATGTCAGTTCCACGTCCCTCACACACCTAGTCACTGCATATTACATGTCAAATGGAATGTAACTCCTTTGCAATTAAGCAATGCCGTGATTCTGGGCTCCTGTGTGCCTCCTCAGTGTGGCAACGCTACTCAGCTATAGCTGTAGATACTTGGAAAAACAAGAAACTACTCTTTAGGTCGAGTGCACACTGACTCTGTAGTATTTGATGGTTGGTGCTAACAGGGCTAGTTCTAAGGCAAGATACTATGAAGCGGCTTAGGGAGCCACTAGCAAGTGGGTGTAACCAGGTCCTCACAAGCAGCCAATTACAATGGGGGATGTATGTGACAATGTGACTTACTGTAGGGAGGGAAATGCTGGCACTGGACCCAGTGTTCGAAGTGAGCAGTAATGGTCAGGAGCAGAGTTCCACTACTTTAATTATTTTACTTTTAACAGTTCCACTACTTTTTGCAACCATTTTCACCATTCCAGAACTGTTCTTTGTAAAGTTAAAACACTCATCTCTATTTTACCACCCAATAGCAATTACAGCTAAACTGAAATCTGTTTCATCTCAATTGGCTGTCAACCAGCACGGCTGCAAGCCTTGAAAATGTGTTGCACATTGCTCCCTTCCTGCCTACTCTGTTTCCTGCCGGAGTCAAAGTTCCACTACTGATTTTGGTACACTTCTAACACTGACTGGTCCTGGCTGCTGCAAACACATACCGTTCTTTTATGAAAATGGTGGCTTTCTTCCTTTAAGTCAGTTTATCTTCGGTGCCACCTGCCAATCATCCCTGCCATTCCAAGACGTGTCAGCTTGCCAGGACATCTCACTGTGTAAGCTTCCTGGAGCTTCTCATATAAACTCAGACACTGCTCCATATATATATATATATATATATATATACACACACACACACACACACACACACACACACACACACACACACACACACACACACACACACACACACACACACACACACACACACACACACACACACACACACACACACACACACACACACACACACACACACACACACACACACACACACACACACACACACACACACACACACACACACACACACACACACACACACACACACACACACACACACACACACACACACACACACACACACACACACACACACACACACACACACACACACACACACACACACACATTTTGCACTGAACATTCTCCAACATCGACTTTATGCTTTGAGCTGGACATGGTGGCAAGGGCTCTTGTGAAAAGAGTTCTTCGATGGGGCTTCTGAGACATTGCTAGCAACAGAACATGCAGCTAGAGTTGGCTGTACGGGGTATGTCCCCGCTGGATATCAGTAGTAGCCCGTTGCGTATCTTCCTCGTGCACGCCTATGCTATCTGCAGCATGCCGTGGGATTTGATGGAATGCTCTTAAGAAATGCCTCCACTGAAGGTCCTGGCAAATGTGCACTCACACTTTGGAGTCAAGAGTCAGGAGGTCCCAAGGGCTGGACATTCTTCCCCATCTAAGATGTTAATACGCAGTATTCTTGGCAGACAGGAAAGAATGTTCTGAATAGCTGCAACCATTATTACTTAGCTTGGAAAGATGAGGAAGTGTACGGTAATTCAAATGTCGACACGTCAGAAACAAAACCAAACAGTTCACGCAAAAGTCTAAATTCAATTAAAGTGCTGTTTAAAAACAATGAAATGAAACATGCCTGGGGTTGCTTGTGTTTCCACGGACAAGGGACATGGCCTAGTGGTTCAGGCTGGGCTGCTCCCATTGGTGGCAGGCCCTGACACTGATTTGCATATGGCTGGAGCCTTTTGGCAATGGTGCAGATGGACTAAAAACAGTGGTTTGGAAGTATGTTCAGAGCAGTGCCAGTTGTTCAGATTTATTCAAAACTTTCCACCCATCACTTTTTTGGTTGTAAAAAGAATTTAATGAATATCTGGTCACTTGTTTGCTGGGCCGGAGCAACAGAATTCACCATCTTAGGCAGTGTTACATGTGGCCTTCACTCCCTTGGCAATGCGACTACTTTTGCACCTTGTAGACTATGATAATTTGCTACTCACAAATTACAGAGGGGGTTGCTCTCGGCAGCCTGTTGTCCCTGGCTCCAGTGAGATGAAGGGAGCTTGTTTGTCATCGTCCTGTTTTGGGAAAGCTGTGAATGCCAAGGTTGAGGTTTCAGTTGCGGTATTGGGGCGAAGAGGATGAGTCCAACAAACACTCTGGCTGGCCAAAGAATGTGGGGCACATACATTGAGAAATGCTGTCCTCAGACTGCCTGCCAGATGGCTATCACTGAACCAGTGAGCTCCGAAGAGAACCCCTGAAGACCTTGAAGACACCCAAGGCATGCAGCCTGCTAGCGAGGGCGTAACGAGAAAGTGAGACGTACATCATGGTAGGTGAGAAGAGTATTGTCAAAAAACAGGCTCTGGTCTGGAGAGCGAGGAGAATCCTGTATGAGAGAAGGAAGTGAAGCTGAGACATGAGGAATGAACCCAATATTTTATGGTCTAGTTTTCCAAGAAAGCAGAGCTATTCCAAGGAGTAAAGTTGCCCGTTGAGAATTGAAGTAGGAGGCTCGAAGCAGCCTAGGTGGAGAGAAGTTCAGACGTGTTGAATTATATGCTGCATGCTGGGATATCAGGCCCTACAATCCAGAGCAGTCTGAAAATGTCAGGTCTGACTGACATACTACATACTAGGCCGCTGAGTCCTGAATCCCAGAGTGACCTGAGAAAGCCAATCCCAAATGAAATGCTACCTACTGGGATACTGAGTCCTGAATCCCAGAATGAATTGAGCCACCAAAGCCGGAATGAAACAATGCAGACTGAGATAACAAGTTCTCCTAGGATTGTTTGTCCTGAGAATGGATAAAGCAAGTCCTGATTGAAGCGCTGCCTACTGAGACACTGATTTATGAATCCCATCGCAAACAGGGTAGTGTAAGGACGGCATGGTATCAACAGTAAGACAGACACAAGTGAGCACAGTTCAAGGGTGTTTATTGAATTTCAATTGGGTTTGAAAAACACCTACATAATCCTAAATCTAAAGATGGGAGCATGCCACAACCATTTAATAATAATAATAACGCAGTCCTGGTGGTGTCTTGTCAAAATAAAAGGGCATATACTAATTAACCTATTGCCAATCCTTACCTCTACATATAAATAGTGTTGGGAGCACTGTTATGCAAAAGAAGTGTTCAAGAAATGATATGTCAGGATATTCAAGCCGTTGGCGTCCCTTCCACACATTTTCAGCACGGGACAAGGCGGCGCACTCGAGGTTAGCACTGTCTCTGGCTTCTCTAGCATGAGAGTGCAGTTAAAAACTTCAACATCATGGCCTTCTGTGCCAAAGTCTCTTAGCCATCCAAAGTCTCTTCTTTCAGAGGGCCTGAGGCAACCAACAAACAATAAGGTTCCTTTCATTTTGGTATTTCACATATACACAATTTTCTGAGGTGGTTTCCTGTTCACCTCGGATCCCACTCAGCCAGGCCCAGATCCAATTTAACACAATGTTCTCAGAGTTTTCACGTATCCAATTTCTCTGGTGATTCACTGTTCACCCTAGATCCCCCTCTGCCAGGCTCAGATGTGCTTTGACACAAAGATTGCAATTGATCTCTCTCTGCCGGGCTCGAACTAACTGTATCTACTTTGCTATAAACTTTCTTTACTGTATCAACATCCAAGACTTTCAATTGTGCGCAGGATTTTGCTTGACCCGCCGCAGGACCACTTCAATTCACAATCGTTTGCCACTCTTTCACTTTTGTCACCTCTCAACAGGATACCTTACAGAGACCTTCGATTGAGCACACATGTGGTGCCAGACCACTGTCAAAGGTATTGTATCTTGGTTTCAAAGTTCCATCACTCATCTGCAGTTCAACTTTACTCGCGTTGATTATCACACGCATTTCATACAATGTGTGTCCTAGTGCTTGCCATACAATGTTGCTGCTTGCAACTTTGGCTTCAACACAGACCGGTCTTGTATCGGTCACCCCAAATCATAGGCTGCTTTCTTGTTGGCGCCAAGGATAGTATCATGGCAACTGGCGATTCTCCCCACCTTGACTATCAGCATAGGAGGGTCCTGGGTACCTCTGACACACAATGCAGGATTCCTCAGTCTGGTTTCCTGGTCTTATGCTTTCTATTCTCGAGGCTTCATGAAAGTAACGGTTCCTTGTGGAAAAGGTCACAGGAACTTCCCTCCTTACAATCCCCTTCTGTTTTGCCATCTTTCTCCTCTTGTTAAACTGCCATCTTAGATCTGCTGTTTCCTTGTGTGCTTTGCCTCGCTCAAAGTGTGCTCTCGGACTCCGCTTTTTATCCATGTGGGAAGGTTAAATGGATGTCAGGTGTGTGTGATGGTCACTAATTGCATGACCTTGCCTGACCATTGTATTGGGACACATCAGGTATATGGCTTGGGTATTAGTCAATTTTTCTCTCATAGCGGGCTGTCTGTAAGAAAGTGTTCGTGTTGTAAAAGGGGAGCGGGGGTTGTGTTCCTAAATATCCTACTTGGTAGGATGAGGTAAAGGTGTTACAGGGAAGGGGATACCGTGTCTCACCATCGGGTGTCCCACTCCAACTCCCCAAAGACCCCTCACCTAGGTGATCCTCCTTTACTGGTCCACCCCCAGGAGCTGGATCTAAAAGCGATGGCCCTGTCCTGGCCACCTGGGTGACAGATACTCAGGGACTAGTGGGTGAGACACCTTCTGGTTTCTCAGAATACTCACATCTCAACTGAACCACAGAATGCAGGGATTTTGAGTACTAAATCCCAGAGTAAACAGAAAAACCTAGTCTTGTCTGAAACAGTGCATGGTGGGATACAGTGTCCTAAATCAAGAACTGAATCCTAGAGCAATCAGAGAAAGTGAGGCCTAAGTAAAATGTTACATGCTGGGATACTGAGAGCATATCAAAATGAAGAATCTAGTATTTAGAGAGTTATTGCTCGCTAGGAATAGAACACTGCGGCTCCTTAGACAATCTGAGAACAGAAATTCTGACCATAATTTAGTACCATGAACACAGGAGTCCAAGAACCAGTGGTGGCTGATGAACCTTTTAAATAGTGGGCTTACATATTTTCCAAGAATATGCATGAGCAACCAAGTATAACGAGGGCACTACAACCAAACCAATAGAACTGTGTGGTAGGGTTCCTTCCCCAGAGAATTGTATTTCAAATACCAGGTTACAATTTTGCACTATAAAACACATTTTCTGTGATACATTTGGGTAAAAAGCAACACAGTTTACCATTGTTTCATAGGGTAAAAAATGAAAGGCATCCAATAGATCCCCTCCCACCAAGAATTCAAAGGAGCATTTCCCAATTAATTTTCCTGATGCCTTTCTACTCAATATATGCCAGTTCTCTGCCAGTATGAAAATATATTCATGCAGGCTCTGCCAATACATGTTGCTGCAGACTCCACCAATGTATGCCAGTATTACCACACAATATTATGCTGCTGCATGCTTTGCACAAAACGCCAATAATGATACTGTCAAAAAACATGTCCATACTGGCTGCACCAATGTAGGCTAGTAACCCTTTATAACAACACCCATCATGTTGGTATTGCGCATGATATCAGTACAAATGCCATGCCACTACAAGAAAACATGTCCATGGTGGCTGTGCCAATCTAGGCCAGTATCCCCATGAAATAAAATACATACTATTGCGTTTGCACATAATACCATTAAAAAAGTGATGCTACTGTAGAAAAACATGACTGCGCCAATGAAGGCCAACATCGCAATGTAACAATACTTGTCATGCTGGCTCTGACCATAATATCAGTAAAAATGCTATACAATTGTAAGAAAACATATCAATGCTGGCTGCACAAATGTAGGCAAGCATCCCCATGTAAAAACACTCTTCAAATTGGCTTTGACCATAATGCCACTAACAATGCCATGCCATGCTCACAGCGCCAATATAGAGCAGTATCCAGCATCCCCACATCCTCACATTTGGTTTTACCATAATGTGTTTGTAGTATCTATTTCCCACTTTCCCATCCTCTTGTTTTCCCCTCACTCATTGTCATTCTTTCAGCAGACTAAGATCGGGATACCACTGGCAGGGGCACAATATGGCACTCCACTGTCAATCATAGGGGCTCTGATACTACTGTGGTGGAGGTTTGGTGCAGCATAAAAGCATGTTAACGTAAGATAACATGCTGCCAGTAACAATGCCATAAAATACAAATATAATGTATCCATGCTTGTGTGTACTCCTCTGCCCACCACCCCGCTGGCTCCACACTGAGTCAGCAATTGGCTCCTCTATTCACATGTGCCATCACCCCATCACAACGGGCCTTGCAATCTCACTCACAAATGCCTCACACCACACGTTCATACACACATGTATGCTCCATACACTATACACATTCTCACATTCACACAAACTGATTCAAACAGCAATCATACATGCTAACAAAGTTTATTTTTTTAAAGGAAACTTTCATCATCTTTAAGATCCTGGCATTCTGCGCATTGTTCCTCGGATCTGCTCTTTTCTACAGTCCAAAGCTGATTGACACTTCCCTCCTAGAGTCCCTCCTCCAGCACAACCCATGGGAAAACATGAGATGAGCATTCAACTAGACACTCCTTAGGCTTCCGACAAGCTTTGATTTTTTACTGCAATCTAAAGACTGCAAGGATAGAGGCATTGCAGGCTTCCATTGGGAAATCACCCCAAATGATGGTCTGCAAGGTCTTTCTCCCTGCAGCCCAGAGACAATAATTCTGTCATGCAGAGCACGCACTGTTCATGATGGAATGAGTGATATCCGGCACATATTGGATAGAATTGCAGCCCAGCACCCATTATACACCAGCCGCTGTTGCCCAGCTTCCATAGATTGGCAAATGAAGATTTGTCCTGACAACCTCAACACTCTATAAAAAAGGGTTTTGTTATTTTTATTCTAAGGGTTTGCTACTTATCTGTTAAACTCTCTTTCCGCTGAGCCCTGTTACTTGTACCACACCATGATATTCTATCTCCTCCTGCCCTCTATCACTGCGTCTGATTTTGCTGAATACTTCTTTGCTAACATTTCTATCCTTCGTTCTTCTGTATCGCCATCCTCCACCTGCTGCATCTTACCGTGTCATGTTTCTTCTCCTCCACTCTATTCGCTAATGTCTATGTTCTCCCCTTTTACAGATTCAGATGTCTCCTCTTTTCTTTCTAAGGCAATCCTATCTCTGCTCCCTCTGATTCTCTCACTTCCTCTCTGATCCCTTCTATCTACCCTCTTCTTATTCCTTTTTCTTACTGGTCTTTTTAACCCTTCACTCTCTACCACTATCTTTCCTTCTTCCTTTAAACATGCCTCTATTCTACCTAGTCTGAAGAAACCTTACCATGATCCCTCTCTCCCTACTAATTTTCACCCTAACTCACTCTGACTTTCCCAATCTATTACAGTGCGTATTCTATGCGCATGCTTGCCCTCATATAGATGCTAATGCACTCCCTCCACCAATCGGATTTCCAACGTCGTCATTCCACTGAGACTGCCCTTCTTGCTGTTTCTTATTGTCTCATAACTGCTCACTAATTCAAACTTCCTTCTCTTCTCAAACATTTGGATCTTTTTGCTGCATTCGATAGTGTTCATCACACCATCCTCGTTTCCTCTTTTTAGTCTTGGTTTTTAGGGATTTTTTAGAAGGCTTCTGCACCTATTTTTCTGCTTGCACTTTCTCTGTCTCTTGGTTTACTCATTCCTCTTCTATGATCCCACTAACTTATGGTGTACCTCAAGGCTCCATCTTAGGTCCTTTAACCTTCTCCTTCTGTGTTATCCTGCTGGCATCAACTATCTCTTCCATCATATTTATGTGGATGACTCCCAGATCTTTCTATCATTCTCTTCTTTCAACCCTGCATTGCAATTTACTCTTTCTTCATGCCTTCTTGCTATCCAATAAGGATAGCTGCTCCTTATCTTCATCTGAACAATTCAAAAACTGAGGTTTTTCCTTCCTCCACTTTTACCCCCCCCTCTGCTTCCTCCCTTGCCATTTCCTCCTTCTTCCATTGCACCTTCCTCTGCTCTCCATAACTTAGGCATTACTTTTGATCCTTCTTCATCCTTTTGTCCACACATTTTTACCATATAACGATCGCTTTCAGTTCCACAACATCCGGAAGACTTCAATTTACTCCACGGAGTCTTTGTTTTCCTCTCTTATATTTTCCCATCTCTACTACTGTTCCTATACTCTTCCTGGCCTTCCTGCTTACAGGCGTGCCCCTCTCCACCCAGTTTGTAATTCATCTATTTGCCTGCTCTTCCATCTTCCTCTATGTGAACCATCTCCTTTGCCCTTCTTTCTCTCTGCTGGCTCTCTTTTGACGCTCATTTACTATTTAATTGCCTGGCCCCTGATATTCGCTCCCTAAGCAGCTGACATTGCATTGCCAGTGATCAGCACTGGTTCTATAGTAGGGAGCCACCTATGGAGCCATTCTTCGGGGAGTGGTAGGTGGACCCATGTTTGCCTTAAATTTAGGAACTAGAACTGTCTTAATTACATAGAAAATGCAGGTGTTTTACCCTATTGGGTGCATTTTCTGAGCCCCAGAGTGCACAAGTAAACCGTAAAAGCAAGGTATAATTTTCATGCGGCATTTCTATTTTTTGCAGAAAGGAGAGCAAATGCAAAGAGTAACGTTGATTTTGCATATACTTACTCTTTGCTTTTGCACACCCTTTTCTAAAAGTTGAAAATTGCATGCTGGTGACCTGCCAGCATGTACCTGATAAACCGTGTGATACCCAGCATGCAATTAACACTTTTTACAAAATGACACCCTTTGTCTGCTAGATTGACAGGGCTGCAACTTCAGTGCTTCTCAGTGCAAATTAATTAGGGAATTATGGCATAAATGTACATCTGAGAGGCAACATGGCAGAGCGTTTTGCAAATATGTATATAACTTGAAAAACATTTTTTACACAAGAGTTAAAGTTAAACCAACAACAACGTAAAGTCTACAAGCATCAGAAATAATAATGTTAACATAACAACATAATACACTTTTATTAATGAATTAAAATCAATATTATATCAAATGTCATGGTAATCTTAACTGGCCCTGTTTTTGTTTTACAATATTTTGTGTTTGCTCTAAATGCCTTATAATGCAAGTACTGTAATGCTTTGTGTGAATATTTGTTTTTAATAAAAGGTTAACCTGTTTTAATATATTTATGTGTTTCATGTGTATTGCATTTGTGCTGCCTTTGTTTGTATGTACAGCATGCATTATTTAATCAATTTAATTTAGCCTTCATTACATGTTTGTATTTTTTGTGTATCATGTAATGACTATAAATGTTGTGTATACATTGTTATTTGTAGAAGTAAATTTTGCTAAGCTTTTACTGAATATGATATTTGAATGCCTTTTTAGTTGATTAGTGTAGGTTGTCTTTTTATAATTGTATGTTTATTGTTTAATACGTTACATGTATTTACAACATGACATACACCATTTTAATTCATATTGTATATATAAAGTATGACACTTGAACACCTATGTATATTTTGTTATTGGAGATTTATTTTAGAAAATATTTTGTTGATTTCTTTCACTGCAATTGTTTGGTTTGGATCAATTACTCTTGTGTACATTACATTTGAAGTTTATTATGTAGTAATTTTGTATTACAAAAATATTGTAAACTTTCTTTTAACATGTTATAGGTCTACATTTAATGTATGTTTTAATGATATTACATTTTATACAATTACTGGCTTTTTTGTGTGTGACATTGGGCCTCATTACGAGGTTGGCAGTAGCCTGCGGTTTGACCGGTGGGTTGCCGCCAACCTTGTAAAACTGAATCCGGCTCCTGATTTCCCAGTGCCGCCGGGACATTGCAAATCCCGACGGCACGGGAAGTCAGGCGTCAGATTTTGTAACTCTCCACTCCAATAGAGTCCAATAGGACTCTATGGGGGTGGGGAGATGGAAGCACCGGCACTGTTGCTAATGGTGCAAGTACTTCAGTGAAAAGTCTGCCTACCGGGGCTGCAGCGCACGGCAGGTCAGACCGGCCGGGTGTGCCGACACCGGCAGGCAAACTCATAGTGTGGCGGTCCGGAAACAAGGGAGCCGATAATCTTACCGGCACCCTTGTTTCCAGACCGCTACACTCGTAATGAGGCCCATTTTATGGTGCTATTGTATGCCTTTAAGGTTACAATGTTTGATTTTCATATAACATTAATAAAGTTTAATATGTTGTTACTTTAACCCTATTATTTCTGATGTTTGCAGACTTTAAGTTTTTGTTGCTATAACCGTAACTATTTTATAAAAAAGGAAATGTCAAATAATTGTAACTTTTTTTACTGTTAGCTGATTAGTGATTTTGAGTGTTTGTTGTAACATTAGCGTGTGTTGTAAGAACATTTTGTAAAAGTGTATGTGGCATAAGAGCCTGTTGCACAACAGCGTATGTTGAATTGTTTGTGTTATAAGAGCATATATTTTACATTTCTGTGAGTTATAGGTGCATGTGCTGAAGGAGCATGTGTAGAAGAAGTGTGTGTTGAAGGAGCGTGTGCTGTAGGAGCATGTGTCATAATAGTGTGCCATAAGAGTGTGCATCACCAGATGGCATGTTATGGGAGCATGTGCTATAGGAACGCATGTCACATGTCCACATGTTGTATGTGCATGTTTCGGAGGTGCATGTTATGTGGTGCAGGTGCATGTTCTGTGGTGCAGGTGTGTTATGTGCACATGTTATAGGTGCATGTGTTGTAGGTTCATGTTGTGTAGATGCACATGTCATAGGAGAATGTATGAGATGTGTGGGTGATAGGTATTTGTCGTAAGACTATAATTAATAGCAGTGTATGTAGTAGGTGCACTCGTCATAGGAGTATGTTTCATGATAGTGTGTTGTAGGACCATATGTTGTAGATGTGTCATAGGATTGTGGTGGTAGGAGCACATGTCATAGGAATGTGTGTAATATAAGTGGGTGTCATAGGAGCATGTGTTGTAAGAGGCTGCATAGTAAGAGTTTGTGTTAGTAGTGTTAATATGCACAATGTTAATATTACAAATGTACATATAGGGTTTTAATATAAAATGTACCTTCATTCTACTCATGCATTGTTTGCCTCCTAAAGTGCACATTTTCAGATGAAAAGTGTACATTTATTCCATCACTTTAAAACTGACATCAGAGTCAGTTGTGACTTGTCTTTGATGTGAGCTTTTAGGAGATGTTAATTGAGTAATCTATGAACAGTAAAGCTCATATGCTCTGTGTACAGTTCATATGAAAAGTGTACATTTATTAAATCACTTTTAAACTGACATAAAAGTCAGCTGTGACTTGCCTTTGAGGTGAGCTTTTAGGAGATGTTAATTGAGTTATGTATGAACAGCAAAACACATACATTCTGTGTACAGTTTGTATGACTTGCCTTTGATGTGAGTTTTCATATGTTCATTTTGTAATGTGCTAACCGTAAAGTTCATACACTGTGCATATGTATTGCATACAGCATTGTATGATGTAGGCACCTGTGTGGTAGGGTTATGTGTTGTAAGAATGTGTGTCGTAGGACCTTGTGTTGTAGGAGCACATGTTGTAGGAGCACATGCTGTAGGAGCATATGTCAAAGGAGCATGTGTGTGTGTAATAGGAGCAGGTGTAGTAGCTGCATGTTTTATAGGAGCACGTATTGTAGAAGCACATGTAGGAGGGTTTGTTGTAAGAGTGTGTCGTAAGACGTGTGTATCATAAGAGTGTGTGTAGTTGGAACATGTGTCGTAAGAGCATGTATCATGCATCCACATGTTATGTGTAGTAGGTGCGTGTGTAGTGGGTGTGCTGTCATCAGAACAGTTATTATAGGAGAGTGGGTTTTAAGGTGGTGAGATAATTGGTTTGGGGGGATAATCCATGTGCCTGGATTTTCACTATATGTGAACTCTCACTTCATGACACCAAGATAGGACTGCCACTCTTCTACTTTAATGATCTTACCCTTACCAAGAGTAAAGGATGCACTTGATAGTAATTGCACTAATTCCCTCTCCTAGCCTTCCATCTTTATTCAACTTTTATACAGCCAACTCTTGGCTACTTCAACACTGACAAACAGCCTGGCGGACCGCTATAGCAGTAGGGCAACTTTCAACTCTACCTGAGGAACTATGGTCAACCCGCCAGTAGGGGACACCCAAGCAGTTCTTGGATCAAACAACCAAGTGCCATACATTTCCCAAACACTTCTCTCTGAGGTTTATAAATACTGCCTTTACAAGAAAATATTCATATCTATGAGGAATCCCATTTCAACATTTTTTTTGCATCATGATAATTTTTCGATCATTGCACCATTCAAATACAGATACACATAATGATACCACAATTTCCCCCATCCTCATCGTGCTCACTCCAATGTTTCTCAATGTATCTCATTGAGAGACATGCGTGTATCTCACTCGTCCTACACGCAGATGCGGAAGCCTACGCACAATAAATGTAATCAGTTTAGAGCCAAGCGCACCTTATAGCTACCTATCGCATTGAAGTGAACCCTTTGCGAGGCGAACGTCACACTGGAGACGAACTAACATTATGTAAATAGTGCAACAACTTCCACTGGCTAATACCAAGGGTATATTGTCTGTTATTACTAAGTCTAATACTATAATTATAAGTATAAAATCATGTTGCTTGCATTAGACAATCCAAGGCGAGCAATCTTAGAAACCCTGCAGCCTACATTGACATAACCAGATACATATGTAACCCTGCATGTCAAGCTTAGATGTGCATTCATACTGCCCCACTTGTGTTACACTATACCAGTGTATAGTTGAATTAGCCTATTAGTGTTATACTATACCAGTGTATAGTTGAACTAGCCTATTTGTGTTATACTATACCAGAGCACACATGATGCTTGTCACTACCTTCCAATGGCTCTCATGACTACTCTACCCTCAATCGCATGCTGGACTACCCAAAATACTTCACAGAATACCATGACTAGCCACTCCCATCAGGCAACAAGAGCTCTCCAGCCTAATACCCTACCTAACGTGACCATAAGAAATGCCCCATGTGACCTCTTGCACAGGAAACTCAAGTTACACTCAAGACTATCCAAACTATACGCACCACTAGCTAGGCTCTCGACTAGTCACACCTAGTACTCTAAAGATACCCTTACAAAATCGAGTACCACCTTTCAAAATACTAGCCTCGAGACAACTCTGAAACCATCTAAATTTAATACATGTCACACCACCACGACCCATTACCATAACAAAACTATGCCTACCTCAACATCAGCGTTTACTACCCATTCGCTCAAAGGAGCACTTATCAACTCAAGATCTTTAGTAGCACACGCTACAGAAATCGCTGATTTAATAGAAACAGAGAACTATGACTTCTTAGCAATCACAATTACACCAGGCAGCAGGCCCAGCTTTGATGATCATCATGCCAGCAGAGTATATGATCTTAAGAGAAGACAGAACTAACACCTGCAGTGGGGGAATAGCAATTATAGCTAAATCTACACTAAATATGATATTAGTAGCTCCAATGCAGGCCAACACCTGTGAATCCCTCAATGTAAAGCTACCTATCTCAGACTCACAAACTATCACTATACATCTAATTTACAGGCCTCCAGGCCCCATTGGCTCCTTTGAAGAGGACCTATCCATGATACTGTCAGACAACATAAAAAATGCATCCCATGTACTCCTAATAGGAGACATGAACTTAGGCTATAATGACCCTAATGATTCTCAAGCCACAACTATTGCCAGAACTTGGCTTCTCACAAAACGTTACTCAGCCCACCCATGACAAAGGCAGAACCTTTGACTGGGTGGTCGACTACAACTGCAACATCAACATCACTAGCGTTAGCCCCCAAGCTTGGACGGACCACTCGCGTATAGCCTTTACCAATGACTCTAAAATTAACTATGTACCAAACAACCTCAAAGCACCTGCTATGCCAAACAGAAATAAAAAGAACATAATTTCAGACAGACTCTTACCTCTTATACTTCCTACATTGAATTCACTTCCAGACTCACTTGATCCATCCACCTTAGTAAATGAATTTAATAAAGTTGTATCAGAAGCCCTCGATACTATTGCCCCTTTAAAAATGAGGAGCAGTAAGCCAAGAGCACATTTAAATGCCTGGTTCACACCTTATCTTAAGTCAATGAGAAAAGAAAAACGAAAAAGTGAATCTATCTGGAGGTTAACATCATCTGAGGTGAATAAAGTGAACCTCATTAACATCTCTACAAAATACAAAAATGAAATACGACGAGCTAAAAAAGAAAGTTTTGACAACAGGATACTACAGGCTAAATCAGATACTAAGGAACTTTTCGTTATACTAAAGAAATTAGAAAACACAATTTCTGCACCTGATAACTGTGTCAAAGACAAGTCATGGTGCGCTGACATACAAAAAGCACTTACTGACAAAATTGCCACTCTTCAAGTAAAAATTGACAAAAAAACCCAAAACGTACCAACCTCCACTACCCAATCTAGAAATGAATTGATCCCACCTAAACCAGAATTCCGCTTCAACTTCACTAAAACTACAATAATAGAAGTTGAAAAAATAATACTCTCTCTCAAGCCTTCTAACTGCCGAGGAGACCAATGTCCTGCCCAAATTATAAAAGACGCTGCAAGAGGTCTCTCACCATTTATCTCCAAGCTCATTAACGCGTCATTTACATCACCCACTATCCAAAGCAATCTTAAGGAATCCTGGGTCCTCCCTCTCCTGAAGAAGCAAACACTTGACCCTGCTGTTCCGACAAACTATAGACCTATTAAAACGGTGCCATTCCTCCTTCAGATATTAAACAAGGTGGCGTACTTGCAGATTCAGAGCTTCTTGGAACAGAACAAACTCCTGGGTACCCGACAATCAGGCTTCAGACCTCAGCATGTAACTGAAAGAGCACTTATCGATCTCGAGGCCCAGGTCGACGAGTTGAAAGATCAGAGCAAATGCCCCCTATTACTCCTCCTAGATCTCTCAGCAGTGTTCAACCTGGTGGACCATACTGTTCTTTGCAACCACTTAGAATCGGCTGCACAGTTCTCACAACACGCCAAAGCTTGGATTCAGTCTTTCCTGAGTGAAAGAACGATGAGAGTCTTCTCCACCTCAGATGCAGCGGATCCCATCCCCATTTCATGTAGTGTTCCGCAGGGTTCATGCATCTCCCCCAACCTGAATAATATATTTACCAAGCCCCTCTTTGATGATCTGGATTGTCTTGATGTCACCTACACAAACTATGCAGATGACCCTCAGATTCTCTTCCCACTTTCAGGGGATTACAACCAGGATTTGGCCTTGGTGAATAAGATATACCTCATCATCCAGTCATGGATGGCAATCCATGCCCTATGCCTGAATGATGATAAAACGGAGCACATCATCTTGGGGACCACGCCTAACATCAACAAACTTGGCCAGAAATACACCTCCTTCAATATAGATGGCAACACGATTAAGGTAATGAAGGAAGTAAAAACACTGGGTTTTTAACCTAGACTGTGGTCTCAACCTGACAAAACAAGTGAATGCCATGGCATCCGCCACGGCTTACATGTGTAAACTGATTAGATCAGCCAAACCCTTCATCTCAATGAGCAGTTGTACCACACTGGCAAGAGCACTTGTGCTATCTAAGTTGGACTACTGTAACACTCTCTATATTGGAGATAATAAATATATCACTCAGAAAATTCAAATACTCCAAAATAATGTCTTGAGAGTGGCACTAGGAATGACCAAAAAAGATCACATTTCCTCAGTGAGGAGAAATAATAATTGGCTATCTACCCTTGATAAAAATCAAGCTCCAAACTACCTCCCTAACTTTCAAATCTCTCATCAATGCAGCACCCCGTTACCTCACAGAGAGGTTCAACAAAAGACTTACAATCCGGCCTACTAGAACGATTTACACTAATTGCTTGACAGTTCTTCCATTCAAATTAGCTACCATTGGCGGAAACATTTTCCCTGACAAAGCTGCCCAAATATGGAACTCCCTGCCTCCGTGCCTGAGGGAAAACCAAACATACCGACATTTCAGATGCAACATTATCAACTGGTTTAAATCGAATGATCTCTAAATCTATACCAACGAGTGAAGGTTTTCTAACCTCCCTGGCCTTTTCAGCCCACTCCTGACCTCTCCCTTGCTTTAAAAGACCGTCATGATTTCCTTCTGTAGATATCACTGTATATTACCTTTCTTCTCGTGAAAATTGACTACATTGCCATCCTGATTAGGTATGTCTGCCATCCAATCCATGCTATGTACTATAACCTGTATGTTATATATCTCAGTAGGTAACATGTAATATGTAATTATGCCAATTCCATGTGCCTAAAATATCCTTTGTCCTGCACCCTGATACCTCCGGGTCTGGTGCATGCTACAAATAAAGAAAGACAGAAACAAACAAACAAATCCCTTAATTAGTCTTATCTTTAGTATTTAGTGTATCCTGAAAACACTTTCTTACTCTAAACTACGGTTTGTGTATTTCTGGCTTTGTCATTTTGCACCAATTTATGGGAAAAGGTCTTGGTGCCGTAAAACCACTGCAGCGGTGATTTGCATGGCATAAAACACACTTAAAATAATATAATATAACATGAAGACATAAAGGACATAAGCTGTGACAACACCGGCTCCCATCACCCAGGGCCAGCCAGCTGTAACCGCCTCTACACAGAACACTCACTCAGAATATTCCATCATCCACACATAAACATTCCACATGACATCTCAAGCTATCTCACCTCAGACAGGCACAATACAACAATAGATTTCAGCAAAACCAATACCGTCTCCTTCAGTTTCTGCATTTGGAACATTGCTCATAGAATATTGTATTGCTCTTATCTAATTTTCATACTAGCAGCACATCTACCATGTGGAGCAACTTTTTCTCCTACCTGTAATTAAGCCTTCAAATTCCGATTTTAGCCAAACATAGCTGATTTTCTATATCCACATTGTACATCATTGCAAGCTTTCATTATGCACACTTTGAACATAGTTTTCATTTTCCTTTAAGCTTCACATCATGGGCAGTTTCCATTATGTTTACTTAACCTTTCATTGCTTCGCCTTGACTCACTCTTCACGCTGGCTTTGGCTTCTGGGTCCAGATTTTCCAGTAAAAAGGGATGAAAATGCTCACCTTTCAGGAACAGTGCGTAGACCATGTAGCAAAGCTGCAGCCAGAGATGGACGCAGCAGTAAAGACTCTACAACTCTTCTACCGTCTGCTATTGGTTTGCAGTCTGGGATTAGGATTGTGGGAAGTTGCAGGACTTCGCTTTAGCACACTTTCTAAAGTTAAGTGCAAGACTTTCCAAATGTTGCAAAGTTGCTAGGTTTTTTATTCAGCACCATTAGTGCCTATAAAGTGGTTTTTGCGGACACTTAAATATGTATACTTGATTGTAAGCGTGATGAACGGTGATCTGGAGGTGATTCATTCCCCCCCATCAGCAGACAGCTGTAACAGAAGATCGTATTCCACTAGCACATTACCTGCTGAACCAGAGAGCTGGGTGAAGAAAACTAATCCTGCAAAACACTGCAAACATTCTTACACACAAACCAGTGACTTCCCGGTCAAAAGGATGATAGAAATGATCATGCTATGCACTGCTGGCAGTAAGCAGTCTAGACAGTATATTAATTCCACTTCCTGTTTGTCTATCTTGGCTGCCCTCAGCGTGAGATTGACTACATCCTTGGGACTGGAAGAATCTAGATGCATCCTTTGGTTGCTGTGTGATCCTGGCATTTTCTCATGCAAACATACATAGGTACTAACTAATTTTATTAGAAAAAAAATGGTTAATTATTGTAATGTGTTTTACTTTATATAATTTTCTGGGAGGGATGGAAACTGGGGTTTAAGACGCTGGGGTCAAAACAATTTTGATTTGATTTGTTTCTTAACTTTTATTTATACTAAGCAATAGAACAAAAACAAAACACAGTGAGTTTACAGAGTGGAAGGATGAGAGAGGAAAGGAGGCAGCATGCCCAATAGTTTTAACAAGTATAATCATGGCACCCTCCCGTTCTGTTGAAGGGGGACAATAACAGTAACTCCATCACAGGAGTTGACTTATTAGCACAGTACTTCACCCAACTGCCCTTCAGTTTAACAGTGATGGAAGTCCCCTCCACCTCCACATCCCATATGACCATTGTTCTTCGGACCTATGGGTACAACACAGAAAACAGAACATCTATGACCCAGATTTAAATGTTAGCTTGTCTTTGCAATGCATGAATGTTTAATGGGCACACAGAGTGATACACACAGAGCACAACAGAGGAATCAATGGAAGAGTGCATCAGCAATAGATTGACGGTGCAATGAAAGGATAAACTGTAACTGGGTGCCATTTTGTTTGAACAGATGTTAATTGTTCACTGTTCTGGGAGACTAACTACTGCTAGGCCCTTAGTATTGAGGAGCAAGGTAGGCCTGAGGTCTATATAGCACAGTATTATGTTTAAACATGGACAACAATGAAACATATAATATTGTGTTTCTTGTATATATTTAGAATACCTTTTAAATTTGTAAAAGAACATTGTGAAACATTTAATTCTATTTAAGTTATGAACGTTTCTAAAGTGTGCAAAACTAAATATTAATACATTTGACATTTTACACGATTGCAATTATTTCTTTGGTAATTTGATTGACATTGAACGTGTGTCCCTTAATGTAAGAAAGAAGTTGATATTATATCATCAATTATTAATTTTGAAAATGTGGAGCCTGCTGGTTTTGAACTTGTGGTGATACACAAGTTATTGATAGCCTTATACTTCTCCTGGGATTCTGGTAGCTCTGGATCTGCTGTGGGGTTAGAGCAGTGTTTTACTGCAGCAAAGAGGATTTGCTCCTGTAAGAGGCTGCTGTGATGGTGGCGTGGTAATAAGTAGCCTTGGCTTTAGATACCAGGTTCTGCCATTTGGAATGTAAGTCCATGAGAGGTCGAAGGTCCTCTGGTTTGTGGGACTTCCTCAACATTTCTCAAGTGCTCTAATATACAGTTGGATGATAGAGAGCTCTTGAGTATATCAAAGAGTAGATAGTTTGGTTCGGACACAGCCCCACTTTATCAGAGCAAAAGTACCTGTAAACTCGAGGTTTGGCTACATTTTTCTAACAGTGAGATGACATTGGCAGAGGTGGTGAAGTTGCAGAAACTATTAATTAGTGCCTCTACTGGAAAGATTTTGAGTGAGAAGTGTTCACCACGGGGCGTTAATCCTGACCCCTGTGGGCTTTCAGTGGGTGTTATTAGAAGAATATGATTGCTGCATGGTTTGTTCAGTGAACCACAATGGAATCTTGGAATCTACACAACTTGGACGGGGGAGGATGAGATGATGTCTAGGGTGTTACCTCTAATGTGTGTGGGGGCTAGTGTGCGTTGGGTCATGCCAGAATACATCTCTGAAGTATTTGGTTGCTTGGGTCCTGGGAGGTTAAATTCTACAAAAAAGATTTTGGTCATGTGAGCGAATGAAGCTGTAGAAAGTAAGTCGATAATCTCATCTAGGGAGGTAGAACACCTGTGAGGTGGTCTGCAGATAATGTAGCAAGTGGCAGGGTCTTTGTGTGATAAACGGAATTGGCAAGTGAGAATTTCCACTGCATTCAATGGTGTATTGTCAAGACCAGTCAATGTTATGGCTGTCTGCCACCCCTCCCATTGTTTTCCCTGACTGGTCAACATGTTGGATGCTGCATCTGGGTTGAACAAGGACCTCAACGGTGTGGGAGGAAGTTGGAGTAAGCCACATTTTAGTATTGAAGATAGCATCAAGTTTATTGGCGGTGATAAAGTCAAAATGTCTGATGCGCATAGGAAAGCTGAGTGGACGTCAATCGGAAACAGGAGGGTATATGCCATGATATGGAAGGGCAAAGGTTGATGAGGGGGAATTGGAGATGGTTGAATGCGTTAGATGTGCAGTTTGGACATGTGCATTTGCCCAGGCAGTCCCAGGGAATGTGGATAAGAACTGGGTTTGTGAGAGACACATGGTTATGTCTTACTGGCAGGGAGGTGCAGAGGGATCAGCCTTTGGCCCTGAAAGGCTCTGACAGGCACACATAGGTGGTGTCTTGATCTTTGTACATGCTTTGCTGCGGATGTTTGGTGATGATGACACCTCGGGCATACTGCTTAAATGAAACCCGTGTTGGCCGTGGTTAGTAGCAAAAGGCGGGAAGAGCGAGATTATGTGACCTGCTTTTACCATGTCTGCTGCTGGAGGCTGGATTGGCTTATGCTGCAGGTGTCCCGTAAGTAAAGCCCAATAAGAGCGTGACCAGCAGTCGGCAGGCAGAAGGCGAGAATAGCGAGAACATGTGACCTGCTGTAACTGTGTACCGTATATTAACTTTTGGTATGTTCTCAATTTCTTATTCCCATTAAGTTCTGAGTTTGAAATGACCACTACAATTGGCTTTTTCAGTAATCTTTCAGTAAACTTGATATGTTCAGTATATAGCAACCATGTAAGCTTGACATTCCCAGCAAGCTCTGTTTAACATTCTCAGTATTTTTGCAAGAGGTGTGAGAATCCCTCTACTGAGACTGAACATGGCCAAATGACCTGTCCTATGGGATGGTGGCCACCCTTGTGGGTGACACTGCCATTCCAGGTAAGTCAGTTCCACATTCCTTGTAAACATCCAGCGTGTCACTACGAATATGCTCTCAGTTTGCCATTGCCCATAAAGCACCTAGTTCATGCAATCCCAGTATACTTCACAAGAAAGAAATCCCATATCACACCTAAATATAATGGAGCAAGCTTGTGTTGGAGAACCCTGATTGTGCTGCTCAAACTGAAAATACACAGAGTGTATCCATACGCCATATTGCATATACCAGAAAGCTTTGTCATGAGCCTTGCCAGCCATCACACTGGGATAAGTCTTATCAAGAGTACTTCAGATCGCATTAGGGGACAACAGCTTTGCTGTTGGCACCTTGAAACAAGCCCTGGCTATATGGGAGAGAGCTCTTGAAGAATCTAATCAGACACAAGGAGGGACACAGTTCATACATGTCAATCGTCCTCAGTTAAGCGAGAGATGTCTGATTTGTGTAACTAACAAGTTTTGATTCATCTATTATTTTAAAAATAAACATCATCCCTTTAAAATATCACTTGTCCTAACGAAAATCAATGAATAAGTACAGTCATCCCTCTTTTTGTCTACAATTCTCCCATTAGGTTCCTCAAATGTTAGAACGTAAATCAGAGAGCACTGGATGGCACATGTGGGGCTGAACGGGGTATGAGCCACATTATGGGGTCTGTAGTCCATATAGCAGTTTACAAAACGGGACCTTTATCCCTGCAAAATGAAGCTTATAAATACCCTTCTTCCCACCGTCCGAGGTCAGAATCTTTTACCTATGCTTCACCCTCTAAATTTCAGACCGAGTCGACTGGGGCCGTTCTTTCTCTGTTCTTGCTCCTGTACTATGGAATTCCCTCCCGCTAGCTCTTAGTTTTATCAGCAATTATCTGGAATTTTCAAAAGGAGTTAAAGAAACTCCTTTTTCCTCAGTAGGTGGTTACTCCCAAAGTGTCAGTTTGACTGCGGTGGGAGGCTGCTCAGGCAGTGGCAGTGTTCTTTGCCAGCAGAACAAAACCTTCTAACATCACATAACAAGGAGTCACTGGTCTGGGTGAAGAACAGATATCCTAAGGTTATGATGATGATGACAAACAGTAGTTGTTTGCCACCCTCGTCGAAAGTACGCATCCTCCCATTGGACCTCAGGAAATCCGAATACGCATCAATAAATCCAATGGTAGTCTTGGTCTATGTAAATCTTTGTGTTCATACACACAGCTAGGCACGTAGGTAGAGGGGGTCATGTGGGGGCGGAGTTGAGGATGAGAGGGTGCACAGGAGGAGAGGGACAATGGAAACACAGCTCAGGCAGATACATATTGGTTGGTGCAGAATGAGAATAGGAGAAGCAGGGCAGAACCTAGGTCAGGAGGGGTGTTATTGAGGTGATATGCCCATCGGTGGCGGGCCCACCCTGTAGGTAACGGCCCGCCACCCAAGTTAAGGGCCAGGGCACTGCAAGGGTACCTTACCAAGGGTGGCAGGCCATTACCTACATGGTGGGAATGCAACTGAGGGGCATATTGCAATTAGCACCCATGTAGTGCGCTACATGGGTGCTTATTTCTTTATTTTATTTTAAAAGGTGAGAATGAGGTGTCCCGTTCCCGGAGAGATAATACTACACAAACATGGCTGCCTTGGAATTGGAAGGCAGGACTCCGTATGGAGCCACTCTTCCATTTCCATGGCGGCTTCACTGGGACAGGAGCTGCGCCGGAAGGGACGTACTGCCACAATCAGGTAAGTGGGATGGGGGGAGGGAAAGAGAAGTAAAAAAAGCAGGGTCAGTTGGGGGAAGATGGCAGGCGTGGGATCCGGCCATCAGGCGGCTTGGAATGCCCGTGCTCCGAGCTCCTTGATTTGCTGGTGCCCCCACCCAGGGTGCTAATGGCTAATATCGAAATTTGAAGGTTTAATTACAGGTAGGAGAAAAAGTTGCTCCACATGGTAGATGCGTTGCTAGTATGAAAATTTAGATGAGAGCAATACAATATTCTATGAGCAATGTTCCAAATGCAGAAACTGAAGGAGACGGTATTGGTTTTGATGAAATGTATATTATGTTCTTATAAATTGTGTTGAGACTAGTCTGCCTACACTTGTTTTGACCCCCACCGGGTCTTTCTCAAGGCAAGACGTGCATATTATGTTCCTGTCAAAAAACGAGACTTTCGAAAACTGGCGCTTGGGACGGTGGATTCTGTGTATGCGCGAGTGCGTGATTGTTCCTGGTGATTTTCCTTTAGAAAGCCTGTGTTGGCTATGTTGAGCGGGCTGCGTGAAATATTACGTGCATCTGTGTCATGTCCATATTAGGAGGCCTATATCCTGGGATCGAATCCAGACTTCCATTACCGCTTCAAGTCTTGGGTAGGTATGTTTCAGTCACATGACCTTTGTTCTTGATTCAGGCTTCTTTGTTCCCAAGGACTTAAAATGACTGCAGCTGATGAGGGTGATATTGGATGGGGGATTCAATATTGTAGGTATGCGACTCAGAGATTCTGGTAGGGTTGGGTAAGAATCTTTCTCGTGTCTGGTATGCCTTGCTCAGCCATTGATCCTTCTCTGTCTGGTATTCTCCACACCACTAACAAAGGCGATGGGGCAATTTCATGACAGGCCTGTTTCTTTTAATGTCTGGTAGATCTTGGGAACAGGCAATCCCATATCAAGTGGGCATAAGTCAGCCCTTCATCCCTCTGAATAGTCAGCCCTTCTTTCCCAGAATAACTAGAAGTGGTGAGGGAGTCAGTCGTGCATGAGATGTGCCTATCTTAGTATTTCATCCTTCTCTCAGTAATACCATGACAACCACTGAAGTGGATTATATGGACCTGTGATATGTCCTTAGCGGTCGTCAGGGATATTGCAGATTCAGTCACCCCTTGTGTACCCATTCATTCATCATTTAAGGGTGATAACATAATGACTAATACGTGTGTACTATTGATTAGGGCACTATGATAGCTTGCCGGTATTCCTGAAAGGCTGTCGGGGCTAAAGAAGAGTCAGCCACATGCCAGGTTTTCCTGGCATACTCTTTATTTGTCTGAATGTTATAACATGAGTTTCATTAAGGTAAATACTATTTGATAGGGATATTTCAAAACAACCAAAGACCTGTGAAAGGGATCATAGAGCTGGAGTATAGTCATCCCCCTTGAGATGTGCACGGTTCAGCCTTTTGTCCTTCCGAGGGTGAAGTGCAGTGAGATTTCATGACATGTTGGATTATCTGAAAGCAGGGTGGTGTTGTGCCAGCATCTGTGATGTACCATGAGTGCCTAACTCAGCCTTTCATCTTTCTGGGGACATTAAAACACCAACAAGAGCTAAAAGGTTGGCAGGGCTGGGGACAGAACCAGCCACTCGGGTGAGCGGATGGGAGGGCATACTGAAGAAACAAAGATTGGCTTCAAGCAGACCAGGGCAGGGTGGCATATTAGGTCGAGGATAGTGAAGGTTGGAAGTGGCATATATTATGTTCCTGGTGGTAGGGACATTTTATATGTGGCTAGGACCCCAGAGTACATAGCCTTGGGGAGAGACTGTGTATTAGATGGCACCATGTAATCCCAAACTGTACCATCTCTCGTTTACCACCAGAGTCATAAACTACCACATCTGGAATAGGGTACAGTGGGAAGCCCCACCGGCACTACAGTCGACCACACTGGAGCAGGCTTCCTTTTCTAGAAGAGTACACAAGTACTACATTTGGCATCAGTGTCCAGGTCCCCTTCCACCTGAGCTACGCTCCGCGGAGGGCCTTGGACTGTCATCGTCAGCTAAATTCGTTAGCCAATGGAAATCTAACTGTTCTCCCCTTCCAGGCCCACCCTTTGAATCCCTCACACTGTTTCCTGCCCTGTGCTGTGTACGCTGCATCATGTGTGTGCCGTATCCGGTGCTGTCACACCATTTATAGGCTGAGCTGGGGAAGCAGGAGCGGACGTCCTCTGTGCACTGCATGCTACCCCCTGAGGCAAGCAACTGTCCACTACTGGCGTAATAGAGCCCGGCGGGAGGCGTGGGAGAATCCATGCAGAGATTGATAGACTTTCTGCAGGGCCACTGGCATAGGAGTTGTGGGGCATGAGGCGATCAGACATAAAGAGCTGATGTACTTTCCACAAAATGGGGCGCATTTGTCATTCTTAGGAACAGAAATAAACCTTAAGAATGGCGTTTGACTCTATAGATCGACATTTTCTATGGAGAAAGCTCCAGTCTTGGGATTGTCCCTCGCCTCTGTTAAAAAACATAAAAGATCTCTACAGTCAAACGTCCATTCAGGTTCGTTTAAATTGATCTCGGCAACTCACGCAACCGATACCCACGTTTCAGGGCTTGTAGCAGGGGTGCATATTGGCCCTCGCTTTATTTAATCTGTTTGTTGCAGATTTGGGAAAATGAATGGCTGTCCGATCCTATGGTTATTTTATGCAGATGATCTGGTCCTGCTGGACCAGGCACCAGTAGGCTTGCAAAGGCAGCTCATGATGCTGGAGTCCTATGCTGGATGGAATGCTTTTAGGGTTAACACAGAAAAGTCCAACATAGTGAAATGCAAGCCGCTAAGGAGCATAAGAGATGAATCCTTTAAATGGTTTCTCTACAACTCCTTAGTGGTTGTTGACGAGCATAGATATTTAGCGGTTTGTAGAAATGACAGTTTTAACAAAGCCCTCTATATAAGTTAGCTCCGCTTCAAGTCCAGGACCGCAGCCCTTAAGGCACGATTATTTATCGAAAGTGTGGCCGTTACTCCATCTGCCCCCGTTAGCCTTCTAAAAACAGAAAGTGGTGCCGACACTTGTTTATGGTGTTGAGTCAAAGTCGGACATTAATCAACTGTATTGGAACTTTATCGAGGGGATATTTTGGAAAACAGATCTCTCTTTACCTCAAAGCGTTCCAATCCAGATGAATCAATATGAGTTGGGATTGCTCTCCCTTTCCATTATGGTAAGATGGAAATCTTTGGCTTTCCTGAGGAACTGTTTAGTAGCTCAGCCTAATTCCATGCTGCTGCTCCTTAAGGGAATGCTTCCTGCTGAGTCAGATCAAATTTTGTCTCAGTGAAAGGGAGAGTGATGTCTTTGGCTGACATCTCCTTGGACAGACTGCTGGAAAATCCTGACAAGGCCAAGGAGAATCTTTGGCCACATGATTGTCGTGAGATGCAAGCCCAATGTTGGACCAATAAGGTTTATGAGAATTTCAAAAGCCAGGCAAAGGCTCTTAATACCCTCCCAAGGTACCTGGGAAAGTTCCCTAGCCCTATTAATCACAATGGTTTTCTTAGAGTGCGCCTAAATGTATTGCCCACCAAAGAGGTTCAGAGAAGACAACTGTGGACTAAAGAAGAATGCTGTTGTCGTTTTTGTAAAGCCGCCTCCGAAATTGAACCACTGAGATATTTGTTGCTATCTTGTCCTTGTCTGGAAGATAAAAGAGTTTTCTACATTTTTTTGTCCGTATAGAACTTCAAAAGAAGAAGCTGTATGGCCCGTTCTATTCAGTAGTCAGCATGTAACTCTAACCGTGGCCACAGTCAAGCTTCTTCAATTTATGGGCCTCACAAGTTAAGATAACCTTTTCATTTTACATTTGATTTTAAGATAATTGGCCCACATCATTAATTATTCGTTTTTCTTTGTTTTTTTTTTATGTATTCCATGAAATTTAGATATTAACGTTCGTACTAGGAAAAATGTAATGTATTCTATGTAATGTATTTTATGTGATAAAAAATTATGTTGATGTATTCTAGAAAAACATTTTGTAATCATGGATTGCAAAATTGTATGCTATATTGTAAAAGTTGAATATATCAGTCACATATAATTAATTCATTTTTAAAAAACGAATGAATTTGATGGATGTGGTGGACGGCTTCATGAAACGAAGGAGGCAGGTTGGGGGGCAGTGTTGCACCGTCTGGGGAGGGTCTGAGTAAGTAGACTATAGAGAGCAGACAAAACAGAAGAAAGTGTCAACAAAGTTGGAGCTCTAAAGAAAACGATAAGAGAATAGAAGGGTTTGCAAAAACAAGACAGAAGAACAACTGTTCTTGGTTCGAGAGCAGGCAGGTATGAGCAAAAGAAAGAAGGGAAAACAGAAAGAATGGTCAAAGAGCAAGGAGGTAGAAGGTACAAAGAAAGACAATACATAAAAGAAGAGGAGAAGAGAAATGAATGACTAGCAAAGTAAAGGGGTTGAAGGATGTTGTAAAATATTTTAAGCTGTCCTGCTTTGAATAAAACAGCCTTTCATCAAAAGATTGAGGCCAGAGAGTTTTAACTTGAACCAATCTCTAACAATGGATGGACTGGTGCCACTGGCACCAGGGCCAGCTGCGCAATCTTTGTGGTGGAAGTAACTACTATTCCTTCTCACGTTTGGCCAAACCATGCGGTATGTGGAATGCAGCACCTACCAAAGAACATGGAAGTAGAGACCAGCCTACATCTTCATATCGGTAGCAACTCAATAATAATGCGTGTTCCACATGTTTTAAGAGGCAGTGGAAAGAGACAACAAAAGAGTCCTCTAGCCTTGAACGAGTTCCAATCTCTGCTTTCTGGAATGCAAAGCATTCTGGAGCCGCTGCTACACCAGTATGATTGCATTTGAGGTCCCCCTTGGGAACCACTGCTTCCAAAGTTAACAAGCATTGGTAATGCCAACAGTTTGGGCTTTTTTGTAGGCATGGGCAAGGCACTTGCCAGGCACTGCTGTAGTGGTATTAACTGGCAATTGATGGTAGCAGGTGCCTGACAAATGCCTAATACTTATACACAAGCCAAAACCGTTGGCCTTGCCAATGCTTGTTTTTAACAGGACTTTAGTCAAGGACATCCAGAGTGCTTATAAATCGAGTGGTTGGAGGTAGATGTGGTAAGACATGGTTATTACATAAGTTGCACGTTTACAACTCCAATTAAGTCATAAACTCTCAGAAGACTGCTTTGAACAAACACTGGCAGGCCCTTTGAGTGCAAAGTTTGATGGTAAGGCTTGTTTAAAGTGAGCTCAAAGCATACCCATGTGGAGGTGTTTTAAGTGAGGCATGGCAGGAACTGGGTGGGAATGGCCATAGGGATTAGCATGGCCGTGGGCAGTCAATAGGTGGCCAAATAACCAAACACCTGAAGGCTCTGTGTTCCTCCTCATATGCGATTTCTCCCTATCTGTACTCTAATGCAATAGTTTTGGCTTATAGGTATCGCAAGCAAAGCCTAATGGCAAAAACTGATAGGGGAGAGAGGAATGAAGTCATACGCGGGAATGTACACATGAACTCCAAAAATAGAGTCGAATTTAGTTATTAACCAAAGAAGGCTTCCCTGATACAATAGGGACTTGAATTCCTGAGGTATGCGTGTACCCACAATCACCCAAGAGATATAAAAAGCCCCATTCCGTACCAATTTTTGACATTTCCATGCAAATTAGCATTTTAAACTGTTCCAAAAGCTGAGCAACACATATTAAATATCTACCCCATAAATACCTGTATAAAATGATAGGATATAAATAGAGAACATCACGTACTTTAATAACCACCTAGCAAAATCTTTTACATTTGGTAAAAATAGATCTGTGAAAAGACGCTTTGCTGAACACTTTCTATTTTTGCTGAAGTATAGGTGAGGCAGTTCCTCTTTGTATTAATTGCAATTAAGTAGATTTCTGCGAGTGGGTTCACGTACAAGTTTAACAGTCTCCAGATCCCTCCAGCAATTTCATTTGCTACAAAGATCGTTTTTTAGACTGGGGGTTTTCTATTCGTTCTAAAACGGCGGGCAAGCACTGGCTCCCATGCCCATGGCCTAGTGCATACTCTATGTCCTGTTATAAAGCTTTCACTGTGCCAATCACGCTGCAGTGGTTTTACAGCACTGGCACTTTATCCCTGAATTGAAGTACTGTTCCCCAGCCAAAGATAACCAGACCTTACTCCGGGCCTCATCACGAGTTTGGCGGTAACCCTTAAATCCAGCGGTAGCGCTATTACCGCCGGATTTAAGGGTCTGCCAAATCAGGGCTTCGGCAGATTTCTCCCCAGCTCTGGGCTGGGGGGAAATCCACCGAAAATTCGCGCTCATACCACCGGTGGGAAATCTGCCGGCGGTATGAGCGCAAAATTTCCCCATTGAGCCCAATGGGGAATGGGGCATTCCCGAATGGGCTCAGTGGGGAATGGGGACTTCCAATATCGCCAAACCCGTGATCCGGCGCTAATAGCGCCGGGGGTTTGGCGGTAGGGCAGATAGCGCCAGCGCTATTAGCGTCGGCGTTACCGCCCAACTCGTGATGAGGCCCTCTGTGTAGAAAGAAGGGAAAAAGGGCTAAGGTGTGCGGGAACAGGACAGGGATGCACAAACCAGCAAATTGGTTTAACACGATGGGGCTAGAGTCAATTAAACATACCATTTAGTCACAAACATAAGTGAGCCTCGAAGTTTATTCCAGGGTGGCCTGAGCATCCACCAAAAGATTACTCACCAAACACTGGTGCTATCCAGCAACAACAATGAAGAGCCTTAGGATTACCAGCAAATAGCACCAACCTGTAGGGTAGATTAGTGCGGTATCCAGTGATAATGTCCCCTGATATATGGTCGCCATACATGATGTCACTGGAAAAAGGTTGTGGCAACATTATATATGGTGACCATATGTATGAGGATAAAGAGAGCAGGGGTTGCAGGGCCCAGCTGCCCTTGAAAAAAACAGCTTTTGGGGGTTGCAGGGTTGTCCCCCGCGTGTTCAATGTGATAATTAAAGTCCCTGCAAAAAAACAGCGATTTTTTGGCGACTTTTTTGCCAGATTACATTTTTGAGAGTACATTATCACATGGAACAAATTAGCATATAGGGCCTCATCACGTGTTGGGCGGTATCCCGACGGGGATACCGCCCAACTTTATATGCGTTACCTCCCACCTGTCCGGCAGTATTACCGTTGGATCACAGGTTAGGCGGTAAACGTTATTCCACATTCCCCATTGTGTCCTTTTGGCGTATTTACCACCGGCAGTATTACTACGTGGTAATTGCACTGAAAATGGTCATCTTTCCAGCGTGTTTACCTCCAGCTCTGAGCTTGGGTTAAACACGCCATATTCATGTTTGGGCAGACCCTTCAATGCGGCAGTAACCCCATTATCACTGCAGTTAAGGACAATCGCCCAACTTGTGATGAGGCCCATAGTCTAAATCACCTGCTCAGAGAAGCAGGGAGCACAATGTGCTCCTCCTGCCAATGTCATATCCATGTTCTCTCCCCACACCTGCTGTCTGTCCCTGCAACTCAGCACTTGTGCTTCACTCCTTCACTCCTGATGCTTTCAAGATGCTGTAGTTTCCTGACACTTCTAATGCTGCCTCTCAGCATCACTCCTGCCGCTCAGCAGGAATGGGGCAGCACCGGAGTAAGTGCTAGGTGGAGATGTGATACAGAGAGCTTGGAGTGAATCCTAACTTCAAAGTAAGGAGGGAGCTTATGTGGGAGTTCAGTTAGAGCATGTCACTCACTGATCGTGCAAGGCTCACCCTGTTCTCTAATCACAGGTATAGAACCTAAGACTGCAACGAACAAAGCCCAGTTGACTGGGTGCAATGGACATGGGCAGACAGGCACTCCCAGCAGAAGGAGTGAATATTGCAACAACCACGTCGGTCAGTGAATTTTGACATGCTACTGTGCAGGAACAGAACTCGTCATATGTCCAGCTGGAATAGGGAGATTTTGCCGCAGGAGATTTCATCGAATTAGAATTCATCAAAGTTTTTTTAACTGATTTTGCCCCAAATATATGTGGGGGTGTGTTTAAGCTAATGACTGATGTAGCGGGGCTAAAGGGGGGTGGCCGCGGGGAGAGCGTCTCCCGCCACATATATTTGTGTAAATGTCTACCACTAAAAAAAAATTGATGAAATGAATCTGTTAAGAGTTTCAATCAGGTGATACACCCTGGCCGCATCCTAGTATGCAGCGCACAGCTGAAATGCTGATTTTATTATATATATAGGTTCAATATTTTGAGTGATATACCACTCATATCATACCCCTTCTGAAATACCCCAGGTCACCATGGACCAAGAATCAGGCTGGTTGGTAAAGGTAATATTTATTTATGTATTTCAAATTCAAATCAACATATATTTTTAATAGGGAGCAGCTATCACCAATGTGGTGAGAATAACAAATAAGAAGGTATATAATGCACTTAAATTCACTCTTAGCAACACAAAATATGAAACACCAGAGAAAAGAACACTTTTGACTTGTTTGGAAAGATAGCACTTAAGTTAGGATTTCCCACTGCAATATTCCTCAACCCACAAATACAAAATTCCAGATAGATGTAAGGAAGCAGCAGGGAATCAGGAATAAGGAATGGAATGCAGAATTCAAATCCAACCTGGCCTCCCCTAACAAGAGAGATAAATGGATTGGAAATCTTACACTTTAAAAGGACATTTCAGAAATGGCTGGGTCAAACAATGAATGTGTGCAAAAATTCTTAAATCAATACAAATCTCTATGGGAGCAACATTGTAAAGATACTAACAATCATGAGCTATAGTTTGAGCAAAAGTAAACACTTTGAATCTGAACAGAAGGTTGAAAGTAATTTCAAATAAAAATCACACATGTAAAACTTTGCAAAATTGTGGATTCTCGCCTAAAATTAAATACACAGATTGTGAGTGCAGTTATTGGGTTGGGATGTAGCTACAGGTCTTAAGTATAATCCAGAGTTAAAATGAAGTCTCTAGCTATTAAACTGAGGAAGATATGCAATGTTGAATGAAAGGCGATTTTAGAAAAATCAGGTGGTGAAAAAAGAAAAGAAACTCAGTTTGGACAAGAAAATATTTACCATAACTTTACTCTATGCTAGAGCATTCCGCCCAGAATACCAAGGAGGGACACAGTACGCTCTAGAGTTGATTCATGACTTCAACACCAGATCCCCAGCGCCCACCCTGGCGGAACCAGTCAGATCACTCGAAGTAGGATGATGGTTTAAGATTGACACAAGATAAAAATGACTAAAGAAATGGTGCTTAGCAAGATAAATCAAAGACAGGATTGCAATAAGGATTCTGACAATGTTACAAGTTATTAAGATAGGGATAGGATGGTTTAGAGATTGTTATAGGACAAGGCAAGGCAAGGTATGCTCTGATTTTCTATGATTCCTATTAATACTCACAGTCCACTTTAATTTCGGATTTTGGACCATCAAGGGTTCTGGTCATCACACGGATCGGGTCTAACCAAGGACAGCTGGGCAAATCTGGCAGGACAGGATCATCCGGGAGGTTTTGGTCACCGGACTGCACTGGACTGCACTGGACTGGCCCTTCTGGTTACTGTAGACTGGAGATCAGTGGGATGGCAAGTTTGCAGGCATGCATCTAGTAGTAGCAAGCCAGGTTGGATCAGGATGCTTCCCTTGGGTTTTTGGGATTTTTAGAATTAGAGGCCTAGCTGAAAAGGGGTTCAGCAATACATAGGCCTTGGCTTTGCAATGAAATCTGAAATGAGGATCAAGGAGGATGAAGAAATCAGGAACAGGACTCCATGCAGGAAATCAGGAAGTAAGTCAGGAATCAGTGTGTGAGTGTGTGCTGTCAGGTTCCTTATTTATCATGCCAAATAATATCACTGCAGTAAGCTTAGGTAGAAGTCTCCTCCTAGCTCTTCGCTGATTGGATCACAGAAAAGGATGTCATGTTTATGGGATGATTTTTACAATGACTAGAAACCTCCCCTAGCCACTGGAACCAAAATCTCATTTTACTACAAATACATATTTATACAGTCATAACCTCTGAGAAAATCAGATACTCAGGTTACATATTGTGTGGGTCACATTTCAATCCAAACCCCAACTCTGTGGGACCTGGTTTAGCCTTTCTGCTACATTTTGGCAATTTTAAGAATGAAAGATTTGGCCTAAAATGTCCCAACTTTGTACACAGATGCACATTTACCCCACGGGTGTGTGTACAAAATGTTGTGTTCGCAATATGAATACTTTCCCCACAATCTGTCATTCTTTACAACTTCTGTTCCTTGTGCAGTAATGAGTTCTACCAAGTTTTCAAAGAAAGAGAATAAAATTAGATTTAAAACTACAAACGTTTCATATTTTTCCTCATTCTTGCTGCAAAGTTAAATGTCTTTAAAGTTCAGTTACAAAATAGGCTTTTTAAACCAACAGGAAGTCTATTGTCACATCATCAGTTTTTTTTCTTTTCCCCAACTGTAAGCAAATGTCAATTCCTTTGAAGCAGGATGAGGGGCCTCTCTCTTGATTGAAGTTTACTGCCCCTCCCACTTGACAGGTGAGAGTCATAGCCTGCTATTGTCCCAGCCTGGAGCAAAGACAAATGTCTGATGACGACTTGGGAAGTCCCTTTGCCCCTGGTTTTCAAAGCCTCCATGCTAGCAATTAGCCACTTTCCTGTTCCAGAAGTTTATGAGATGTCACCCTTTCTCAGGTCTAGCAACTGGGAGAGCAAGTTTTTTTTTTTATATATAGTTTGACAACTCAGCCTGGGTTTTAGCTTTGATTTTCTCTTTTTAAATCTTTACTTTAAACCTATAGAATTAAAACAGTTTATAGATGCATTTTTATCAGCAACAATTCCTTTTACATTTCTAAGTAATCAAGCCTTCACACAACAATGTACTTTAACATAGGCGATTTTCCCCCTTCAGTCAGGAAAAAGCACAACTTACTATTTCTTTAAATTCGGTTTTTATCTCCAGAAAATATACACTTTCTATAGCTACAGTTCTTTTCTTGAGTGTTGGAGTTGTTTTGCAGCATGGATACAGTTACAGGCATCCATTTAGAGTCTTTCTCTGGACAGCTGATTCTTGATATTGTTGCAAAGAAATAGACGCGTTCCCCATGTAAAATGAAAACGAAGCCCCGGGTTGATTTTTCAAGGATACATTTGCCAGGAGCTGTCATTCAAATGAGGCCCGGTTCCTCTGAGATACAAGGGATGATCCTGGGCTTTGCAGGGCCTTTTTACTCACAGTGGTTCATGGGAAATTGATGAATTTAGTGCCAAGCAGCACTTTTAAGGTTGAGAAAGTGTCATTTTAAAAAGGCATTTTGGGTTTTCAGCAAAATAATGCTGCCTCTTTCACTTCACTCCATGTAAAAGGTTGCAGAGCACACTGGTACATTCCTGCAGTGAGTACTGTGCTCCACCCAACCTGAAATGTGTGTGGCAGGGTGATGAGCCATTTTGTGTTGTGGCAAACATGCAGTTTAGAGATCTTGGCACGCACAGGAGTCAGCGCAGCCATTTTGTGCTGTTTCTTGAACCAATGCAGCAAAGTGATGTAACATAGCACAGCTGAGTGGGTCAAAGTATCCCACATTTCCAAGCAGATCACATAGAACCGTCCATGGAGTGACCTTATGAGATTGGGGCTTAACCATTCTCTGCTTCTTTTTCCATTGTCTCTTGCCGATCCGAACGAGAAGGTGGATGGATGTGTGTAGTAAGCAGGAAAGGTGATAAAAGGAGAATAATGATAGAAGAGAGGTAATGTGAAGAAGGCAGAGGAGGGGTGAAGAGCGAGGGAAGTGAAGGAGGCAGAAAGGGTGATGGGAGAGGTGGGGTGAAGCGAGAGAAGGGTTGAAGGGGCAGTGAAAGGGGATGAAGGGAAAGGAGTGAAGGGGTGAAGGGCTTGAGGGAGGTGAAGCGAGGGGAGAGGAGGTTGAAAGTAGAAGAGAGGGTGATGAGAGAGGAGAAGGAAAAGGTGTGAAGTTGAGTGGAGGAAGGTGACAGCAGGCAGGTGAAGGGAGGGGAGGGGGTGAAGAGAAAGCAGGGGGGAATTGAGAGCAAGAGGTACAAGAGGGGAGAAGGGGGAAGGGCTGGAGGGACATGCCATTGATCACTCTGGAATTACGAGGGCAGCAACCTTCAAAGCAAGGGTAAAGAGTTTAGAGCACAACGACCTTCCCACGTAGCCTCGTGCCAGCATATGATGGAGGCATTAGGCATTTCTGATGACAATGCAGCTCAAATGGTCTGGTCTGAGTAGAAAAGGGTGGAGGAAGAGCAGCGGGGAGGAGCAGATACAAGATGAAATGTATGACAAGAAAAGAGAACACAGTGAACTTTGTAAGGGTAAGGAAGGTCTGGATCCACAGACGTACCCATTTCTACACCAACGGTGTGACCATAAGAAGATAATGGGCCTCATTACGGGTCTGGCGGTAACCGTGCCGGTAAAACCGGCAGGTAGCTGCCGGACCCATAAACAGTTACCACCAGTACCTGGCTTGCCGGTAATACCAGGGTATTACAACCCCGGCAGTGGGAAAGTCAGGCATCGATAATATGTTGTTCCCCATTCCCATAGGACTCTATGGGAATGGGGACCACGAGAACACTGGCACCTGCAATAACGGTGCCAGTGCTGCCCGCCCACCAGACTTGAACTTTGCCAGTACAGAAACAATGGTGCCAGTAAGCTTACCGGCACTGTGGCTTCCGGTCCGGCAAGGTTAGCATGAGCCCCAATGACTTGATGGAAGGAGGGTATAGGGATTGGGGCACAAACACATCTCACATAGTAAAAAGAAAGGCAATGTCTAAAAGTAGCAAGAAGTATGATGTAAAATAGAAAATATGCCAATTAAAGGAAACCTGTGTCTTGCCTTATCTACTGGGAACTTGGAAGGGTTTTGCCTTGGTTAAACTCCCCAATCAACTGGGACAAGGACCATAGCCTTGGCTGCATGTGTGATGAGCGAAAGGCGCTGTCCGGTCATTTGGTCGAAAATAAATGGTCGAATGACCATTTGATCGAATCAAGATGGTCGAAAAAAAAGGTCGAATTTATTTATTTATTTATTTATATATTTATTTTTAGTTTTGGTTGCTTAAAAAATATTTTTAATGAAGAAAAAGGGGGGTTAGGAGGAGAACCCCCCCCTAAAATAAAAAAATGAAAAATAAAAAAATTCGACCTTTTTTTTCGACCTTTTTACTTCGATCAAATGGTCATTCGACCATTTGGTTTTCGACCAAATGACTGGTAACCCAGCGAAAGGCACAGTTCCAAGACCAACTCCCCAAGTGGCGTCCATCCAAAGGAGCGGTAAAATCAAAAATGATCCCTGCAAACCCAAGCATTATGCTGGGGCAGCCAGTTTGGGAGGGTCAAACCAGGAAATTGTGCATCAATATGTTTTTAGGTGTTTTGTGTTCTGAGCACACGAGGGGCCTGTTTCCGGAGGTGAGTCTCATGTGACACTGAAAAAAATAAACAAAGCTAGTAGGGCCGTGAAGATTGTCCCACGTAATGAGTACCACAAGGGCATTTGATTGCATACATTACATTTTTGGTGTCACAGGTAGAGTCATTTCGAAACGGTATCTTTTCACAAGTTCTGGGATGGTACAGTATTTTACCCCTAATAACAAAACTGCAATTGGTACAGTGCATGCTGGAGAAAGTGCACGCTTCATTGGAGCGAACACAGCTCAAACATCAGAACCAAGAATGAGACATCAGCAGTATCAAGACACTGGATGATGAAACAACAAGTCATTGCACAGATGCGGTTTCACATCTTTGAGGCGGTACGCAAGGATGACATGGTGATCACCAGAGAAAATTGGATTGTATTCAGGCATTTTGGATTGAGAGATTGAGTGCAATGACCCCAGGGGGGATAAATGAGGATTGTAATTTCCTATGCTATTTGTAAGACTGCCATCTGATATGCTGTTATCATGAATACTTTGACTTCATTCAAACAATCCTACCACCGTACATAGAACTCACATTTGACACATTGCGACGGCTTAAGTATATGTACTATGATACCCTCTTACCTGTGAGCCAATATTGATCTCGCATGATACTGTTAGTTTTTTAACATGACATGTAGTGCAGATACCAAGTAGTTATATACCTTCCCTAAGATTTTTTGTTGTGCCTTTGATAGACACCAGAACAAATGTAGAAAGGTATCAGCCGGATACAATGCCATTGTAACACGCTCGCAGAACTCAGTGATGCTCAGTAACTTGTTGGCATATCAAGGACGAATTTTTGTTGTGGGTTGTTTTGCTCACTGGTTTTTAATTATCACATTGAACATCACGAGACTTAGCTCCCCCTCTCATTCTGTATACTTCACAGTATATGTTATGCTATGCTATTCAGTGTGCCTAAAACGCCTTTTTACTTTCATGATTTGGGCTGTTTCTCCCGCCATTAATAGCTTTTCTGTTACTGTTGATTTTTAATTTAAGAATCTGATTAGGCTACCTTTCCATCACCCTTTTTGCAGATTTCGCTAATGGTATTGCCACAGCACGGGATTGTGGCAATTTTTTTAAATTTATTTTCAAATTTTGTTTACTATGACATCACGGTGCGGTTGACGTCATCACGCACCCGACGTTTTGCTGCTAATGTGCAGCATCTCTGAAGCGTGACGCTAGCAAGCAGATCAACTTTACCTTGGATGTAGGGAAGCCATTAGAAGCGTAACCTTTTTGGATAAGTTCCTGGTACGTTCTTATTTGCAAACAATGTTGTTTTGCTTGATTCTATTTTTTCTATAGCAAGATCAGCACATGAGATATGTTTGACCTACATTTGTTTCAGGTTGCATGCTCCATCCAGCATTCAGCAGTAAGTACTGCGGCTCGGGTAGGCTTTACCGTTATTATTGTAGTTACTGTTATCACTTTTAGTGCGGCATGGACATTTAGCACATCCTTTTCGGTTTACCACAGATTTTGGGAGAAACATTATGGACAGAGATATCTAAGGAATATTTCTCATATCTATTTTTATTTATGTATTTATTTATTTTTGTAATTTATATAGCGCACCAAGTCCGAGGGCATCTATTCACTGTTCATGACCGTGAGTAGAGGTGGTATTGTCGGTTCCATACAAGCGTTTGAGGTTACAGAGATATGCAGGTCGTCATGGTTACACGTATCATGAGCCTTACCATGACGTTAAATGTTAAAGCACTCATATTTTTTATCCTTCCGTTTTTTATTCTTCTTCTTTCCTTTTATCCATTCATTTTAACTTCTTATATATGTTTTTGAATACTTATTTGTTATATCTGACCTATGATTTATTGTTGATCTCTATTCATATGCTGTTCGATTTTTTTGCCCAGACCACAGACCTATGTCCGAAATGCACTGGCTGGCAATATCGGATGAGAGGTGTATCCGACCACATTTTGAGCTAATGAGTTTATAATATATCTCTCGATTATCAACAAAATTGAACTTTGTGTAAATGAGCTTTGATAGCCACATTGTGAGCACACAGCTTTCTGATATGGTATTTCAGGGTTTCTTCTTTGCATCACTGAGAAAAGACACAGCAGGGCACAATTACGTCGGGATGCGCAAAAGCAGATTTTCTGTGGGACACATAGGAGAAAATCCCAACACGTGGAATGAGAATGGTACACTTTGAACCAGCACTGCATGGGGACACATGGACATCCAGGAGCAGCATCGTAATGGCACACCTGGGAGATGTGTAGTTTAAGATAGAAAGTAGAATGTTGAGCAGGTTAGTGAAGGAAGCAAAAAATGAAGGAGTCAAATATAGCAAGGCATAACATGGCACATCAATGCATTAAATCACTAGGACATCTAGGAGCAGCATCGTAATGGCACACCTGGGAGATGTGTAGTTTAAGATAGAAAGTAGAATGTTGAGCAGGTTAGTGAAGGAAGCAAACAATGAAGGAGTCAAATATAGCAAGGCATAACATGGCACATCAATGCATTAAATCACTAGGACATCTAGGAGCAGCATCGTAATGGCACACCTGGGAGATGTGTAGTTTAAGATAGAAAGTAGAATGTTGAGCAGGTTAGTGAAGGAAGCAAACAATGAAGGAGTCAAATATAGCAAGGCAACACATGGCACATCAATGCATTAAAAAGCAGGGCAATCCATAAAAAAGCATTCAGTGTGATAACAGGGCCTTAAAAAGACTGGACAAGACAAAACACCATGCTCTCCACCCTACAATGCTAACAATGGCCTGTGCTGATAGCTTCCAGTCCATCTTCTCACTTTGCCCCCATCAGAATCTCTCTCTCTCTCTCTCTCTCTCTCTCTCTCTCTCTCTCTCTCTCTCTCTCTCTCTCTCTCTCTCTCTCTCTCTCTTTCTTTCTCTCTCTCTTTCAAAAAGATATTTTGTACACTGTATGCAACATGGACCAGGGAATTTGTCGACGAGAGGAGAGGTCTGAGCAAGTTCTTCACTTGTTACCCTATGCAAAGTGCTAAGGGTTATGGGAAGCCTGAACTTAATGGTAAAGATAAAAAGATTCCGGAGATAGAAACCCCCCCAAGTGCTCAATTCAGATTCCTTATTATGTTACCTGGCAGGCTGACAGCCACATCAAACTTCGTTCTTACTTACACAGTTGCTGTTCCCAGTGGGTACTGCTGGAAAAGGCAAAACCTGTTAGGCAAACAATGGCATTTGCCAGGTGGTTCGTGGGCAATTGGGACAGGAGCCAGAATCCCTGATCGTTTCTCCATGAAGTTTACCCAAGTGTCTCCAACAGGCCTCACACACAAAACAAAGGCTCTCGCAGCACACACACCCATAGACCAAAACTTAATCTCCCCAAACCCCTCTCACCTGTTGATGATTCAGCTTCATGGGTTCAGACAGTTGCTGAAAACCTGCAAGTGGCTCTTCAGAGGGAGGTTGATGGGGTAAGGAGATGGAAGGATAGATGATGGAGTGTGGATTGCAAAATGGGCTGACAAAGCAAAGTACACCCTCCCTTGGCCTAAAGGGGGTGCTACGACTACAGGAAAGGGAGGAGAAACCAATGGTGAGTCATTGGGAATGATAGTAGACTTGTGCTCTCTGCCACACACGGGGGTATCCAGAGTCTCTTTCTGTCTGTCCTCACGTATCTCAGACTGAATCTTTTACTGTTTTATGTTCTGGCTTCTCACCATACATGGCTGTCACTTCGATAAGGTAACTTTAGCCCGCTGCCTTGGGCAACACTGAAAGGGGGCACGAGGATGTGCTCTTGCGGTCCTACAAAATCAAATCTGACCACACTGTAAAGGAAGGTGGTGCCAAAATGTCTCAGCTGATGTAAATTCTCGCACCAACCCTGTCAGCGTAACATACACCTTTGTTTTTAGACTTCTGCCCTGCCTCTGCCTGCTGGTTCCCATATATCATACATAAGAGGTGATGGCTGGAAGGTTTAGAACGAATCTTAACCTCTGGCATTGGTCTGGGCAGCCCACCACGCCATCGTTCTACACCTACCAAGCCATTACAGAAGGGAAAAACCATATGCAACCATATGGTCCCACCCCAAAAGGGGCCAGCCAGCCCAAACTGCTTGGTCACACGGGACCGCACGTGACAGCCAAGCACAGCGTTACGGTGCTAAGTAGTGTTTCCCCCATCCATGGAGTGGAGGCCTACCATAGCCGTCTCAAACGGCTCAGACACACATCATCTAAACCACGTAGGCAGAACACAGAATTGCACAGGGGACAGTCTCCCCCCTTCATAAATAGGACATCATTATCTTCCTGAAGGAGGTTTCCAAGAAGGCGAAGCAGCTGTGAAAGATGTTGGAAGGTGAATGCCACACTTGTCAGTATATGTGCGTCCCTTTAGTATCTAAGCGTGTGTTTAAGACCCTTACACACACAACCTTATTTGAGGCCATCGATGAACTTGTGTACTTTTCCCCATCTTTAACTGAAAGTAACTTTTAAAGTGATAAGGCCTATATATCGGTTAACATTGTGTTCCTCTGCTTTTGCCTTTATAAGAAAGTGTGGTCGATTGATGGTTGCCTGTGTGAAGTCGGTGTTCAATGTTTTTCTACTGCACGCTACGGTGTAGGCTTTCACCCATTTCTTAACTTCAAAGTTGATTGACATGCCACAGACCCCGAATGGGGACTATGGGCCTCATTACACGGAAGGCGGTAAGGCTTAAAGGTCACCAGTAAGGGTACCGGTGACCGTTAACCCTTACCGCCTTACTACGAGGTCCCTTTGCGGGACCCGACCTTAACGCCTGGTGTAGACCAGCCGTTAAAGTTGGGTCCCGCAAAGGGATCTTGGTGCTAATTACGGTACCGCAATTTGCAGTACCGTAATTAGCTCCTTCCCCATTCCCATTATGCCCTATGGGGCAAAAATGGGAATGGGGAAGGGCCATGGAGAAAGGGGGAATTACCCCCCCGCCAACCTTGGAATGGGCTGGTAATTCCCCTTTTCTCCATGGTGGTACCGGTATGGTAACGGCAGCAACCATGGTGCTAATAGCACCATGGTTTACCGCCTTCCGTGTAATGAGGCCCTATAACAACATTGCAATTTCTCATCCATGTTTAGCTCACAGCCAACTCTAGCTCACAGCCTTTCAAAAGCAAGTTTGTGTTGCAGTACAGTAAGAATGGCACGGCAACCCAGCCCACCCACACCAACTGAACCTTCTCTTCATGTGGAACAGGAATCCCTCTATGTAATCAGTCAAACGATGGTAACAGGAATCTTAGCGATTACTAATCATGCTGTTCTCTGGATATTTTGGACTTCAACCCCCATGACCTTTTCCATTTGACTATACCAATGGTACATAAGGCGCTATATAAATGCAAAGTAACATAACATAACATACTGGGGGAAGATGATGGGAGTTGAAGTCTAAAGCATCAAATGGGACACGTAATGAGTAACCTCTGTGATCTCTTCTCGTCTAACAAATGTGTATTTCTTGCTTTCAAGACTCCCTACCTTTCTTGTTGCTTTCAAAATCAGTACGTTTTAAGAATCAACTAGAAATGTTGTGTTTCTAAGAGGCGGACACACACCTATTTCAGTGTTTTAGCATTTGCAATATGATAGAATAGTGAACCATACTTATAATGCCCTCTCTCACATTATCTGTATTATATTTATTTGTATTTGTAGTTTTTGAAAAACACGGGTGTCATTTCAAACGGAAATGACTTGCAAGGTCGGCAATAACAGAGAGTTGAGGTATTCCCTGGAAGAGGTGCCATCACAAAACAAACTTGGTTCTGTTGATAAGGTTTACCAGGTGAGGAAAGAAAAGAGTGGGAACACATGCCAAGGACTTGAACCTGAGGACATTAGAACAGTATGTGTTACATTGAGAGCATAATGCCAGTATTTACATCTTTAAAATTTACAAAGTAGTCCTGAGGGACAAATGGAAGATACATGTTTGAGGCTGGTAGTTTGTGTAGGAAGGGTGCTTGGGATGGTCCTTTCCTTGCGAGCAGATGGAGTTTGAGCCTCATTGTGAAGCGCTCAACTGAAGAGATGGTTTTGATGGCCAGTGTAAAAGCTTAGGAGTGGCATGGGGCAAGTAGGGAAAGAGAGCAAGAGTGGAGGAGGAGCAGGGGCAGCAGCGGACTGAGGTTTTAGACAGACAAGGAGTGCAAAGCCTGAGAGGGAGTGTACAGTGAAATGGAGTGAGTGAGGTAGTGGGAGGCAAGACCATGGAATACTTTATTTGCATGAATTTAAAGAGAAGGATTTTACATGGAGAGCCATCCAGGGTAGTGCCATTGGGTAGAGGTGTGGGGCGGGGGGGAATTTGGATAGGTTTAAATGTTTGCATCACAAAACTGAGAACTTTGTGGAGGGAAAAAAAAGACGAGGGGGGTATATCAAACAGTATGCACGTGCAGTAGTGCAGTTTTCTGAGCACAAGAGAAGAGATAATACTTTTAGTTTAGTTTGCGTGAGGTGTGGGTACATTGTATAATATTGATAAGGTTGAGTCTGCGTGCGGTGGCAATTAATAGGATGAACTAGAAAGCTACCCTACAGTTCAAAACCATTGGTGAGTGGGTGAGAAGGGTCGGGGAAAGGAATGGGAAAAGGGATAGTGGGGTTGGCTTTGGAGACAGGGGGAAAGATGACTTCTGTTTTTGAGGAGCTGAGCATGAGGCAACGCAGAGTCGTCCCGTGGTGGATGGCCATAGGCAGTTGCTTATGATTTCAGAGATTGCAGGTGTTAAAGACGTGAAGGAGAAGAATATCTGAGTATCATCAATTAAGAGGTGAAAGATAAATCTAAAGGAGGAGAAGCATTTGCCAATTGCGGATTTGTCTGTGGTCGTGAGGACGGGGCTTAGGACTGATCCCTGAGGAACACCCATCAGATGGGGTGTCGGGTTGGAGGTGCTGAAGTTCCATGAGATGGAGAAGGAGCCATCGTCAGGGAGATAGGAAAACACCCCATCAAGTGTGGTGTCCTTGAAGCCAAGCATGGAAAGAGATTGAAGCAGGGAGGGATAATTGCAGTGTTAATGGCTACAGAAAGGTCTAGAACAATGACTATTGAGAAGAGGTGAGCTAGGTGGGCATTGGTATGAGAAATGGTAACATGGTTGAGAGCAGTCTTGGTGGAGTATTTGGACCAGAATCCGGATTGGATGGGATCAGAAAGTGAGTGCACCTTGAGGTAGTTGAATATGCTGTTGAAGACAATCCTCTGGAGGATTGAAGAGTGGTGAAGCAGGGGAGAGGCAGGTTTGCAAAATGAGGACTTTTGTGCACAACAGTTTCTAAGAGGCATGCCTTTGCAGGTTTTGTCGCAGGCTGAGAAGAGGGCAGTTGATACAGATAGGTTGAATAGTGTGGAGACATGAGCATAGGTGGGAGGTGCAAGTTGTTTAATAGTGTGTGGTGAGAAGGGGTCAATTTGAGGATAGATTGGTAGAGCAAAGGATGAGTAAAAATGCAGTGAGGGAAGTGTGTTAAAAGTTGAATAAAAGGGAGAACAGGGGGAGATAAGAGAGAAGAATGAGTGATGGGGTGGTAGAGATTGAAGGGTGGATATGGTATCCCGTATTTTTGTGAATTGAGAGGAGAAGTAAGAGACAAAGCCATCAGAGCAGAGAATATGGAATAATCCAAAGGGGGAAGGCATGGCCAGGAGGGTCATTGATAGTCTGAGAAGGTTGGAGCAACAGGAGGAAATACTATTAGTGTAATAGGAGGATTTGACTGCATTGAAAGCTGTGCTCAGGGTCAGTAGAGAGTCATTTTAGGCAGTGAGGAGACAAGAGGATTGATCTTTGCACCAGTGGTTTAAACAGTGACGCATGGTTGTCTTCAGCAACTGGATGGTTGGGGAGATCCATAGTTGAGGGCACAGGTTGGCAGGGGTGAAGTAGTAGGCAAACTGGTGATCATTGAAGGGGATGTGTAGTTTAGCGTTGAATTCAATGAAGGTGAGTTCAATGGAGTGAACAAGTGGAAGAGAAAGAGCTTGGAGATGCATTTTGACTTGGTCCAGGTAGGGGATCATGCAGTTTGAATTTTCATTTGCTGATAGATGACATGGGTAGCGAGCATGGTGGGGCACATAGATGGTGAAGTGAATGAGAGAGTGATCGTAGATGGAGGTCAATTATGAGAGCAGCTGAGACCACAATGGAAGATAGCATATACAATTGAGTATTAGTGGGATGGTTATGCAGGCTGATTATTAATTTGTCAAGTACAGTGCAGTCAAGTTGGATCTGATCAGCCTTAATTATATTGGAGTGAGTGAAGTCGTCCATTGTGATGGTGGGGACATTAGCTGGAAGCTCTTTGAGTAAGATGTCAAGTTCAGAGAAGAAAAGGTTGAGGATACCAATGGGAGCAAGACGTTGGGCAGAGATATGCTCAAGGCAGGAGAGAGTAAAATCAGAGGGTGAAGGGGAATGATGGTGTGTCCTTACTGATCATGAGACCAATGACAACACCTTTTTATCAAGAGACAAGTGGAGTGTGAGAAAGCAGCAAAGTAGATGTGATGGGCAGTCTGGTGGCAGTGTTGTGATGGGTAAACAAGGATTAGATGATAGTCATCACATAGTGTTTGCGGTGATCGGGATCAAAATGAATAGTGATAAAGGGTGTTTTATTCTGAGGGATTTGGCATTCTAGGGTGAGATCAGTAGGGGGGCAAGATTTGAGGAGGTCGTTGCTGAAGGAGATAAAGAGAGATAGGTGGGGTTGATGAAGTTGGAGTGGGTCTGATGATGAGCCTTAGTGGCGTTTGGGAGTAGAGTTAAGGATAGGGATGCAGAGACTGGGGGGCAGGAACATCAGGAGTGGAGGGAAGAGACGTGGGTGGGTAGGCAGAGGCCATGTGGGGGGGGAGAGAGATAGAGCGAGATAGACAGAGAGAGAGAGGGAGGGGAAGAGCAGTAAAGATAAGGAGTACGATTGGTAGGGGCATGCTAGGCTGATATAATGGCAGAGACTGTGAGGGCTACAGATGCAATATAGGAAATAATTAAGTTAGTAAAGTGCTTTAGGCACCCACAAATGTAAGTAATATTCTCCGGACTGTAGTGGACCCATCAGTGCATTTTAAATTCCCAGTACGAACGTGGGACAAAAATGAAAGTAACATGAGTCTCCAGAAGCTTCCATAGCACATCTTTAATCACATTTTTATAGGGAAGAAGCAGCAGCAGTTTTTGGTCTCATCATCTTAAAAGGTATTGACAATATTTTTGTTTCTTTACAAGACCATCTCATGCCCCTTACCAATTGTTATGTTATGTTGTCTTGTACCGAGGACCATTAACATTGGCAGAGTCTCCAGGTGCTCATATGGCTCTTTATGGAAGAGGGCAGGGAGGGTTAGTGAGGGAAGAGGGCTAAGATAGAAGTTGTGCTCTTCTTTTGCTGCTTGAGATACCAGGAGGAACTGGCATCCTGTGCAAGTCGGTTTTCTAAGAGAGTGTGATTGTGTGCACTGGCTTGTTGTATCCACAGGGCTGAGGGGTGATGCCCAGTGTCAAGAGATCCTCATATTTCTTAAGATCTGCAGCAGCTCAGATTTCTTGCAGTTTAACATTTTGCTCGAATTCTGTTTCTCAAATTGTCCTCCAAACTGAAGATGGTGAGTTGGGGTTCAGCAATATCGGCGGGAGTGCGGTGGGGCTACGTGTAGGGGCAGTGTTGGGGGTGGGGATATGAAATTGAGAGCGACAATCATTCGACATCTGGGTGATTTTGCACATGATCATGCTGCTATACCTGAAATGTCCTTTTGGTTATATTGCACTAATACCAGCAATATGCATTTATTTATCGCCCTATATAACATCTGGCAACAAGCTGAGCGGGAGTTGATGTGTGAATTAGTACCATCCTAAGATGGAGGAAATGTAAGGGGGTGTATGATGAATCCACTTAGAGATTGAAATGAGTAAGTTTGATAGTCCATATACAAAGGCCTCAATTAGACTCGGGTGATAGAATGTCAATGCTTATTCCTTAGTTAGGGTGTTTAGTTTTTATATGAGTTTTTATATGACTTTTCTATTTCCTTTTAACATAAATATGTATATAGCTTAATTGAGCATAAGGTTATGTATTTGTGATTTGTAATATGTACAAATTATATGTGTAAAGTTTGAATTATTTCATACTACATCACATTAAAGAATAATAATAATAATAATATGTCCCACCACTGTCTATCAAAAAGAATTTGAACCAAAAAATGGGAATCCCCCCAAAAAAATCATTAGACATACAACCAGATTTTATTTAACAGCCACCATGTCTTTTCTTTTCTTAGACTTCGACATTATTTAATTGATTTTCATCTATTCTTTCAGTCAATGTATTCAAGATAATTAAAATGTTTCCTGAGTGTGGTTAACCTGCCACCCTAACCCGCCTCCCATGTTCTCTAACATTACCAGTGCAGAATCTGAAAACTGTGCACTGGAAGACCGTGAAAAGCGGCATGGTCCACCACCTGCACCCTACCGGAAAATGGGCATGACAGTGCACCCCAGGAGCCCCTGTGTCACTCACTGGTACTGTGGATTGGCTGGACAGAGAGTAATGTAATAGCATCCCCCTGTAATTACCTAGAGCGATTTAAACACTTTCAATCCTCAGCTGAAGGACCAGGAAGAGAGTCTGCATGCAAAACATGGTCCTCTTCCTGAAATGCTGGAGTTAGAGGGCACACCAGCATCTTCTACATCGCTCAGTGGCAGAGCGGATTGGCCAGACACAGGATAATGTGATATGGGTCCCTTTTACCTATTGAAGGAAGACGTCCAGCCCATGGGGGGGGGGGGGATGGGTATTGTTTACCCGCCCTCCCCTGCAATTTGTGTAACTGTTCAAACATGGTGAACATAAACCCATCTTGGTCTGCTCATTGGGAGAACATCCCAGTCTACATTATGGTGCATACTCACATTATTGCCGAGCAACATTAATCACAAATGCATTGTCCCTTTGGCCTCTAGTTGCTCCCTCTCAGTACATGCCCCCGTCACGACAGCTGGCACGCCTTTCCTCTGAGGATTCATTCTGCTATCAACATGTCTGTGACCCTGCCTTCAGAACCAGCTCAATTTCCAGTGGTCTGTCGGTACTCCTGCACCTCTGAGTATTATTGAGAAGCCTGAAGCCTGGTAGGCCAATGGCAACCTTGATTGTTATGTTATGTTATGTTATGTTATGTTATGTTATGTTGGCTTATACCGTACGCTGTTATCATTGGGGTGGTCTCCAGATGCTCACGTGGCTCTGCAAAGAAAAAGAGAGGTGTGGGTTAGTCAGGGTAGAATGATAGGATAGGTCCAGAACCAGCAGAAACTGGCTTCTGTGTGTGTTGGCTTGCAGATAAGCTGATTGTGTGCACTGGCTTGTTGTGTCCGTATTGGTAAGGCCCAGTGCATTGGTTGTTTGCTACATGCGAGTGGTTGTCATGTTAGGTGGGGTTTCATTTGTGGTTTGGGTGGTAGTTTGATCATGCGCACTGACTTCTTGTATCCGTGCGAGGGGTGTGGGTCCAGTGTCCTTGTTGTTGCTGTATGTGGGTGATTGTTATGTTTGGTGTGTGTTTTGTGTGTTTCAAGTGTGGTGTGGCTGGTAGTCTCAGTTGTGGGCACTGGCTTGTTGTATCCGTAAGGGTAAGGTTCAGTGTCTGAGATTGTATGTTGTGTGCTAATGTTTGGTTGGTTCGTGTTTGTGTGCAGCTTGGCTCGACCATAGGGCATCTGTGGTCCTTGTGAAGTATGTTGTCATCAACAATGGTAAGGCACTGGGGGCCAGTCATGTTAGAATATGGGTCCAAATGGCCCCACCTGCAATAAGTAGAACTCCTGAAGCCTGGCAAACCATATTGTAAAAAGGGACTAATTCCTTCAATTACTTGTCGAATTCCGGCTGCCCTTGAAATAGGACTGTACTGCAAAAACCTGTCAGCGGTCTTTGGATCTGTCCTGTTTTGTGACATTTTGATGCCATCAATTCTGATGTTATCTCTATATGAGACCTACCAGACACTCTGACTGCTGACGTCTCCACTCAAGAGCTCCAACCATCTCCATTCAGCCTTCTTATGCCTAAGCCGGGTCTAAACATGCTCCCAATCGACTGCACCCCAAAGGCAAATATTTAATTGCGTTGGTTGCTGCTGACAGGTCGTTTAATCTGGTTTGTCGCAGCCAGCCCATCATTCAATCTTGTAGGTCGCCGTCGATTCATTGAATCGTGTTGGTCGCTGATGGCCTTTTTAATCGTTTACGGATCCCACAAGAGTGAGCGCCAAATCCGATAAATAATATATAGGTACTTTGTCTCATTAATCAGCGTATAGTGGCCTTCTTTATTGCACAGTTCACTGCTTATGCTCATTTTTTTATAACACGGTCTGATAATATTATAGGCCAATATTTTGGACAGACAATCATATTTTATACCACCCTGGGGATTTTTCAAGGCACTATTGCAATACATCTCTTCAGAAATATTCTATATGACTGCGTGATAAATAATAATAAAGAATGTCATTCATTGTCGATTCATTGTACTGTGTCTCTTAAAACCATGCGTGTTATATCATTCGTTCCAGATGCTGGCCTATTAGATTGAGCGCTCAAAGTCTTTTGCCCTTATTATGATCTTGGCGGTATTAGCAGCGCTAAACCTGAATACCAGATGGTAATGTTGGTAAATCTGCAGGATTACAAATTTAGTTTAGTCCCCTCTACTCCTTGGGATAGAAATGATTACTACATGCAAGAATTCCACACAGAGCATTAACGCCACTTTTTCTGACGAATTTATCTCCATGTCAAAGCAGGTGGTTTTGTTAGATAGGGGTTTGGGAACCCATAAGGTATTTGAAAACACCATCTGTTTTAACATTATAGCTACACTTGTAGTGAGGACCAGTATATGAGAAAGACCAACATCCCACATGTTTGTGCCTCCTCCCACTTCTTCCAGACAACAAAAGGTCTGTGTTGTATTACTTTCCGTCTGACACTCTCCCTATGCGTCCAAGTTTGCCATCTTGGACCTGCCAGAGACACACATGCATGCAGAACAAACAAGTTCAGCTCTGTGGGTGGAGCCAGAAGGCCCCACATCTGCTCTGTGCCCCATTGCGCTTTCTCCGTGGTTGTGGCAAGCATGTCTCTGTTTGACACTGCAAGTCTGTGCTTCATGGCCCGCGGATTGCCTTATAATATGTTTGGTCTGATTTCTCAAAGGCACATTGGAGGCAGCATGAGCCATGTGGTGGTCCACTTCCCCAGGCCTGCGGTAATGTGAAGAGGGCTGGGGATTCTACCTATGTCACCACCAAGCCCCACATCATGCTTTGTGTGATGAATCCAGGGACTGTGTCCCTTCTCCCCAAGGGGGAGCCACCCCCTTTGGGACTAGGGAGGTGCGTTTGGCATGCAATATACTCCCTAAGGGGCACAGCAAGTGGAATCTCATTGCGGGTGGCCCCTCCTTCTGGGGACAAGGGCTGCCAAAGCAGGTATTCCCTTTCTCTTCCTTCTTCTGCCAAGTCCCAAACGTTCTTTGGTTATATGGGAATTCAGCAGGTAACCTTACACAGGGTCCCTTTAATGTGAATGGCTTTGTCCCTTTAATGTGAAGAGCAACGCAGTCAGCGTGGTGTGCAGGCATCCGAAGCAGCACATAGAGCACTGCCCCCTCACCAGATGCAGAGATCCCACCGAGCCCAGGACGGCCAGGAAGGGAAACTACTTCCTGAGAGAGAAGACGTACCAGCAATGTGCTCCTCCCAGACAGTAGGAAAGTGCTCAGGTGAAGCAGCCGACCAGGCAGTCCAGAGCCAGGATGTAAAATTGGGTCAACACACGCCCAGGAGAGTGCCTCCACAATTGAAACCTGCTGCTGGAGTTAAGGTAAGCGGCGGTGCAAGGAATGTGGTTGGAGGGCAGTGCAGATGGCCCCTAGCCCACACAGGGCTGACATTCAGAAGACCACAGAAGGGGGTAAGCAAAAGCGACAGCAAAAAATTGGCAGAGAAACCGCAAGCGGGCCATAGCCGGCCCATAGTCCATATGGGGCTGACCTTCAGAAGACCCAGAAGGGGGTAAGTGAAACAATGAGAGAAAGCATACAAGTTTGGCCGAGCAGGTCCATAGCCCACCTGGGCAGATATTCAGAAGAACACAGGAGTAGTTCAAAGAAACTACGATCACAGACAGAACTCAAGGCAGAAATCAGAAATATCCAAACAGGAACAAGGATAACGTAGTGCTTGTTACAGATCAAGAGGCACAACTCAGAGGTCCTCATTAGGTTCAATATATCCCCGAAGATGGGATAAACCAAGAACTGTTTGGATTAACTGATCAAGCCATTTTGTATCAAAGTAACAGTAATACACGTTTATTCTGTGTTATTTTCTCAACAGAGCCACTATGTGAGAGCTGAGACTTTCTTCTTTCTTTCTTTCTTTCTTTCTTTCTTTCTTTCTTTCTTTCTTTCTTTCTTTCTTTCTTTCTTTCTTTCTTTCTTTCTTTCTTTCTTTCTTCCTTTCTAGGATAGATATTAGAGTAGATTTTGATGGAGGAAAGAGTTTATTTGTTTGACATGCTGACAAGCACCCGTTTGTTGTTTTTCAAAGTAAGGAACTCATCTTAGTGGCAGGGCTTAGAGAAGGGTTTCTTTAATTTCAAATACAGATTTGTGTTGAAGCATGTTCACTTGTCAATCTCTCTTATTTAACCGAGGACCCTGTGCCACTTGAGGGTCCTGCTAGCAAAACCAAGCTTCCTAGGCCTACAACACCAAGTCTGCCTGCAAGTCTAGGAGCCACCTGAAGCACCATGATTGGCCACAGAGAGCTATGAAACTGTCTGGAGGATTGTTTCTTTTTCAGGGGGATTTTTTGGTCACATCCTGCTTTCAGAGGACCCTGCACTGTCATTGGGTCCCAAAGCATCATGTGATTGTCTGAAGGTTCTTTTTTTTTGTGGCCACATACGCTTTGTCAGAGGACTCTGTGCGCCATCTGAGGGTCTTGCCTGCAAAACAAAGCTCCCTTGGCCTTGGATCCTGCATGCACATCTGGAAGCCATCCGGAGCACCGTAAATGGACCCCAAAGTGTCATGTGAAACACTGACGCCCTTATTCTTTTTTCCCTGGGTGTCTAGCCCGGGCGTCTGCAGTGAAGGGCCAAAAGCAGCAAAGGACAACTTCCTTTTTGGGCCTGTTGGAGCTGGAAAGGGGCTAGGGCCAGAACCCCTTCTAAAGACAGGTCTTCACCAAGCCTACTCTTTACAAGAACCTTGCTTCCAAGCATAGAGGTCCTTCCACCCTTTGACTATCAATTCTCCCCGGTGCGTCTGTTACCTCACAGGACCAAGGAACATTGCTGTTTTGGCCCTGTTAATGTCTTTTGGCTACCCATTGAACCGTTCAATCCCAACACAGACGTAACATCTGCATGTTCTCAGCAAACCCTTCTCCCCATCCCTTTCCGCTCACCCACTTATCCTCTCTCTTGGGTTGCACCCTTACTTAATTGCCTTTACTTGGCTACATCTTCTACCCTTCATCATGCACCTTGACCTTGCTCCATTCCTCCTTCTACTCACTCTTCTCCTCCCCTTCTGTAATAGCCTTTAGTGTCAACTCTGTCTAACATCTGCATCACTCTCAAGCCTCTCCATCTCCTTCTTTCCCATATCACCTGCACTCCTCAACTAAAAGGATCCTGTTCTCCCAGTATCTCCAACATCATTTACCCCCTCACCTACCTCAAAACACCTGTTCCTCTACGCCACCTCCTGTCACTCTTTCACTTGGCCACTGGAATGCACAATCCCTCTGCAATAGTCTTCCTACTTCACTGACCACTTTGACTCTCATCACCCTCAACTTTCACTTCTAGCTATCACCGAAACCTGGATCTCCCCTCATGACTTTGCTACTCTAGCAGTTCCCCACACTGACTGACACTGACTCTGCTACCTTCTACCAATAAGGCACTCAACACTATCACTCTACTCTGTCTCACATAACCACATTCTCTTTTGAATATGGCACTATTCAACTCCTTGCTCCTAATTATCTCACTGTTCTGGCTCTCTATCAACCCCCTGACCTTCCCTAATCCTTCTTCCCTGATCTGAACGTTCTCCTTGAGTCACTTCCTGCCGACATCCCTATTGACATGCTGGGGGACTTTAACCGTCCTACCCCTCTGCAGTCACGTGCCTTGAACTTAAAACCCTCCTGTGTGACCACCACCTCTACTCCTTCCACAAACAGCCGACACACTCAGGTCGGAAAACTCTTCACCTTGTCTTTCTCTCTTATTCACTCTCCCATTCTGACCTGTCTAATGACCCATTTCCCTCTGAACACTCCATTGTTTACTTTAACATATCGGTCCCTCCAACTCCTACTCCTCCTCTCCCTTCTTCAATGACTAAGAGGAAATTCTGGCAGGACTCCCTCGCCCCTTAACAACGTGATATTAAAACCCCTCTAATGGCACTCTCCCCTTGTCATGCCCCTTCTATTGACTGTGTTTTTTCGGATTATCACTATGCATTTTTGACTCACTTTGACAAACTCTATCCTGCTTGCACATTCACACCTTCCTGCCCACATCCTCAATCTTGGATCACCTCTGAAATGTAGACCCTCAAAACAATCATGCACTGTTATGTGCGAACCCTGTCACAAAGTAATGACCCCCACACTACTCCTTGCCGACAAATATTCCGTACTGCTTTCACTGCTGCACTGGACTGTGTTCTTGCACCTTGAAGCGTCTTTTGTGCTGATGGAATTACAATAATGATCTTAGACCAAATAATTGGACAGACTGAACAAATGCAGCTACATATTACTTTATTCCTATTTAATAAAGCAGGGCAAACTGGCAGATATCAGACTGATGCATGCTCACTCACAAACACACTTAGTTACATTTAGAGGTTTTATACTCCAATAAGCCTAATTCAGGATGTCATTCTACGTGGCTAATCATAAAACGTATCAAGGGACTATATTGGTTTAAGGGAACATGTCTACATGTAGATCATACATGGAATAATGCTTCATTGGCTGCCCCATATCTGTAGGACACACCTTGAACTACCTCTAAACACGTATAGTACAGATTATAGCTGACCTAATAGCAGCGGATTGGTCTCTGCGACATGGTATGTTAGGTTGCCTGTAAGACCCACTGATTGGTTGGCATGCTACCCCCAACCTTGGACTTTTGGTTCTCTAGCAGCATTGTATGTGAAACGAAACTTAGGTGTTTGATTCCCGTCAGACTACTCCCCGTGTTCCCAACTAGGCCATAATTTTTCATCGGTGGGATATAAGCCAAAGTAGTTGACCTTGTAGCTTGCCCACTGTCCTGGATCATTCAAGAGAGCGCAGGCTCACCATTATCTCTGTCTGAGGCTTTAATGAACATCCCTTGTCTTGACTTCTGAGTCATGTGTGACAAGACCACAAATGTGTCAATTTCAGCCTCTTATTTACTGTCATTTGATTAAAGCATTCATGGTGCTGTTGCTCCACTTGGCCTCAAGAGACTTGCTCACTCCATCTCATATGAGCTTTATACACTTTTAATAGTTCGCTACTTGGCTCTTGCAGATGTATTCATCTTGGTTCATCCAATAGCTGTGTGCCCTTTGTTCACTGCTTATATTAGTTAAATTATCTTGTGCCTTGCAATTATTCCTTAAAATAACCTCCTTGGTCATCGGCCAACGTAGCCTTGCTGTTATTGTGCACACTGAGCTTTTCAGCCTTTCTGTTTTCTACACCCTCGATCTGTTTCTGAGGTAGCTTGGTTGAATTCGACATGAGCCAATGTATATTTTTCCTCTCATGGCGGTCCTTGCTACATTATATACCTCTTTAGCAAGCTTCTATGTATTTGTATTTGTATTTGTATTTGTTTTATTTGTATAGCACAGATCAGGCCCAGGGGCAACCGGGCGCATATCTTAGTAGAACATTACATTACAGGTAATGGAGCATTACATTACGGGTGGGGCATATCATCACAATAATCCCAACAGATTGCAAACAGAGTATACAATTGACGTTACGAATCATGGCATACATCATAGCGGAGCAGAACAGAGTTAGGTCCCCGATGGCCCGTCCAGAACAGAGGAGCGGTTGTTAGTGGGATGTAGCTAACCAGAGCTTGGCTTTGTGTTTGAATTGGTTGAATGAAGGTAGCGTTCTGATCATGAGTGGTACAGTGTTCCAGAGGTTGGCTGCCAGGACAGGGAAGCTAGCGCCTCCAGCAGAATGAAGTTTGAATCTAGGGATCGCAAGACCTTGGGTTTGTGCAGATCTGAGTGCTCGTGCTGGTGTATATTGAGTGAATCGCAAGGCTAGGTATGAGGGGGCCTGGTGGTTAATACATTTGTATGTGAGGGCCAGTGCTTTCAGGTAGATCCTTTGGGAAACTGAGAGCCAGTTGAGGTTCTTCCTGGTTTCTGAAATGTGGCAGATTGGGGGATGTTAAGGGCTGCTCTAATGGCATTGTTTTAGGTCGTTTGAAGTTTGTTAAGGTTACCCTGGTTAGTGCCCTGGTACAGTGCATTGCAGTAGTCCAGTTTGGACATGACCAAGGTCCTGGCCAAGGTAATACAGTTCTTGGCAGTAAGGAGAGGGCGACAGGCTGAGATCAATTTGCAGGTGTATGCAGACGCAGCGGCCACTGCATTGGTTTGTCTAGTGAGTGTCAAGGAGGCGTCCAGGTATATACCCAGAGTTTTGGTGTCTTTAGATACTTGAATCAGATTACCATCAATGTTAAAGGAGCCAAACAGGTAACTCAGTTTGTTAGGTCTCTGTTGCGTGCCTAAAATGAGAAGCTTGGTTTTGTCATCGTTAAGGCACAGTTCATGCTGGGCCATCCAGGCTTGTATGACAAGGTAAATGTCATTGAGGGCTTTAGAGTCAGCAATGTAGCCAGCAGTGATGGGTATGAGTATCTGGGTGTCATCAGCGTAGTTCGTGTAGGTGAACCCAGAAAGTCAAGCACGTCAAATAAAGGTTGTGTGAAGACATTGTAGAGAGTTGGGGAAACATAGGACCCCTGCGGGACTCCACAGGGCACTGGTGTGGGATCAGCCGATGCAGTAGGGGACAAAACTCTCATGTGCCTGCTGTCAAGGAATGACCTGATCCATTTAGATGCATTGTCAGAGAAGTGGGCCGCTGACTTCAGGTGCCGACATAGTATTTGGTGATTGACCAAATCAAAGGCAGCTGATAAGTCCAGTAATAGTAGAAGGGCCAGTTTACAGTTGTCTTTGAGGTCCTCAATTTGAGTTTTGAGATCAAGTAAAGCTGTTTCAGTCCCGTGCTTAGGTCTGAAGCCAGACTGTCTTGAGCCGAGGAGGTTATTGGTTTCTAAGTAGTTCTGGATCTGCAGGTAAGCTGCTCTGTCAAGTATTTTGTGTAGGAACGGTACGGTGGTAATTGGTCTATAGTTGGTTGGTGTTTCAGGGTCTAGAGTCGGTTTTTTTAGGAGAGGGATAACCCACGTGTCCTTTAAGTTGTTGGGTACCGTACCCGTTAAGAATGAGGAGTTAATGAAGGTGGTTATAAAAGGAGCAAGGTCATGTGCTGCTTCCTTGATGATGGGTGCTGGGCAGGAGTCACCTTGGCAGTTAGAAGGTTTTAAATTGTGAATTATGTTTTCGACCTCAGGGGTGGTTAGTGGGGAGAAGCTAAAGGGGGTGTGAGTAAATGAGGCCGTCGGAGTATAGGAAGGTTTAGTGGGGGGTTGGTGAGTAGGATAGTTTGTTTGGCGTTCATTTTAGATTGCAGGGTGGTGATTTTGTTGAGGAGAGCATTTTGGATGTTGTTGCACCATTTACTGTCTTTAGTGCAGGTGTCAGGCGCAGGGGATGGGGATTCCAATTCTTTAAGGATTTAAAATAACTCCTTCGTGTTAGATTCCGTTTTACGATGCTTTGGTTATAGGTCTCCTTTTTGGCTTGTAGAATCGCTTCCTATTAGTTGTGGGTAGTGATGATGAGGCGATCTTTGTTAGGGTCACATGGGTGACTCTTCCAAAGAGATTCCGCCTTACGTTTTTCTTTGCGTAAAGTTCTTAGCTGCGGGGTGAACCAGGAGTTCAAATGGGCTTGTTGTTTGGCTTTCCGTAATTTGAGCGGTGCTATATTGTCAATGGCTTTGAGCAGTGTTTGATTGAAGATATCTACTAGGACTGTGGGATCATTATGTTGGGACACGCATTTGTTCAGGATGGGAAGGATGAGAGGGAGGAGTTTATCCTTGGTGATGTCTTTTTCATTCCTTGTGGGAATGGCTGGAGCTATCGTGAGAGTAGTGTGAGGGTTGGTCGCTGGTAGGTGGAAGATGATGATATGGTGGTCAGACCAGGCACAAGCGTGATTGGAACTTATGGATGTGTTGCAGTTAAGGTCAGTAATCCAGTCGAGCGTCCTGCCCTTAATATGGGTAGGATCGTCAATGCGTTGTTGGAAGCCTAAATTAGCTAATGTAGTAGCTACTTCAGCGGCCAAGTGATCCTTGGTGTCGAGAAGGCCCAGGTTAAGGTCACCTAGAAGCAGTACCTTAGAGTTGGGTTTGGTATTGATGGTCAGAATGGCCGTGATCTCATCTATGAAGGAGCCAAGTGGTCCTGGGGGTCTATAGATAAGGTGGAGGGTAGCCGTGTTGGTTGGAGATAGGGTAAGTTTCACAGAGATGGATTCTGCGGAACTAAGCTCAGTGTTGGGGATGATTCTGAGTGTAATGTTGTTTCTGTGTATAAATGCGACTCCACCTCCTTTGGATGTTGTTTGACGGTCAGCTCTAATGATAAAGTAACCGTTGGGGATGGCGAGAGCAAGGAGGGGGCCAGAGGCTGCGTGTAACCAAGTTTCAGTAATGGCTATAAAATCGAGGTTTTGAGTGGTGATATGGTTGGAGATGTCCAACGCGTGGGCCGTGATAGATCTAGCATTGATGAGGGCACCCTTGAGTTCTTTGGCAGTGAAGATGCTAAGGGATGGTGGTGACTTCTGTGTAGTGGAGGTGTTATGTATGTGCTGAATGCCAGCGGCACGAGGGGCACGAGGCAATCTGAATCCCAGTCTAAGATTCCTGACTTGGAGCGTGCACGGTTGATTAGGTGTAGGTTTGGTGGCAAAGTGTTGGAGCCATAGGGCAGGGTCATTAAGGTATGGGTTACTAGGGGGGCATTGTAAGAGAGAGTGGGGTGTAGTGACGGGGTTGGTTTTAGCAGTATTAGGAGTGGGGGGGCAGAGCAATGTGGCAATGATGAACCCTACGAAGGTGGCAAGAATGGGGTGGCTAGCAGATGGCAGTGGCCGCATATCGTGATCCAGGTGTCCTGACCGTCTGTGCGATGGGGTGGGGGAGCACTGGAAAGTATGTGGAGGGGTTCTGCGCCGGGCAGAGGTGGGATCCGCCAGGAGATGGCAGTCCGAGTACAGTTTGCTAGGTGCATACATTTACAAGGATGCAACCGAAGACTCAAAAGGCAGAGGTTCTGCTAGTCTGGGAAGTTAAGTGCATGTGCAAAATGCAATCAATGACTCAAGGCAAAGGTTCGGCTAGTCTGGCAAGGTAATTACATGTGCAAAATGCAATCAATGACTCAAAGGCAGAGGTTCAGTTAATCTGACTAGGTAGGTACCTGTGCAGAATGCAATCAATGACTCAAAGGCAGAGGTTCAGTTAATCTGACTAGGTAAGTACATGTGCAATATGCAATCAATGACTCAAAGGCAGAGGTTCAGTTAATCTGACTAGGTAAGTACATGTGCAATATGCAATCAATGACTCAAAGGCAGAGGTTCAGTTAATCTGACTAGGTAAGTACATGTGCAATATGCAATCAATTACTCAAAGGCAGAGGTTCAGTTAATCTGACTAGGTAAGTACATGTGCAGTATGCAATCAGTGACTCAAAGGCAGAGGTTCAGTTAATCTGACTAGGTAAGTACATGTGCAACATGCAATCAGTGACTCAAAGGCAGAGGTTCAGTTAATCTGATTAGGTAAGTACATGTGCAATATGCAATCAATGACTCAAAGGTAGAGGTTCAGCTAGTCTGGTACAGTAAGTACATGTGCAAAATGCAATCTGTGACTCAAAGGCAGAGGTTCAGTTAATCTGACTAGGTAAGTACATGTGCAATATGCAATCAGTGACTCAAAGGCAGAGGTTCAGTTAATCTGATTAGGTAAGTACATGTGCAATATGCAATCAATGACTCAAAGGCAGAGGTTCAGTTAATCTGACTAGGTAAGTACGTGTGCAGTATGCAATCAGTGACTCAAAGGCAGAGGTTCAGTTAATCTGACTAGGTAAGTACATGTGCAACATGCAATCAGTGACTCAAAGGCAGAGGTTCAGTTAATCTGATTAGGTAAGTACACGTGCAATATGCAATCAATGACTCAAAGGCAGAGGTTCAGTTAATCTGACTAGGTAAGTACATGTGCAGTATGCAATCAATGACTCAAAGGCAGAGGTTCAGTTAATCTGATTAGGTAAGTACATGTGCAATATGCAATCAATGACTCAAAGGTAGAGGTTCAGCTAGTCTGGCACGGTAAGTACATGTGCAAAATGCAATCAGTGACTCAAAGGCAGAGGTTCAGTTAATCTGACTAGGTAAGTACATGTGCAATATGCAATCAGTGACTCAAAGGCAGAGGTTCAGTTAATCTGATTAGGTAAGTACATGTGCAATATGCAATCAATGACTCAAAGGCAGAGGTTCAGTTAATCTGACTAGGTAAGTACATGTGCAAAATGCAATCAATGACTCAGAGGCAGAGGTTCTGCTGGTCTGACTGGGTGAGTGCAGCAAGTAGCGAGCAATTGGATTAGTGACAGGCGCTATGCGAGTGCTGAGCAAGGAGGATGGTGTGCGTAAATATGAGCCATTAGTAGAGGCAGTGATTCTTAATGTTAATAAACAGGTGATACTAGATTGGTGAGTGCGCTCCCAAGCGAAAAGAGGTAATAACCGGTCTGGGCGACAAAGGCGTCAGACAAGGTGACTTCTACCATATTAGGTACAGTTAGGGCAGTGAAGAGTCTTACCGCGTTTCTTTATATGCGATCAAGTTCCGTACGTGTTTTATGGACAGGCGTGCGATAGTAGTCCAGAAAGCGTGTAGAAGGGAGGTGCTGCGGAGCAGTGTCCAGCACCGTAGGGGACCGGTGCGGACAGGGGCAGACAGGAGGGGCCTTTGGCTCACGGGCCTTAGGCTGCTAGGGCCGGCTTCCGCCTCCGGTTTTTCGGGAAAATGGTTATGCTGATGTGGTTGCTAGGCAACCGAGACGAGCGTCGGGATGACGAACCTCATGGCGGCCATCTTGTGGCTGAGATCCTCGGGGGATTCGGGCTGCTTCGTAGGTAGTAGCCAGATATTTGGGGCAAAGGTGCACAATGCACTACAGGGCCGGTGCAGGCACTCCAGTGGTGCCAGTTTCAAATCAGGCAGGTCTGGGAGATGGGATGATGGGTCCGTGTCCCAGCTGCTCCGGCAGCATGGGAGCGGCGTCGGGCCTCGGAGCAAGTTCGAGTGAGGAAGGTGTAGGGCTCCTGCAGGGCTCCTGCCCGGATGAAGAGTGGGCTGAGGGGCAGACAGGAGGGGCCTTTGGCTCACAGGCCTTAGGCTGCTAGGGCCGGCTTCCGCCTCCGGTTTTTTGGGACAATGGTTATGCTGATGTGGTTGCTAGGCAACCGAGATGAGCGTCGGGGTGACGAACCTCGTGGCGGCCATCTTGTGGCTGAGATCCTCGGCGGATTCGGGCTGCTTCGTAGGTAGTAGCCAGATATTTGGGGCAAAGGTGCACAGTGCACTAAAGGGCCGGTGCAGGCACTCCAGTGGTGCCAGTTTCAAATCAGGCAGGTCTGGGAGATGGGATGATGGGTCCGTCTCCCAGCTGCTCCGGCAGCATGGGAGCGGTATCGGGCCTCGGAGCAAGTTCGAGTGAGGAAGGTGTAGGGTTCCTGCAGGGCTCCTGCCTGGATGAAGAGTGGGCTGAGGGGCAGACAGGAGGGGCCTTTGGCTCACGGGCCTTAGGCTGCTAGGGCCGGCTTCTGCCTCCGGTTTTTCGGGACAATGGTTATGCTGATGTGGTTGCTAGGCAACCGAGTTGAGCGTTGGGATGACGAACCTCGTGGCGGCCATCTTGTGGCTGAGATCCTCGGCGGATTCGGGCTGCTTAGTAGGTAGTAGTCAGATATTTGGGGCAAAGGTGCACAGTGCACTACAGGGCCGGTGCAGGCACTCCAGTGGTGCTAGTTTCAAATCAGGCAGGTCTGGGAGATGGGATGACGGGTCCGTGTCCCAGCTGCTCCGGCAGCATGGGAGCGGAGTCGGGCCTTGTAGCAAGTTCGAGTGAGGAAGGTGTAGGGCTCCTGCAGGGCTCCTGCCCGGATGAAGAGTGGGCTGAGGGTCATACAGGAGGGGCCTTTGGCTCACAGGCCTTAGGCTGCTAGGACCGGCTTCTGCCTCCGGTTTTTCGGGACAATGGCTATGCTGATGTGGTTGCTAGGCAACCAAGATGAGCGTCGGGATGACGAACCTCGTGGAGGCCATCTTTTGGCTGAGATCCTCTGTGGATTCGGGCTGCTTCATAGGTAGTAGCCAGATATTTGGGGCAAAGGTGCACAGTGCACTACAGGGTCGGTGCAGGCACTCCAGTGGTGCCAGTTTCAAATGTGTTTACTTTCTATCTTTTGTTACTGCGCATTTACAGTTATTGACAAGTAAGTTACTTAATTTTCATTATATTCACGATTACTTCAGGTTTAGGTACATGTTTCTCTTGGTGCTTCAGTTACATTGTTGCTCTTAAGTATTTTCATGTTGTTTCAGTGTAGGTTCATACATCCTCTTTATAATAACACTTTGCCTTTGTCAGATTCAATTTAACGTTCCATGATGTCCATAGGATCATGCTGACAACCGTCTTTGTAGCATCCTTCCACACTTTCAGTGTGACGTACATTCTGTATGGCTGTCTGAGTGCATAGAGTCTACCATACACTCAATGCCGCATTGGAACAATACACAGGACTCCATTTACTGCTCTTCTTCTGTTGTTCCAATACGATGGTGGTGAGGGGGCAGTAATTAGTGTGAAAGCATCCACCTGCCAAATCCTCCTACTTAACAAGCCCAATCTCCTCCCATCACAGTCACCCCCGCAAACTTTCATCTACCCTCTAAGCTTTCATTGCACCTCCCAAGGCAATATCTATCACCTTCCCCTTTTCTGCAAACGACTTTGCTCACTAATTGTCCTTTAAAATCTCTGACATTTTCTGACACTCACACAGCCCTCCTCTCTCCCTCGCCAACACTCCTTTTGTCCATCAACTCACCTCCTATCTCTTCTAGTCTTGACTCCTTCTCACCTTCATCTCCTATTGATTTAGCACCCATCCTTCACATTGGCAAGCTATCTTGCACTCCCATTGACCATTTTGCTCCCCATATGGTCAACGACTTATTCTCAATCACTTGCCCTTATCTCTCTGAGCTCTTTTACCTCTTTCTCTCTCCCCGCTTGATGCTTCCCTGCCACCTTCAAATCTGCAATGGACTTACCCCTACTGAAGATACCCACTGCTGACACAAATGTCCAAGCAAACTATCTCTCAGTTTCTCACCTTCCCCATTATTCAAAGGTCCTTGAGTGGGTGGTCTTCAATCGGACCACTAAGTACCTTTAGAATAATGGCTTTGGAGATCCACTTCTATCTGCCTTCAATACTAAACATTCCACTGAGCCTGCACTCCTGTAAGTCTTCAACGTTCTCGCTGATGCTCATCTCACCACTCCAGTCTATCTTCTATACTCATCTTTTTAGACCTCTCTGCCGCCTTTGACACTGTAACCCACTTCTCACTTTCTAGAACCTTGGGATTTGCAAATCTACTCTTGCCTGGATTGCCTCCTACCTGAACCTTTAAAATCTATTGGGATTCACAAACCTCCAACCCCAGCCTCCTCCCTGACAGAATCCTCCAAGGATCAGTCGTTGAAATTTGGATTTTTCTCATCCTTTGTCTTTCACTATCACCTTTTTGCTGATAACACTTAAATATTTGTATCCTTTCCGCCCTTCACCTCAGCCATCTTGGTACAGATTATGAACTGTCTCACTGCAATTCATTGTTGGATGGTTCTACGCGGCTTCATGCTGAACTATTCAAAAAGAGAAGTCATCTTTCGCCTAGCTCCCTGTGCCATCCCTAATCTTCCCTCTCCTATCTCGTACCCATCAGGCTGTCATGCGCCCGTGCCAAAGGCTCACAATCTTGGGGTTCTTTTTGATAGCGACCTCCAACTGCAGCAACTCATCACTACCATTGCCTCTGCTGCTCGTATTAACCGCCTCAATATTCTGAAAATGTATTCTTTTCTTACTAACAACTCTACAAAAACTCTAATCATCTACCTCATTCTTAACAAACTGGACTATTGCTCTAGCCTACCTCTTGGCCTTCCTCTCTACACCTCCCTCCTTCTAGACAAAGTCCTCAATTTTGCTACCTTAACTCTCAATAACCTACCCAGATCCTCGCCCCACTTTTACCTACTGACAATCAGCTTATTGTGCACAACCGCTCCTTTTTATAAGTTCTTGCCCTCTCCTAGTTTATACCTGCTGATCTGTTTAGGTCCAACACCGAGCTATGGGCCCCTATGCATTGTATTCTTTTTAATGCAATTGAAGAGCTGCATAATTCCTGGTTCATGGCACTGAGTGATCATTGTCCCTAATCACTACCCAATCTCACTCTCGGAAGCTACTTTGAAAATTCTAGGAAGTATATTGCGAGGGTATTGAGTGGAATGGGTGAGGGAGAATAATATTATGGGGGACACTTGGGTTCAGGGAAGGACTGGGAACACTAAATCAGGCCCCAACTGTTATGCTATTGACATCGGAATGTACAAACTTAAAGGATGGTACCGCTTATGTGGCTACTATGGACCTTCAAACCGCCTTTGACGTGGTGGACAGGGAAAATATATGGACAATCCTGTTAGATATGGGAATTGCAGAAGGGTTATTGAAATAAATAATTTTATTTTGCACCAATACACAGTATGTGGTTTGTTATGATAGTGGGAGGGAATTGCATATTCCCTTTTGGGACCCATAGGGGTGCACAGGGGTGTGTTCTCTCCTCTATTTTATTTAACTACCAATCAATTTTAGAGCAGTGTATGCCCGATATATGTAGGTTAGGTAATAGAAGGCTCCCCATGCCGGCTTACACCATACACCAAGAGCTCTTCAAACATTGTTAAATGATTATACTGATTTCATAAACTTTTGAAATTGAAGATAAAGACAACTAAATCAGCCGAATTAATAATTGGTATGCCACATAATTTGTCAAAGGCCTTTTTTGGATCCCAAGTAGAGAAAATCCTACACTTTGATTACTTGGCAATCCGTTTTTCTGCAAATGGCTGTGGGAACCATCCAATTGAAATCAAGTCATCAAAATGTCCCAGGCCATAGCAGGGATTTCTAGATTTGCAAGGTCCATAACAGTACATTCACTGGCAATAATGATAAAGGTTTATAATATAAAGGCCCATGCCATTGGTCTTTATGGGGCTGAGATTTGGTGACTGGAGTTTCCCCTGCAAACTGCAGATAATGGAAAATCAATTTTCTAGATCAATTCTGACCCTCCCATGGAGTGCCCCAACCTTTGCTGTACACAACATGCTTGGACTACCCTTTATCAAAGATTACCATCAAATAGCTCTGGCACTATTGTGGTTGACAGCATGGACAAAGTAGGAAGCCAGCCTGTCTAAACCTATATTGGTTTATGTTCTTTCCATGTTGGTGTACCTAAGCTCAGGTGGCTTACCATGTTAAAGCTACCCTCCTAAGCATAAGTGCTTGCCTTTGGTTTTAACATCCACCCCTGATAGATCGCCTCAGAAGAGAGAAGGCCAAGGTTCTGCTGCTGAACATTTACCAGGGACAAGGGAAAATGGCAGAAATTGGCAAATCCTCGAATAGACAACAGCTGGTAATTACGTCACACAGGAAATTGGAGACCCCTCGACTGGTGGACAGGTGTAGCCCTACGTTCATACTTGGTCTGGTTACAGTTTAATCACTTTTTATTCTTTTGTCATTCTTACACTAAAACTCACAAAATAACTTTGATTCCAGTTTTAAAATTGAGAGGGTTCTATCGATTTAGGCCAGCACGATTGCATTGTTCATTGCTGCAGGATGAATACATAATTGGGCATTTAATTATTTTATCCAACAGACATTGAAACTTAGTAAGTTGCATATCTGTGACCTTGAGGAGAATAGCTCCTCCTCAAAAATATGTTGTTAATACTTAATTTGTATGCTTTCTTAAACCGAACATGTATCCTCAAACTTGTATCATTAAGAAGTTTATCTGCTGCTCAAAATAGATGGAACTTCAAGATGTATATAGAGTGAAGTTTTAACATGTTTTGTTTAATGGCATAGCTGTAAAGTGCTTTTATTTGACCTCTATACATTTTACAATTGTTTTTTGTAATCAAATAAACAAATTCTGACTGACTGACACGAGGTACTACAATAACTAGATTTCAATTGAGGTTGATTGCATTATCAATTTGTCCCATGTTTTCACCAACCAAATGTTATTAATGATTAAAGAAACAGCAATTTAAACAATTTGAAATGTTACCCCCAAATTAGTACATGTCAAAAAATCAGTCACAAATATTGTAGCTAATTAGAAGTCAGTGAGGTTATGAGCAGCATTTATAGTGTACCTGAGCTTCAGCATCAGCTACTAATGACAAACATTACATATTAAATCCTGTGACAGAAAGAGTTACTACAAGAACTGAGTCAGTTAATTTGATGAGTTCAATCCTCTATTTCTCTCAACCTGTGTTCTTGTTCACCTTCTCTTTTCGTTTGAGTTATATGTTGCAGCCCAAAGAATCAAATTAATTTCCAATCTTCCTTTATATTTTGTTCACTCCAGTGCATTGACAGTGAATAGCCTAAGGTCCTGTTTGTAAAGTTTCTGATATGTTCTAATATTTTGACTTTAAAATGCCTTTTGGTACTGCTTATATATTTCTTTCCAGTGGCACGTTTGATAACAGAGACACAATATTATGTGCTCCACTTGATAACTTGATTATAGAATATGTAGTGTTACTTGTATAGTGTATATCAGTTGTTCTGTTCATTGTAAATTGCATGCATTACATTTATTGTAACAATAGAAACCCTTTGTTTTCCTTAAGAGCCATGTTTCACATTTGTTGGTTGCTACATGACTGGGACTAATCAGTTGTTTGACATGTTGTGCTTTGTTGAGTATCATATTTGGACAGTCTTCTAAGTAGTTACTAAAATCCTTATTCATAAAGCGCAAATACCAATGTTTATTGAACAATTATCTAATATTATTATTTGCACTCTATTTGGTAATAAAGTATACAGATTCTGATTTTACTGCTACTGTCTTAGGTTTTAATATTTCTTCTCTGAAACTATGGTTTACATCACTTACAGCTTTTTCAATATTTTGATTGTACGCCCTTCATGTGGACATTTCATGATCATTCTCTTGGCTTCCATTTCAAATTCTACATTTTTTGTCCCATTTCTTTTGGCTCTCAAGAACTCACCTTTCGGTTAATTGTGGATGACCATAGCAAAATGTCCACTTTTTGTGTGCAGTGTTGAACTGACGACAGTGGGCTTGAGTTGCATGTTTCTCTTCATTTGATTATCTTCAGTAAATAGTTCAACCTCAAAGTATTATATATTGGTTTTACTAGTGTTACACGTAAGTTGGATTTCCTCATCATTCTGATTAATTTGCAAGACATATTTTTGTAATTAAAGGTCAGAACCATCGCATATTAGAAAGATATCATCTATACATCTTATCTAGGTGATGATATGTTTCTACAATCCATCTGTTGCACGGCTCTTAATAGGTATTTCCTCAAAGTGGGACATGAAAAACGTTGTAAATGATGGGCCAATGTTAGCACCCATAGCCCCTTCACAAATGTGTTTGTAAAGGTTATTGTTAAACATGAAGATGTTATTTCCTAAATTATAGTGTAATAGTTCAAGAATTGATTGATTATGAAGAAATAAAAGATTGATGATCATTGTTTGAAAACGGTTTGAACAGTTTGAATAGCTGATTCATATTTAATTGTGCTATAAAGAGCCATAACAACTAGTATTATTAAAGTGTAGTTGAACTGCCTGTTAATGATCATTAATGATCTGTAATTTGTACAGCAAATCCTTAGTGTTCCTCAAGTGCCCAAATGGTTTGATGGCTATTGGATTTAGTTGCTTGTGAATGAATTTGAAAATGTGCACAGTAAGTGAGCCTATGCCATTGATAATAGGTATCATTGGTGAAAAGCCATCTGTCATTGTATGCATTATGGATAGAAATTTTATCATGGCCATCTTAGGTTGATTTACAAATACAAATATTGTATCTACTTTACCAATACATTCACTTTAGTGCCATAAATATAACTTGGGTATTAGTTTTCTTTGAAGATATTTGGTAGGTTTTGTTTTCAGTATTTGCTAAAATGCATTGTTGTTATAATATGTTGTGGCATTGTGGATATAATCCTCTGTTTTCATGATATGTATTCTACTGCCTTTGCCAGATTATCATTATTTCTCTATCATTTTGAGCATTTTAAGTACATGCACTTTTTATATAATTAGGTTGTGTTGGTATTTAGGAAGTTTATCATCCAATTTCCTTACTTCTACTGTCATGATGTCCATAAAGGTGTCAATATTATTGTGTGTGGGCATTGGTGGAAGGAATTTGGATTGCATTCTCAGGTTGATGGCAAATGAAACATCAACACTAATATTCAAATCTTGTAGTACTTGTTGATCAGTAATATAATGCATAGTTTGACTATTACCAACCATATCGCTCCGGCAATAATCACATAATTTGAAAACATGTCTAGGTTTATTGCAACACTAGAAGACTACAACAATGATTACATTTGTAATCAGTTGAATATTTACTTGTTGCTTAAGTACGGTTACTTGAAGCCTTCAATCAAATAATGCTCCTTCTCAATAAATTAACCCAATAAGGTGCTATGTTGACAAAAAAGGAAACATTCAAAATTAGAGCAACTACAGACTTTTTTAATTTTATTTTTTATTGTTTTTAGCTGAATAAATCAACTTTTACAATTTCATTTAGCACATATAAAAAAACACACAATTACTTACATTCTCATAACAATAATGTTATCTGGATTTATTTTATTGCCATGCCATTATCAATATATGAGTGATTGCTTTTTCTTGAAAGCTAAGTCTTATTTGCTAAAACAAAGAGGAATAATCAAACTATTGATAATGAGAATTTATTTTTGGGAATAAAACCAATAGATAAGCAAGAACATATACCTATCTTTCTTAGACTGGCCACACTTATAATATCTGTTATATTCACTTGAAGTAACCTAAATGAATATTTACAATATCATGTTTAGGACTAATATGTGTCTATTCATACATAACAATATGTATATTTTAGATTCACAATAATAGGTCAATGGTAATTTACCTTGACTCAAAGTTAAAAGCTGATAGGTTTTGCTAAGTGGCTTCTGATTTACTCACTGTTGCAGGAACACATTGGCATTAAGTAAATCCTGAACTCCTGCTTTTATTAATGTATTATCAACAGTCAATATTGTAACAACACAGATAATAGAGAGAATCTTTACTATTATATGAGAAAGAACTATTCAGAGATGGATCTAATGTTTTTTTTTCTTTTGTTTTCTCTTTCCACTCTTAAAATACTAATTTGTTCTCTTTTCATTATTTGTTCATTCTAACTGTGGATGTCATGTCATAGAATCAAAGCCATGAGAAAGCACTTATAGTGTAAAACACGGGCCCATGTGTTGCCTTATCTTATAATAGGTAACTTATTTTTACGAATCATATGTGATGTGTTTTTTTGTGTCCATTGTTCAGTTTATGTAATATCTTGCAATTCTTTTCTATGATATGTGAAGCAAAATATTTTTTGCATTTTTTGCCAATTTTAAACGTATCCTTTTTATAGATTTAACAATTGAACCATATGTAATTAGCTAAATCACAATGTTTCTCTCTATTTTGGAATTAGTCTCATAATAACCATGTTATGATTATTATCTTTATGTTGTGTCTTTGATACATCTGTAAAGCAACACTTCATTATACAAAATATATCTTCAGTCAACTTTACTTAATTATGATTCTTGAATATTTTAATAAAACATTCAAATTGCATTGATAGACTTCTTGAATGCAACTGGTGCTCATAGACAAAATAGGTTTAACTTAGCTTACTGTGTCCTCATTTTTGATGGGATGGCAAGGTTTCCCTCAACAGGGAAACCCTGCTGTGCAGCCTGCTCATAATTTATGTTATCAAAATTATAATATGTTCATAATTTATTTTATTGTGTTGGTTTAAGTGCAAAACCATAGATATTTCACCATGCCAAAATCAAATGACATGTATTCATGCCTGTGCAGATTCAGCCCATTATGAAGGAACACACTTATCAGCTGCGAGATTAGCACCTTAAAAGGGGAGGGGGCTCATTCTCATATCTGTGAAATAAAATCCTTAATAAAACTAATCCATAAATACAGAAGCACATGTAAGTGTAACCAAACTTAGTGGTAGAACGAAACACGGCAAATAGGCCTTAAAAGCATGCTTTGACTTTAAATGTGTGTTAGCATTTTCGTGCATTGTCAAGGCCGCTGTGGCTGGTGATTTAGTGCAGAGTCTGCAATCCCAGGCCAGCTCTGAGAGTAGCATACAGTGGTTGTTATTTTTCAAGGTCACAGATTAGGGCTCACAGGTTTTGCCAACGAATAAGTAATACATGACCATTTTATAATTCAAAATCATTTATGAAATACAATGTTGTAATGGAGTTGAAAAGCACCACAGCAGTTTCAAATTGCCCCATAGGACATTGTTCCTGGGAAACGAGTAAGAATCAGATATGCAAAAATTGTATGTTAATATGTCCGTGGTTCAAGGCTCTGATGGTGTCATGGTGAAAGGCCATTCTCATGGGAATCAGCATGAGGCGACCAAGGCAGTTGAATTCAATTCCGCTGGTTGTCTCAAATGTTTCAATGATTTAACTTTATGCTGTGGGAATTGGGGGTGGATTGTGATGTCACAGGGGGTAAATGAGGGTGGTGTGGGAAGGTCTGTGGACTCAATCATTGATCTAATTTATGCTTTTCTATAAGGGTTCAAAGTACAAAGTCTAATATGTGTGGAGAGATTTTGTCATGTTGCACGATTAAAAATAACAAATGACTTGCATTATATAAAAGTTCTAACCTTCGGGGTGTTTCTTTGACAGCGCCTTTTCATGCAGTTCAATTCCACAATCTGTTTGAATTTGTTCTCCCAGCTGCGTCTGGGGCCCCGAATAAAACTGCATTACTTCTTGCACCAGCGTGCACTCCTTTTTGACTACTTTTGTAAATTTTTGTTGAGTTCTACGAGGCGACCCCCGATACACCTGTATCACAATAATAATTTGTGGTTGACTATAATGTCTACGGTACTGTTTACTTAACCTGCAAAAAAATAATTGTTGATAATGAAGGAAGAACCGCAAATAGCATGAGTAAAAAATCCAAAAACAAATACATAACTAATGTTTGTGATTTTATTCAAAATGTAAGAACAAGATCCTGTTGGATGCGAGTTTGTTCAAATAAAACAATGTTAATTTCCACCAAATCTATATGTCTACTGCAATAATGTTATCCTGACATATGGAAAATTCACAGCCATTGCATACTTAAAAAAAAGAGAATAAAGGAATTTATGAAGATAAACCATCACATTTTTGGGGAGATAGGTTTACAACCTATAAAAAGTTAAGTCTATAAACACTGAAAATGCTAACGAGAAGGTTATTAAAACACTCAGTCTAAATTAAATATTTCCAAATTATAATGAATAAAATATAATCAATGTCATTGCAACAACAAATCAAACCTTATCTTACTCAAAACTGCTTTGTCACAACAGTCACATTAAATATTAGGTAATTGACATTAGCAGCCTAGTTACAGTGCAGCACTCTGGATCCGGATGAAAGGCTTGTTTACCTGGAAACGCATCAGAGTTATTGGGCCTCATTACACGGTAGGCGGTAAGGGTTTACCGGTACCAGTATTTACTGGTACCGGTAAACCCTTACCGCCTTACTACGAGGTCCATTGGCGGGTTGGAGAATTTAACGCCTGCTTTTTGCAGGCATTAAAAACCAACCCGCAAAGGGACCAGGGAACTAATTACGGTACCGCAATTTGCGGTGCCGTAATTCGCAACTTCCCCATTCCCATTATGCCCTATGGGGCAAAAATGGGAATGGGGAAAGGCAATGGGGGAAGGGGGAATTACCGCCCCACCAACCTTGGAATAGGGCGGTAATTCCCCTTTCCACCAAGGCGGTGCCGGTATTTTACCGGCATGGACCAAGGTGCTAATAGCACCTTGGTCCACCGCCGTCCGTGTAATGAGGCCCATTGACTGATTTACTAACTGGTGGTAGCACTTCAGAGCACTTGCACTTCATTTGTCGGTGCTGCTTTTGCAGTTTCACTTTATTTGTGCACACTTCAAGTAGATGCACTTTTTGCAAAATGTTTGCACTTTCTGAATTCCTTTTTACCCAAATATAAAGGAGGCTAACTTAGGGTTCTACGTTATTTTGCCGCGGGATTTTTCGGCGCGGGGCTTTTCATCGCCGTTCTTTTTATCAGGGTGGTTACCCCCGCAAACCTCCCTTTTTTTTAAATTATTCCTTTTCACCCACAAATATTTATTTAATTTTTAACCCCCCCTTAAAAAAAAAAACAGGGATTTTTTTTCAATAAAAAAACGGCGATGAAAAGTCCCGCGACGAAAAATCCCACGGCAAAAGAACTGTAACCTAACATAGGATTGGAACAGCTGCTAACAATAGATCTTTTTTTTGCTGAGTTAACTTTGTTGGATGATGGTCCACCACTTTCTTCTGTAGTTTATAAAATATAGTAAAAGTGATTGTTGTTAAATATTGGTATAGTGTATATTCATGTTTTGTTAGTGATGTTGTTGCATGTATTTGTATCTTTCGCCATTCCATTCGTTCAAATATTCAATATTTATCTTTCTAATATAACATTGCTGCAAAACACTGAATCTGACTTTGTGATATTATTTCCAGGCCTTCAATATCTCCCTGTTGTTGCTCCAATGTATTTACTTTTAGGTATTGTGCATTTGTAAGGTGCTTATAAATCAAGTAATTGTGTTTTAAAGCACCCACAGGGCAACAGAGATGGAACATGGGAATTAAAATAGAATATGACAAATAAAGATAGAGGTCGACCTACTAGGCCTTGTGAGCATTCAGAATGTGCAAGTGCATAGAGAGAGAAGAGAGGAGGGGGTGGGGGGTAAGTGCTAGGTGTAACCAAGAGGGACGTGCTTGGGAGTAAGCAACTGTTAAGTGACTGGGTGACATTGGTCAGCTGCCAATAAATAAGTAAGTGCAACCCTGTGGTGGCAAAGGCCAGACGGTGCAAAGGCATATGCTGGGAGCGGGCGGAGGCTGAAGGCGATTGGGTGTGGGAGTCCAGGATCCAGGCAGACACATAAGGGCCCTCGTCACCAATCTCAGCAACTGTGGTGTTTAGCAGAGGATGGGGGAAGTAAAGGAGGTGGTGAACAGGAGGTTCTTGAGTAACTTTTGGAATTCAAAGAGATCCATCTCAGGACAAAGTGGCAGGGGGAGACTGTTCGATAGGAGGGAGCCTGCCAAGGAAAGAGATCGGCCAACAACTCGCTGTTTAGCGAACACTTGACACTCAGAGTGTTGGTGCTGGAAGAACGTAAAGATCTGGAGGCAGAGAATTTAGCGAGAGCCAGTTGTAGATACTGTGGTCCCCCACCCCAGACAGCCTTATGGATGATGCAGATGGATTTTGTATTTGATTCCTGCAGCAACCGGGAGCCAGTGGAGAGATTTTTGGGCTGGAGAGATGCGGTTGATAGGCTTGAGGCTAATGATAAGTCTTGCAGCCCTATTCTGTATTAGCAGGAGGGGTCGAAGAGAAGAAGAGGATAGATTTAGGAAGAGGCTATTGTAGTAGTCAAGCCTAGAGAGAATCAGAGCTCTAGAGACGTTGAGCTTCTGGGGGAAAGTGAGGAAAGGAAGAATTCCTTTGAGGAGGTGGATTTGAAAGTGGGCCTTCTTGGCACGGTCATGAATGTGCGGCAGTTAGGAAAGAGAGGAGTCAAATATGACTCAAGGTTTCTGGCTTGTGATGAAGGAGAAGGGGGAGAGCCCGTAGAAGATGGCCAGAGTGAGGGGAAGAAAGAGGAAGCAGGAGTTCCAATAGGAAGGCTCCCAGCCCTGCTGGCATTGAGGCAGAGATCATTGGAAGTACACCAGGACTGGATGGCAGATTGGCAGTTAGGAATGACGGAAGAAGGAAAGAGAGAAACAGAGGGAAGTTTGAAGAAGAGTTATGTGTCATCTGCATAACACTGGAAGTTGGGGGAGAAGGTGGAAATGAGGTGTGCCAGTGGTGCAAGATAGCTGTTAAAGAGCCAGGGAGAAAGGTTGGAGCCCTGGGGGACGCCACAGTTGGAGATAGAGGTGGGGGAGGAGAAAGAGCCCAGAATGACCTAGGATGGACGGTCATTGAGGTAGGAGGTCAGCCAGTCCAGTGCCCACTTCGAGATACCTAGGGTATCATGGAGTCGGTTTATGAGGATGGAGTGGTTGACCATATCAAATGCAGAGGAGAGAGCAAGTAAAATGAGAGCATCTGGAAAGTTGGAGTCAAGAGATGCGAGCAGTTCCTCAAGGATGTTCAGAAGAGCGAGCAGTTGCCATGCCTCTTTATGCTCGGAATCCAGATTGATGGTCATGTAGGTAACCAACAAGTTCAGTGTGCTTGGTCAGTTGGGGGAAGACCAGCTTCTCCAAGTGTTTCCGACGGAAGGGGTGATAGATATGGGGCGGTAGTTGGCTTGAATAGATGGGTCTGCAGATGTTTTTTTCAGGAGGGGCACACAAGGGAGTGATTGCCGAAATCAGCAAGTACAGGGGCAAGAGAGCCAATATTGTCCTTAATGGTTCTAGAGGAATAGGGGGAGACCTGTTTGGAGGAGACCTCCATGGAGCGGACAACTCTGGTGACCTCATCAGGCATCATCAGAGAGAAGGAGAAGAGAAAGGTAGAGGGAGATGGGAGACCATAGGAGGAGGTGGGTGGAGAAAGGAGAGGGAGAAAGGGGTGCATGGGTGCTTAGGATGTCCTGAGTGTTTGCAGTGAAGTATGTGGCCAGTGCATTGCAGAGGGCCTGTGAGAGAAGAGTTGAAGAGGAGACTATGGGAGGGTTGACTAGTTCCATGCAGATTTTAAAGAGTTCAGCCGTGTTGTTGGATGCACCAGAGACACAAGCCTGGAAGTAGGCCCTTTTCTTGGAGCGAATGGAGAGTCGTTATTGCTTTTGGAGCAGGGGACAGGCCAGTTTATCAGAGGGTGAGCCTTAGGTCTCCCACTTCTGTTCTGCAGCTCTGCACATGCGTTTCAGGGCTGCAAGTTTGGAGTCGTACCAGGTGTTACATTTGGAGGCATGTTGCAGGCGGATCCTCATGAGTGGGGCAAGAATGTCAAGGGTATTTGTGCTGGCAAGATGGGGTTTGCTGAGACAGAGTCAACGGTAGAGTCTGTGGAGGGGAGAGGGGAGGTTGAAGGTGGATGTGAAGGCAGCAGCTGACACTTGTTTTCATCAGATGGATGTTCGTGAACGAGGTTGCTAGGGCTGGGGGAGGAGCAGTCACAGGGCTGAGAGGACCCAGATATGAGGAGAGAATGGTTTGAACAGGAGAGTGGGGTTTTCAGTGGGGGGAAGAGTGAAATATCAGTGTGGATGAAGGCATCAAGAGTGTGTCCAGCCAAGTGGGTAGGACCAGAAGGGAGAATGGAGAGAGAGAGCGAAGTGCAGAGGTCACGGAAGAGAGTGGATTCTGTGATTGAAGAGTCAAAGTGGATGTTAAAGTCAACCAGGAGAATGAGTTTAGAGGTAGTTGTGAGTAGAGATTAGGAGAAATCAGCCCATTCAAAGAGGAATAGGGTGGTAGAGCCAGGTGTCCTGTAGATAGTGGCAATGGTCAGAGAGGAGGTGAGAGAGATGATCAGATTGCAAACCAGGCTCTCAAAGGAAGACTAAGGATGGGTGGGTATGAGGGAAGAAGGGACTCACTCAGGGAAGAACAGAGCAACCCCACTGCCAGCACAGGTATGGCGAGGTTTGGAGATGACCTTATAGCCATCAGGGAGAAGGGAGTCAAAAGCAATGACTGAGCTTGCATTGAACCATGTTTCATTGAGAGCAAGGATGTCAAAGTCAAGATCAACAAGGAGGAGGCAGATGTCAGCAGAGTTTTTGATGGCTGAATGAGCATTAAGTGTGGCTAGATGCAAGAGGTCACCACCTTTGAAGGTTTTCTGAGGAATGGTACAGAGGTGTGTTACACCAGTCGGAGGGGGGACAGAGAGAGTGGAAGAAGGAGTGGCAGGTGTGGGAAAGAAGTTGATGAGGGACGGCAGGCACCAGCAAAAGAGGAGGAGGTTTGTTTGAGGACCCTGAACCAAGTTAGTGCCAGTGTGATAGACATTAATGATACACCTGGATGATGCAAAGCCCACCAAGATTACTTCACATCTAGTGCCACCATTAATGAGTGAAGATGAGAGAGATGAGATGAGAAGTCCATAGATCTGGAGAGGGGACAGAAAAGAGGATATCAGTGAAGATCTGTCTGGAAGTTGTGCTGACATAGGTGTCTGTGATAAGTAGGCCACGGTTAGTGATCAGGATGTCTTTTTAAAACTTTTTTCTTCCAGACTTCAAGAGGGAGGTGTAGAGGAGGTCCCAGACATGACGAACTTGTAGAGTTAGACATCAGTGATGACAAGTTTTGCCTATAACTATTGCTGTTCGACTGAAGTTCGGGGAAGTTGGAGCAAGACAGGGGATCGCAACAATGCTGATTCCCAATTGTTTCCCTGTTTGATGTACTTGTCATTAAACAGACTTCCCTTTGCCAAATTACTGAGTCCTCATTATTGAGTCGTGTTGGAGTAAGTGAATCCTGCACCCCCATTCCTCACATGGTGCAGCTATCTTGTCTTACAGGTACTAGAGGGTGAGCACTGACCTATGGGCCCGTCGGTAAATATCTCGCCCCGAGTACACTTGGTAGCAGAGGATGGTTTCGGCCATCGATTATTTATTATTGATTAATATAGTTTTAAGACACCTATAGACCGACGGCACAAAGTAACTCTGGGCCTTCGGTAATATCCTTTCGCCATTCTGGCTGAGTAGACTGAGAAGCTTCCCGTGGACAATGATAGTGTAAATCCATAAAATAAAAATCTGCAGTGGGTCTGAAGGAACCCGCCTTTCCAAGCATAACCCTTCTCATTCCCACAGGCAGCCAATCGGATGAAAAAAACGTAAGAGGCTGAAGAAGAAGGGGCGGTGATCCCGAAGCTCCAGAGAGGAAAAAGATGCGATCGGTGAGTGAAACGATAAGCTCGTGACTTTGCCAAATGTCTTGTAGGCATTAGAACAAGTAAGGGAAAGGTAACGGAGGGTGGCGGAGAGAATATAGTCAGATGTAGAGAAGACTGCATATATATAAGGGGTAATGACTCGAGCATAAGAGATAAAAAGTGGTTACCGGGGGGGGCACCCGAGATAAAAACGAAAGAATACCAGGGGGGCACATGAGATAAAAACGAAGGGATACCGGGGGGACACCCGAGAGAAAATGAAGAATACCAAGGGGGCACCTGAGAAAAAAACGTAAGGATTCGCCTTGTTCCTGCGCTTTAAGACAGCAGTCAGAAGAAATGTGAACTCATAGCCCATATAATGAGGGACAATTAGACTATTGTGACGTTTAAAGACGCATCAAAGGAGTTAATTTAAACTCCATGACGGGGTATTGATTAGAAGGCAGGTATATGTATGACCAGTCTGTGAAGTATCTGTCATATGTGTCCTGTTGTACGTCAAATATGAAAGAACTGTATTGTTAATTATTTGAAATGAAAATTGGTTTTACGCGATTCCGTAAATAAGAGGGAATCGCCGATGAATTGTTGATCTTGAGTAAATTGATAGTATAACATTTTGGCGGGAAAAGATTGGATTGGAGCTTACGTATTTGGTGCTCGCTCATAGTATTGGAAGGATAAAAACTGCACAAATACTGTTGGTGACAAAATTGAGAATGGAGGAGGTTACCCCACTTGCCCATTTGTGTAAGCAACTGCCTAAGCATGCACCTAAACTAAAAAAGTACAACACAGAGTGGGTTAAGGGTACCGCCCAAAAGATGTTTATGCCTTGGATACAGAATGGGTCCCTATCTAAAGCTTTTTTACAACATATAACGACTTATCTACATGCCTCTTATACAGGAAAAAAATGAAAGAAACGCCTCGTTGTTCTGGAACTTTGGAAAATGTTTGAACAGACGAAGGAGGAAGAACCACCCGCAGACTGGACATTAAATGTATGCACAGAGGGGTTTGAGACGCCTACCGCGCCACCAGCCCCGCCTGAGCCAGTCATAGAGGGAAGTAAGACAGAGGGACTCTACCTATTAAGAGAACTTAAGGCAGCCACGGGGTATAGCAATCCCGCATATGAGTCGCCTACGTACAGTAGTGACGACAATAAGGAAAAGGAACAGAAAAACAATCTTGCCTTCGCGGTCCTGAGGGACAAGGAGAGACGTGAAGATGAAAGGGAGGTCCGGGCACTGATTGGTGCACCTCCTGATAAGGAGAGAGAGGGAAAGAAATGGAAGGCAAACGAAGGTAGAACTGATGAGATAACAATCGCAAAAGACGAATGGATGGGAGGACAGATACTGTTGAAACTAGATAGAAAAAGAAGTGATGATGTAAGTCCGAGAGAGAGGTCTGATGAGACGCAAAGGAGAGAGAGAAAAAGAGATGGAATTAAAGGATGAAAGAACAAGAAGGAAAGATAGGCTGAGGCGAGAGCAACTATATCGGGAAGAGCAAGAGAAACAGCTCAATCGCAAACAGAAGGCAGCAGGCAGCTTATGACCAGCACAAACAGGATAAGCAAAGGTTGGAAGAAGAGCAAAGGGTATGTGAAAAGAGAGTGAAGAGAAGAGAAGATGAGGAAATTAGAAGGGCAAAGGAACATAGAAACAAAAGGATTAGGGAAGTAGATAAGGCTAGAGAAGAAGCAAGGAAACACAAGGAAATAAATCTGGAAGCAGAATGTAAATGCAGACAGAGGGCACAGGATCTTGAATATTTGGAGAGGGAAGTTAAAAAACCCAATCCAGTTGTAGAATGGGAAGACATAGAAGAATTATTTCCTGCAAATGACTCAGTACCAGGTACAAGTGGGACAAATATTGAGGAGGACTTCGACACCAGAAGCATCGGGGAAACGATTGATAAGATCTATGATGAGATGGGGCTAGAACAGATATCCTATGGGGGAAGGGAAGATGAGCACTTGGAGAGCACTTAACTGTATGAGGATGTCACTCAAAGTAGTGGGAACAGGGGACTGTCCCTAGACAGACTGGAGATAGAGCAGAACGAAGAAGATGCAAGGAGTTGCGTAAACTGGGAGTACTCAGAATCCGACTCCGGTGGGGAAGCGGAGGATGAGGCACACGAGGAAGGGAGACGGTGCGAAAAACGGCTCCCCGGGGACCGAGGGGTACGTTGGTCAGACGCTAGCAAGTCCACAACTAGGACACCAAAGTCTGCCACGCAGTCTGGCCGACATGAAGGAACACCCCACGGTCAGAGGGGGGCGTCAGACCCTGCCTATGCAGATAGATTAAGGGCATTGCCAGGGAGACGGCAAGGCAGGAATGCCACCCCAGCGGTAGATAGGAGAGCTATGGGGAAAGAAAAGGAAGACTGCGCATTCCAATTCCCATTGCTAGAAAAGGGGGGAGCAAGACCACAATATATTCCATGGCCATACATGGACCGGAAGAACCTTAAAAGTAAGCTTTCAATGCTGACATCGGGAGCCGGGAAGTGGATACATGAGTTAGAGAAAATGACGGAGGGTGTCACCTTAGCTATAGGGGACACTAAGGGCCACCTAATGGCCATTCTTGGTGAAAGAGCAGATGATGTATGGAAACGGGCAGGCTACCCTAGGGTAACCATAATTAACACTTCCCATGACGGAGCACCATTTAATAATTGTACAGCCGCAGTGTGGAAAGCACTACGAACTCTATATCTAGACACTTCCGATATGGGAGCTATAATGACTCGGAAAATTAAAGAGTCAGAGGACCCGTAGATTTATATCCAGAATTTTCAAGACGCGTGGCTGCTTGAAACACATGAGTCTTGGACAAAATCTATCCCTGTATTCTACCATATATTGTGCCAAGGGTTGCCTGACCCGGTGCAAAAACAGCTCAAGAAATTGGTAGGAATAGAAGCTAAACCATGGGCCGAAATACAGTTGACAATTGCACACTACTGTAGATTGTTACAAGAAAAGAACCGGAAAAAGGAGGCAACTCGTAAGTGTGAGGAGGCAAAGCTGGTGCAAAAGAAACTTTCAAAGTACACTCTCCAGGGAGCGATGCTGACAAGCCCAGCTGAACCAAGCGCACAACAAGCGACTAACCCATCCCAGAAAAGTCAGGGTAGCGCGGGACTCTACCCGAGGGGTAGGGGTTTCGGAGTAAGAGGATGACAGAGTAATCAGGGAGGGTTTCGAGGTAACCAAGGAGGGTGTCGAGGTAACCAGGGAGGTTTTCAGACCAACCAAGGTGGATTTCAAAATGCTCAGATGGGCAGTCCAGCTATGCCAGATGGACAGATGGCCCGACCACCACCAGTTTGTTGGCTGTGTGGAATGACAGGACACGTGGCACATGTGTGCAGAAGCCAAGGCATGTGGCAAAATGGCCAAGGGATGGGAACAGGCATGATGAATCAGCCTGCCGTCCCACAACAGGGCAGTGCACAAAATTACGTCGTGCATCAGCAGGCACCAGGCTTGCAGCAAGGTGCACAGCAAGTGGTCCAACCCCCAAACATGGGGAACTTGCCACAGGGACAATCCCAGCAGGCACCGCCACAAATGCCCCAGGGCACTAACTCCGAAGGGGGAGTCAACCCTGGAAATGGGGGAAATCCACAAGTATACAGTGGGCCGAACTTGTATATGAAATAGGACAGCTCACAGGGGACTCTGATGTGCTCTATCCTATCAGTGACACCAGACCCTAATGGGGAACCTAGGGTGAATGTCATCATAAGGGGTAACGAATATTCTTTCTTAGTTGACACGGGTGCAATGCGCTCATGCATATGAGAAGGCAAGTTTTCCTTATCCGGCGAGGCCATAGACACTCAGAGTTTCACGGGAGCTCACAGTAGAGTTCCCTTTACAGACACACTCCCAGTCTCTGTGGGAGAGCGCAAAATGAATGTACCCTTATTGTATTCACGTCAGACCCCAGTAAACATCCTGGGTCGAGTCTTAATGACTAAGTTGAATATGACAATCTCGTTTACCGAGAATGGTATAATGTGCTCCACTCCAGGAATGCATTATTCGTGTGCAAAATGATCAGATCATACTCAGGACGTATAGCCATGAGAGCTATACAGTTAGAGCCAGAAGTCTTCACATATGGCGTGCGGGTGCTCATGGCGGGATTGCCAGGCCTCGCAGATAGAACTATGAGGACACCTAATGAGTTTCTATTAAGACCCAGAATACCTATGCTTGAAGAAGAGGGACAAGTATTTCACTTAATGATACAATCTGCCGTGGTGCGAGGGAAAGTAGCATTGGTGCAAGAATATGATCACGAAGGCAGACAATGGTGTGCGATTATCGCCATCGAAGAAGGATATCGAGTGACTGACGTCACCGATGATGATCTTTTTCGAAGAACACCCTGACCTAGAAGAGACAAGGGTGGAAGTGAGTCTCATATTTTGGGTCAAGATGATCAAACGGAGGGTGCCACAGAGGATGATGCTGGCACTGATACGTCCAGAATACTTTGAAGATGACATGGCCCAAGTGCCTGTCACAGTATTGTCTACACGTCCCTATGACGTAGGCCTCCTGAAGGGGGCAGGTGAAGTGAAAATTAAACTGAAACCAGGAGCAATTTTACCAAGACCACGACAATATCCTATGTCCAGAGAGGCAGATGAAGGGATCGCAAATACAATTTCCGCCATGATGGAGCAGAGCATCCTAGTGACATCAGAATCGCCGTGTAACTCAGTGATTTACCCTGTCAAGAAATCGAAGGGAGGATCTTGGTGTTTAATCCAAGATTTAAGAGCCTTAAACGATATTGGTGAAGCCGAGTTCCCTCTAGTCCAGAACCTATCTACAATCCTATGTAACATACCCACTGAGTCAAAATATTTCACGGTGATTGACTTGAAAAATGCATTTTTCTCAATCCCGTTGCACCGTGACTCACAAGACCTGACATTTACTTTCAGACAAATGCACCTGAAAAGCACAAGGTTGCCACAGGGGTACTGTGAGTCTCCATCCATTTTCAACAGAGTCCTGCAGATGGTCCTAAGCAATAATGCAATAGACAGTGTCGTATTGCAGTATGTAGATGACATTCTGATCTGCAGCATCACTGAGGAACAATGCAGGTGCGACTCTGTCCAACTACTGACTATCTTGTCTGAGAAAGGATATAAAGTTGATAAGGAAAAATTACAATACTGTCAACAAGAGGTGCTATACATCGGCCAGATAATTTCACATGAGGGGAAAAAGGTATCCCCAGAAAGGGCTGAAGCTATCATGAACACGGCTAAACCACTCACGCTAAAACAAATGCAAAGCTTCTTAGGCCTGTGCAATTATGTCAGAGCATGGGTCTTCGACTACCGCTCGTATACCAAGCCCTTGCTTCAGGCCCTAAAGAAGGTCCAGGCGACAAGGGAAAAAATCGAATGACTGAGGCAATGGAAAAAGGGGTTTGCAGAACTCAAGGGGGCGATTTGTAAGGCCCAAGTTCTCGGGATCCCTAATTAAGCAGAGGAATTCTACCTGTTCTCACATACCGATTGCAATTTTATGACGGCAGTGGTCGCACAGCGAACCTCACTGGGGTACAAGCCCCTAGCATATTACAGCGGGAGTCTGGACCAGGTCATGAAGGGCCACTTCCCATGCGAACAAAATCTAGCTGCTGCCGCGTTCGCCAATGAAAAGGCGTCATCCATTGTGATGGGGTGCTCCATGACAGTGTATGTTGAGCACTCGCTGTTCGCCATACTAGAGAATCCAAAGGGCACACTGACATCTCAGAGAGCATCCGTCTATGAGGTGATTATCTCTAACCCATCGATCAAAATAGTTTGATGTAAAATGGTAAATCCAGCTATGTTCGTAGCTGAGCCAGTCACTGAAGGAGAACCGATACATGACTGTGCGAATTACGAGGAATTCTATGATGAAATCCCCAGGGTAAAGGAAAATGCCTTGGCAGGTGGGGAAATCGTCTTTATTGACGGGTCTTTGAGAATCAACCAGGAAGACGGACAAAGGTATACAGGTGTTGCCGTAATGAAGTATATGGCAAACTGAGCGTTTCAGGTACTCGTCAGTGCGCGAATACCATCGCACTATTCTGCGCAAGCTGCAGAATTATTGGTGCTGATACTCACCATTGAGAATCATGCAGACCAGGAAGTAACGGTGTACAGTGACTCTGCCTTTGTGACGTCAACCGTGCATGCAGGTCTAGCACGCTGGAGAAAGGAGGGACTACCTCCGAGTGGACGGCACACCAGTGCAACATGCAGCCTTGTTGGACAGGTTGATAAAAGCACTCCAGCTCCCAGTGGGCATAGCGGTCGTGAAATGCGCCGCTCACACCAAAGGGACAGATTTCGTGTCACGTGGAAATCATGAAGCGGACACAGAAGCCAAGTGTATGACATCCAAGAGTGAACCAATCATGGACGTGGAGGTGGCACGTATGATGATAGCACGAGCCACACCCGAGGCCTACAGTAACATGGGGCAGACTCAGCTAATGGAACTCCAACCAAAGGGAGGCACCTCAAGAGGAGAACATTTTTTGGAAGCGTCAAGGGTGTTCCTTAAACCCCTCTGACGGTTTGTGGAGGCAAGACAGCACTGGTAAACCAGTAATGCCTATCGCCCTACTAAAGGTAGCTTTGGAACAATTACACTACCCTATACATATAACAAAAGAAAATCTCGCTGCAACGCTCGCAGAAGACTGGTTTACACCAAATTTAGCAGAGCATGTTGCATTTTTCATGGTGAACTGCTTAATCTGCCAGCAATTCACCGCTGGGCACACATTAAAAGTAGTGAGAGGAGTCATCCCCCGGCAAAACGGGCCATTCCAGCACTTGCATATCGACTACGTCGACATGATTCAAATATGCAATGGGTACAGATATTTAATTGTGGTGGTGTGTCCATTCTCTAGATGGATAGAAGCAGGTCCCTGTAGACACCCAGACTCTACCTGTGCTGCAAAATTTCTGGCAAGGGAAGTGTTCCCTAGATGGGGGGTGTGCGAGGTAATAAGGTCCGACAATGGGGCTCAATTTGTCAACTCAGTGTTCGAGCAGATCAGCTTGTTGCTTGGTATAAAGCACAAGTTCTCGTTGGCGTATCTTCTGGAGGGGAATGGCATATGTGAGCGGCTCAATGGCCTGTGAAAGGAGAGGATAGCCAAGTTGAAGCTCACATTAAAAAAGGGATGGCTGCACTGTGGGATGGCTGCACTGTCTACCACTGGCATTGTACACATACGGAACCAACCAGGCTCCGACCATCATCTCAGGCCGCACGAGATAGTGACAGGAAGGAGAATGAGGACCCCTCTTACCCCCTGAGATAGAGCTAGATGTGATGCCCAGCCAACTAAGGAGGTCTTGGGGACAGAGATACAGGATTACCTGAACTGTATGACATCCAGCGTCTCTGTCATTTCAGGCCAGCTACAGCAACAAAGAAAAGGGAGCAGCGCTGCATGAAACACAACAGGAAGTACTGAAACAGACACCGTGCAAGGTTTATGTGCGGCCCTCGTCTTCCCTGGTGACTCTGTTCTTATAAGGAACTTTACAAGGAAGAGGTGAGACGAACCACGATTCAATGGCCCTTTCATCGTGGAGGACTGCACTCCTTCAGCCGTCAAAGTCCAGGGCAGATGGGCATGGCTCTTCCTGAATGACGTTAAGCCTTATATAGAGAGAGCCCTCCAGCTGCATCCAACTGCGAAGAAAGACAACGGGGAAGAACCTCAGCACGTGCAGACAAGATCTATGTCAAGGAAGAAGGGTGCATGAGCAGCCAAGTCAAGGTAAAAGAACGCTGGTTTTAAAATTGTGTTTTTTTCTTTTAATAAGACACTTCCTCTAAGAAAAGAGGGGATAAAGGACAATAATATGGACACTTTGTGCATCACAGTTGCAGGGTAAAGAGAAGTGTATCTAGAGCCACAACAACGTTGACAATATGAACCTGTAAATCAAAACACATAAAGTATTGTAAAAACTAAGACTCTGATGAACTACAAATAAAGACATTTCTGAGAACTTGACACAGTATCCTGAAGCAACCACTATCAAGACTTTGTTCACAGAACTCATGGTAGCTCCCAGCAGAAACCTCACGTGGGATGTGGTCACCTACTTTCAGCTGATGGTCATATCATATCACAGACTTTATTCAAGATCCTACGAACAAAAAGGTGATCTGGCAGCTGCTGACTGTCATCGCGGAAGCTTTCTCCGAGCTGCCTGAGCACAGTGAAAAGGACACAAATGCTTCCACCACCAGCAGACATTGAAGAGCTCACCTTCACTTTGTTCTTTCGAATAATTGAGAAATGCCCGGGACTCGTCGGGAGAACAACTGATACACGCACTTTCATCAGAGACCCAAGAAACCTTTAACGATTAAACCAGCTGTGGACTAAATTAAATTACCTAGTGGCAATCCACGCAACAGGGAAGTGCAGAGACTGTTCGAATCAAAAGAAAAGCTTGTGATCAAGACCCAGATGTCCCTATCACCCTAGGACACCCAGCTGGTGCACAATGTCCTATTCAGACTAGTCACAGACTATCCAGAAAATGGTGGGAAGGCCTGCAGATGTTGACGTCATCACCTTCCTTAGAGATCCAGCCAATACTCCACACATGGGCACACTCCTCCACGGAATCATGCTCCAGGTGGAGCTATCTACCTTCCAGCGAGAATACATAAGGAGATTCCAGTGAGACTTTCCGCCGTGGGACAGATCGAAGAGACAGAGACACAGTTCTTCAATTTTCTGCCACAGGATAGATCGAGAAGAGCAGAAACGAGAACTACACTATCCTATTTTTCTTTTGCTTTTTCTATTTTTTCTTATTTTTTTTGTATTTTTCCATGTTTGCTTTTATTTTTATTTTTGCTTTTATTTTTACGACATTTTATTTTTGTGTGATTTTTAGCAGTTCCATCTTTTCATTCCTTCGCATTGAACAGGTTCCAGCATGTCCTCAGGACCAAAGCAAATTCGAGGTGTTCACTGGGACTTCACTTACTATAGATATGCATAATGAATGTGGCATGCCAAAGGTGCTAGCCTAACCTTTTTCCATAATAAAGCAAAGGAACTGTACTCCGTACCCACAGACTATCGTCATCAACCGCAAGAGGGGGACACTTGAGAAGCACTTGTCACTTTAGTAATTCACAAACTCTTGAGCAGAAAAATCAGATAATAGAAATACATAAACACTGAAAACAGACTCATGTTCGAGATGGGGGCCCGGAACAGTAATTTGGGTTCACCGCCGACAGAGGGGCGCCCCCGCTTCCGTGGAAGGAAATGCTGCCAACTGTCCTACAAGAATATAATGTGTATATGCATAGTAATTATCATTGTGTTTCTGTCCTTGACTATCAGAACTGCATTTTTTATTGGTGCACGAAGCGTCCCAATTTCAGTGCATCCACCAGATAATGAACCTCTGGGGCCTACGAAAGCACCCAGACTTTATATAGTTATCCCAGTCCCAAGAAAAGTTGATGGTAAAGTAAATGAACTAAAATTGAATGTAATTAGCAGTGATTCATACACACTTGAGGTGATGAATGAAAGAAAAGGCTGGCGACAGGGTCAACAATGAATGAATGAAAATATAGCACTGACCACTGCACGCACCCACACACAGGATACACATAGACAAGGACAAGTGTCAATGGCTACAGGGCCTCCAACGAAGGCAGCAGAGAAGGGGAAGCTGCCTACCGAACAACCAGCCCCAGAGAACAGTGGAAGCAACCAAGGAGAACCAAGTGAGAAACCAAAGAGAGAGGGCATAGCAAAATCCCTCAAAACAACAGAAGTAACCACAAAGGAACTCACAGAGAAAACGCAAATAGATTATTTGTTCCCATTCATAGTTAGAGCAAAGAAACTGCACGAGGAGCAGAAAAGTAGAACTACAGAGACTGTAACAGCAAGCATGCCAGCTCCAGCACAAGAAACAGGCACCGGGCATACGACACAGCCACGCATTGGGAAGCAGGTGAGACAGGGTGGTCAGAGGAGGCCTATGGAAAATTACAAAAGGGAAGGGAAGGAAGCACAAAGCCTTCTCCTACCACAGCGATGCAGCCAAGGAAACCTGATCCACCGAGACGCCCAGAGTGGAAGAGCAGCACAGACGCATTTAGAGACATGGTCATATCAAACTACAGAAAAACGCGGAGAATCAAGACAAGCCCGCATGAAGATAACAATGAACTCAACAATTACCTGGACAGCACAGCCCATCTCGGAAATAACATATGGTATCAGCACATGAAGGAAGTAGGACGAAGTAATCAGGAGGAGAATGCTTCGTCTGTGCACTCCTACCATACAGCATGGGAAAATCTAAGATTTTTGTAGCTGTAGAAATTGATGTCCCTACAGCACACTGTATGTCTCATGTAGCAATGTTCAACACCAGGAATACGATGGGAATTAAACCCAAGACTGAATGTTCAAGGAAAAACTGCGGAAGAGGCACAAATTTGGAAGAACAGAGGTCAAATGCAGATTTGGGGAATAGTGGATTCCCCAGATGGATGGGAAGAAGGAGTAGTAATCTGCCGACCTTGGATGGTCCTTGGAGCCTGCCGAGAAGCAATAGAGAATTCACAGAGGTTATGCAAACCTCTATGGCCAAAGTTGCTAAAGCTGCTAACATGGGTCGAAGATAGAGGAGGACCCCTGCAAATAGTACCGCTGGAAAGCCCGAAACTATGCTTCAGAAGTAATGGCACGAAAAAGATGGGAGAGAATACAAACTGCAGTCGAATCTTTGAAGCCCCAAGAATGACACAAGGAACCGCAGTCATCATGGACCATTACTGGGCATGTGGATCCAAGGCATACATAAGACTGCCAAAAAACTGGGGAGCCATATGCACACTGGTGAACGTCCACGTTCTTGCACTCGTGATCCCAAAAAACAACCTGTATTTGGACAGTTTCCTGAAAGCAGATGCTCATCTAAGGAGAAGGAGATCTGTGAAACTGGTATCTAGGATGAAGAGAGAAAACTATTTTTCTGCCAAATCAGAAGAGGCATTCCATGCGATCCCATATGAGCACAGGCTGTTCAGCCTCACCTCAACAGTGTTCACCACGATGCTCTTGCCACACATCCAAGTTGGAGTGAATGCCAAGTGGTACCAGATAACCAGATGGGAGTTACTGCAGACAATCTACACTACGATTAAGGGGTTCAACGCAATCAAAGAAGAACTGAGAGCAATCAGATTGATGACCTGCCAGAATAGATATGTACTTGACATGATCACCGCGATGGATGGAGGTGTGTGCGCAAAAATTTGAGAATCATGTTGCACATTTATACATTTGCATGACGAAGAAAATGGAACTTTAACAGAAGCCATAAGTATGCTGACAAACCTACAGAACCAGATGATCGATGAAACTGACAAAGTTGATGATGACAGCTGGTTTGGAACTCTATTCTCATGGGTCCCACAATGGATGGCAGACATATTCAAGTTTCTGGGAGCCTTACTAGCAATGGTACTGCTAGGATTCTGTGTTATCAAGATAATCATCACACAGTGCCAGAAAACTGCAAAGAAAGTCATTGGGATGAAAATAATGGTCGATATTGAACTGGGATGTAAGCCCAGAGACTGACTGATGAAGAAATAAAAGACTTTGTGAAAGCCAGCGAATTTGCCCCAGAAGGAACAAAGTTCACATATCCTAAGAAACAAAGAAGATATAAAGGTAAATGGATCCACTGCATTCCAAATGGACAAAGCCAGCTAATGACATGGAATAAGGATGAACATTTAAAAACAGCAGGAAGTTTGAAGGGTGTGATAAAGATATGGACTCCAAAGGCGCACACATTCGCACCATCATGCACAAACCCTGAAGACGATGAACAAGACACAAAAGAAATAGCAGAAGTGGTCGATGAACTGACCAGAGGGGGGAGTGTAGAGGAGGTCCCAGACATGGCCTGCACCCCATTTCGAGGTACCAGGAAAGTACTCTCCAAGGTACGTGACGTATGAGGAGCAAATGAACCAACAGAGAGCCGCGATGGGACTCTGCCCAGTGTACATCAGAAGATCCGTACCTGTTGAAGCGCCCATAACCAGACAACCCTGGGCAGCACGATACCCTATCAGACAGCCATACCAGCCTCTGGTACGAAACAATGAGTATTTACAGACTGTCCATGAGGAGACACAAAGTGCCTTGATGGAAGGCAAATGGTAATGACACGAGGGCCTGATTAGACTCCATATGAACAAAGGTAACACGCCAGGGCGAGCAGCCTCAAAACCAGATTCAAGAAACACGAAAGAAGAGACGATGTTAAAACGTAAGGAAACAGTGCTACGAGACAAGATAAAAGTAACCAACTCATTAAACGTGTGTAAGTAGGCTTGGAACGCAAGCAGCTAAGAAAACAATATGGCTTGAAATGCTTAGTAGAAGAAAAAAGCGGCAAGCGTCAACCATATATCTACCTCAATAAGGCACGCTATACAAGTGCGACTCTATTTTGTAAAGCAGAAATGTGCCCAGGCTGCCCGAGGCCTAACAAGCCAAGTTTCATAAAGCCAGCCAGAGTCAAGAGAAGGAGCGGAATCAAAACTCAACAAAGAGTGGCTCATGCCTAGGAAATCGATGTCATCCAGAGAAAGGGAGGAGAGCATCAGCTAACAACACTCAAACTTCAGAGCATACCAGCCTGCCCCATGAAAGTCAAGATAAGGGGGGGGCCATGCAGGTGACGAGGCTAAAGAAGAAACAAATACACGAAAAGCTTGGAACTGAAGCAGAATTCATGGTGAACAGACACGTGACAAGTCAGGTGTGAAGAATTACCAACGTCTGATGTCACACAGATGCCATAACTTCTCCAGATAAGAGGCTAAAGTTTCGAGGCCATACCCAGCCAACTAATTGACACATAGCCCTAAGAAACTGATTGATGGAAGGGAGGCAGGGTGAATCTTGGGAAACCAGGCGCCTGGGTGTCCATTCTGCATGCTGTTAATTAAAATGGGGATTTATGTCTAGGGGTTTAACCTGCCCAATCACAACGGACCATGTAATCTAAGGTCCTATAGATACTGGAACCAATGGGACGTCGTAGTTGTAGTGATGTCTATCACGTGTGATGTAGAGGGTTGGGCGTAGACGCTCACCCGATAAGGGTTATCCAATCCGCCTGCTCTGTTACCATATACAGATATAGCACCTATACATAAGTTACCTTTCCTAACCAATTTTATTGCATGACGAATTTGTAGAGTTATACGTCAGTGATGACGAGTTTTGCCTATAACTATTGCTGTTCGACTGAAGTTCGGGGAAGTTGGAGCGAGACAGGTGATCGCAAACATGCTGATTCCCAATTGTTTCCCTGTTTGATGTACTTGTCATTAAACAGACTTCCCTTTGCCAAATTACTGAGTCCTCATTATTGAGTCGTTTTGGAGTAAGTGAATCCTGCACCCCCATTCCTCACATGGTGCAGCTATCTTGTCTTACAGGTACTAGAGGGTGAGCACTGACCTATGGGCCCATCGGTGAATATCTCGCCCCCGAGTACAGAGGGATGATAGGTGATAGTATAGCAATTAGAAAATATAAGGAAGATGATGAGTGCCATAGGGGCAAAAGAAGATATGAGGAAGAAAGAGGAAGCGCTGCATAGCACAAAACCAGCACAAAATCACCAGGTGGCCTAGTAACCAAATGAAGCAAGAGACAGATGCACTGGGACTACTTTAGTACCATAGATGGGTGCAGAGATGTTAAATAACAGACCAGGCTTCGATTTTGCCCAAGAGACACAAAATGCAATCCAAAATGGGATGCAGAGATGTAAAATAATATTGCAAAATGGGTTGCAGGGATGTTAAAAACACAGCAGACTTCGAATTTGCCCAAGAGACACAAAATGCAATGAACGAGGAGATTAAATAAGATTAAGTAAGGCAAGGAAGGCAGAATGGCATAGGCAAACCTTGGTTCAACAGTTGTTGGGGTTAATGGAGAAGCAATGACATTGCGCAGCCATAACTCCCAGGTATTCTGCAGGGGTGCATAAAGTTGCAGATGCCTACGTTCGTGGGACAGCAGGCTGCTTGCCTGGAGACTGTTCCTTGATGTGCTGGAAGGTGAAAGGAGGAGGGGGTCCTCATAGCCCTCAAGCGGCTCCAATTAGATCTGAGAGGGCTTACGGAGTCACACGGTGCTTGAGGTGGGATAAGCAGTAACCTGCACGTCCAAGTCGTGACTGGCACTTCCAGAGATTCATGGACAACAACATTCAATGCAATACATTCTCCAGCTGGTGGAGAATCCCTAGGTCTAATCTGACCCCTTCTGTAGCTCGAGCTATTCCTGGGGATTCTCCCCTGAATACACTCCCTATGGATTCACAATGAGGTGGTCCTCCGGAATGAACTCTAAGAATTGCTCTTTCACTGGATTGTGGCCAACCCTTGATTTCTGCCCATGTGGGCGATGCTAGGGGCATGACCACAGCTGGCAGAAATAATGGCAAATGCCATGTGCACCCTTACCAATCAACACCTGCAACCATCCACAAACAATCCTCTACAAAACAATAATGGGATGCTAATACTTGCCTCAGGCTAGCAGGATAGCTCAGGGGAAAAACATTTATCTTGGAAACAAGTTTGATACCCAGTCCCCTGCTTAGAGGCTGGACTCCACCATGAATGGTGATATAAAAAAAGGGCATCATTACGAATTTGGTTGTGTGGGATTAAAGTGGTGGTAAATCCATTACCGACACTTTTCCCACACAGCCAAACTACAAGTTTGGGAAAATTACCATCAGAAGAATTACCGAGTGGTAATTCTGCCAAATCTTTGGAGGAAAAGTAGAGGATCTACCTGCAACTTGATGCTGGAGGTAAATAATTAACTTTTCCTCCAAAAATCGGCAGAATTACCACTTGGTAATTCCGCCAGTGATAATTCCACCAAAAATCCCCAATGGAGTTGAATGGACTCCAGAAAATTGGGATTTACACCACCTACCACCACGGGACCAAGTGGCGGTAGTGGTACTTCCATTTGGTGGTATCTCAGCAGATAAATGATGGCATTGCATTTAACTTTTTGTAGAATGTAATTTACCACTGGCAGTAACCTAGCAGAGTGCACTTAACTGCTTTGAAAAATTGCTCTCCTGTATTTAGCAGTGAATTACCTTTGACGGTATTTACTGATTACCACCAATGATATTTGCGCCACCTCTGCTTTAACGAAGCCTGTGATTTCTAAACACCAGAAGGCATCGTGCATTCACACAAGCCCACCTGCCTGCGCGCAGCTTGGATACTTCGGAAAGACGTGTCAGCAATGACTAATATAACATGCAAATAATACTCCAGTAATGGTAGAGTTGATCAAAATTCAGTAATTGAAGAAGAAATGACAAACTCAGAAAGGAAATGTGCTCCGACCTAAAAGGCTCAGAAAATGGACTCGCTCTTCAGATGAAGCTGAAAACCGCCATAGAAAATACAGAAGCAGTGCAATTGAAAATGATGAGAGTGCACACCATAATGCTCATTAAAGATTAAGAAAGATGGATGACAGTCTTTCTCTCCTCCGGCAGTAGCAGATCTCATCTGGTGGGGGGAAAGGAGACGGGGAGGTGGAGTAAGGGGAGCATGTGTGAATTACAGATGCGCCCGCCTGGGTGAGGGAGAGGATAATAATGTCCATTAAGGACGATACAAACTGATGGAGAGCTAGTGGGGAAATGGAAACAGGGGAGGGGAGAGGAGATGATGTCACCGCTAAATCATCGAAAGACCATATGCAGATTGGACTTCTGGTGAGGTAAAAGTATAGTTTCAGCATACTGCTTTACTGACAAGTGGACCACAAGATTGCAAAAAGATGGCGAGAACGATGCCTTAATGAGCATAATTTCTTCGTGTAAAGGTCATGTGCTTTTCTATGATGGTTTCAGTTCCTGAACTGCCTGGAGGGGGAACTGCAGAAACTTGCATCTGTTCCGGAATGCAGAATCACCCATATTGCTGTTGGCCATCCAAATCCAGAGTGCTCCAAGTGGAGGGCCGGTGTGATTGGGATCGGCTGAGTGAAGAGGCGGGGTTCCATTTCCTTTTCTTTATGCCCCCTTCTGAGGTCTGTTATTCAGTAAAGGCTGCAGCCGGTAGGTAACCGAGTTGGGGTAGGACACGCCAAGCTGCTTTATCCTCAAGATGCTCTTTGGTCGGCAGAGAATGTATGGGGAGCTTTGGGGCTTGAGGCGGCAAAGAGGAAACGGCATTGAGGGTCCAAGATCAGGTGAAATAAAATGCAAACTCTGTGATGTCTCACATTACTGATCCCCTATAGAATAATGCTATGCTATGATGATTTATACTGTGCATCACTGCCATTTTCATCATGAGAGGTCTTGGGAGGATAGCTCAGGGGCAATGTGCTCACCTTGGAAGCAAGACAACATGGAGCAACACAGGTTCGATCCCAGGGTCCACGCTTAGAATCCTCTGAGTATTAAGCGCGTTATAACTAACCTATCATATCATCTCCAGGAACACTGGTGGATCTGAAAAGGAAGGAGGGCGTGGGAGGGTTTGTGGGATGGAGAGGGAGAGCACAAGAGAGCTTTGCTGTGCTCATGGTAGCTTCAGTTCGGGAAAAAGCAATCATTGTGTGTTGGGTGTGCATGTAGACAAACTAGCCTGTGCAACATAAGAGCAGTGAAGTATAGCTGTGTGGTGCAAATCACAACAACTAAACATTTTTCATTGGGCAAACATAGTGTGTGTGTCATGAGCCCCAAGGTGAAGGAGGGGGTCTTCACCTTTCTGGGATGTCAATCATTCTCTGTAAGAAAGATCATTCAAATGAAATGCAAGATGGGGACCTGGTCTCACACACAAACATGTCTGATGTGCTTACCATTGCCTGGTATCAAATCCTGAACCTCCACCTGCCAAGCACCCGTCCTTTCAAAGAAAAAGACAACACCCACAAATGGAAAAAGAGAAACCAAAGTTATATATGAAAGTACGCTCACTTAGTATATTTCTACGCCCCCTGTTGCTAAATGCTAGTGCTCACCAACGGTTTGGGTCTATTTGACCTAAAACATTTGACCTAATCACATTTGATCAAATTCTTTTTTATTTTTTTTATTTGTTCTTGGTTTGTATAAACCTTTACCAAATAACACAGTTTAAGAGAAACACATTTCAACAATTCATCAACAATCATCAATCAACATACACATTGAAAAATAAACAAAAACAATGATATTCACATGATATAACATTGCCACAACTAAAAATTTGGAGAAAACAAAATTACTGTATGAAAAGAACACTGCAGATAACTTCTTCAAATCATCAACACTCGCATTAAACAGCAATAATTTAAAAGTATAGTAGCATTACTAAAACTAACATTTCATAAAAGAGATACATTCAGAATACGTTATCAAATCTTCAGAATTTTACATTGTACAAATTCATACAAATGAGAACAATTTCAATACTAAAGAAAACATCCTAATCTCTTCACATTAATTCACACACATTTTTTAAAAATGCAATTTATCTCATGCTCAGTGCATTTACATTCCCATGAAGCATCTGGAACCACAATGACTCTCTATTAAGGAGATAGAAGTCACAAAATTTGAAAAATATAGGATTCTCTGTGGAAGAAGTGAGGGGCACACAAGCAGTATATGCTGAAAGGTCACATCTGCACCTTCAACTCTACAATCGCTACAACTATTTCCGTTGCACCATTTCATGTGTCTGATATTTATTATCTCTTGTGTCTTCATGATTTTCCTCCTAAAACGCATTGTTTCATTTTGATAGATCTACTAGGGTACTTACTTAAGTACCCTTCTAATTCCGGATAACATTTACAGAATGAAGCTTCTTGAGAATAAATTCTAGAGCGCAGAATGATTGCTTTGTTCTCATACCAATCATTTCCTCTCAATATTTTCTACACTTTATCTGGATTGTCAATCAAGATTTGAGTTGAAACTCCAAAATTCAATAACATACTTTAAACCTCTATCTTGACTTCCGTCATGAAGCCATCTGAGATATACGGACCCATAATTGCACACAGTTCTTCCTTTTTAGCAATTAAGCACTTCCTCCATAGTGAAATTCTTTTCCATTGAACACACGATTTGAAGGACTTTGGACCAAGTTCATATCTAATTACTTCTATTGGTACACTTTTCGGTAAGTAAAACAACACTCCCCTCCATACTTTTCCTCCCACCACTCTTAAATATTCCATGAAATCACAGGCAAAGAATTCTAACCCATACAGAAGTCTTGGCATCACTTTTAATCTATAGAATTCTCTACAAGGTACCATGGAGAATTTCCCATGTTTTCTTTCTACAAGGCGTATTTGTCTCAAAGCTGTCTGGGCCTTCCCCTTTAAACAGTTTTTGCAAAAATGATGGACCCAGTACCCATGAAAGTATAGCCTAGATAGTTTAAAACATTTTGTTTTTTAATAGTTTGCCTTTGCATAACCAGGTGAATTTGGCATGAGCCTTGTTCCTTCTTCCCAGACGAAGAATGACAGTTTTTGTGGGGTTGATTTTTAATTTTAGCTCTTTAACAAAATGACCAAATACATTAATCAAATGCTGTAATCTCACTTTTGTACTGTCAAGAAGAAGGAAATCTTCAGTATAAGCTATCCATCCCACGGTTAATACTCCTACCTTAGGAGAAACCATTCCACTCCCATCCAATAATTTCCCTGCACCCAAAATGTATAAATTAAAGATTGTGGGCGCCAGCATGCACCCCTGCCTAAGCCATTTTGTAGTTTCAATTTCCTTCGACATTAGACCCATGGATTTTAACCATACTCTCATTTTAGTATTTGAACAGAGAAAAATAATTAGGTCTAACAAACCTTTTGGTATTCCCAAATCAAATAGCCTCCACCATAGTGTTGGGCGGTCCACCATGTCAAAGGCCATTGAGATGTCCATTGAGGCTATGAACACTGGCAATGCATCCTTGGACCACACCCTCTTCTGTAGACTTCTAAGTACCAGACCTCCGCAGTTTGTTCCAGTCTTTTTTTTAAACCCTATTTGTTTGTTGTCCAAGATAGAATTTTCATCTATCCATTCCTGGATATGTTGTAAGACAAGTGACGCAAACAAATCTGAATCGTCGTCCGCAATGGCTATAGGTCTATAACTTGTTGGGCTTAGATGACTACCTTTTTTAAAGATGGGTACGACTTATGATAGTTTACAAGAGAGAGGCATGGTTTTGCTCCTAATTATATCGGCAAAAAGAAGGTATAGCACTCTCGACCAGAATGGAACATTATATTTCAATATCATATTAGATGAAAATATTTGGTCCCGGTGTCTTCGAATTCTTAGAATTCAAAATTATTCTAGAGATGTTCTCGACTTTTTTATCCAAATTCCATTTGTAACTCTCCTTACCTTGGTTTTCGTAACCCACGCCATTTCCTTTGAACAGGTTTTCAAAATAATCTATCCAAGTATTCTCTTTGATTGGGTTAATAACTAATTGTACTTGGGTAGTCTCCAAATTATTAACAAGCTTCCAAAAATTGGAATCGTTGTATCCCTTCAAAGCATTCAACATAGCTTCTCCATAGTTTTGGTACAACTTCGCCCTATGATGTATTACCAAGTTTTGGTATTGCTGCCTTACTAGTTTTATCTTAGCCTGGATTCCCAAAGCTTTGCCTCCCTCTTTTCATATCAGTCTTACTTTTCTACGCATTTGTGCTTTGTGTTCTTGAACTAAGATATCAAGGGCATGCTCGTATGATATGTTGTTAGAACTAGGACTTTTCTTACTTCCTATTCTTTATATCATTCCGTTTTTTAATCAAGTAACCGGGTGTCAGGATTAGCTCCAGAAAGCAAGTGTTACAGACTTCATAGAAACATCCTCTCTCCATTAAAAAGCCTGGAACCACTACATTTACAAACAAAACTCTATCTGCTCACAGTACCACTCGTTTGAGCGTCCCGCAACATGCATTTCCTTGGTTTCGCATTCATTGTCCCAGAACACACGCTGCGAGGTTGCCATGGCAACTATGGCGTCCTCTCCACGCTCGCAACGTTGTCTTGCCTCGGAGAGGAGGAGCCAAGTGAGGTCGCCACCACCCGTTATAATGCTTCCGGGTTGCCGCACTCGCTGCTTCTGATTTTGTTTTGAATTGTGGCTAGCGTTTTTGTGCCTGTTTCGTGTTTCTGCATTTTGGTCCTTCTTGACCTCGCCCTTCACTTTCTTGTTACAGACTCCCCTGGTATTCGACCTCGGCTTGTGCCTTTGATCTGTCTTTGTCTCTTGATTACCAAACCTTGTGTACAGGGGGGCGTAGCGACCTCTGACGGGCCCATGGGATCAGAGCTCTCCCTCAAGTACTTTTAAGACGAGATAGCTACACCTTGAGGAGGATGGGGTGGAGGATTCTCTTACTCCAACACCAATCAATAAGGACAACTCAGTAGTTTGGCAAAGGGAAGTCTGTTTAATGACAAGTACAAAAAACGGGGAAACAATGGAAATCAACAGTGATGCGATCGCCCGTCTCGCTTCAACTTCCCAATTCTTCATTCAAACAGCAATTCTTATAGGCAAAATACATCATCATTTGACATGTAAACCTCAAAGTTTGTCATGCATTTCTATTGGTCGGAAAAGGTAACTTAAGTATAGGTGCTATATCTGTATATGGTAACGGAGCGTGAGGATTGGATAACTCTTATCGGGTGGGCGTCTACGTCCATCCCTCTACATCACTCGTGATAGATGTCACTACAAGTAGGACGTCTTATTGGTTCTACTAGCTATAGGACCCTAGATTATTTGGTCCATTGTGATTGGGTAAATTACACCCCTAGACATGAATCTCCGTTTTAATAAGAAGCATGCAGAATGGACACCCAGATGCGGTGTGCCTAAGAATTCACCCTGCCTCCCTTCCATCAATCAGTGCCTTAGGGCTATGTGTCAATTAGTTGGCTGAGGATGGCCTCGAAACTGTAGCTGCTTATCAGGAAAAGTTATGGCATCCTCGGGTTCTGGGTGACATCAGACGTTGGTACCCCTTTGCGCCTGGCTGGTCACATGTCAGTTCACCGTGAATCTGCTTCATTTTCCTTCTTTTCGTGTATTTGATTCTTCCTTTAGCCTTGCCACCTGCCCCGGGCCTCCTGATCTCGACCTTCATGGGGCAGGCTGCTATGCTCTGAAGTTTCGATTCTTCGAAGTTGCCACTCTCCTCCCTTCCTTAGGTTGACCTAAAATTCCCAGGCATGAGCTGCTTCGTGCTCTGTTTCGATTCTGCTGTTTCCTTCTGACTTTAGCTGGAGTATGAATCTCAGCCTGGTTGGCGCCTTGCAGCCTGGGCTTAATTCTGCTTTTATTAAATTCAGTCACACTTGTATAATGTGCTTTTGAGGTAGATATATAGTTGGCGCTTGCCGCTCTATTCTTCTACTAAGCATAGCAAGCTGTACTGTTTTCTTAGCGTCTTGCATTCCAAGCCTATTTACAGGCGTTATCTGGTTGAATACTTCCATTCCGTTTTACAACTACGTTTCCTTATATTTCAACATTGCCTCTTCTTCTAAATCCATTACATCTCTATTCATAACTTTTTGTCTTTGAGTGTCATCTTTTGGTTGTCGTTTCGTTCATCTGGGAGTCTGCCCGGGCCCTTGGATCATCACCACTCGCCTTACATTAAGGCTCTTTGGGTCTCTTTGGGGACAGTTTGCAAGTAGTCTTCATTTCGTGTTAACTGCTGGTATGGTTGTTTCAGTGGGTACTGCGCTGTCCATGGTTGTCTGGTTATAGGCACTTCAACAGGTATTGCTCTTCTGATGGTCACTGGGCAGAGTCCTAGTGCTGCTCTCTGTTGGTTTATTTGTTCCTCATACGTCTCATATCTTGGCGAGTATGTTCCTGGTGCCTCAAAACGGGGGGCTGGAGTGCAGGCCATATCTGGGACCTCCTCTACACTCCCCCCTTTGGTCGGTTCATCGACCACTTCTGCTTCCTCCTGTGGATTCTTCTTACTTGGGTCTTCTGTATCTTGTTCATCGTCTTCTGGGTTTGTACATGATGGAGTGAACGTGTGTTTCTTTGGAGTCCATATTTTTATCACCCCTTTCAGACTTCCTGCTGTTTTTACATGTTCGTCCTTGTTCCAGGTCATAAACTGGCATTGCCCATTTGGGCTGCAGTAGATCCATTTTCCTTCATACTTTCTTCGTTTTCTGGGATACACAAACTTTGTTCCTTCTGATGCAAATTCGCTGGCTTTCACAAAGTCTCTTATTTCTTCATCAGTTAGGTCTCTCGGCCTCCATCTTGGTTTGACATTGATCATGATCTTCATCCCAATGTCTTTCTTTGCGGTTTTCTGGCACTGTGTGATGATTATTTTGATAACACAAAATCCCAGTAGTATCATCAATAGCAGGGCTCCCAGAAACTTGAATATGTCTGCCATCCATTGTGGGACCCATGAGAATAGAGTTCCAAACCAGCTGTCATCATCAACTTTGTCAGTTTCATCGATCATCTGGTTCTGTAGGTTTGTCAGCATACTTATGGCTTCTGTTAAAGTTCCATTTTCTTCGTCATGCAAATGTATAAATGTGCAACATGATTCTCCAATTTTTGCGCACACACCTCCATCCATCGCAGTGATCATGTCAAGTACATATCTGTTTTGGAGGGTCATCAATCGGATTGCTCTTAGTTCTTCTTTAATCACATTGAATCCTTTTATGGTAGTGTTGATGGTCTGCAATAACTCCCATCTGGTTATCTGCAACCATTTGGTATTGACTCCAACTTGGATTCTTGGCATGAAGATGGCTGTGAATACTGATGAGGTAAGGCTGAAAAGCCTGTGTTCATACGGGATTGCATGAAATGCTTCTAACTGATTTTGCAGAAAAGTAATTCTCTCTCTTCATTCGGGACACAAGTTCCACAGATCTCCTCTTACTCAGGTGAGCATCTGCTTTCGGGAAATTGTCAATATTCAGGTCACTTTTGGGGATCACTAGTGCAGGAACGTGGATGTTCACTATTGTGCATATGCCTCCCCAGTTTTTCGCCAGTCTTATGTATGCTTTGGATCCACACGCCCAGTAATGATCCATAATTACTGCGGTTCCGTGTACCATTCCTGGAGCGTCGAAGATTCGTCCGCAGTTCTGATTCTCTCCTATCATGCTTGTGCCGTTATTTCTGAAACAGAACTTTGGGTTTTCTTTTGGCACTATCTGCAATGGTCCTCCTCTGTCTTCGACCCATGTGAGCAGTTTTGCAAATTTCGGCCATAATGGCTTGCATCCGTTTCGCACTATGTTGATGGTAGGTTTGTATTGACCAATGACCATCCAGGCTCTGCAGATCACTACTCCTTTCTCCCATCCGTCTGTGAAAGCACTGTTCCCCAAATCTGCATTTGGCCTTTGTTCTTCCAACTTCAAGCCTCCTCTGAAGTTTTTCCTTGGACATTTAGCTTCTGATTCACCTTCCATCTAATTTCAGCCCCTTTTACTCCATTTTTCTCGTACCTGATTAAATGATTCTTAGTATGAGCTATGTTTCTTGTCTTTATGTCTTGAACATAATCATCTTCGTCAGGATCAGTTGCTTCAGTTGCTGATTTCAGAGAGGCATCACTGCCCATGAACTGGCCTCTGGTCTTGCACATTGCTACGTGCGACATACAGTGTGCTGTCTGGACATCAATTTTGTCATGATGCCTACCCCCGGAGCACCAGGCCAGGCCCAGCACCCCCAGAAGCAGGCATCATGCCCTCGGGTAAAAGCCCAGCGGCCCCTTATAGGGGCTCTTTGGACTCAGTCCTGGCGCCTTTGGCGCCAGGCTCATGTTGGACATCAGTCCTGGCGCCATAGGCGCCAGGCTCATAAAGGGAGGTGTTTTGTGCACTTACCTGATGCAGACCATGCTGCACACTTCAGGCCTCCCTGAGACCTGAAAGGGACTATTTTTTCATAGGGACTATTTTTTCACTTGGGCGTGGCCAGGGAAGGATACATACCTAGTTGGGGGAAGGATACATACCTGGGACTTCTTTGGAGGCTATTTAAGCCACGCCCAGACAGCAGCTCATGCTTCGCGTTGTTCTGCTTCCTGCAGCTTAACGCTCACCGTGTCTGCTCCAGCTCCTGGACTCCAGCCACGCCCGCCTCGAACCTGGAAGACCTGCAAGGAAGGAAGAGAAGAGAAAGGTGAAAACCAAGGACTATTTCAAACTTCTTACCTGCATCCGGAATCTTCTCGCCAGCATCCCTGAAGAAAGACTTCCATTTAAAAGCATCGCGTTGCTCGCTACAGCGCCACGCTTCACTCACCTGTCCTCGAGACATCTCCCGGCTCCATCGCGGCTGTCAGCATCGGACGCCACATCTCTGCACCTAGGGGAGAGGGGAAGAAACAAAAGGTGAGCAGAAGGATCACAGAAGGAAAGCCTGATTAACAGCCATAATACTTACCGGCTTTTCTTCCACATTTCGGGTCGGAGCCGCCCCGTTGGCAGGTACCGTACCCCAGCCCCTATGGGGAAAGGACAAGAGACATTTCTGGGGAATGATAAGGACATTTAGAGGGATCGCCCTCATCACTACTCACCTCGGCAGTTTAACCCCTCGACTCATCGCCTTCATTCTGCACCTAAAGGACAGATCACAGGTTAGAAAGACAACATAAAGGGGGCCTCACTTGAACTTTGAACTTTCATACTTACTGCACATCGCTCAGGAAAGTCAAGTGGATTTTGCCAGCGCCATTCTGAAAACCAGTGAAGTAACTGGACGAACGCGCACCCCTGCACCAGAAGCAGGATGGAGAGTTCATCCTTCCAAACCATAAGGTGAGCTTAAACCGGGGTTTGGAGGAAGTTAGAGAGGAACGAAGGGGGAAAGAGGGGAGCTAGCACACTATTCTGCAGACTGTTAATCCCCTTTCTCATCTGCAGAAGGATATTCCTATGGGCCAGGCAAGCACGATTTGGAGGTCCTGTCCAATCGGTGTTCCGGGTCCTGCGCATCACGCTAGAAGAGGCCACAGCAATCCAGACTAGACCAGCGCCCCCGTGGGAACCAGGTGAGCGTTACAGAACGCAAAGCCTTCCTACAAATACCCACCCAGGCGCTATGGAAACTTCTGAGACTGACCAGTTGGCCCAACTACTGGGGGAATTACGGGCCGAAGTACACGCCGCTCGTCAAGAGACTAATGCTTTCAGGAGGGAAGTGATTGTAACAAAGGAAAGAGCTGATGACCTGGCTAGACAGCTTTTGCAAGGTCAAGCTGGACAAACTCCTTTAACCGGTTCCGGGGGGAACCCCGCTCCTGTGGTTTCCAGTAACCCGGTGCAGATTAATCTACCTGGAAAACATGCCGCTGGCCCCACCTGAACGCTTTGCTGGGGACCCCAAACGATTCACCGTATTCATGAATCAGTGTCATTTGCACTTCCTATGCAGACCTGGGGCCGTCCTAATGATCAGACCAAGGTAGCCTTTGTGTTGTCATATCTCAGCGGCTGTGCTGCCGATTGGTCAGTCCCACTGGTAACTGAAGATGACCCGATTCTTCGTGATTTTCAAGGATTTCAAACAAGCATGGAAAGGTTATTTGCTCGACACTCCCAGGGACAGGCTCTGGATGACAAACTTCTATCTCTGCGACAGGGCAATCAAGACCTTCTACCCTACATTGCAACCTTCAATAGACTAATTGTGGAAACTGGTTGGCCAGAGGATAAAAGAATCACGTTATTCTATCGAGGTCTAGGCGGAGAACTTAAAGATGTCCTGGCACAAGTTGTAAATCCGCCCCAAGAATGCACTGAATATATAGACTTAGTGGTCCAATTGGATCACAGGCTGCAAAACAGAAAAGCAGATCGGTCCAAGTTTGAAACCCGAGTGTTGGCCAAGACCCACGCTAACCCCAAGGGGGCTGATGGCTCGGAGCCTACGCAAATCGGAGGGGTTAAAGGACCCCTAACTCAAAAAGAATGGGAAAGAAGACGACAGATGCAATTATGCCTTTATTGTGGGTCCTCTGGACACTTTCTACGAGATTGCCCGGTTAAGCCGCCCAAGAAGGTGGTAGGAGCCGCTGATAAAATCCATGGAAACTCTGTATCGGGAAACGACCAGGCCCGGCAAGCGTAGGGGTCCGCTTGCCGAGCTTGAAAACTAACTCTCAGACCTCGCATTTCATTGTACTAATGGTCCTCGTAGATCCGGAACAGCCTAAACGGTTGCATGCTATAAAGGCATACATCGATAGCGGGGCTATAGGAAACTATGTGGATCGAGAATTGGTCTCTAGGATAAACCTCCCTCTGCGTCCTAAAACCAACAAAGATGTCATCACCACAGTTGATGGTACCGAAATTGCCTCTGGACCGGTAACACATTCCACAGCTGAGGTGACACTTGTAGGTCCGGATGGCCATCGGGAGGCAGTTGTGTTTGATGTAATCAAGGCTCCACAGTTTCAGCTTATTCTCGGAATCCCTTGGTTAGAGACACATAATCCTCGAATTGATTGGTGAGCGAAGAGAATAACCTTCCCGGATTGTGCACAAACCTGCTACCCAGAAAATCCAAAGATTAATCTAGCATCAGTAACCTCTGTCCCCGTGCAACTACCTCCAGAGTACCAAGACTTTCAGGACGTCTTCCAAAAGGAACAGGCCAACACGTTACCTCCCCACAGATCGTACGATTGCCAAATCGATCTGGTGCCCGGTGCACAACCCCCTTGTAGCAGGATTTACGCCCTTACTGAACCAGAGAATCTGCATTTGAGACAATATTTAGATCAATACATCGCCAATGGTTTCATTCGCCCGTCAAAGTCCCCGGCATCCTCAGCTTTGTTCTTCGTGCCTAAAAAAGAAGGCGACCTTAGAACTTGTATCGATTACCGCGCATTGAACCAGATAACTGTTAAAAATCGTTACCCTCTGCCTCTGATCCCTGAACTACTTGACCAGGTGAAGGACGCTTGCGTATACACCAAGTTAGATCTCCGGGGGGCTTATCATCTGGTACGAGTAAAAGAAGGCGACAAATGGAAAATACCAGGTGATGCCTTTCGGGTTGTGCAACGCACCTGCAGCCTTCCAATTCTTCATGAACGATGTCCTTCGGGAACTTATAGATGTCTGTGTTGTCGTGTATATCGATGACATTCTTGTGTACTCCTCTTCGGAATCTGATCACAGAAAGCATGTCAGGGCCGTCCTAGAGAAACTGCGCCAGCACAAACTGTTTGCCAAGCTGGAAAAATGTGTTTTCCATACCACCGAGGTTGAGTTTCTCGGATTCATCCTGACACCTAAAGGGGTCCGAATGGATTCACGGAAAGTGGATGCCATCCTCAAATGGCCATCACCTAGTTCGGTGAAAGGTGTCCAAAGCATGCTTGGTTTTACCAACTTTTATCGCAGGTTTATCCCGGAGTTTTCACGTGTGGTGCAACCCATCACTGCACTCTTGCAAAAAAATAAACGTTTTGAATGGACCGAGGAAGCCGAACAGGCCTTTCAGGAGTTGAAAGCTAAGTTCACGTCCGCACCTATTTTGAAGCACCCGCGTCCCGATCTCCCATATATAGTCGAAACCGACGCGTCCAGCTTAGCCATGGGAGCTGTCCTGTCTCAGAGAGACCCTGAAACCAACCAACTGCACCCCGTAGCATTTTGGTCCAGAAAGTTCTCGCCGCCGGAGATAAATTATGCCATCACCGATAAGGAACTATTAGCCATTAAGTCTGCCTTTAAGGCTTGGCGGCATTATCTCCTCGGCGCCCGGCATACCATCACCGTGATTACTGATCACCGAAATTTACAATATTTAAAAACTGCCAAGGCTCAATCGTCTCGACAGCTCCGATGGGCTTTGTTCTTTGCTGAGTTCGATTTTGTAATCACCTACCGCCCCGGCTATAAAAATGGTAAGGCGGATGCTCTATTCCGAATTGGAATGGAAGAAATAGACACAAACTCAGAACCTGTGCCGATAATTCCCGAACAAAGAATTTTGGGGATAACCACTTTACAAACCCTTGAAGACATTCAAGCACGAGTGAAACAATTCCTGGACTCTTCAGCCTTACAGGATTGGATCAAAAGGGGGTCTAACTTTTCAGTCAAGGATGGCTTACCTTACTTCCAAGGACGCTTATTTTTGCCAGAAAAGGAATTGCAAGAACCGGTTATTTCCCGTCATCATGATAACCTGATGGAAGGACATCCTGGCATTGCCAAAACAGAGGAAAAGGTTAAACGACAATTCTGGTGGCCTTCCTGGCGAAAGGATATTAAATCTTTCGTGATGTCCTGTGGAGTCTGTGCTCAAAACAAAGGTGAAAAGACAAGACCCGCCGGTCTTCTTCAGCCCTTAGACATTCCACCAGCACCTTGGCACACCCTGTCACTAGATGTTATCACGGACCTGCCCTCTTGTAATGGTTACAATACTATTCTGGTCGTGGTGGATTTATTTTCCAAAATGGCCCACTTTATTCCGTTGAAAGGACTACCTTCAGCCTTTGTTCTTGCCAAGGAATTCCTCGAAAATATCATCCGTTTGCATGGATTCCCGTCCATACTAGTCTCCGATCGGGGAAGCCAGTTTATTTCTCATTTTTGGAAAAAGTGTTGTCAACTGGCACAAATCGACGTAAGACTCTCGACCAGCCACCACCCACAGACCGATGGTCAGACGGAGAGAACGAACCAGACCCTTGAACAATATCTACGATGTATGTTGCACCAATCGGAGGGTAATTGGAAGGACATTTTATGGGTGGCTGAATATGCATACAATAACTCGATACACTCTGGAACTGGTCAGAGCCCCTTTTATACCCTATATGGACATCACCCTCGTACTTCAGACTTGGACTCACCTCTGAGCCTTGAAATGCCCGCAGTGGACCATTTGCATTCTACGATTACTCAAGCCTTCAAGGATGCAACTGCACATTTGCAACATGCGAAGGGGAAATACAAAAAGAATGCGGATCTGCATCGAAGAGAGGCGCCTCCATACCAATTAGGGGATCAAGTATGGTTGGCTACCAAACACCTATCACTCAAGGGGCCTCAAACTTTTAATCCAAGGTATTTAGGCCCTTACTCGATCAAAGCTATAATCAACCCAGTGGCAGTCAAGCTCGATCTACCAGCTAACATGCGGATTCACCCCGTTTTTCATGTGTCACTTTTGAAACCAGTGCACCCAGGAACCAGATTAACAAAGCCACCAGAACCGATTCAGATAGATGGGGAGCCTGAATTCGAGGTGAAGAACATTTTGGATTCTAAGATCTCAAAATCAAACCTTTTCTATCTAATTGATTGGAAAGGGTACGGGCCTCAGGAAAGGTCTTGGGAACCCAGTGATCACGTACATGCACCTCGGCTGGTAAAAAGGTTCCATCGGAATTTCCCAAACAAACCGAAACCTCCAGAAGGAACGACCTTGGGAGGGGCCTTGGGGGGGAGTGCTGTCATGATGCCTACCCCCGGAGCACCAGGCCAGGCCCAGCACCCCCAGAAGCAGGCGTCATGCCCTCGGGTAAAAGCCCAGCGGCCCCTTATAGGGGCTCTTTGGACTCAGTCCTGGCGCCTTTGGCGCCAGGCTCATGTTGGACATCAGTCGTGGCGCCATAGGCGCCAGGCTCATAAAGGGAGGTGTTTTGTGCATTTACCTGATGCAGATGCAGACCATGCTGCACGCTTCAGGCCTCCCTGAGACCTGAAAGGGACTATTTTTTCATAGGGACTATTTTTTCACTTGGGCGTGGCCAGGGAAGGATACATACCTAGTTGGGGGAAGGATACATACCTGGGATTTCTTTGGAGGCTATTTAAGCCACGCCCAGACAGCAGCTCATGCTTTGCGTTGTTCTGCTTCCTGCAGCTTAACGCTCACCATGTCTGCTCCAGCTCCTGGACTCCAGCCACGCCCGCCTCAAACCTGGAAGACCTGCAAGGAAGGAAGAGAAGAGAAAGGTGAAAACCAAGGACTATTTCAAACTTCTTACCTGCATCCGGAATCTTCTCGCCAGCATCCCTGAAGAAAGACTTCCATTTAAAAGCATTGCGTTGCTCGCTGCAGCGCCACGCTTCACTTACCTGTCCTCGAGACATCTCCCGGCTCCATCGCGGCTGTCAGCATCGGACGCCACATCTCTGCACCTAGGGGAGAGAGGAAGAAACAAAAGGTGAGCAGAAGGATCACAGAAGGAAAGCCTGATTAACAGCCATAATATTTACCGGCTTTTCTTCCACATTTCGGGTCGGAGCAGCCCCGTTGGCAGGTACCGTACCCCGGCCCCTATGGGGAAAGGACATGAGACATTTCTGGGGAATGATAAGGACATTTAGAGGGATCGCCCTCATTACTACTAACCTATGGAAGTTTAACCCCTCGACGCATCGCCTTCATTCTGCACCTGAAATAAAGGACAGATCACAAGTTAGAAAGACAACATAAAGGGGGCCTCACTTGAACTTTGAACTTTCATACTTATGGCGCATCGCTCAGGAAAGTCAAGTGGATTTTGCCAGCGCCATTCTGAAAACCAGTAAAGTAACTGGACGAACGCGCGCCCCTGCACCAGAAGCAGGATGGAGAGTTCATCCTTCCAAACCATAAGGTGAGCTTAAACCGGGGTTTGGAGGAAGTTAGAGAGGAACGAAGGGGGAAAGAGGGGAGCTAGCACACTATTCTGCAGACTGTTAATCCCCTTTCTCATCTGCAGAAGGATATTCCTACGGGCCAGGCAAGCACGATTTGGAGGTCCTGTCCAATCGGTGTTCCGGGTCCTGCGCATCACGCTAGAAGAGGCCACAGCAATCCAGACTAGACCAGCGCCCCCGTGGGAACCAGGTGAGCGTTACAAATTTCTACAGCCACAAATATCTTGGATTTTCCCATGCTGTACGATAGAAGTGCACAGATGAAGCATTCTCCTTCTGAACTTCTTCCGACCTCTTTCATGTGTTGGTACCAAATGTTTCCTAGATGTGCTGTGCTGTCCAGGTAATCGTTTAGTTCATTGTTATCTTCATGTGGGCTTCTCTTGATTCTTAGTGTCTTTCTGTAGTTAGCTATAACTACATCTCTAAATGCGTCTGTGTGACTTTTCCTTTCTGGGGGTCTCTCGGGCATTCTGGTCGGTGAAGCGGTTTTCAATATCTGCATCGATGTGATAGGAGGAGGTTTTGCGATTCTCTTCCTCTCCTCTTTTTTTCTTTCGATGAGTGTCTTTAACCACCATCTGTCTGTCATCAGCCCAACGTAAGGCTGCATTGTGGGCTTGGTGCTTGTTCCTTGTGTTGGAACTGGTGTGCTTGTCACTACAGTCTCTGCGGTTCTTTTTTTCAGTTCCTCCTGTCGTTTCTTCGGTCTGGCTATAAACGGGAATACATGATCTATCAACATTTGTGTCCTTGCAGTGAATTCTCCCGTAGCCACTTCTGTCTTCTTGAGGGCTTTTGCTATATTTTCTTTAGTCGGCCTTTCACTTGATTCTTTTCGGTCACCTTTACTATTTTCTGGTACTGGTTGTTCGGTAAGCAGTCTCTTACTTTCTGTTGTGTTTGTTCGAGGTTCTGTAGCCATTGACACTTGCCCTGGTTTGTGTGCATTCAGTGTGTGTGTGTGTAGTGGTCAGTCCTACGTTTTCATTCATTCGCGCTGACCCTGTCTTCAGCTTTCCTCTTCATTCATTACCTCAAGTGTGTATGAATCACTGCTAATTACATTCAATTTTAGTTCGCTTATCTTACCATCAGATTTTCTCGGGACTGGAATAACTATATAGGGTATGGGTGCTTTTGTGGGACTCATGGGTACATTATCCAGTGGGTGCACTGAAATTGGAACGCTTCGTGCACCAATAAAGAATGCAGTTCTGATTGTTAATGACAGAAAGACAATGATAATCACTATACATATACACATAATCGTGTGGTATGAAAATTGGCAGCATTTCCTTCCAGGGAAGCGGGGGCGTCCCTCTGTTTGTGGGAGGACCAGGTTACTGTTTTGGGCCCCCATTTCAATCATAACAAATGTCAATATTTTATTCTTTTCACTTACTCCATTATTGTTTCTCAGAAAGTTTGTAACATAAAGTGTCTGGTGCTTTGCAAGTGTCCCCCCTCTTGCGGGTGACGATTGTCTCTGGATATGGGATACAGTTCCCTTGCTAGACTATGGAAAAATATTAGACTAACACCTTTGGTGAGTCACATTCATTGTGCATATTCAAAATAGGTGAGTTCCCAGTCCACCCCCCAAATCTGCTTCAGTCCTGAGGACATGTCGGACACTGTTCAATTCGAAGAAATGGAAAAATAGCAATCAATCAAAATAAAAGTAAAAAAATAAAATAAAATAAAACGGTGAAGTTCTCGTCTCTGCTCCCACGATCTCTCCCATGGTGGAAAGATGAAGTGCTTTGACTCTGTCTCCTGGATCTGTCCCTCGGTGGAAAGATGAAGAGCTGCCTTGGCTTCCTCGACCTGTCCCTCTGTGGAAGGTTTCACTGGAATCTCCTCATGTAGTCTCTCTGAAAGTTAGACAGCTCCACTTGCAGCATTATGCCATGGAGGAGCGTTCCCATATGAGCAATGTTAGCTGGATCGCTGATGAAGGAGATGACGTCAACCTCGATAGGTCTCCCCACCATTTCTGGAAAGTCAGTGACTAGGCGAAACAGGACGTTATGCACCAGTCGGCTGTCCTCGGGCAACATGGACATTTGTCCTGCTTTGCTGGGCTCTGGATCACAGGCCCTTCTCTTGACATGAACAGTCCTTGCACTTTCCTGCTGCGTGGATTGTGACCAAGTAACTGAGCTAAGCCCACAGCTGGTTCAAATGTTCAGTGTTTCTTGGATCTCTCATGAACGTAAGAGTGTCAGTGGTTCTCCCGACGATTGCTGGGCACTCCTCTATGATGCGAAAGAAAAGCGTATTCGTTAGTTCATCTACTATCACCTGTGGTGGAAGCATCTGTGTCCTTATCACTGTATTCTGGTAACACAATGAGGGCTTCCGCGATGACAGTAAGCAGTTGCCAGATTACTTTCTTGTTGGCAGGATCTTGAATAAAGCCTGTGACACAGGTTACTCCTCCTACAAGTGACGGATACGTTATTACTACTAATTGGAAGTAGGTGAGCACATCCCTTGTGAGATTTCTGCTGGGAGATACCACAAGCTCTGTAAAACAAGGTCTTGGTGTTGGTTGCTTCAGGAATCTGTGTTTAGCTCTTAAGGTAAAAGGTCCTTGATCACAGTCTATTAGAGTCTTGTTTCTCAAAATGCTTTAGTGTGGCTTGGTTTACAAGTTCGTGTCAACAACCGTGTTGTGGCTTAAATGCACAATTTTCTTCTTCACTCTGCAACTAGGATGCACTGAGTGTCCGTTTTATGTCCTCATCCCCCTTTTTGTTCTTCTTCACCCTGCAACTAGGATGCACGGAGTGTCCGTTTTATGTCCTTATCCCCCTTTTTGTTTAGAGGAAATGTCCAGTTTTAAGCCAGAACTTTCAAAAGGGTTCTCCTTGTCTTGGCTTTGCTGCTCATGCGTCCTTCTTTCTCGTCATGGATCTTGTCTGCACGTGCTGAGGTTCTTCCCCGTTGTCTGTGGTCTCTTCGCGGTGGGGTGCAGCTAGAGGGCTTTCTCTGATGTAGGGCTTAATATCGTTGAGAAAAATGCATGCTCTCCTGCCCTGCAGTTTTACAGCTGAAGGAGTGCAGTCCTCTCCGATGAAAGGGCCATTGAATCTTGGCTCGTCCCAGCTTTTCCTCGTTTGGTTTTTCACCAACACTGCGTCTCCAGGAAAGATGAGTGGAGTACATAGACCTTGAACTGCGTCTGTTTCAGCATCTCCTGCTGTGTTTTGTGCTGCGCTGCACCCTTTTCGTCGTCGCTGCAGTTGGTCTGAAATAACAGTAAGGCTGGATGTCATGCAGTTCAGGTACTCTTGTAACTCGGTTCCCAGGACCTCTCGGGTTGACTGGGCATCACATCTAGCTCTGTCTCAGGGGTAAGGGGGTGCTCATTCTCCTTCCTGTGACTATCTCATGCGGCGTAAGATTATGGTCGGAGCCTGGTTGGTTGCGAAGAGCATACAAAGCCAGTGGAAGGCAGTGCAACCATCCCCTCTTTAGAGTAAGCTTCAACTTGGCTATCCTTTCCTTTAACAGGCCGTTGAGCCTCTCACAGATACCATGACCTTCCAGATGATACGCCGACGAGAACTTGTGCTTTATACCAAGCAGCAAGCTGATCTGCTCAAAGACTGCATTAACAAAATGAGCCCCGTTGTCTGATCTCATCACCTCACACACACCCCATCTAGGGAACCCTTCCCTCACCCGGAATTTGTAAGCACAGGTTGAGTCTGGGTGTGTACAGGGACCTGCTTCTATCCATCTAGAGAATGGACACACCACTACAATCAAGTAACTGTACCTGTTACACACTTGAATCATGTCGACATAGTCGATATGTAAGTGCTGAAAAGGCCCAGTTGGCCAGGGGATGATTCCTCTCACTACTTTTAATGTGTGCCCAGCAATGAATTGCTGGCAGATTATGCAGTTCACCATAAAGAATGCAACATGCTCAGCTAAATTCGGTATGAACCAGTCTTCTGCGAGCGTTGCTGCTAGATTCTCTTTTGACATGTGAAATGGGTAATGCAACTGTTCCTGTGCTATTTTTAGTAGGGCTACAGGGATTACTGGTTTACCAGTGCTGCCTTGCCGCCACAACCCGTCAGAGGGGTTTAAAGAACACCCTCAACGCTTCCAGAGGTTCTTTTCGTCCTGAGGTGCCTCCCCTTGAAGCTCCATCAGTTGTGTCTGCCCCATATTGCTATAGGCTTCTGGTGTGGCTCGTGCTATCAACATCCGTTCATGGAACTTCTACGTTCCATGATGGCTTCCGTGTCTGCTGCATGGTCTCTGCGTGACAGGAAATCTGTCGCTTTGGTGTGGGCAGTGCATTTCACGACCGCTATGCCCACTGGGAGCTGTAGTGCCTTTATCAGCCTGTCCAATAAGGCTGCGTGCTGCACTGGCGTGCCATCCGCCCGGAGGTAGCCCCTCCCTTTCCAGCTTGCTAGGCCTGCGTGCACTGTAGACGTCACATAGGCGGGGCCACTGTACACTGTAACTTCCTGGTCTGCGTGATTCTCAATGGTGAGTATCAACGCCAATAATTCTGCAGCCTGTGCTGAATAATGAGATGGTATTTGTACACTGACGAGTACTCGAAATTATCTGTTTGCTATGTGTTTCATTATGGCAACGCCTGTATATCTTTGTCAGTCTTCTTGGTCGATTCCCAAAGAACCGTCAATAAAAACGATCTCACCTCCCGCCAGGGCATTTTCTTTCATCCTGGGGATTTCATCAAAGAATTATTCATAGTTTGCACAGTCATGCATCGGCTCTCCTTCAGTGACTGGCTCAGCTATGAACGTAGCTGGGTTTTCTGTTTTACATCGAACTATTTTGATCGATGGGTTAGATATGATCACTTCATAGGCAGATGCTCTTTGAGATGTCAACGTACCCTTTGGTTTCTGCAAGATGGCAAATAATGAGTGCTCGACATATAACGTCATGGAACATCCCATTACAATGGTTTTCGCCTTCTCAATGTCGAACGCTGTGGCAGCTAAGCTTTGTTCGCATGGGAAGTGGCCTCTCATGACTGGGTCCAGGTTCCCACTGTAGTACACCAGGGGCTTGTACCCCAACGAGGTTCTCTGAGCGAGTACTGCCTTCATAACGCTGCCATCTGTGTTTGAGAATAGTTAGAATTCCTCTGCATAATTTGGAATCCTGAGAACTGGGGCTGTACAAATCGCTCTCTTGAGTTCTATAAACCCCTTTTCCATTGCCTCGGTCCATTCAATTGTTTTCCTTTGTCACCTGGGCCTTCTTTAGAGCCTGGAGCAAGGGCTTGGTATAAGTGCTGTAATCCAAAACCCATGTTCTAACATAATTGCACAGGCCTAAGAAGCTCTGCATTTGCTTTATTGTGAGCGGCTTAGCCGTGTTCATGATAGCTTCAGCCCTTTCTGGTGTCACCTTTTTCCCTTCATGTGAAATTAGCTGGCCTATGTACAGCACCTCCTGTTGACAGTATTGTAGCTTTTCCTTGTCAACCTTATATCCTTTCTCAGCCAATATAGTAAGTAGCTGGACAGAATCGCGCCTGCATTGCTCTTCAGAGGTGCTGCAGATTAGAATGTCATCCACATGCTGCAAGACAACACTGTCTAATGCAATATTGCTTAGGTCCATCTGAAGGAGTCTGTTGAAAATGGACGGGGACTCACAGTACCATTGTGGCAACCTCGTGCTTTTCAGACAAATTTGTCTGAAAGTAAATGACGTCAGATCTTGTGAGTCACGGTGCAACGGGATTGAGAAAAAAGCATTTTTCAAGTCAATCACCGTGAAATATTTCACCTCAATGGGTATGTTACACAGGATCGTAGATGGATTAGGGACTAGAGGGAACTCGGCTTTAACAATATTGTTTAATGCTCTTAAATCTTGGATTAAATGCCAAGACCCTCCTTTTGATTTCTTGACGGGGTAAATCACTGTATTACAGGGTGATTCTGACGTCACTAGGATGCCCTGATCCATCACGGCAGAAATTGTCTTTGCAATCCCTTCATCTGCCTCTCTGGATACGGGATATTGTCGCACTCTTGGTAAAATTGCTCCTGGTTTCAGTTTAATTTTCACTTCTCCTACCCCCTTCAAGAGGCCCACGTCATAAGGTCCTGTAGTCCATACTGAGACAGGAACCTGGGCCATGTCGTCATCAAAGTATTCTGGACGTATCAGTGCCAACATCATTCTCTGGGGCACTTCTCTTTTGATCATTTTTACCCAAAATATGAGACTCACTTCCACCCTTGTATCCTCTGAGTCAGGTTGTTCTTCTAACAGATCATCATCGGTGAGGTCAGTCACTCGATACCCTTCTTCAATGGCGATAATTGCGCACCATTGTCTGCCTTCATCATCGTATCCTTCGACCAATGCTACTTTCCCTCGTACTTCTGCAGTATGTATCGTCAAGGGAAATACTTGTCCTTCTTCTTCATGCATAGGTATTCTTGGTCTGAATAGAAACTTGTCAGGTGTTCTCATGGTCCTATCTGCAAGGCCTGGCAATCCCGCCATAAGCACACACATGCCATATGCGAAGACTTCTGGTTCTAATGGTATAGCTCTCATGGCTATGAGTCCTGAGTATGCTCTGATCATTTCGCATACCGTTGAATAATGCATTCCTGGAGTGCAGCATACTATGCCCTCCTCCGTGAACGAGATTGTCACGTTCAATTTTGTCATTAAGTCTCGACCCAAAATGTTTACTGGGGTCTGACGCGAATCCAATAAAGGTACATTCATTTCGCACTCTCCTACGGAGACTGGGAGTGCATTTGTAAAGGGAACTCGACTTTGAGCTCCTGTAAAACTCTGAGTATCTATGGCCTCGCCGGACAAGGAAAATGTGCCTTCACGTATGCACAAGCGTGTCGCACCCGTGTCAACTAAGAAGGAATATTCTTTACCCACTATGATGACATTCACCCTCGGTTCCCTATTAGGGTCTGGTGTCACTGATAGGATAGAACACATCAGGGTTCCCAGTGAGCTGTCCTAGTTCATATACAAGTTCGGTCCACTGTACACTTGTGGATTTTCTCCATTCCCAGGGTTTCCTCCCCTTCCGGAGTTTGTGCCCTGAGACATTTGCGTTGGTGCCTGTTGGGATTGCCCTTGTGGCAAGTTCCCCATGTTTGGGGGTTGAACCCCTTGTTGTGCACCTTGCTGCAAGCCTGGTGCTTGCTGGTGCACTGTGTGATTATGTGCACCGCCGTGTTGTGAGATTGCAGCCGGATTCACCGTACCTGCTCCCATTCCTTGGCCATTTTGCCACGCGCCTTGGCTTCTGCACGAGCGTGTCAAATGCCCTGTGATTCCACACAGCCAACAGATTGGCGGTGGTCAGGCTATTTGTCCATTTGACATATCTGGACTGTCCATCTGCATGTTTTGAAAGCCTCCTTGATTACTCTGGAAACCTCCCTGATTACTCTGCCATCCTCTTCCTCTAAATCCCCTTCCCCTCAGGTACGTTCCCATGTTACCCTGGTTATTCTGCTGTGGTTAGCCATCTGTGGCATGTTCTGTTCAGCTGGGCTTGTCAGCATGGCTCCTTCGAGAGCATACTTTGATCATTTCTTCTGCACCAGCTTCGCTTCCTTACCCTTTCGAGTTGCCTCCTTTTTCCGATTCTTTTCTTGTAACAATCTACAGTAATGTGCAATAGTCAACTGTATTTCAGGCCAAGGTTTAGCCTCAACCCCTACCAATTTCTTGAGCTGTTTCTGCACTGGCTCTGTTAACCCTTGGCATAATATGTGGTAGAATACAGGTATAGATTTCGTCCAAGATTCATGCATTTCGAGCACCCACGCGTCTTGGAAATTCTGGATGTAAATCAACGGATCCTCTGACTCTTTCATTTTTCAAGTCATTATAGCTCCCATATCCGAAGTGTCTGGGTAAAGCACTTGTAGCGCTTTCCATACTGCTGCTCTGCAATTATTATATGGCGCTCCGTCGTGGGCAGTGTTAATTATGGTAACACTACGGTACCCAGCCCGTGCCCATACATCGTCTGCTCTCTCACTGAGTATGGCAATCAGCAGACCTTTAATGTCCCTTATAGCTAACGTGACACCCCCTGTCATCTTTTCTAACTCGTGTATCCACTTCCCAGCTCCCGATGTCAGCATTGGAAGCTTGTTTTTCAAGTTCTCTCGATCCATGTGTGGCCATGGAATATATTGTGGTCTTACTCCCCCCTTTTCTAGCAGCGGAAATTGGAATCTGCCTGGCAATGTCCTCAACCTGTCTACATAGGCGGGTTCCAACACCCTCCTCTGACCATGGGGTGTTCCTTCATGCTGGTCAGACTGTGCGGTAGACTCTGATGTCCTTGGTTCGGACTCACTAGCATCTGACCATCGTACCCCTTTGTCCCTTGGGAGCCACTTTTCGCGCCATCGGCCTTCTTCATTTGCCTCGCACTCCGTCTCCTCTCCGGAGTCGACATGGATTGTTCCCAATTTGCACAACTCCTCGCGCCATCATCGTTGTTACTAATTTTTAGCCTGTCCAGGGACATTCTCCAGCTCCCACTACTTCGGGTGGCATCCTCAGTGTCATATAGCTGAGTGCTTTCCAAGCGCTCGTCTTCCCTTTGGGATATTGGTTCCAACCCCATTTCATCTTATATTTTATCAATCGTTTCCCCGATGCTTCTGGTGTCGAAGTCATCTTCAATATTTGCCCCACTCATGCCTGGTACTGAATCGTTCGCAGGAAATAACTCTTCAATGTCTTCTCATGTTACAACAGGATTGTTTTTTTTAACTTCCCGCTCCAGATATTCGAGATTGCATGCCCTCTGTCTACGCTTACGTTCAATATCATCATCAAATTGTTTGCGCCTCCTCGCCTCTTCTCTGATCTTATCTTCTTCCCTTCTCCTTTCGTTTCTACATTCATTTGCTCTTTGAACTTCCTCATCTTCTCGTCTCTTTATTCTTTTTTCCCGTACTCTTTGCTCTTCTTCCAACCTTTGCAGGTTCTTCCTGTACTGGTCATAGGCTGCGCTCTGTTTGCAACTGAGCTGCTTTCCTTGCTCTTTGCAATATAGCTGTTCTCGCCTCTGCCTATCCTTCCTTTTTATTCTCTCATCCCTTATTTCCTTATCCTTCTCCTTCTCCCTTCTCTGTGTCTCATCAGACTTCTCTCTCTGTCTCACATCATCACTTCCTTTTCCATCGAGTTTCAACAATATCTGTCCTCCCAGCCATTCATCTTTTCCGAATGCTATCTCATCCGTTCTGTCTTCACTTCCTTTCCACTTCTTTCCCTCTCTCTCTTTATCGAGAGATGCACTTGTCTGTGCCTTATCCTTCCTCTCATCATCGCGTCTCTCCTGTCCCTCTGGACTGCAGAGGTAAGATTAATTTCCTGATCCTTCCCTTTAATGTCGTCACTACTGTACGTAGGTGACTCATATGCAGGGTTGTAATACCCTGTGGGTGCCTTAAGCTCTCTTAATGGGTAGAGTCCCTCTGACCTACTTCCCTCGGTGTCTGGATCAGGTGGCGCTGGTGGCGCAGTAGGCGTCTCACCCCCCTCCGTGCATATGTTTAATATCCAGTCAGCAGGTGGTTCTTCATCCTTCGACTGTTTGAACATTTTCCAAAGTTCTAGAACAGCGAGACGTTTTTGTAATTTCTTGCCTGTATATGTGGCATGCAAGTAAGTCGTCATATGTTGTAAGACAACTTTAGATAAGGACCTGTTCTGTGGCCACGGCATAAACATCTTCTGGGCGGCACCCTTAACCCACTCGGTACTGTATTTCTTAAGCTTGGGTGCATGTTTAGGCAGTTGCTTACATAAATGTGCTAGTGGAGTAATATCTTCCATGCTTGAATTCTGTTTCTAACAACACTTTCATGCAATTTCACCACTCCCAACAATATGAGTGAGCACCAAATACCGAAAGCTCCAATCCAATCTTATCCCACCAAATTATTTATAGCACCACTTTACTCAAGAACATCAATCCATTGTGCGATTCCCTCTCAACTATAGAATCGCATAAAAACCCCTACTCAGCTTGAACAATCAATGAGACAAAATTCTTTACACGTGACATACAACAGAACACGTACAACAGACACTTGACAGACTAGACAGACACCAGCTGGACACAAATATCTCTGCCTTCTAATCAATTCCCTGACATGGGGTCTAAATGAACTCCTTTAACGACGTCTTTAAACGTGGTGGTAGCCTAATCATTCCCTATTATGTGGGACTATGAGTTCACGTTTCTTCTGACCGCTATATTAAAGTGCAGGAACAAGGCGTATCCTCTCAATTCTCGGGTGTCTACCCCGGTATCCTCTCTTTATCTCAGGTGGTCACCCCGGTATCCTCTCTCTTCTCGGGTGTCCACCCCGGTATTCACTATTTTATTCAGTTATTCTAGAGTCATAATCCCCTAATATATATACAGTCTTCTCTACTTCTGACTATTTTGATTTTCTGCCTCCCTCCGTTACCTTTCCCCTACTTGTTCTAATGCCTATAAAAACATTTGCCAAAGCACTGAATTTTTTGTTTCACTCACTGCTCGCATGGTTCCTCTCTGGATCCTCGGGATCACCACCTCTGTTACCGCCTTTTTTTTAGTCTTTCGTCTGATCCACTGCCCGTAGGAATCGAAGGGTTTCTGTTTGTAAAATGGGTGCCTTCAAACCCACTGCAGTTTTTTAGGACAAGTTTATACTATCATTGTCCACGGGAAGCTTCACAGTCTACTTGGCCAAAATGGCGAAGGACTCGTAATATCGCTGAAGACCTAGAGCTACTTCGCGTCGGCAGTCAATAGGGGTCTTATCAATAATCAATATTCAATAGTTGATGGTCAAAACCATCCTCTCCGCTACCAAGTGTACAGGAGGGCAGAGCGACCTCTGATGGGCCCATGGGATCAGAGCTCGCCCTCAAGTACTTTTAAGACAAGATAGTTGCACCTTGAGGAGGATGGGGTGCAGGATTCTCTTACTCCAACACCAATCAATAAGGACAACTCAGTAGTTTGGCAAAGGGAAGTCCGTTTAATGACAAGTACAAAAAACGGGGAAACAATGGAAATCAACAATGATGCGATTGCCCGTCTCGCTTCAACTTCCCAATTCTTCATTCAAACAGCAATTCTTATAAGCAAAATTCATCATCATTTGACGAGTAAACCTCAAAGTTTGTCATGCAATTGTATTGGTTGGAAAAGGTAACTTAAGTATAGGTGCTATATCTGTATATGGTAACAGAGCGTGAGGATTGAATAACTCTTATCGGTGGGCGTCTACACCCATCCCTCTACATAACTCATGAGAGACGTCACTACAAGTACGATGTCTTATTGGTTCTAGTATCTATAGGACCCTAGATTATTTGGTCCATTGTGATTGGGTAAGTTACACCCCTAGACATAAATCTCCATTTTAATTAGCAGCATACAGAATGGACACCCAGATGCAGTGTGCCCCAAGATCCATCCTGCCTCCCTTCCATCAATCAGTACCTTAGGGCTATGTGTCAATTAGTTGGCTGAGGATGACCTCGAAACTGTAGCTGCTTATCAGGAAAAGGTATGGCATCCTCGGGTTGTGGGTGACATCAGACATTGGTACCTCTTCGCGCCTGGCTGGTCATGTGTCAGTTCACCGTGAATCTGCTTCATTTTCCTTCTTTTCGTGTATTTGATTCTTCCTTTAGCCTTGCCACCTGCCTGGGGCCTCCTTATCTCGACCTTCATGGGGCAGGCTGCTATGCTCTGAAGTTTTGATTCTTCGAAGTTGCCGCTCTCCTCCCTTCCTTAGGTTGACCTCGAATTCCCAGGCATGAGCTGCTTTGTGCTCTGTTTTGATTCTGCTCTTTCCTTCTGACTTAAGCTGGAATATGAATCTCAGCCTGGTTGGCCCCTTGCAGCCTGGGCTTAATTCTGCTTTTGTAAAATGGAGTCGCACTTGTATAATGTGCTTTTGAGGTAGATATATAGTTGGCACTTGCCGCTCTATTCTTCTACTAAGCATAGCAAGCTGTACTGTTTTCTTAGCTTCTTGCATTCCAAGCCTATTTACAGGCCTTAGCTGGTTGAATACTTCATTCCGTTTTACAGCTACGTTTCCTTATATTTCGACATCGCCTCTTCTTCTAAGTCCATTACATCTCTATTCTTTTTGTTTTTGAGTGTCATCTTTTGGTTGTCGTTTCGTTCACCTGTGAGTCTGCCCAGGCCCTTGGATCATCACCACTTGCCTTCCATTAAGGCTCTTTGGGTCTCCTCGGGGACAGTTTGCAAGTAGTCTTCATTTCGTGTTAACTGCTGGTACGGTTGTCTCAGTGGGTACTGTGCTGCCCATGGTTGTCTGGTTATAGGCACTTCAACAGGTATTGCTCTTCTGATGGGCACTGGGCAGAGTCCTAGTTCTGCTCTCTGTTGGTTTATTTATTCCTCATACGTCATAGATCTTGGCAAGTATTTTCCTGGTACCTCAAAACGGAGGGCTGGAGTGCAGGCCGTATCTGGGACCTCCTCTACACTTGTATGCCCGCACGCTGATGACCCTCGAACGCCTTTGACCATTCTACTGCCTCAAGAATTGAAACTCATTTGATCCACTGCTTACAGACCTCGGAACGTTTGACCTTTCTACCCTGTCTAGTCCAAAGGATTTCACAAGCTCTATCCACTGCGCTCTTAATCATACGCTTGGGATTGCCTGTTCTTTCAGGAAACTGCAACTTATGCTGACACGGGATTATAGCATTTTCTCCTCATCTTGGCATTAATCCTTTGGGAAAACCTATTGCATTGCAGCAAGTCATCTATACCTCGCTCGAAGCTGCAGGGAGTAATTACCACACTGCCTTGAGAGAACCTGCATGACCCAAAGTACAAAGCGCAAAAACTAGAGGCTGCTACCACTGGCGTAAAGGTCGATAGGCATCCTCGTTTCGTCAGGGCAGGTACAGGACTAGAGACTATTGATTCCGCCTAGGCGTCCTTGTGCCGTCATGTGTCAGGGATAGGCTGGGTTGTGCAGAGTTCCTCAATAGTACCTATCTCATCCTCCCGTGTTGGTAAGTCAACCCTTGATTCATGTCTTGACCCATGTTAATGTAATTACCTCCTATCATTGTCTCTTGACTTCTGTTATATGGTGTTCTTGTTCCTTGGAAGATTGCCTCTGATATTAGGTTTCTTCTTCTCCTGCAGTCAATGATGTCTGTGTCCTTTGAGAGCTGGTGCAGTGTTTCCATCTTTTGACTAATTGATTCCTTTGTAGTTTACTTTGGAAATACAAAGGGATACATTGGTAGGAAGAACTCAACGTCTACTCTTCGAGTTCTTCTACCGTGCTCCTGATCAGGTCCTGGTGTATCCTGACATAATCAAAAGCCAGCAAGAAAGATGGACGTTAATGACACCCTGTTCAATATATTGCAACTTATGGCCAAACTGCGGACCGACATGTCGGCCGCACATGTTGCCACTCAAGCTAGGATTGATGAGTTGCAAGCACGAATCCCGCTTACGGCACGATACCCCCACCTGCGGTTGCCTCAGGTTCAGCTGCTTCTGTTCCGCAAGCAGCCGCCCAGGCTTCGGTGGTTATGGCCACGCATTTCCCATTGGCTCCCCCCGAGAGGTTTCATGGTGACCACAAGGTCTATCGTACTTTCCTTAATCAATGCTGTCTGCATTTTCTGTGTCACCCCATGGCATTTCCTGATTCAGATACGAAGGCAGCATTTGTTCTATCCCATCTAGCCGGTACAGCAGGAACTTGGGCTAATCCTTTGCTGGAGGACAGTAGCCCTTTTCTGTTCGATTGTGATGCTTTACTGGAGGCAATGGGCCAAGTATTTGATACTCGTCACAGAACCCAAGCCACCGAGTTGGAACTATTGGCTATTCAACAAGGCGACTTGCCCCTTTTGGCAAATGTAGCTAAGTTCAACCAACTGGTCACCGAAGCGAGTTGGCCAGAGGACAATAAGGCCTCTTTGTTCTATTGGGGACTATCTGACAACCTGAAAGACACCTTAGTTACAGTTCCGGTGGTGCCTACGGTTTTCCATGAATTGCTGTATCTCGTTCTCCAGATTGATGCTAGGCGAGCAGAACGAAAAGGTGAGAAAAGGGGAACTATATCTGTTTTGGTTACACCCTCCCTTGCTTCATCAAACGCACCTGAACCTATGCAAATTGGTGACTTCAGGGGTCCTTTAACACTGAGTGAAAGAGAGAAGAGATGCCTGAACAATCTTTGCTTCTATTGTGGTTCTTCTGACCACCTTTTGAAGGGTTGCCCAAAAAAAACCAGGAAGTCGATAAACGCAATGACTCAGTAGTTGATGGGGTCCACCTACTTAGTCCAGCACCTCAGGACTCCATATTGATTAGTCCAATCACGATTAAAGCTTCTTTTCAACCCACATCGGGTCCCTTTTGGATCGGTGAAACGATTCTGGATTCAGGGGCTACCGGGAACTATATTGACCTCTCTTACACTCGTGACAATGGTGTTACATTAATTGCAAAAAGTCAGCCAGAGGTTGTTAACGCTGTGGATGGAACCTCACTCTTGCAGGGTTAGTCACTGAACAAACTGTACCATTGCTCATGACCACGGTTACCGGTCATACTGAAACCATTAGCTTTGATTTTATAACAGCACCTCAGTTCAGACTCATTCTGGGCTTGCCTTGGCTTAGAATGCATAACCCGACTATTGATTGGAACTCGGGTAATGTTTCCTTTGCGTCTAAGTATTGTGAGAACCGTTGACAGGTTCATCAAGCTGTTGGAGAGAATCCCTGCCGAGCCCTCATAAGCATCGCACCAACGGTGGGCGCTCTTGTTGCTATATCTTTGCCCCAAGAATACGCGGCTTATCAAGACGTCTTCGATGCTAAAAGAGCTGATGTATTGCCACCCCGAACCCTGATCTCCCTTTTGTGGTAGAGGCGGATGTCTCTGACGTCGCCATCGGTGCTATCCTGTTACAGGAGTGTAAGGATAACGAGGAGCTTCATCCAGTGGCGTTTAATTCCAGGAAACTAACCACCTACGAAACTAATTACACTATTACAGAAAAAGTGCTCTTGGCCATTCAGGACGCCTTCCTGGTATGGCATCATCACCTCTTAGGGACTGCTCTGCCGGTTCAAGTTTTTACGGATCACCGTAATATTTTGGCATCGAAGTCGGTGAAGTGCATCACCGCCAGACATGCCTGTTGGCATGAACTTTTTTCCATGTTCCATTTCCAATTGACCTACAGACCCGGTTCTCGACACTCCAAAGCAGACGCACTCTCCCGACTACATGGTGTCTCTCCACGTCCTGTGGACAAATGTTCAGTTCTCCTTCCAGCTCAGGTAGTGTGTGCCTGTGGGTTACAGACTCACTTACGTTCTGCCCTACTACAATGGGTTAAGGCAAACCAACAAACCATCCATGATTTGAATCTACCGCTGGTTCATGCCATTCCCTACCATAACGGAATGTTTTACCTCCCAGACTCGGGAACCTGCACTATTGCCATGCATTGGTGTCACAACACCAAGTTTGCAGCTCATCCGGGAAACCCTGGAATTGTTACGGCGTTGGTGTTGGTGGCCTCAGATGTCTAAGGATATTTTGGAATTCGTAGCCTCATGTGCCGTTTGCGCTCAATGTAAGGCCGTTCCATCGAAACCCATCGGCTTATTACAACCAATGCCAATTCCTGAAGAACCTCGGGTCATGGTCTCAATGGACTTCATTGTCGAGTTACCTTGTGATCATGGTCATGACACTGTTTGGGTCGTTGTCAACTATTTTACTAAATTGGCCCTTTTCGTTCATTGTAAAGGGCTTCCTACGGCACCTGGTCTGGCTAAACTTTTCTTGTGCCATGTTTTCAGGCTTTTTGGTCTCCCCTACGTTGTTGTTTCGGATCGTGGATCCCAGTTCACGTCTCGTTTTTGGCGTGCTCTGACCACATCCTTGGGGATCGAAGACCGTTTTTACAGCGCATATCATCCCCAGACAGGCGGACAAACGGAGAGGTTAAATGCTACCCTGGAGCAATACCTACGATGCCTTACTTTACAACATCAAGATTCCTGGTTGTCTTTGCTAGACATGGCAGAGTTTTGCGTACAATAACTCAATCCATACTTCCACAGGAACGTCACCCTTTTTTGCAATGTATGGGCGGCATCCACGCACCCTTCCCATTCAACCAGTCCCGTCTTCCTCCATCCCTGCTGCCAGTGCGTGTGTACGTGATCTGGCAGGATTCATGATAACGTTTCCTCTCAACTGCAGAAAGCCAAGGTAGACGCTCATAGGTCTCCAGCACGAGGTCTACGTATTCCGGGACGTCGTTTCCTTCTCCCACGTTTTGTTGGCCCTTATCGGGTTGCTGCCATCATCAACCGTGTAGCAGTACGTTTGGATCTACCGGATACTTGGCATATCCATCCGGTCTTTCATGTATTCTTACTGAAACCTTGCCTTCCTTCCATTAGATTGCCCCTGCACCCTTCTCCGATTGACGTACAAGGATCTGATGAATACGAAGTGAGCCGCATTCTGGATACTAGGGTCTGCAGGGGGGTTCTGCTTGACTTAGTGGATTGGAAGGGTTACGGTCCAGAGGACAAGACATGGGAACCTGCAGATAACATTCACACTCCTCAATTGCTTGCTGACTTTTGGTCCAAAAGAGGGAGGCTTCCTTTGAGGTGGGGAACGGTCAGGATTAGCTCCGGAAAGCAAGTGCTACAGACTTCAAAGAAACATCCTCTCTCCATTAAAATATCTGGAACCACTACATTTACAAACAAAACTCTTTCTGCTCACAGTACCACTCTTTCGAGCATCCCGCAACATGCATTTCCTTGGTTTCGCATTCGTTGTCCCAGAACACACGCTGCGAGGTTGCCATAGCGACTATGGCGTCCTCTCCACGCTTGCAACGTTGTCTTGCCTCGGAGAGGAGGAGCCAAGCGAGGTCGCAGCCACCTGTTATAATGCTTCCGGGTTGCCGCACTCTCTGCTTCTGATTTTGTTTTGAATCGTGGCTAGGATTTTTGTGCCTGTTTCGTGTTTCTGCATTTTGGTCCTTCTTGACCTCGCCCTTCCCTTTCTTGTTACAGACTCCCCTGGTATTCGACCTCGGCTCGTGCCCTTGATCTGTCTTTGCCTACTGATTACCAAACCTTGTATAACCGCACGCTGATGACCCCGGAACGCCTTTGACCATTCTACTGCCTCAAGAATTGAAACTCATTTGATCCGCTGCTTACAGACCTCGGAACGTTTGACCTTTCTACCTTGTCTAGTACAAAAGATTTCACAAGCTCTATCCACTGCGCTCTTAATCATATGCTTGGGACTGCCTGTTCTTTCAGGAAAACTGCAACTTATGCTGACACGGGATTACAGCATTTTCTCCTCACTATGGCATTAATCCTTTGGGAAAACCTATTGCATTGCAGCAAGTCATCTATACCTCGCTCCAAGCTGCGGGGAGTAATTACCACACCGCCTTGAGAGAACCTGCATGATCCAAAGTACAAAGCGCACAAACTAGAGACTGCTACCACTGGCGCTAAGGTTGATAGGCATCCTTGTTTCATCAGGGCAGGTACTGGACTAGAGACTATTGATTCCGCCTAGGCGTCCTCTTGCCGTCGTGTGTCAGGGATATGCTGGGTTGTGCAGAGTTCCTCGGTAGTACCTATCTCATCCTCCCGCATTGGTAAATCAACCATTGATTAATGTCTTGACCCATGTTAATGTAATTACCTCCTATCATTGTCTCTTGACTTCTGTTAAATGGTGTTCTTGTTCCTTGGAAGCTTGCCTCTGATATTAGGTTACTTCTTCTACTGCAGTCAACGGTGTCCGTGTCCTTCGAGAGCTGGTGCAGTGTTTCAATCTTTCGACTAATTGATTCCTTTGTAGGTTACTTTGGAAATACAAAGGGATACATTGGTAGGAAGAACTCAATGGCTACTCTTCGAGTTCTTCTACCGTGCTCCTGATCAGATCCGGGGGTATCCTGACACCGGGAAAGTTTACAACTGAGTATCTTACTAACATTTTTTCAATCACAGTTGAATCATAATCATGCACCATAGTTGTCATAATATTTTTGTTTTTTGTTGCATCCACTTCACTTCATTAGGCCCACAGCATTTAACCATACTCTGATTTTAGTATTCGAATAGAGAAAAATAATTAGGGCTAACAAACCTTTTGGTATTCCCAAATCAAATAGCCCCCACCATGTCAAGGGCCATTGAGAGGTCCATTGAGGCTATGAACACTGGCAATGCATCCTTGGACCACACATTCTTCTGTAGACATCTAAGTACCAGACCTCCGCAGTTTGTTCCAATCTTTTTTTAAAACCCTATTTGTATTTTGTCCAAGATTGAATTTTCATCTATCCATTCCTGGATATGTTGTAAGACAAGTGACGTAAAAAATGTGAATCGTCGTCCGCAATGGCTATAGGCCTATAACTTTTTGGGCTTAGACGACTACCTTTTTTAAAGATGGGTACGACGTATGATAGTTTCCATGAGAGAGGCATGGTTTTGGTCCTAATTATATCGGCAAAAATAAGGTATAGCACTCTCGACCAGAATGGAACGTTATATTTCAATATCCTATTAGATCAATTATTTGGTCCCGGTGTCTTTGAATTCTTAGAATTCAAAATTATTCTAGAGATGTTTTCGACTTTGTTATCCAAATTCCATTTGTAACTCTCCTTACCTTAGTTTTCGTAACCCACGCCATTTCCTTTGTACAGGTTTTCAAAATAATCTATCCAAGTATTCTCCTCGATTGGGTTAATAACTAATTGCACTAGAGTAGTCTGGCAAATTATTAACCAGCTTCCAAAAATTGGAATCGTTGTATCGCTTCAAAGCATTCAACATAGCTTCTCCATAGTTTTGGTACAACTTTGCCTTATGATGTGTTACCAAGTTTTGGTATTGCTGCCTTACTAGTTTAATCTTAGCCTGGATTCCCAAAGCTTTGCCTCCCTCTTTTCGTATCAATCTTATTTTTTTACGTATTTGTGCTTTGTGTTCTTGAACTAAGATATCAAGGGCATGCTTATGATTTGTTGTTAGAACTAGGACTTTTCTTATTTCTTATTCTTTATATCATTCCGTTTTTTAATCAAGTAACTGGGGAAGTTTACAAATGAATATCTTACTAACATTCTTTCAATCACAGTCGAATCATAATCATGCACCATAGTTGTCATAATATTTTTGTTTTCTGTGGCGTCCACTTCACTCTCGAACACCTTACATTCACTTGAACACCTTCCTCAAAATAGATAGGGCGTTCCCTTATGTCCATGCAGTCAAAGTTCACAATAAGCATTGAGTGATCGCTGTTACGGGATGATTTTAGTTCCAATTTCTTCATACATTGTTATAAAGATGTAATCAATCACTGATGATGCCCCCCTTGCATTCAAGGTTGGTGAGTTGTTAGTCACCAACTCCATACCACGACCATTACCAAATGCAAGCCATAGTGCTCCTTGAACTTTTCTATTGCCATTCTTTGATGCCAATTCTGCTGCAGAGGCCGTCAATTTGTCACCTTTACGTGAATCCAGGTTACAATCGGCATTTAGATCTCCATCTAAAACAATTTGTTCCCCTTGGTTCCCATATAGCCACTGGTCAATTAATTCTCCCAAACTTAATAGGTCATCTTCTAGCTCTGTGTCTGTGTAGTCTAAGGGATTCCAATATACATTTATTATCATCATGTGTAGAATACCCACATAACGATCTAAACAAATGGTTGCAATCAGCATTGAATTTGATATTTGCCAATCCTCCACTATCTTAATCTGTTTCCCCTGTCGATAATCCAAGAACAGGCCACCTTTTGGATGTCCGCGCTGACCCCCAATCGCGTGAACACAGAGGACATCAAAACCGCCTCACTTTAGATTCCCTCTAGCCCAGGTTTCTTGTAGCAGAATAAAATAAAAGTGGGACAATTCCTCAACTTTTCTACTTTAGCAGCTGTGCACTACCTCTGGAGTTCCAGGAGAGTAAATATATCGAAAAAAGGAACATGGAGTCAAAGGCTAACCTAGTCAGTGACGCTAAGGTGGTTTGTCTTAAAAAGTGCAGTGGCGCTTTGGATACCGTATATCAGTATGCTCTTCCAGAAAATGTGGAGACAGTTAAGTTCTGCAATTTATTAGTTCACATCCGATAAAAGAGTATTTAAAACAATGACATATGCCGTCCTGGGCACAAAGAGGTATTGTATATAGATCACAATGCTTTATATATATTTCAGTGGGTTAGTACAATTCAAGTGACTGTGATTTTATGTATTGCTAATAATAAGGCAGTACACAAGCACTGCCTTATTATTAGCACTACCTTTTTTCGATATATTTGCCTAAACCCTCCGGAGTCAGGCCCCCATCAAAAAAGAGGGTTCTTTTGCCCTTACTGCATACTGTTCCAGGAGAGTAGACACAGATTTCCTGGAGAGCTAAAGACATTTGCCCAGCATTTTTATTGAGAAATTGAGTCTCATAATGACAAGACCAGCCACCTCCAGTCTTGAACATCTGTACCCTTTAATTCCTGATTAGGACTTCATTTTTGAGATTTCAGCATGACCCTCTCCAACTGTAAGATTATCATTCCTCATAGCAGCATTATACAGTGAAGGATTGAAGTTAGTGATATCAAACCCTCTTCTCTGTAGGGCCCCCGCCTCCTTCAATAGCAGAGCCCTTACCAGAGGGTAGGGTATGATAAGTCGAACATAGTCATATCTCTTTCGATGTATGAAATCAACTAATGTAATGTCTGCTGAAGAAATTAGGCTCAGTTTGGGGATATCAGAAAATAAAGAGAGAATGTAGGATCTGTTCAAGGCATAAGGCCCACCATCCTCGAACAGATAGTTCAATATAAGACTGGGAGACTCGGGGCTGCTAGCTGCTAGCTCCATGGCTGCCTCCAAACCAGGCTCCTGTACCGGGTTCCTGCAATGAGGACTTAACGGGTCATTCCAACATAGGAGGATCCGGTAAGTCCTCCTTGCAAGAACCATTCCCCATTCCCATTTGAGCCCCCATAGGGCTCAATGGGAATGGGGAGGGAGGTAATGATGGGCACATTACGAATGGCCCGTTATTACCTCCCTCTTCCCCTCGCGGGACCCGGAAAAGCCGTCTGGTTTTACCAGACGTCTGATCCGGGACCTGCAAAGGGAAACTCGTAATTGGCGCTCACGTAATGAAGGGGGCCGGTCCCGTACCGGCCCCCTTCATTACGGGAGAGCCAGGGTCGTAATGAGGCCCTTAGTGTCTTGTCCACTTACCCTACCCAATAAATCAGTTTGTTTGTCCAGTTGGGGAGCCACTGAATCCTCCCATCCTGTTGTATTGGTCCTGTAGGGCCTATCTCAAGAATGCCTATCCCCCTCGTGTTGTTAATCACCTATGTTTGCATTCTTGGTCCCAAACATGCTTTCTATTATCTGTTTAACTTCCGCTACGTTCAAGACCTCATTTTTGGGGCTTCTATTTTCTGATACTAACGGGTACTTTTCTTGAGTATTTCCTTGCCTTCCACAATCGTTTGAAGATTCCGTTCTCCCCAATTTCTGCTTATCATTAATTGTAAAGTCATTTGGCTCTAATGATATTCCTTGATGACCCAAACCCGTATTTACTGAGTGCACTATGACATTTAATTTTGGTGGTACATGCCCCTCAGCAAGAGTCTCCTTCTGATTTCTATTCACTCGGCTGGAGTAAACCCTGTTGCCCTGTATCAAATCTGATGGAAATTTCTGGCAAACGGTGGGATCAACTGACACTGGAGTAACTGTTCTTGATGGTGCAGCAGGATTCTTGAACATGTCAAAAATGTCGTTGATACCATATTCAATGGTTTTTAATTGCATTTCTATCCTTCCACGCTCTGTTTTTGTATTTTTTAGAACATCTGGGATGATATTTTCTCCATCTTGGTATTCACTTTGTGTAGCCTGGTCAATTCTAGGTTTCGCCGGCTTAAGTCTACAAGAAACTAATTATTGTACTACTGTTTCTCTAGGTACAATCGTGATAGGATGATTTAATACTGCCTCTACCTGGCATTCCTCCTCTATCATGTTTCATAGTCCCTCATCTCGAAGGAACTTTCTTGATGTTTTATTCTGACTCTTGTGTGCCTGAGCTTGTTTTAGTTTAATTTCTTTTTCTTGTTATTTTGAAATGTTTATTTTAAATTTTGAAGCATCAGCTTGATCTGTTGGTAGAGGGTTCAGATCAATCGTTTCAGCAGTGACCACCTCATCAACAATACCTCCCTTGTCAGGCTCCCCCTTTGGAACCTCTTTTACAGTCGGTTTGGGGAACGCTTGTAGTTCCCGCAACATGTTTATCGTTGAGGTATGCAAAGATTCACTTAGTTTATCAGAGAGCATACCAACGGCCCTTAGAACCTCATTGAACACTGCTGTTTGTTTACGTAGCTCTTGTGTTATTAATTCGCTTTGTCTACCCAAAATGGTATTCAGCTCGAGCATACTCTTTATTGGAGAGTCTACATTGGGCTTATCGACTACTTCGTCATCATGCGTAGATGATAACAATGTTATCTCCCCACTTTGGAAGATTTTGGGCGTATCAAGAAAGGATTGATTTGGGCTTTGTCCTATGTGTGAATTACCAACAGCATCAGGGATTAATGGAATTGATACATTCCCCCAACCTCTCTTTCACGATCCTTGAGGAATCAATACCGTCCTTTGTCCTTGTTTCCAAAGGCATTTTGTTTTTGATCTCATTTGAACATATTTGGGGACATTCGAGTGGCTCATCCTGGTTATCGGAGGACTGCAGTAGTGGTAAAGCAGCTTCTCTAGAAAAACTAGCCCTCCTCGTATTAAAGGGAGCAAACACATCTGCCATAGCGTCCTTTTTTAACAACATTTATTTCTTCATTTTACTTTTAGTGGACTGTCCACCCTTTACAAATCTGCTACCCGAGAAAACAGTAAACAAGTTCACCCAAAAACCACAGAATGCAATGGTACTATGACAGAGAGCCCGTGAACAGTACCATTGAATTGCTTAATACAATGGATAATATATAAGCCAGAGTAAGAGAGTCTCAAAATACGATGGAAAATAAAGAAATGCGTACCCACAAGGCTACTGCTGCAGCTGCAGCTGCACGCAAAACAGCGAACAGCAAACAGCTACTTGTGAGCTACTTTGGAGTGCACATGGGTAATGAAGTTTCAGACAGTGGAAGGAAGGAGTCACCGTTCGTATCGCCCTAAACAATAGTTAAATAGCGCTTAAAGTAATGCCCACTTTCCTATTCCATATAATATACACTCTCAGGGAGTCGTCCTTGATTGCAGAGCATTCGTACCCGAGTTAAAGTTGCAGATAGTATTTTCTGAAATCCGACTTCACTGGAGCAGCGTCTCACCCAGCAAACAGCTACTGATGAGCTACTTTCGGAGCGTGCCAATTGATCGAATTTATTTGACCTGTTTTTGGTCTAATATGTGGGGGGAGACTCCCGCAACCCCCCTCCCACTTCCCCTCAACCTAATCTACACCCTTACCCACCCCATATATATATTTAATCACATTTACAAAAAGGTCAACAAAATTCGATCAAATGTTTTAGGTCAAATGTTTTTTTAGGTCAATTATGCTAATACCCTCACCAACTACTTCTAGGACTGTGGTTCGTCAGATCCAGATACCGGCATCACAATTAGCATTTACCTAATTCCAGCTTCTTATTCTTCATACGTTTCCCTCCTGATAATAATAACTAGACGCAGCTAGAAACATACACCATAGTACCACAACTATATACTATTCCTCCCTTCCCAATACCTCCCTAACCTCTTGTATCTATCTGTTTCATTGGCTAATCCATCTTCCCAATTACCTCCCCTCTTCCCTCCCTTCCCTTGGACTAATGTCTGTTGACTCCATCGCAGGGCCACCATACTCCACCTCTATGGACCGTTATAGTGGTGATGGGCGCAATATAAATATTGGCTAACATAGAGGACCCTGGTAGAGGTCAGAGTCTGCACAAGCAAGTTCCTGAAGCAAAGCATGTTTTAAAACAAGAATAATGAGAAGCCATAACAGGGCCAGGGAACCATGCCAAAGGTGTATTGGAAGGAGACTCTTCTAAAAAAATGCAGTACAGCAAGCACCTTCAATAGACAGGGTATGGCCGTGCGCATGGTGATTTGCCCCCCTTGAGACGCTGGAATAGGTAAACGATTGTATGTAGGCCTGCCCAGCTGATATATCTCAGGATTCAGAGCTCGTTTAGGGACAGTCGGGCGGTGGGCATGGATTGCTTGCGTAATCTACTCCTTTGCATTACCCTTTGTCGCGGGCGGTGGGCATGGATTGCTTGCGTAATCTACTCCTTTGCATTACCCTTTGTCGCATCAGTGCTACATACTCATCTCAAATGGTAGGTACAGACCCCCGAGTTACAGTGGCATGACTCTGCCAGCCTGCATGATGGTCTGTGCCTTGTGTGTGTTCTGGGTAAGCCTAGACTATCCTGGGGGGATCAATTGCATGCACCTGTGTTTGATTTGACAGCACCCGCCATTCATTGTCGCCTACTTTGCGGTGGAGGTAATTCAGGAGGTGTTTTGGAGTTATTTTTAGCAGTGCAGGTAGCCAGAGTCATGCAGTATTTACTGCACAGGTTGTACCCGGTTTTCTGCACCTGGTGTTATATGCATCAGGTATTCCCGAGTTACTTCATTATGTGGCACGGTCCACATTCTTTTTCATTAATAAAGTATAAAATGGCAAAACACTGGCAACCTGTAATAACATCGCTGCAGGTCGAAGAGGCAAGGGTGTGTCTCGTTAAGTTATTAAGCCAGTCACAGCTTCTCTAATGGACGAAGGGCAGTCTCTTGTCAGCAGTCTGTTACAACTCCCCTGATGCTTAAAAGACACAAAGACTTTTTGGTTTTCAGCTTGGCACATAGGGTCAACACAGTCAGCTGTATCTCACTCCCTCTTCTCAATGCCTAGTTCTCCACCTCCCCCTCCCCATCCCTGCCATTGACATTGGGATGTTCTGGTTGACAGGGCACACCGAGCATGCGTCCCATAAACCCAAGATTTTCGTAAACACGGTCTGACCCAAATGAGCACTGGCTCTTGAGATTATAGACCAGTGATCTTCAAACTGGGGTGCTGCCCCCCTCCGGAGGCCCGGATGATTTCCAGGGGGGCTACAGACTCTTTGAAAAGAGATTAAGGGATTTCGATGACTGTCTTTAATAAAATAAAGGATTACAGGGACTGCTTTAATAGAAAACATAAACGGTAGAACATCTGTTTACATTTTAAAGAGCCCGGGGCTCGCCTTGAAATCCTCAGGCTGTCGAGGGCGGCCAACCCCTAGGTGGGTGAGCCCAGAAACAATATTTTTACTGAAGTTTGCGGGGGTCTCGGTGTGAAAAAGTTCAAATATCACTGTTATACACAAACCATACTGCGCACACATGGGATCCACATGATCCTGGTGTGGCAAGGAATCTGTCAGATTATATAAGTGCCCAGATCCTCCAATTAGTGCACGTGATCTAAACCACTGTCTGCACACATCCGACCATTCAGATGCCAAATCTTTCTAGAATAGTCTACAAGACTTGAGTTTAGCCCAGGTAATTCATAATGCTGTGCATATAGATGGTCATACTTTGGATGCAATTTATTTCCGCACACACCTGAAATGCCTGTCATGATCCCATTGTCAGAACAGGCCGGAATTCCATTTTCTCGAGATTGTGTAAAGTAAGTCCCAGGCTGATTAACTCAGACTTCACCCACCTATACTTGGAAATGCCCTAGTTTCACACCTGAAATATCAAATAGTTTAACTCGTTCAGGGTAACTCATTTCTCAAGGCCAAACCAGAAGCTTTCTTAAATGTACTAGAAATGAACACGGCAAGAGTTGTGGGTGTGCTAGCACCTTTATAAATTAGGAATCAAAACCAGAACAACGAAAGAAAAAACAACTTCGTAATGGTGTAGGTATTTGTTAATCCTTTCTTAGAGAAGAGTTTATAATGAAGACGCCGACCGTTTCGGCGCAGGACCCTTTTAGGCGCTCCATGCACTAAGCGGCTTGTGGTTGCTTAAATATATTGTCATCCAAAGGACTGTATTTCTTGGTGTTTTGGTTGACAATATATTTAAGCAGACATCAATATCCCACCACATAGGTCCCTGCGCCCTTTTGGCCATTGCCAACATAGCGCTGCAAAAAGGGACCTGCACCGTAAAGGAAAAGAAAGTACTGTGCCTCAACACTGCCTACTGCAATGAAGATGCTGGAAACATAGATTCACACAAACCCAAAGCTTAAAGATGAAACATTTCATAATCAAATAAGAGTCACGTGCCTCTTCAAAAGCGTTATACTACAACTCCCATCAATCCTAGGTAGCCTTGTCAATGGCGAGAGATCATGGGTGTCATAGTCCATTACGTCTGGACAGCTAAAGGTTGCAGACTCCTGTTCGAGGCTATGCTCTATCCCTGATATCCGTAAATAACTATTTTAACTTGTTTAATGATAATGATGTGTTATTTATTTGGCGCTTTCGGCTGGCAAGTTGTGTACTAGGCCTGCGAGTGGTATGTCCCGGATGCAGCATATTATCCTCGCCCTTCTGCCATATGGTATGGTCCTGCTATAACACAGCATCTATCTGTCTCCTGGAGGAGAACAGTAGTGCAATCAGCTATAGTTTGGTTGTTAGGATTAATCCACATCAGAATAAGGGGAGGATTGCCGAGTAGTTCCTCAGATTCGGGGGTTGTTACTTGCCCAAAGGCTCGTAGCCATCTGATGTAAATCTAAGCTTCTGCCTCGGCAGCGATGTGGTGCAAGGGATGGTAAAACGGTCTATAGTCGAAAGGGATTGAAACGTCCAAGTATCAAGGATCTTCTCACTCGAAATGGCCCTCCTTCCTTAATGAAAAGGACTGAAGCCAAGATCACAAGCCACCTTAATTTAACAGAGGAGTGAGTGATACGAAACAGAATGCAATAAAAATATCTATTAATGAGTGCATGCATGCGTCTAAAGGATATGGAGCCGGCGTGTTTGTATAGTTAGCGGGGGGCGGGTAGGGGCTTTAAGGGGTACAATACAGAGGGTATACAGTCTTTATATCGAAAATGATATACCGAATTACTTATATATCTAAACATATACCTTGAAAACCCTTATATCGAATATATTTATGGTGGGGTAAAGGGTTAATTTTTGGGGGGAAACGGCCGGGATGGGTTTTTAGGGGTCGGACACGTGGGTTTGGGGCGCCCCCCAAAAAAATGAAGAAAACACTTTTTCAATATTCAGATTTTCAAGGTATATGTTTCGATATATAAGTGATGTGGTATATAATACCACGGTATAAAGACACGTAACCAACACAGAGCGTAGGACTATGTACTTTTGTAATTCGTGAATTTTTAACCAATGAAAATGAATAACGAAACTTCTTAAAGAAATGGATGCATAAAGCATTGAACAAAGAGTTTTTTTCTACTTGCTTAAAGACTTACCCAGCCATCATATAGCACATATTGTGGGGATGTTCACAGTGATGCATGCCAAGGGACACATACCATAATATAATGCATACAAGGAACTGTAGATTCAAGTTGTGTGTCCCTCTCATTTCCGATAGATATGGAGTAGGATGGACACTTTATGAAATGGTTTTGCAGGCACTTTACTCAGGGAACTGCTCAGGCAGTGGTCGAAGTGTAGTGGAACTATGTTCGGTGCTGTCCTGCTGTGATGAATCAACTTCCGGGGCACCAGTGGTTCAGGGATGAATATCAGTTTCTAAACCATCAATCAGCCCCACCCTCCTTGTCCAATTTTGGTAACGTGGATGGAACGGCAGGCTTATCTCTGCAAGGTAGTGAATCGTTGGATAGTTGCAACACAGCGAAAATGCAATTATTACCCAATGATAAAAGGGACTGTCCAGTCAATGTTGTATACAAATATCTACTTTATTAATGCTACAACAGACAGTTCTAGCAAACTACAAGATCCAACCCACCCTGTAAAGGAACACAAAGGACAGTTTCACAAAGGAAAGGAATGCTCTCTGGATACTGACAGGAGGGTAGTTGGTAAAATAATCAGTCTTACTGTTCAAGGTTATTTGGTTTCAGCACCAAAGGGGCAAATGGTCATAACTGTTTCTAGGGGCCTTCTGAGAAGGACCAGGTGGGGCAGAATCACAATGTGCCTGGTGCTTAAGAAGTTCTTGGTGCTCGACAGTGTCGAGGTGGTTCCAGGGCACTTGCAGCTCTTGAGACATAGTTTGAGGCGCAGACAGCTGCATGTATCAGGTGGCAAGCAGTTCGGCAAGTGAGGCTGGACGGGCAGCTGCAGGCTGGCCTCACACTGGCTCAGGGCCAAGAATCATTGTCTCTGTGCTGGTTGGCGGATCTGGAGTGCTGGTCGAGCATCTCGGACAGCTCTGAGACTGCAGCATGACAGCAGTCAGCAGTGCAGCCGGTTGCGGTTCGATGACTCACTGATAGAAGCAGTGTGATGTTGAACAGATGAAAAGAGCGCCAGGGCGGCATCATTTTAAATGTGAAATATTTCCCTTTTTCAATGTGAAACTTTGGGCTAGCAGCAAAGCAGCGCTGCTTTTCACTTCACTTCTTTAGTACACACAAGAACACACCCTGGTAACCTTTCTCTGTGTGTTCACTGTTCCAACTTGCCCAATGCTGCTTGGCAAAAACAGTGCAGCCGTCATTTTGTAGCTGCAAAATGCAGTTTTGATGTGAGGCAGTGGTGCTCAAAGGAGCCAGCACAGCCATTTTGCTGTTAACTGCTGAAGTGCAGCTTGGTTATGGATGGGAATTCTGCTGAGTGGGTCAATGTATCCCACAGCTCTGAAAGTGCAAGTTTCAACTTCTTCCTACACTTTTATTTTAAAACAAAACCATTCTGGAAAGGTTTCTTTTTAAAATAAAAACACAGGAACATTATTCCTGTATTTCCTACACTTTTATTTTAAAACAAAACCATTCTGAAAAGGATTCTTTTTAAAATAAAAATACAGGAACAGTAAAACTTTTTTTTTTAAGTAGAGGAGTACCGCTCCCAACAGCTTCCGCCCGCGTCGATCACAGTGCATCAGAAACATTGTGGGGGGAGCCAGTCGAGCAGCCTCTTTTTTCCAATTAATCCAATGTGGCAAACCTTAGTGGCAAATTGCGTTTTAACACATACACAGCAATTAGAAGTAACAACATTTACGGTTGTTCTGCATACAGTGCTCTGACGGGTTACATTTTTCTGCAGGACTAGACCTAACTTTTCCAAACTGCTGTGCAGCAAATACATTCAAACAACTTAGTTTTCTTAAATAATGACAACCTCAGATGTGACGTTAATAAAACTGGCATTACAAGGCATGTCATTGATCGTTAATACTCAGTGGGAACATGCAAAATGACACTACAAGAAGTTGTTATGCATAAACCAATAGACAAATCATTTTGGTGGGTCCAATACATGAATGTTCAATATTATTATAAACTATCGGTAGTAGGCATATCCTAGCAAAGCTATCTCTCTCCCTCTCTTTCTCACACTCTATTTCTTTCACTTGGGAATTCCCTCTCTCTCTACTTTATGTCTTTGTCTCTCACTCTGTGGGTGAGAGCCAAATTGTCAGGTGGGCTTTTGGTAGAGCCACCCCAGCTGTTGCTGACAGCATCATGAACAGATAAAAAACACAGACATCCTGTGTTTCTGTGTTTTTCGTAAGGTTAAAAGTGGAATGTGAGCAGGAGTAACTGAGGCATCCCCCGAGGTGAGGACAGATTTCATATTTGGAGACATTCAAAGCAATCACATGTGTCCTGCAGGAATGAGTGTTTGTGAGGGAGGTGTAGATAGGCTCTGTAGAGTGTGCTGGGGCTGCACCCAGGCCTTGGAAGGGACCAGAGATCCAGGCTGCAGGGTTTATGATTCTGTTTATTTTACATTTTCTGTTAGAAAAAATGGGGCGTACTTTCAGCAAAAGAAACTAATAAAAAAGAAAATAATGTAATTGTACTAACATTGTAAAATGTCTGTTTCTAAAATGTGACACTGTTTTTACTGGCCACTGCCAGTATATGCTTCAGTCATCAGTGTGGTGTGTTGTGGGCCGGGCCTACCCGCATGGCAAGCGCAGCGCGCAGACGGTGACACGGACACTGGATGGTTGGTGACTAGAGCGGGAACTGCCTTTTGGCGGGCTCCGCGCTCCTCTTTATTTCCTTGTCCACGTGACCCCGGACATGTTGACATCACATCCCTCATCAACCTTTAGATAACCATTCAAACATGAAAACCATTAGTAACTGTTCAAAAGAGCTGCCTCTGGAGTGACTTCTCATGTTCATCGCCAGGGCTGGCTCTCAGTTCCACAGGCTGGTCGCATGTAGATACCATTGAGGACATAGCCTTTCAGCGTCGTCAATGGCACTGGTCATTTTTGGAGTGCATACCGCTCTCCCCCCTCTCGGTGGGGAGTATGGTGTGTGTCCTTGTTTCTTTCTTCTTCATGGCAGTACGGAAGCTGCGGGGTTACCTCCTCCCCTAGGCCTTCTCTCGGGTTGTCTGTCAGTGGCGGCTGGTCCTCTCCGGGATTGCTGTCTGCTTTGCTTTCCTCCCACAGAGTTGGTGGTACTTTCTGGAAGTGTGAGGCGTTTCTCGACACCGACTCGTGCCCTCGGGTTGCTGACATGAGGCCATGCTATCGATGGGAGACAGTCCACAGTTCCAATTTGTACGGGAGTGACATCTTCCCTTTCTGGTTTCTGGTTCTTACTAATACTGTTTCCCCAACTTGGAGAGCTCTGGGTGTGGCCCTTCTGACCAGGTCCTCTTTGGCGCTGTGCTTCTGCCTCCTGGCTTCTGTGCTCTCTAAGTCGACTGGGGCTGGCTTCCAGGAGTGGTGTAGGGGCAGCCCCCCTTGGATGGGGACGCCGAACATCATGTCCGCTGGGCTAACGTGAGTTGAGGAGTGTGGTGTCAGCCGGTACGTGCGTAGGAATCTATAGACCTCGGGGAGCCACCTGCTACCCTTGTTCTTGGCAACTCTTATGGTCTTATTAATGGACGCCATGAACCTCTCAGCGTCCCCATTGGCTTGTGGCCAGTATGGGGTTACGTGATGGAGGCGTATCCCCAGATCGTCCATGAAGCGTTTGAACTCCTTGCTTGTGAACGGCAGTCCGTTGTCACTTCGGATCGCCGATGGGATGCTGTGCGTTGCAAACATTTTTTCTAGCGCGGTGGTGACCAGTGCGGCATCTGTGGAGAGGAGGGGCTCAACTTCTGGGTACCTCGTGTACTCATCAATCACCACTAACAGGTAGGTTTCGTTGGCAACTGTGCAAAAGTCAATGCTGATGGAGTCCCACCTGCGGTTGCTCTGTGGCAGACATTCCATGGGTTCCGGCGGTCCTGCGCGGCATGTGGACCAGCATGCACAGCAAGTTTCTATGAGGGCCATTACTCTTCGCTGGATCTGGGGTAGCCAGAGGCGTGATTTGAGGTAAGATAGTGTTTTGACGTCCCCTTGATGCCCTTCGTGCGCCTGTTGGATTGCTCTCTCATGTAGAGACATCAGCAGTACGATACTGTGCCCCTTCAGGATTAGTCCATCCACTGACATGGATAGCTCATGGTGTATCCCGAACAATGCATGTAAAAGTTCTTGGGCTGGTTGCGTCCTCCGGGTAACGGCAGTCAGGAATGTCTTCCATTCACCTGTTAGAATGGCTGCCTTTGCCAGCTGCAGGCACGGGTCCTTGTCCGTTTCCGTTTCATCTAGCGTCATGGTCTTTGGTCTGTGTGCTTGATTATTTGGCAGACATGCTCCTCAGTGATTTTTGCTGCCTCTCATTCAGACACTGTGGCTGGTCGTGGGTGGCGCGTCAAGTAGTCTGCAGTGTTGTCAGCGCCTGCACGGTATTGCACATTCAGGTCAAACTGTTGTACCAGCGCTCAATTCTTGCAGGTGGGTGTGGCGCAGAGCCTCCAAAGATGGGGATGAGTGGTTTGTGGTCAGTTAGCACTTTCACCGGTTGCCCCAAAACGTACACGTGAACGTGTTTGCACCCCCAGATAATGGCCAGCGCCTCTTTCTCAATGTGAGCATAGTTTTTTTCAGCCGGTGTGAGTGCCCTGCTTGCGAATGCGATGGTGTAGACTGTTCCATTCTTGTCTCTCTGCGTCAGCACAGCTGTCAGCCCTACTGGGCTGGCGTCAACAAGTAATTCCGTGGTGCGGTGGATTTCAAAGAACGCCATGGTGGTGTCGCTGGAAAGGGAGTCTTTTATCCTTTGGAACGCCTGTTCTTGACTGGTGCCCCACTGCCATGGAGCCTTGGCTTTCATGAGCTCATGTAGAGGGGCTGCGGTGGTGGCCAGATCTGGGATGAAATGACTGCAGTACGTGGCCATTCCTTGGAAGCTTCTGACTTCTGACAGGGTGGACGGTGCTTTTGCATTTTTGATGTCGCCAACCTTGCCGTGGTCCGGGGAGACACCCTGTAAGTTGAATATGTAGCCGAAGAAGCTAAGTGACCTCTTTGCAGACTGGCATTTTTCTTCATGGAGTGTGAGCCCTGATTCTTCCAGTCGTTGCAGTGTTGCTGATAGCCGGGCGGTGTGTTCAGCCTCTGTTTTCCCGCAGACCAGGATGTCGTCGCTGACATTGGTAACACCTGGCATATCTTGTAGTACTCTGCGAATCTCGTTCTGAAAGACTTCTGCTGCTGAGGAAATGCTGAAATTGAGGCGCCGGTATCGTCAGAGCCCTAAGTGTGATGAGAAGGTGGTGATGTAGCGGGACTCCTTGGCTAGGTGGATCTGGTGGTAGCTAGATCGGATGTCGAGCTTGCTGAAGACTGTTGCGCCCGTGAGGTCTACGATCAGCTCGTCAGTCGTTGGGGTGATGTGTCTCTCTTGACCTATGGCTGCATTGGGAAGGTGCATGTCAATGCATATGCAAACGGCATTGGGTTGTTTGGGTTTTGCTGTGACTACCATGGGGGAGACCCACGGGGTGGCTCCTGACGTCTTCTCGATGATTTTTAAATCTTCCAGCTTCTTGAATTCGGCTTCCACGGTGGCCCTCATATGGAACGGAACCCACCTGTGTCTCACGGCCCTGGGTTCAATAGTCGGGTCGATGTGGATTTTCACTGATCGACCTTTGAGGCACCCAATGCCAGTGAAGAGTTTCTTGTGTTTCTTGAGCAGGAGTTCGATATTCTCCGGTTGGATGGCGAGGTTGAATTGTATGACTTCCAGGCATTCTGCTGTGGTGCAACTGAGCATAGTTTCAATTCCGCCATCAACAACATCGGTCCGTGTCTTACAGCTGATGCCATGATGTGAGAGTGTCGTTTTAAAATAAAAATACCCAGTCACTGGGAGGGGCTTTTTATACCCGTAGGCGTAGAGTAGAACTGAGCATCGTCGTAGCGTCGGCTTGGGCTCAAGTTTGTCAAACTTGGAGACAGGCATGGCTCCTGTGTCTATCATCATGGTGACTGGGATGTCTCCTACCAGAAAGGTGCACCGGCGAGATCTGGCGCCACTGCGGTCATTGCTGTCTCCTGGTTTCACTGCTGAGATCATGTGCACTCTCTCCTTTTTCTGATTGTGGGTCTGCCTATCGTGGCTAGGGGACGGCTCGCTGCTGGACTGGTCCTCATCACTGCTGCTGGGGCTGTCCGAATCTTCTTGCCGATGGCACGGGCGCGCTCGCTTCTGCTATGCCGGGGCCCACCCGTTGGTCTTCTTTGACGGTGCAGTTGTCTCTCTGGGTGCCTGGTGGATCTTCGGGCCCCTACGTCGTCTCTATGTCGCGGGGTGTTCTCCCTGCGGGTGGTGTCCCTGGGCGGTATGGAGCTTAGGCACACCGACGCATGATTCTCTTTTCCGCATTTGTGGCACGTGGTGCCATACTCTGGGCATGGTTTGTTTCTGCCGTGTTGTCCTCTGCACCATATGCAGTCTTTCGGTCTTGTGGTGGGTGGCCCCTCTCGTGGTCTCTGTTGTCTAAGGGCATTGACTGTTGAGGCAGAGTTCTTTGATAGGTCAGTGTCTAAGGGCAAGCGGCTTGTGATCTGCTCCATTTCCGCCGCATACTCATGCGTTCTTTCGCGTAGGCGTCCCATGGCCAAGATGGTGTTGAACGGGAGGTCTTCCTCTGCCAGGATGGCGCGCCTTAGCTTCTCTGAGGACAGCCCATGTATGACTTGATTCCTGACTGAAAATTCCTCGTTCGTGAAGTCACACGACAGCGCCATTTCCCTCAATCGGCTGTGGAAGTCGTCTATGTTCTCCTGCGGGCGTTGTGTAGCCTGGCTCACCTTAAACCTTTCGAAGTCGTGGCTGGCCTTCAGCTTGAACTTCTTGTGAGGACATCCTTGGCAGTCGCGTAGTCGTCGTCCGTGCCCAGAAATGCCCTCTTCATCTCTTCATCCTCAATCCTGCAGGTGTGGAGGGATAGTTCAAACTGCTGTAACCACAGTTCCCACCGGAGGCCAGTGCGGGCACCAAATGGCTGGAAAAGTTGCATGAACGTGCCTTGCATGGTATCTAGCCACGTGCTGGTGTCTGGGTTGCGGCTCTGGCCCTGTAGTCTTTGCAATGTTGTAATGTCATTGGTCATGCTCGCTCTGGTTTTGCCCATGTGCCTGCAGGTGGGCGCAGCCTGGCTTGTGTATCTTGGGTCCTCGCAGAGGGGACTGTTGTCTACAGCTTGTGGGTGTGTTCCAACGCGCTCCCTCTGTTGGCTGGGTGCACTCCGGGTGCTATGTTGACACTCTCTCTGGTTGGAGTGCCGCGGCTCAAGCAGAGCGCATGTGGGAGCATGTGTGGAGCCCCCTGGGTGCTGGCGGTTGGAGCGCATTGCAGGTTTCTCTGTACTGTGGTCGGCTATGAGGGTCTGGGATGTAGTCCCTGACGTCGCTGCCAGTGATGGGGCTACTTGACCTTGGGCTCTCTTTAGCTGGTGCCTGCCTTCAAGCTCCTTATGCACGTGTTGCCATGCGCGGTCCCTGTTCATGATGAGCGCCAGCTTCCTGCGCTTCGGTTGGTGGGGAAAGCTTGCGGGGAGAGGAGGAGAAGAGTTCTCTTCGTGCCTTCCTCCTGCTTGTCTGTCCCTGTGTGGTGCGAGCGTAGAGTTCGAGGCCACCCCCCCTTTTTGATCGTGGCTGCTGGCGGGTTATGGCCGAGGCGTGGCACTTACTAACAAGCCCGCAACGGCAGGCTTTTTTTTTTCCTTCTCGCTCCCCGGCTTTGATGGCAGGCGCGAGTATCTCAGCGGGCCTGGGCTGCCGGGGGAGTGTGGTCGCCTACTGTCCTCTGCTTCGGGCGGTCCGTGAGGGATCCCACCTTCGTCGCCAGTGTGGTGTGTTGGGGGCCGGGCCTACTCGCCTGGCACGCGCAGCGCGCAGGCAGAGACACGGACACTGGATGGTTGGTGACTAGAGCGGGAACTGCCTTTTGGCGGGCTCCGCGCTCCTCTTTATTTCCTTGTCCACGTGACTGCGGTCGCGTGGACATCACAATCAGAAGAATGCTTTACTTATCTTATGAGCAAAGCAGTTTATTAAAACTTAGAATAACCATATTAATTATTTTCTGATAAAAGTTATCATTCCAAGGTGAGCATTCTAGTGCACTCTTCTTGTACTCTTTCAAAATAACACCGTGAGACAGAGGAAGGGGACAAATAAGACCAATCTGGGATCTGTGTTGTGTTGAATAACCACTAAAAAGCACTTTGGGGAAACAATAAGGAACAGAGACCTTTTTATTTGACAAATATGTATATGTCTGTACTAAAAGGGTTGCATGATTGAATCATTACATACATAATGCACTCTGGGTTTGCTGCCCTTTTCATTTTTCAAAGCACTCACCCTACCATTAACGTGTTTGTAGGCATGAACCATACATACCCATTGAGACATCTTCAGGTTTTGTATGAGAGGATAAACTCTTTTCTATTTCTCACTTTGCAGAAAATTAGAAAAGGATGGGATGAGAGCAGAAGCTGCATGTACATACCCAGCTCCCAATCCACAGATATTCTTAAAGAATTATATATATTATGTAAAATTGACTTGCACTACGCACTGCTACCACTGAAGGGTAGTCTCCAGGCGCTCACGTGGCTCTGCAAGGAAGAGGATGGGGTTGGTTAGTGAGGGTAGTGGGGTAGGAGAGGTCCAGAACCAGTCAAACTGGCATCTGTATGTGTTGGTTTGCAGAAGGGCTGATTGCGTGCACTGGCTTATTGTATCCATAAGGGTGAGGCCCAATGCCAAGCTTGTTTGTTGTGCGTGAATGTTTGTTATGTTGGGTGTTTGTCTGTGTTTTATGTGTAGATTTGGTGGTATTTAAGGTTGTGGTTGAGCAAACTGACCTGTGCATCCATAAGGGTCGAGGCCCAATACCTGAGTTTTTTGTTGTATGTGAATGTCTGTTATGTTGGGTGTGTGTTTAAGTGCAGTTTGGCTAGCCCATGGGTGTGTATAGTACAAGGGAAGTGTGTAGCAGGGGAGCAGAAGCAGATGGTTAGTACATTGGGTACTCTCAAAGTCTTCTAGGTGGCTAGTCTTCACAATTCTATCTAAATGCGACGCATGGCTAATCTTCACAATTCTATCTAAATGTAGCACATATATATGATAGAGCAAAAATATTGAAAACATTGAGTGATGCATTTTTTGTAAATACCATAAGTTGCAAAAAGAATACTTTCTATGGACTCCAAATGTTGGCACACAAAACATAGTCAGATGAAATGATTTGCCTATGATCACCCACTTTGGTTAAGTGGTGAAACTGAGATTTGACAACAGTCTGCAAATTGGCACTTAAACACATATCTTCCTGGCTTTAGCTCATACATTTGTTAATGTTTAAAGAGAGAGAATAACAGTTTTATAGTAATGCCTCAAGAAGTGTACAGATCACACAATAAACTAGCGTAACAATATATACATCTTTATAGAAAAAAGTTGAGTATTTTCTCCACAGTTCGTTCCTTGGCTCAGTTCTACTTTCCTGTGGGGCCTTTCTTCCCGAGTGCTGCCTCAAGTGCTCTGGGCCTTCTAAGGTGGGGAGTGCCTATCTAACCCTCCACCCGCCCCCAGCTTCCCCTTCTCCCCATTCTGTGGGGTAGACCTCTGCAATCTGCCTGCTCCCCCCCATCTACCCTCTTCCTCTTCAAGCGGGTTGGTCCACTACCCTATCTCTGTCTCTCCACCACTCCATCATTGGCCAACTTCCTCTTTATGCTGTACACATCACGCCAGGCTTGGACAACACTGCATTGCCGGAAGTGTGGATCCAGCACTGAGTAGGGTCTTTAAATGAAGAGGCTTTTGCGAGAAAATAGGCCTATTACGAAAATTACAGTAGCAACATGGAAAACAAGGCAAGCCTAAAGAAAAGCCGTTTAGATTTGAAACAATATTATCAAGGCTTGAAGACACACACTGGAAAAAAATGCATGGTACAGTCACCTGCTTGTAACCATTATTTCACACAGCAGGCATCATTGATCTTTCCAATTTTTAATCACACCAACATTCGTAGATCTTAAGGAACAATAGTAATTCCCAGTGGCCCACCCACTACTCGTTTTGTAGCTATCTACCGCTAATCTCTCCTCTTTTAATGCTTTGCTGAAACAAAAGATATGTGGATAAGCTATTTAACAGATGGCAGAGGGGCAGCTGTGCAACCCTGCACTTGAAATACACTGAAAAAAGACAAATTGAGCTTTTCAGTCTGAAATCTGGCAATGAACAGCTGATCTGGTGGTAGACAAGCAAAGCCAGGTCTTTTTCCCCATCCCAAATGGGTTGTCTGCGGGATGCGGGGCACAGTACATTCAATCAGGATAGTCGAAAATTAGCCTCCCCATGTAGGAGCATTGCATGGAATTAGACGTTAGAACTGAACACTTTTTTTCAGACTATTTGTTTACGTTATGGTATTTTAGCAATTCTTTGCATAACACAGATGTTCCCCCCATTGTGGGCACCTTGGTGCTAGTATGCAAATCTATGACAGTGGAGTACGAACACAGGTGATGGGTCTAAGTAATAAGTATGTTTGGACAGTGGTGCAGACTACGAAGAACTCCTCCCACCCCCAAGCTGGCAACCTACCAGTCAGGGAGTAAGGGGGACAAGAGGTGAGGAGTGGCCTCGAATAGTGCTTAATCTATTATTTGCCTGCACTGTCCGCAGTCAGTGGTTCACTTCAGCCAGAGTAGACAAAGCAAAGCTGGCAGCAGTGTGATGGAGTCCCATTCACAAGTTTTGTCACATATTGTTAGTTTACTAAATAATTTTAGGCTCCACCCACTCCCGCAGTTAAGTGGTCAGACAGGTTACTATTAGAGGGTAATCTCTAAAGGCCATTTTTGCTTTAAAAAATGTCTGTAACATTTGTCTTGATATCATATTCTAAATTGTCTGAAAAATACATTACGAAGTAAATGAGTTATCTAAAACGGAAAACCACCATTTAAACTATTTTACGGTATGTATAGTCATTTAAATACATGTATGTCAATAAGATTCATGGCTGTTTCAAAGAATGGCTAAGAGCAGGTGTAAGGAAAAATGTCTCTAAAGGCAACGTTCCTTCTATATTTGTGGACCCCAGAAAAATGTTTGCTTTTGTTACAGTAGCCTGACTTGACTTTTTCCAGCAGAGCACAGCCTTCAGCTGCACTACCCTGGGCTTTCGCTCATTGTTGCGGGGAAACTGACAAGGCTTTCAGGCTATCAGTATGGAGAAACGTTGTTTATCTTAGTCTTTTGACTTTGTTACCACATTTTGTAACATTATATCATTCCGCAAAGTACATTAATGTACGATGCAATGGGGTGCTTGTGTTTTCCGGCCCTAGTAATCCACTAAGGATTTTTTGGGTGATTTCAAAGTTTGCCTAAGAATGGACTGTGACAGCAAAAGCTTTATCTCATATTTTTACAACTTTTTACTGAGTCATGCCATGCTTACCACATTTGGCTCATGAATGTGGCTAGTGCCCGTCATGTCCGTGTCACAAGGTCTTTAGTCTATTCCTTTGGTCATTTTGTCCTTTGGTCTTCCCCCTGGTCTTTGTGACCCAGTAATACCTTATTTGGGCATGCAGTTATCCACAAAAGCCGCTTATTTTGCAGGCTTCTGCAATGATGTGTGTAGGTCCCAGGAAGTGGGTTGGGACTGTCTGGTCCCAATCCATACTACTGGTGCCAGGATGTCTGGTGGGCAAAAGGGCATGAGAGCCACAGTGGTCCCTGATTAGACCACTGCTGGCGTGCATGAGTGGGGCAGCCCTTCTCATTGGCTGGCCGGGTCTGAGCACTCGCCAGACTTGTGGATATGAAGAGGGGTCTTGAATACAGACCTGCCAGAATCGACCTGTTAATTGAACCAAGTATCCAGAAGAGCCGAGTAGAACAAAGGACGATCTTGAGACCGGCAGACGATGGTTGCCATCCAAAGCCTGCTTGTGTCCCGGTGGAGCCCTACTTTGTGAGAGATTTCAGAAGACCTGCAAACATGCTTTGAACCTTTTGTCTAGTGAGACTAATCACTTTCAACGCTCTGCGAAAGAGCTTGTTCAGAGGTGTTCCTGGGCCATCCAGTGGACTGCCCATATCAAACCTTGGCACACATGCAGGAACGTTGCTACATTAAGTTTTGACTCGAAACCTAGGGTAATCCTAGCTTGTACTACTGAAAAGCAGCCTTCACCCAAATTGCGTCATCCTAGCCACTCTGGGGCATGAAATAGAAGGCTGCATCAGATCACAAGAGTTGCGAGCCTCTGCGTCACTGTGCGACAGTGACAATCATGGAAGGTAGTTTTACTGTGTTCCTTCTTCGGCCCTGAGAGCAGATGCAATAATGTTTTGTTTCTGCATCATCTGCATCAAGAGTTAGAGCTCCTGTTCCATACTAGACGTGCATCTGCACCTGCAGCACATGTGCACTTTCAAGCCGAACCGAGGGTGGGAAATCGAACCTCTGACGACCCCTTCCAGACCTGCCAAGTTTGGACCAAAACACAGCTAAGGGCGATAAGTACTGTTGTCACTTACCAGTGGCCCCTTGTTCATCCATACACTTTTACGCACAGAAGATCCTTTGTGGTCTTCTCTTTGTCTTAGGTTGCCTCTGCTTCCTAAAGACCTCTGAAAGTGGGGAACAGTGTTGTTCATCGCAGCAGACCCACTCCTGACTCTGGAAACTCATTTCACCCCTTCAGAATTTGTACCCTAACTTTTTCCAGGTTCCTAAGAAGAAGCTTTTGACTTTTACAGATGACTGCACTCTTTTACGCGCACAGTTAACATTGAGCACAAGGCGCCATTCATCGTAGGACAGGAATTGCATAGTTAGGATTGTTACTTCTGAAGTGTGTCTATGCTCAAAAGCTTATTCCACTTTTTCCCTACTAGGTATTGGAGGAGTTATTAACTTTATTGCATTGACACCAGTGACCGAATTTATTTTACATAGTGAGTCGCTTGTGTGGTATTTTACTATAGCTTTTCGTTATTAATCTGTGTTGATTCTTGGGGTCCAAATAAACAGTATATTTTGTATACTTCTGTCTAAAGGTAATTCTTGGTGTTTAATTGTGTGTGCTAATCAAAGACCTCTAATCACCCTCACTCCTCCTGAGACCTACCTTGCATGCTCTCCAAGCTACCTTGAACTAGTCTGGCTATCTTCCCAGACGTGTCCCCTGTTTCACTAACAAGGGTGGCCTCCTAAACTTCTGTTCACAAGAGCAGAGTTTAGAAATCCATTCTAAAAGAAATGGTGTACAGCGGTGAGGAAAAGATGAGGTACTTATGTGTTGCACACTGGTGAAGTGCCTCAATTACAGTTACACATTAACACAATGACTATTGTTAGCTAGTAATTGTAAACCACCGGCTAAACATATTAAATGGAAGCAGTCACTGCTATTACTTTAAGTGCTGCTTGATCTGAAACATTAAGAACGCTGTGTGCTGAGAGAGGTATCCCTACCTCTGTCACAAAAGCTGAATTGATCCAAAAGATTGTAGATTGCCAGGAAGTAGGATTATGCCTTTCTCTCCTATGATAGTGCAGAATGTGCTGGGGATGCTCCCAAAAACAGTCAGCTGCACTCCCCTGGGCTTTCGCTTATTGTGGTAGGGAAACTGACATGTCCGTCAGGCAGTCAGTACTGAGAAACTTTGTTTCTCTTAGTCTTTTGACTTTATTACCACTTTTAGTAAACTTTTATCATAGCGCAAAGTACATTACTCTACCGCGCAATAGGGTCCTTGTGTTTACTGGCCCTAGTCATCCACTAAGGATTTTTCTGGTGATTGTAAAGTGTGCCTAAGAATGGACTGGTGGCAGCAGAAGCTTCTTTCTCATATTTGTACAAATATTTACGGAGTCATACCGTGCTTATTGCGTTTGGCTCATGACTGTGGCTAGTGTCCGCCATGGCCGCGCCACAAGGTCTTTTGTCTATTCCTTTGGTCATTTTGTCCTTTGGCCTTCTCCCTGGTCTTCGTGATCTGGAATTCCTTATTTGGGAATGCTGTTGCCCACGAAAGCGGTTTCTTTTGCGGGCTCCTGCAGGTCACGTGTGTAGGTTCCCAGGAAGTGGGTTCGGACTGTCCAGTCTAAATTTACACTACTGGTGCCAGGATGTCTGGTGTGCACGAAGGCATGAGAGCTGCGGTGGTCCCTGATTGGACCACAGCTGCCATGCATGAGTGGGGAAGATCTTCTCTTTGGCCGACTGGGTGCGAGCACTCACTGGACTTGTGGATATGAGGAGGGGTGCTGAATGCAGACCCGCAGATCAGCAACAGGTGCAAATTGACCTGTAAACCGAACCAATTATCCAGAAGAGTCCAGCAGAACAAAGGAGGATCCTGAGACCCGCAGACGATGGTTGGCACCTGAGGCCTGCTTGTGTCCCAGTGGAGCCCTGCTTTGCGCTCAATCGCAGAAGACCTGCAAAGGTGGAGTAGTGGGACTAATCACTCTCGAGGCCTCCTGGTTACCCTGCAAATGAGCTTGTTCAGAAGAGTTCCTGGGCCATCCAGTGGACTGTCCAGCTAAAACCTTGGCATCCGTGCAGGAGCGTTGCAGCATTGCGTTTTGAATCAAAAGTTAAGGCAATCCTAGTTTGCACTACAAAGCACCCTTCACCTGAATTTCATCATCCCAGCCACTTTGGGGTGCGATATAGACAGTTGTGTCAGATCACGAGAGTTGGGAGCCCCTGCATCACTGTGCTACAGTGCCGGTCGCTGAAGGTTTTCCCACGTTCCTTCTTGGGCCATGGGAAAATCTGTATCAATGTTTTCTTTCTGCATCACCCACACCATGAGTTACATCTCCTGTCCGATACCAGACCTGCATCTGCACCTGCAGCGCCTGTGCACTTTGAAGCTGAACCGAGGGTGGGAAATCGAACCTCTGACGACCCCTTCCAGACATGCCAAGTTTGACCAAACCTGAGCTAAGGATTGTGAGTACTGTGGCCCCTTGTTCATCCATAAGCATTTAGGCACAGAAGATCCATTGTGGTCTTCTGTTTGACTTGGGTGGCCTCTGTTTCCTAAATCCCTTCAAAAGTTGGGAATAGCTTTGTTCATCGCAGCAGACCCATTCCTGACTCTTGGAACTTATTTCACCCCTTCAGAATGTGTACCCTAACTTTTTCCAGTTTCCAAAAAAGGTGTTTTGTGACTTTTACACACAACCTCAACTTTTATGCACAGAGCTAATATCCAGCACACGGCTCTATTCATCGTAGGGCTGGACATCTAAAGTCAGGATTGTTACTTCTGAAGTTTGTCTATGTTCAAAAGCGTATTCCCCTTTTCCCCTGATGGGTATCGGAGGAGTTATTAACTTTATTGCATTGACACCAATGACTGAATATATTTTACATAGTGTGTTGCTTGTGTGGCATTTTTCTATTGCTTTTCGTTATTCATCTGTGTTGATTCTTGGCCCCCAAATGGAGGACTCCTTACACAGTCACGGCCCAGACTAGCCCACTGGCAACAAAAAAGAAAAAACATATCTCTTCAATGATGATACCTTTTAGTTAGGTTAAGCGATAATTATGGCTCAGAAGTGACATTGCCATTAACGATGACCATACCAAGTGATAATTCAGTCTGTTATGTATACTATGTAAATGATGATGATGGTGACTATTATTATTATTACATATGGAAGAAACACAGCATTATATTGTATATACTTCTGTCTAATGGTAATTCTTGGTGTTTAACTTTGTGTGCTGATTGAAGACCTCTAATCACCCTCACTCCTCCTGAGACCGAGCTTTGACTGCTCTCTAAGCTACCTTGAACTGGTCTGGCTATCTTCCCAGATGTGTCCCCTGTTTCACTGACACAGGTGGGCTCCTAAACCTCTGTTCACCAGAGCAGAGTTTAGAAATCCATTCTAACAGTAGGTGATGTTCTAATTGCATATAAATTCCATATCAAGTTGGTTCAAGTGAGATGTTCATTGACTTGTGTCTTTTAGGCTCCGCCACATTGCATTCTGGTATTTGTACTCCTGGCAAAATAAACCTGCAAATGCTGTACACAAGTTTAGAAAAAAGGCAAACTTAAAAGCCGTAACTTGCCAAAGATATCAACTTTAAAGGCAGAACAACCTAAGATGCAATAGGAGAATGCAGATTGTGTAGCACTTGCAAACTGTGAAGCCAGAAAACTCAGGATCACAGCTGGGCTTTGTATTTTGACCTATCTATGTGAACCTGGCATAAGCACTCTACTTAAATAGATTGTATTTTCTTTGGCTGCCACAATTCGGATCACTAGAAGAATCACAAAGCATCTAAGACATGGTTCTACAGACTAATGGGTTTCTTCCATATGTAATAATAATAGTAATAATAATACTAATAATACTAGTCATCATCATTTACATAGTATACATAACAGACTGAATTATCACTTGGGATGGTCATTGCTCATGGCAATGTCACTTGTGAGCCAAGAGTATCTCTTAACCTAACTAAAGAGTCTCATAATTGAAGAGCATAATGTTTTTTGTTGGTGCCAGGAGGCTGGTCTGGGCCTTGACTGTGTAAGGAGTCCTCCAACATGATCCATTTGACTGTAACAATCCTTCATTATCCTAGGGGTTTTGGCCGTGGGGCTACACCTAGCACCCAGTTTTGAATGTGCTGGTGGTTGGGGATCACTCTTGCCTTGGCCATGGGAGATGCTTGCCTAATCCTGAGGCTTGCTACCTTCCAGGCATTGCTTTAGTTTTACTCCCTTCTCTCCCTTTATCTAGGAAATGTCTGCACTGCCTGTTGTTCCCACTTGTGCCTTCTCGGGTCTGAGTAAAGCTACCCTAGCACTTAAGCCCCAGGGCAGCCATATGGTGCTTCTCATCCATTCCCAGAGAGGAGGGCATTAGCCAACACAAGGTTACTGATTTTATCAGTCTTGGAATTGTTAATGCTTTGCTGTCTCATCCAGGATGCAAATATGGGACATATCTGCCACTTGCACACAGATCGCTTCAGGAGGTGCATGAACCAACCGAGGTACCTTGAAAAATACATTCAAATGATCTATACTGGGGGTTTTCGTGATTAAGGATAGGTGAAAATTAAGGCTACGTATATGAGAAACGTAATTCTGGAGGGGAAGGAGAGTCAAATCATCAAACTGGGTTTTGTATAGTGTGACTCCTGCCACTTAGAAAACCTCTTGGCACTAAACAAAGTAATAAATGCAAGGCTTTGAATTAATCATAAGCACTATCATTGTGCTGAGCAGCCTCCCATATAATCATATTTTTTGCTTGTGTGCCCCATTATGGAAAGGAACCAGTTCATTGCAAATCAGTCTAAGTCCTGCCACAAATGTGCGTTGTTCTGCTTGATTGATAACCTTCTACTCATAACTTCTTGGATTTGGTGGAAAGCAGAGTGCCATAAAATAAGCCAGGCCTAGCAAGGGTGCTGCCCCTAGACACCTGCCATCAATGTTACCACATGTGATGTCACGCTTCTAGATGTTACTTCCAGGGATATCACCTGGGTCAAAGGTTGAGCAAAAGGTTTCTTGCATCCCCAACCCTGTGGCAAATGTAAAAGTTGGCACCACTGAGTTTGGTTGTAATTATTCCATGCTCCTTGGCCCCAGAAAGTCCCAGCTGAAACTTGACATCACCATTATTCCGGGGCAAAGGAGACACATAACATCTGGGGGTACAGCGGACACCTTGGGGACTTTGGTACAGACATAAACCACAGGGTAAAATGATCTGTCAATTTATTTGTAGTGAGTGATGATCACGCACATTTGTTCAAAAAAACTATTTTTTTTTGCATGCTCTGTATGCATGATAAATTCTGTTGCTATTGTTTGTATGTCAACCAGATCCATTATATCTTTGTGTATATTGCACACACAAACATGATTGAGTCTAACGTGTAATGTGAATATTGGCGAGGTGGCTCAAGACAGACACAAGCTCATCTGTGTAATTTCGGATGCAAGCGATATAAAAGACAGACAAATGAGAGTTTTAACATGATAATACCCACAGCAGAAACACAGGTGTTTCGAGTGCCAAAGGTTAATCACATTTGCAACAGCAGTGCATGCGAATTGCAAATGGGATAAAGTATATTACAGTCACTGACCGAGGAGAGCCATGACCACATACAGGAACGAAGCTGAAGCTCGAATCAAGGTCAAGAAACATACACTATACTATACTTTTGTGCGTCATAGCAGAGTAACGACCACTTAAAATGCATGGTCACCCCACTATCTGCTTTAATATTTGCAAGCAAATTCGAATGGTGGCAGAGAATCTGGTAGAGAGAGCCAGAGCACATTGGGGGATGGGGGCAGATCTGTCCTGCCTTGTTTAGTCCAGTCTGCATGAACACCCAAAACTGTGAGAGGCAATATAGGAAGACAAATGTAGAGTAGAGCCTCAACAGGAATACAGGGTAATCCACAGAGAGTGAATGTTACACAGCATGAGAACCTACCTATGTATCCCCCAGAGGCGACTTCCCCACATCAAGGCACTCAGGTGGAAACTGTGCTTGTGAAAGAGGCTACAATGAGAGCACCCGAAGCTGCTTCATGTCATTTACAGGAAATAGGAGTGTGTAATTAATGAACTATTGTTATCAAGCAAACACATATTCTTTCAGCAGATGTGACAAACCCAGCACATGCTGAACTCCAAAACTAGAGGAATGCCAGCGTTCTAAGTATTGGCTCAGTCTGGGCTGGATGTGCGTAGCATTGCGAGGGCACTCCTAGAATCTTCAATTCAGGCAAGGAATGGTTCAGTGCCACTGTCAGGGATTATTCCACAGAGCAATTCCTTACTACTGTCGAGAAAGTGTGGCATAGCCTGGGAAAGCTTACATGCTACAGTGAAACACTGTCCTTTGTAGACCGGTAAGGTTTGGATTAAGGGTGGTAGTTCTGCCAAGTTGCAGAACACATGTGCCTCTGTTCACTTTCCCCATTTTAGATACTTAAGAGTTTCTACTCCTAAAATGTATTCTTCTCAACATCCCTCCAGCTAGAAGTTCCCTTCCACCAATGTGCCTTGTTTGCAAAGGTAGGTAACCTCCAATTCTCTCACAGATTTCCACCATTGGCGATTCCCATTGTTGACCATTAAAGGTTAGAACAAGAGACATGGGTGGTTCTGAGCCTTCGAAACCTGGACATTTTCTAGGCCCCCTTTTTGCATGCACATCAGTTATGGGCTGGTGGCAGCCTTTTGACAGGTGGTGCACGTGCACAACAAAGAATGTAAGGGGTGCAAGCCAGTGGGCTGCTGTGAGATTACTGGCTGGCCTCTTTGCCTTGGCAGCTTCACGGATGTTGAAGCCAGTGGCCAGTGCTAAGTTTTTCAGTAATCATCCGAATACCACACCTCCCCTAATGCCTGCACTGTGCTTCAGTTCACCTATTGCGTGTCAGGGTAGCTGCAGGGTGACTAGGGTCACCATGACCCGGTCCCTGATGTGGCATAGGGCAAGTGTGGGTTACAGTACAAGTACGACTGTTCTCCTTTCAGGCAGCCGACCGTCACCCCACCCATAAGCAGAGTGGCGTGAGAACAAGAGGCAGGATAGAAGAAAACTGGGACAGAGAAGGCCGGGAGACACTTAGGCAAATGTGGGAGAAATAAAAAGCAGTTTCTATATTTTTAAAGGTGGATATGATATGGCATTTATAACGCGCCTATACACAAGTGTTTCAAGGCGCGACGAGGCAAGGGAGGGGGAAACAGGGGAAGACAGACAACGATCCTACTAGGCCAGGTGTCATTCAGATCGCGCAAGGGAGGGGAAGGAGGAGAAGTGCGGGGGGGAAATGGAAGAGGAAAGTGCAGTACATGCGATAGAGAACAAACATTAAATAAATAACAATAAGTAAACAATAATGAAGTGCTGCCAGCAGATGGCAAGTGAAAGAGGTAAGTGCAGACATCAGTGTCAAGTGCAGGTAGTGCGACCGTAGGGATACAGAAAACAGTCACCAAGTGCAGGGATTGTCAGGAACCGACTAGCAGGGGAGGGATCAGGCCCGAGAATCGGAGGTGGCCAGGTAACCAGTGCAGGTCCCGTGATGGCCAGGGAATCAGCAGGGGAGAAGAGGAGAAAAAGCAGAAGAGAAGAGAAACGTTTTGAGGTGCTTGCAGAACCGAAGATGATTCTCCTCAAGTTTCAGGGAGGCAGGGAGGCTGGGAGGCTGTTCCAGAGGGAGGCCCCAGCCGAAGAGAGAGATCTACCACCAGCTCGTTGCTTGGAGAAGCGACTTACTCTGAGGGAATTGGAGGCAGATGAGCGAAGAGCTCGAGAAGAAAGGTATTTAGGAAGAGATAGTTGAAGGTATTGAGGCCCCAGGCCCCAGAAGATCCAAATTAAACACTTGTCCACCTATCCAATGAACAACCACTGTCCTCTGCCCACACCTGAATCCCTGCTACAGGCATACCCCTGCCAACACCAAAACGCCTGCTGCAGGGATACCTCTGTACACACCAGAATCCCTGCTGCAGGGATACCTCTGTCCACACCAGAATCCCCACTGCAGGGCTACCTCTGCCCACACCAGACAGCCCAGCACTGCCCATACCAGACAGCCCAGAAAGCAGCAAGTGAGACTGCAACCACTTGAATTTCACTGGTCACTGCTGCAAAAGCAAATAGGACATGACCGTCCCTGCCCAGCCTGAGACTGCACGCGGCATCGCTGCCTCAGTCAGCCTGCTCGCTAATGCTCCGTGCTCGCTTCGACGACAGCAGTCAGCAACACTGTGACTGGACTCCGGAGGCTGTGCAGCAGTGCACTGCACAAGGGCATGTGCAGTTTGTTTCTCACCCGTGCAGTGCCTGGAGTCATATGCGCAGGTGCGTAGATTGGGCCATGGCATTCCACGAGCAGAACTTTCGTCTTTGCATGCAAGTGAAGATGCAAGCAACTGCCCGTCCAGAGCTGTCACAAGGTGTGGTGAGGTGCAAGGCAATACATTGGGTGAGGCCCCCTTACCATTTTTTGCACTGGGGCACTGGCAGCACCGCTGCAAACAGGAGACGCAAGAAATCTCCCCTTGAGCTTATGTGGAGGAACCCAAATATGGGTAATTATTACAACTGCAAATCAACTACAACAAAGTTAGATTTCGGTATTGAAGAAAGGTTTATGCCAGACTACGTTTTGTATCATATGCATAAATATATATAGGATGGCATGTGGTGCGTCATACCAGCATTAAGGAGCCCTGTGTGCACATTAAAACAAAAATAATAAACAGTGACAGATTGATGATGTAAAGTGGCAGCTGTGAAACTGAAGTGGCTTAAATGTTTGCATCAAATATGCAGGATCGACAAAGCACAGTGAAGGAGACCAAACCAAACAAGGGCAGTTTGAGGGGTGTCTCACTCCCAAGAAAATGTTTGAAACATTGGGTTAAAATGATGCACTTTACAGCACTTTCTTTGTAAAATTGGGTAGAAATCCATGCAGTTTGCAATTGGTTTTGTATGAAAGCACATGAAAAAACCCAATAGTTGCAAGTCACCAACCATGCACAGGAACATTTTCCAATACATGTCTTGCCGTTTTTGCACACAACATATGCTAATATAAAAATATATTCGCGCTGGTTGTTTCCATGTATGTCCATTCAGGCTGCACCAATATATGCCATTATTACTTTATAAGGACTCCCAGCGAGTAAAAAAAGTATGTCTAGGCTGACTATGCACCATAAATGTTATTATTGACTAGACCGGCATATATTCAATGTGGTTCAATTTAGCCAAGTAGTATATTTGTTTTACCCTTGATGCATGGTCCTGTAAATCAAGGGCAAAGCAAAACAAGCATTGGCAATGCTAACAGTTTGGGCGTTTGTGCAGACGTGGGAAAGGCACTGCTGTATTGGTATTAACTGGCGGTTGATGGTAGCAGGTGCAAAATGGTTTGAGTACCTGAGCATCTAATAGCAGTGCCTGGCAAATGCCTAATACTTATGCACAAGCCAAAACTGTTGGTTTTTCCATTGCTTGTTTTTACAGGACTTCAGTGAAAGACACGTGGTGCTTTAAAATCAAGTAGCTGAAGGCAGACCTGGTCAAGACATTTTTATTACAGCAGCAGCATGTTTACAACTTCAATTAGTCATTAACTCTCAGAAGACTCATTTGAGGTGGGGGTAGGCAGGAACTGGGTGGGAATTGCCATAGGGATTAACATGGACATGAGAAGATTTCTGCACTGTGGAGCCCAGTGTGGGGGCAAGCTGGCTCCCCCACCGCTGGACATATTAGGGCATTTCTCAAAGGGCCTGTGCCTCTGTGAGGTCAGCAGGGTTGGGATAGACTCTGTCAGTCTCACATCAGGCTCTGAGTAACCACTGACAGACTCTGCTACAGCCCTATAAGTCTTTCAAAGGTATTGGGCTGTCAATATATTTATCCTTAGGCCAGTACATGTTTGATTGTTCTCAGAGTGGATCACAGGGTGAGATGCAGGAGAGGTTTGAAGTAGGCACATTTTACACTTTCAGATTTGCTGCAAAGGTGGAAGGCTATAGATAATATCAATATCAGTGTTCTTAATGCAAATTGTGGATTCTTCCCTCTGATTCAGAGTGATAGGAGGCACCCCTTATTAGTTTTGGTTATTAGGTGGTGCCTAAGCGCCACTTACAAGCCAAAACTATTACAATGGATTACATATAGGAGGGATATAGGATATCAGGAGAGGCACATAGCTTGTGGGTTTTGTTTTGTTGTTGACTCACCCATTGACTACCACATGCTTATAATCCCTATCACCATACCAACCCACTTCCTGCCTCTTCCCAACCAAAACATGTCCTCATGAGAACTCTTTGAGCAATCTCTATCAAACAGTAACACCAAACCTTGTGCAGTAGAGGTCCTTACACTGTTATTTCTAAGCAGTCTTCTGAGAGTTATTGGCTCAACTCCCCACCTATCCTGAGACTGGGGGTTCTGCTCCCTCCTTCTTCCTCCCCGGTTTGCTTGCATATCCATTGCTGCCAAACTGCTTAACCTCCCCCAACCCCATTCTTCGCTCCTCGATCCATTGAATATCTGCTTTCCTCAATGTGTACTTTCTCCTAAGACTTGTAAATCGCTTTGTTGCTTGTCAAAGCATGGTCTGTGCTCAATAAATACTGTAATAATAATAATAGAAATACAAATAATAATTGCAGCAGTAATTGTGCTACTGTTGTAATAGAATGTGTCTTAACCAAGTGTGCCTTCATCCACTTGATTTATAAGTAGCATGTGTGTCCTTGCATCTCTTCCTTGCACTGAAGTCATATGAAAAACAAGCATTCTCAAAGACAACAGTTTTGGATTGTGTATAGGTATCATAGGCATTTGCCAAGCACTGGTATCATTTGCCCAGGTGTTCACACCATTTTGCAGCCATTGTCGTATCATGGTCAAGTATCATCATTCAGGCAGTGCATGCCAAATGCCTATCCCATGGCTACACAAAAGCCAAATCTGTTGGCTTTATCAATGCTCGTTTGTAGTGGTTTCATGCAGTACATATCATGTTTCCATGTTATAGTGCATTCAAAGATGGAAAGTTTATATTTTACCGATTTCAAGTGTGCTTTATACACAGAGAAATGCGCTTTAAACATGAGTGTGGTTTGGAAGGTTGGCAAGAGTACATCCCACACTATTAGAGTTTTGGAAGGTCTCATTCTGAGTGTGGTGTGGAAGGCCAGCAGCAGGTACATTTTTCTCTGGTTCTTTAGCTTAATAGGAGTCACTGCTCCTTCTGAAAATGATGTTCCGTAATCGATTAGTAAAATCTATGCCATGCTGCGCGTCTAACTCCCACAGTGCGTGCGTGTGTATGTGTGTGTATTTATGTGTGTGTTATGTGTCACCTCAGTCACAGTATACAAGCTCTCGGAGTCTTTGACTTGCTATCGCCCTAGTTATCTGGGATATAAAGCCGTCAAGCCAAAAGATGGCCCACTGTCCAATAGCAGCTAAGCTCGCTCAGCATTGCCAGAGCTCCATGAGACAGCATTCCCTGGGCCGCTATAGGCATGTAATGATGGTCAGTCGTTGAATGCGCCACGAGGCACCACCCAAGTGCGAGGCCTGGGGCAGTTTGCCCCTCCTGCACCCCCCTTGTGACGGCCCTGTGCCCGGCACTGGCAGCCGTTCCTGGCTGAGCCAGGGATTATGTGCAGCAGCAGCAGACAGTGGCAGTGCACTGTCTGTGCACAAGAGATTCTGAGGGCGGGGACATATGCCATTATATCCCCCCACTTAAAATTGTGGGGGGGATTTGTCCCCCCCTATCCCCTCGTGTCCTAAGCCCATGCCATTTTTCCCTGACTTTGGGAGCGTCTGTGTTAATCAGCACAACATATGAAGGGATTGGTTTCTGTATGTTTATCGAAACGTACTTGGGGTCACGCACACACACACACACACGCACACATTTCAGGGAGCGCTTGCTTGCATCAGCTGATTCGTGAATTTATGGAATTTATGACAGGTTGCACTGAATCCGCTCTGTTGCATGTCAAGCCGAGGCAAGCATTCAGGGAAGATCCGCTGCACTAGTAGTAAACATGTCACCACTTCTAGGAGAAATCATATCTATGAACGTCAGTGAGATAAGAACCCTCCCTTCCCTCTCTACCCAAACTCGAACTGTTCCACTTTAATATTGCACCCATCTATTGTAAAGCGCCCTGTTGCTTCCTGCTAAGATTGTGAAGTAGAGATAACAGATTATACAGTGAACAATAGTGTATGGTAAATATACACTTATGAACCTCATCATGCATACTTATACAGTAAATCAGTTGCATTTGTTAATCAATGATAGTCGATTTAACAATAAGTCTTATTGGAAAGACAGTTGCAATGATCAATATGCACATGATTGCTTAGGAGGACTGTTCCTACTCACAAATAGGAGTTTTTGCTTTTATTTTTGACCTCTTCTGAATGTAGCTTAAGCAAGAGTGTGGGAGCCCCTCTCCTGAGGACTGAACATGGGACAATGACCCTGTTGTATGGAATAGCTTCCACTCGGGAGGGTCTGCAACCACGTCTTAGCTCACTGCATCCTTCAGAGAGGAGAAATATCCATTTGCATATCAGTCTTTGTCCCATCCACAAAGTGCTAGGCAATTCTCCTCTGACAAGACTGCCGTCAGCAACCCCTGCCAGATGTTTCAGCCTTGCTGGACCTCCTCAGTGAGGTGAAGCAGAGCATTTCTAAGGCACAGTGAGCAAGGGGACCGTATCTGGATTACCCTTAGTTACATAGGATGAAACCCCAAGTTTTACAAATGAAACAAGAGTGTGGGAGCCCCTCTACTGAGGAGAAACATGGGACACTTACTCTGTTCTATGACATCTCTTCCACTCAGGAGGGTCCACAACCACGTTTTAGCTCACTGTATCATTCACAGAGGAGGAATATCCATTTGCATATCAGTTTGCAATACACTTCACTTACCTGATTGGCCATCCACGTAATGGCTGGGCTTTGGTGTGTCCATGGAAGGGGACACAATCCCCAATCTGAGGTTGGTGTAGTTAAGTCAGCTCTCACTGAGCTTATGGCCCTTTAGTAACCTGCATGCAATGGATGGGATCACAGAGTAATTCTGAGTCCAAATAATCAAACCAACTCAAGAAGATTGCAAAGATACTGTTTTATAAACAAGTATCTAAAACAGAGAGGTTACAATGGACATCAACACATGTTCGCTCAGGCACTCGACGATGTTCTCATAAAAACATCCTTATGTGCAAAAAATACATCAGAGGTGACGTCATACTATGTGGCAAATAATAGAAAACCTATGAAGGGTTGGGATTGGCTAAGGAACACATCCAAATATACTTTCTATAGGGACTAAGATTGTGATTGGCTGCCCACTGTCAGGTGGACACTTTATGCCTACCTCTAAAACATGTCATCTTTAACACTATTAAGTACACAGTTTATCATTGGTCTTCACACTATAAGGCCCTTTGTAATTCGGTCCTCTACAATTGGTTGGCATGCTCGTGCCGTGTCTGGAACATTCGGTTCACTTAGCAGCACGTAAGGTCAGGCCCAGGTGCCAGGAGGTGGACTTGACTTTACCTCCCCACCCAACTAGCCCAACATCTCTCATCACCCATGCCTTCTGTAATGAAGATTGTCTTTGAACTTGGCCTGGCAAAGTATCCTTGTCTGTGGGAATATATGGAGTACAGGCTCTCACTATCGTTGTTCTAGGACTCCAAGCTCAACTCTGTTTCCATCCTTGGCTCTCCTGACATGAGACCATGATTTGGTCAATTTTGCAGCATTTAAACGTCTTAAATTAATAGAACTTGGCACTCTTGGTGTTCTTTCTTTGTACCTTAACAAGGGATGATTCATACTTCGTACATTCACTGCTTTCAAGAATAGATAACTGACCTTGGCTTGTTCAGTTTTGATACCAGGCCAGACAGCCTCGCCAGGCACTTCCACGATCTCAGCTTATTCTTGCTACAACACAATTCTCGGCCTTTCCTCTCCATGGGTCCAGGATTACTAAATTCATGACACTGATGTCCAGCTCCTATACAATGGAAGCTTCACCTGCAGTCTAATCAATAAATATAGTCAGCTTCTATGATGACTTAGTCTACTTGCGTTTCAGTGGCTGTACAATTATTGAACAGTTGATTTTCTGTTGCACTTTGTACACATGTAATCTTCTTGCATGTGAAGGTTTACTCAATTCTTAACTTTGTCATCAGTTTCTGTAAGATTCATGCATTCTCTTCAGCTAGTATTATCGGGGCATTAAACATGTTTCTTGTGAGGTCACTAGCTTCTCTCTCTGCTCCTTTCGTATTCCTTCAGGAAGCCTCCATCAGATTGTCGTCTCTTCGGAAATACATTCAATAGGTTTTTCTCAGTGGATACCTTCTTTCGAATATCCGCTGCGGTATTGGCACAACTGCTGGTGTCAAACATGGAATGATCTCAGGCTTCCAACATAAAGGAGGTGGGGACGGGATTTCCTGTTGAGGCATGCTCCTCTACATCACCCATCGAGGGGCATCAATCATGGTGCAGCCAAGTTGCTGCCAGCAAAGGATAAACAGCATTTTATGTGAAGGGAGATATGAGGGTAACGTTAAGGAGGAGGGCTGTTTTCTTAAATAGTCAACCATCGCCAGGCCTGGCCTTAGGCCACTGAGACGAGGAGTGCAGGAAAATAGAAGCATCCTAGGTAAACGTTTGTGCCCCAGCGCATGTTTGAAGTAATGGTATGGCTCCACATTTCAAACCAGGACTAAAGTAAATCACATTGTTGCTCTAGGCCCCGCTGTATGCCACAGCTTGCCCAGAGCAAAACGCCCTTGCCATTATGGGCATCAGGAAAATGTGCCACAAATTAAATGGACATATTGCTAGCAAGCACTCCTCTCACTAGACTGGATTAATCGAGGCGTAACATTGAAATTAAATAAAAAACAAATGTATGCCTGCTGCCGCTGTTCCTCCATGGCTTTGCCGTGTGCCGCTTCATTAGGCTGCCAAACCAGTCATGCCTAATCTCCGGGTTTAGCCCGGAGACTCTGGGTTTCCATGCTCTTCTCCGGGTCTTCGGAGAAGAATGTGGAGACTCTGGGATTTCTGGCAGTCCCAGCAGCTCCGCCCCCACACCTACATGTAATTGGCTACCAACAGACTGCAAGTGTCCGATCACATGAAGGTGTGGGCGGAGACACAGAATAGCAACCAATTCCCACCCATATCTGGCGTAACACACTAGTGTTTGCCTTTCTATTAAAAAAAAGTGGATGGTGCAGGGGGGCAAAAGTGGACGGGGCAGTGGGCAGAGTCTTGGGTGGATAGATGGGGCATCAGGTGATGCAAATCTCCGGGTTTATCTTTTTGAAGTGTAGGCAGGTCTGTGACGAACCAACACTGCCTCTTGCAACTACTAGTGAATCAGCCCCTCTGATCTTGTGAAAAAGAACAGAGCTGCTGGGTGCTACTGCACTCCCAATGTCAAGAGGGGCGCACCTAAGGAAACAAGTACCTGTCGCCCCTGTATAGACTGCAGACTAAAAAGAACAAAGCAAATCATAGCTGGAGTGAGCTCTGGGTCCCCCTGACTGCCTTGCAGTAGGCAGGGACAGTCCTTGAGACTGAACACCATGAAGTCCCTTCGATTCCTACTTGCATGAATGCTCCCTGGCAGGGGTGTTTCTAGGTCTGGAAAAGATCCGGGCTACGTTAATGTCTGGACTGGGGATACTCGGGATGAGCTAGCCTTTGGGTTGTAGTCCCTGCGCTTCTATCTAGGGCTACAACCAATAGACCCGGGGCTATAGTGCCCTTAGACTCTCCCTAGCAACACCTCTGCTCCCTGCGAAGACAGTAGCCTGGGGAGGGAGTAACTTAAGGTTCAGACTGTAAGTTTTAGGAAAAATAAACAAACAGTGATGTCGCTGCCTGGGGCTCACAAAAGCAAAGCCACCGCTGTTTTATGGACGACCTCTCTGAGCGGATTTATAGAACATACATTTAAGAAGACTGATATCCAGCGAGTTGTGGTTCGAGAACTCCCACTCCCCTTTACAGCCTTATAGGAGAAAGCCCGGGCATTCCGGATGGATACTACTGTACAAGAGAGACTATTCCAAGCACAAAGTAACCAATGGCTGTTAGAGAGGAAGAAATATAGTCATTCAAAGCAGGGAAAGCGTAGACTCTGTGGAGTCAGAGCAGGCAAATAAAGGAGCTCCGTAAAGGAATAGTTTGTTCAGAAATATTATTGGCTAAAAAGATGGCCAATAATAAAACAAAAACGTAAAATATATATATTTTTTTAAGTCCCTATGGAAAGTTTCGAGCAAATGAAGCTCAAACTTTAAAATTGCAATCACTAGGGGGCATCCATTTTGTGATTGCAGGCAGCCTCCTCGGCTCCACCTTTCGGCACTAAACAAGCAGCAAAAGCCCCCTACTGGGAGCTTTTGCTTACTGCAGCCTGAGCAGGGCTGAGGAGTCTGCCTTCACTTTCATTGTACATTTTCTGTGCTCCCCAAGCCCAGGGAAGCACAGAAAACATAAAATGAAGGCAAAAAGCTGAGTCACACCAATTAAAAATATAACGTTGTTGTATTTGTGATTGCCGTGGTTGGAAAACCACGGCAATCACAAATACAACAACGTTATTATTCTGACAGCGGCAGCTTTCGCGTGGAGTCTCCTGGGCTCCCCCAACCCTGAGGGAGTCCAGGAGACTCCCAGCGAAAGCTGCCGCATTCAGAATAGCAACGTTTTTGGATTTGTAAATACTGTGCCATTTACAAATCCAAAAAACGTTGTATTTCTCACTGCGGCAGCTTTCGCTTGGAGTCTTCTGCACTCCCTCAGGGTTGGGGAGTCCAGGAGACTCCACGCGAAAGCTGCCGCAGTGAGAAGCACTGTAGCATTTCTAAACACTCAGGTTGTGTTTCTGCCTACAGCAGCTTTCACTTTGGGGCTCTCAGGCTCCCCACAGGAGCCCGAGAGCCTCAAAGTGAAAGCTGCTGTAAGCAGAAACACTGCGGCATTTCTAAACACCCGCGTTGTGTTTCTGCCTGCAGCGGCTTTCACTTTGGGTCTCCGGTGCTCCCCCGGTGATAGCCACGACACAACGCGATTGTGTTTCAAAAACACTGAGGTTTTTCTTTCTAAGTTTCTCAGGCTCCTTTGGCTCGGAGGAGCCTGAGAATCTTAGAAAGAAAAACTGCAGCATTTTTGAAACACAACAACGTTGTATTTATGTTTGCGGTAGCTTCAGCTTGGAGCCCAGAGGCCCAGAGGGCTCCAAGCTGAAGCTACCGCAAACATAAATACAACGTTTTAAAAGCTGCAGTATTATTTCTAAGTTTTCCGGGCTTCTCCAGCCCGGAAAATCTAGAAAAAAAAATGCAGCTTGTGCTTATTTTTTTAAAAAAATAGCACTTACCGAGATGCAGCTGCAGCTTTCCTGGCTGTAGTCTCTGGTCCCCGTCCTCCGAGTCCGGCACCAATGAAGCAAAAGCCACCCAGTCTTAGCTTTTGTTTACTACTACTGGCTGGCTTTTGCTTCATTAGTGCCGGAAAGGCAAGCACAGGCGGCATCCATTTCACAAAATGGATGCCCCCTAGTGCTTACAATTTTAAAGTTTGAGCATCATTTGCTCGGAACTTTCCATAGGGACTTAAAAAAAGATATATATTTTACATATTTGTTTTATTATTGGCCATCTTTTTGGCTAATAATATTTCTGAATGAACTATTCCTTTAATCGCTATTACAGGACCGCGGGCCCCATGCGCCACAGACTGTTTTCACTGCGTTGTGTGAAGACAAATATACAACAGAGAAGTTCAGTTGCTCGAACCAGCCCTCTTGGAACATTCAATCCAGTCTGCAGCTCTGGCAGGATTGCCCTCCCGACCAGGAAGACGTAACAAATGGCGATGTTTTCCTAAGTCTGGCAGGCTCTTTGAAGATCTCCAGTTTTGAATATTTTAAAGCACTAACACGGAACTCTTGCAGAAGTGGGGAGCTGTTCGCCAGCCCTGCCGCCCCCTGCAATCCCCGCAGGCCCAAGCCACAGTAAGGAGAAAGAAGAATATTTCACTCTGAAGAAAGAAGCGGTAGGTGGCCCCAGCCCCGCCAGCCTCCCTGAGGAGCATAGCTGTCCAAGCACCAGTGAGAAGAAAGAAGGCTCTCAATTAGTAAAGAAAGAAGCTGCAGGCGGCCCTAGCCATTCATGTTCCCCACAGTAGGCATTGCGTGGATGGTACTGGCTCCATGTGCACTTTCGTGCAACTGACCTCCTTTCCTCCACCTAGTAGGAAGTATTATTCTTCACCTTTCCAATACGTGTTTGAAAACCTGTAAAATGGCTCCCGCAAAAAAAGTGTAAATGGTTCCCCCAACTAATGATTGTGGGTGGCATTTACAATGCATTCTTATGGAATCTGCCTGCCTGTACCAGGTGTCACATTTAGGTGAATTCCGTATAAATCCATTGGTTTACCACCAGCATGAAAATCTCACACTAGTGGGAAACCAGGTGGATTTATCATAGGAAGTGAAAAAAAGGGGCTCACTAGTGAAATGTGCCTCATTGCCCAACTCCACCTGACAAATCTAAGTTCTCTGGATAGGCAAAAGTGGCGGTACTCATTGCTAACACTTTTACTGCCACTTTTTTACCAATCTGGAGTTTTGGAAAATGACTCCCATGCAATTTACTACTATGATAGGGTCACAAAGATACCTGTCCTGCATTTTTTGGCGTTTAGCCTTGTGTATTGCGCCTAATAGGTTAGCATGTGTGTCCATTCTTTGGGAAAAAAAGGTCTGATAAATTGCAAAACAGTAAGCATTTTTTGTACTTCAACTGGTCCCATCATCCAATTCGCCGTGGCTCCATCTATTTGGTTTTCTGGAAGCTAAGGCGGAGAAGCAGAGGAGAATGAATTCATGTGTCCTTCATTTCACAATCTTGTTAGCATGTTTGACATTTGTGTATAACCTCCATTTAGCCTTTCTGATATTAGTATGATATTTATTTTTGTATCCCTTGTGCATTTGTGATTTCTTTCTTTTGTGCTGCAATGCCCTAGGCTCTGAAGCACAGGTGTTTGGCCGACTGGCTTTCAAAGCATACAGGCCTCTCACTGATGAGCCGGAAATGGTAAAGAATGCGGTATAATTCAAAATGCAGAGCTCCCCATGCAATTTTTACCATCATTATGCACACTAGTGCGATGTGCAATTTAGCACCACTGCAGTAAAATGAAATAGAAATGCAATTTAAGACAGCACTCTTAACTTGCAGAAGCAAGTGCAGTTGAAGTAATCGGGCGACAATGCTCGGATTGTTCCCTGCTTATACGTAGTGCAAAATGCACCCATCGCATTGGGGTCACAGTGGGTAAGAGAATGCATATACCACAATGAATATACCACAAGCTAGTGACACAAGTCCAAAGAGCTCCCCCGAGCAGACATGCTGGTACGTCTGTAGAACCGGGACATGACTGCCGCTAAGTGCACAGGCTTTTGCTAATGATAGATAATGTGCTTGCTCCAGATACACAACGTATCTTCATTATATATGAATGATCTGTTACCGTACGAGGTGTCAAGCAAAGCCGGAAGTGAATCAGAACACACGTGCAATTGAGCAGCAGATGGACAGAACACTTAATGGGAGACGTTGGCTAACGGGGAAGCTGGCACCAGGGGTGCCGGGTGTGCAATGGCACCCTCTGCCTCATAATACACCAGGGTTGTGAACAATGGGTCACACCTGGCAGAAGTTTCTGTCTCCTCCTTTACATGTGTTGATGACATTTGCGATAGCACAAAAGAGTGCATGCAAGGCTTCAGGGGTGTTGCTAGGTCTGGAAAAGATCTGGGGCTACGATAATGTTGGGACTGTCGGGACTCGGGGCTAGCCAGCCTTTTAGTTGTAGCTCCTGTGCATCTATCCGGGGCTACAACCAAACCACCCCCCCCTCTCCCTAGCAACGCCTCAGAATAATAGATCTGAAGCTCGAAGCCTTCGGACTTCACAGATCTGATCTAGGCTGAAAATAACTTTAGAAATACTTAAACTCTTACCCAGTCAGAGATCCTAAAGGACCCCTTTGATCGGCAATAAGCTTGGGCAAACGTATTTGCTCAAACATCGGACCAACCGACTATCAGTTGTTTTGAAATGTTCAAACCATGGTGGAACTTATGAAAAGTTTGAACCAAAAGTTTGATCTGCTATATAAGATGGTTGACCTAATTAGAGAACAATGGGGAAACTGTAGAACTAATAGAGGTTCGAAACTGTTTGAATGACTTCTCTATGACATTACTACTGTATTCTGGGGCACTGGAAGCTAAGGAAAAGCATGTCTTGGAGCCTGCTCTTCCGGTCTGGATAGCTTGCTTTGCAGTTAAAGCTCAGAGAGCCTTCTAAACCTGGAGATGTGCTCAATACATAGCCATGCTTTATTCACCCCACATCCACTTTAACAATGTTACTCTATTTCGCTAGATGAATAATTTTCATTTCAGAAGATCATTTTTATACAAGTGGCATCAGTGTAGGACAGGGGAATCCATAAGAGTGAGATCAGCGTGGGGGTCTTGTTCATGTGCAATACATGTACCAGACTTCTGATTTTTGTGGGAAACTTATTGGGTTTCTGGGGAAAATAACAGTGGCACCTGGCCGGGTACATTGACAGACGCAAAGGCAGTCAAGACATAGTCTAGAAGTGAATGAAGGCGTGGAAAACATGCCCTGGGATGCCACACAGGTGCAGACATTCCAGGAGTCACGACACAAGATAACATCTCTTGAACTAAAGGGAACTATGCAGGTCCACCAGGGTGACACTTGGGTTCAGGGAGTAGCCAATAATCCCTTAGTGCAGCTTGTGGTATTGTGTGCTGCTCGGACAGAGACTTTCGGGGAAGCAAGATGTAATTACCAGTGACTGTCCACCTCTTGAATTAAGTGAGCTGTACACGTGCAACTGGGGTGCAGGGAGGAGCAGACCAATCCCTTAGACAGTGGATTGACACTTGGGGTGGGAGAAATTTAGAGACGTCCAGGCAGGGAGGCAGAAGATAATTATCAGGGACTGTCCACCTCTTGAATCGAGTGATCAAGCTGATTTGAATCAATATACCTGTGCAGAAGATAATTATCAGGGACTGTTCACCTCTTGAATCGAGTGATCAAGCTGATTTGAATCAATATACCTGTTCAACAAAGCTGCAATCCAGTCTGAGCAATAGCAACCTAGTGGCCCAAACCGTTCGCGTATGGCCAACCCTGACTTTTACTGATTTTAAATGTTTTAAGTCGGTTCTAGGTTCAAATGGTGGCTCGCCCCATACAAAAACCTGCAATTCGAATCACAAACCATTTCGTAGCACTGTAAAGTGGTAAAGTAGTTAAAAAAAATTGCGAACCGGTTTAGGAAAAGCTTGTCCAGCATTATTAGGCTCCTTATCACAAAGTGTAATCTCATTTCAATCACATTGTTGACCTCTGCTGTGATCTCATGCATCTGCTTATGGCTGAGCAATGGGGAGGGGGACTTTTAGTCAAGATTGTTATCACTTCCCACACCAGCCGAATTTCATGGGTTTTGTTTCAATGAATTGGATCATCTTAACTTTTTTTCCCTGAATTTCAAAGGTCTTTGTTGTGCTATGTCTTCTCCATGGTCCATTGGTCACCTTCCACGTTGCACCAATTAGTAAAACAGACTGTGGCCCATATACCCAGTTTAGTAACTAACCAGATTCCACTGCACACTCTGCTCCATTTAGTATGAAAGACTGTGGCCCACTAGCCATGATCTTTGGCCAAGGACACTCTCCCCCCTCATGAGTGCATAACCTGATCCCACCGCCATGACATTCAGCCATGGCCACTGCCCATGTTTCATGTACTAGGATAAATGGCCATGGTCCATATCCCCCTCACTAATAAATAAACCAATCCCATCTGCCATAATCTTTGCCATGACCAGTGGCCACAATCAGTCTAAAAGACCCTGGCACACTGAACACTTTCCCCCTTCTTACATTTCCACAATATTTTACCATGGACATTTTCTGTGGAAATATAACCATTATCACTGTGAGTGCTAATTTCCTGCTCTTCCCTGCAGTAATGCAGCATTTTCTGATTACCATAGTAATAAAGTGCCCACTGTATATTTTTCTCTGCCACTGATCCATGGTCTTCAGCAGTGCCCACTGTTGTACATTTTAAATAATTGTTTTTTCGTTGCCACTGGGCATGGCCTTCAGCCATGGCCAATGTATAATTTTCGGCACCATTGGCCACGACATTCGGCCATGGGCACTGTTGTTTATTTTAAATAAGTAACGGACTGCTACCCATGGCTTTCAGCTATGCCCACTGTATATTTTGCTGTGCCAATGGACATGCCCTACAGCCAAAGTCAGTGGCCAAGGCCTTTGGCTTTGCCCACTGTTGTATATTTTAAATTAATAATGGGCCGTGGCACTGTTATACATTTTAGTTTTATGTATATTTGTCCGCACTTCGGCACCACTGGCCATGCTCACTGTTGTATATTTTAAGTTAATAACGGGCCATTGGCCATGCCCTTTGACAATGGGCAATGATATTTCACATCTGACCTCATTATACCTGTACAAATAACTATTCTTTAAATAACTTTTTCCCATAACTGCAGATATAATAGCAATGTACTACATATAGCTGCGATTATCAGTAGTTTTCAAATAGGCACGATTATCGGGAAAAACGTCAAAAAACCATGTTCCCCTCGACCCCACTCACTCACCAAGTGCCCCTCTGCTCATAGTAAGGTAGCCCCTCTCCCACCGACTCCCATTTGCCTCCCCAGCCCTCCCATATCCTCTCAAACACTTGTTGTTCTGTGTAACACACTTTGCTTTCTCTATCTTCTTTTCTTCAGTAGCCGCATTTATCGGACCTTATATCCTGGCTACAGGAAAACGTTTGTTCTGCAAACTTGGGCCCTAGCCCACCTCCAACTCCCAAATTTTACATTGTGCCTTCCGATCCCCCACCTCTAGCCTGATGCCAATTTAGTTTTTCCACCTCAGAAAAAAAAAAAAAATCTGCATTTCTTTTTCCAGTATTCGCAGATATAACTGCAGCTATCTCTTGCATTACAGAAATAAAGATGGCATCTTTTTCCTTCCTGAAAGCCTCTATGCTGCAATGCATCATGGGAGATATAGCTATAATTTTGGAAGAAGTGGGAAACCCGTTCCTCATCTAATATTTTTTAAACTCCTGAATGTATTTACCCCAAACCTGTGCCAAAAATCGAGTCGACGCTTCATGCACAAGTTGTTTCTTATTTGGATCAAGTCCGTTCAGCAGTTTTTGCACTTCGGCTTGACAAAATATGGACTTTTTCTCTATGGAAAAATGAATGGGAGTAGGCTCGAAAACAGTGCTTTTTTCCTTTCTTAATAACTTTTTCAATCCTAACGAATCTTTCCCAAAATGTCCAGTCTGTGGGCCCATGCCAAACTATTTATTTAAAAAATATCGGTCAAACCAGTCCTGCAGGTCAAAACTTATTATCAATAGGATTATCAAATATCTTGGCTAGCCTATGCCGATGATATTGTCATCCTGGACTGCTCAGAAATTGGTTTACAGCGCCTCCTTAATGCTTTGGCAGAATACACAAAACTAAACCAATTGATGATAAATCCAGACAAATCAAACATAGTAATTTTTAAAAGACCTCAGAGGAGAATTAAATCGTTTATATGGCAGATCGACAATCAATTTGTCCCGATAGTCAATGAGATTATGTATTTGGGGTCAAAGATCTGTGCTTATCCAACCAAAAGTTCCCTTCTTAGTAATTTGGATAGTAAGATCTTAAACCTAGGCTCCCAGATGCTCAAAATCCACAATACATTTAGTAAGTTTTCAATTACTCCACTAATAAAATATTATGTAGGAAAAGTGGTACCTTCCTTGCTTTTTGGTGTAGAGCGTGACGCCCAAAGTTTTGCAATTGAGTGGGACAAATTACAATCAAAACTGTGGAAAAGAACGTTGAATCTCCTTAATTCGCTACCTATAGTCTCCATTCAATACAAATTGGGATTGATAATGCTCCTGGCATGGATGGAATGGAGATGGGTGTCTGTATCTAGACTGGTTCTTGAACCCCTTTTATGTTCTCTCTATGCTGATGTGGCGGTACAACTTCAGAAGGGGGACAATAGATTTCTAAATACTCTGAGGGACAGATCAAATGAGATTCTATCTTTAGCAGATTCTGATGTTGACACCCTGATCCATTATCCTTTAAAATCCTAAGAATGTCTGTCATGCGCTCAACTTCGTGGCGCCTGTGGCCCCGTTTCAGGATATGCGGCGGGCATTAAATGTGCCACCACGTTCCTCTGCTTTTAACATTAGTGGTCTAGTTTTTCACCCGTAGCGTCCCGGGGAGGCTTATCATCCACGCCCTCGCTGTGCGCTACGCATTTCAATCGCTTGTGTTTCAGCCCATCGGTCCTGGCTGTGACGTTCTTTGGTTGTGCTGCGCATATTGTTTTCTCTTTTTCTAGCCAATACCCGGTCCTTTCCTTTTCCATTGCTCCCTCTCTTCGTCTGCTCTGTCGGCCTTCCTCTGCCGCTTGCGGTTTGTTTACTTTGCGATCCTCGATTGCTCTCCCATATCTCTCTCTCTCTCTCTCTCTCTCTCTCTCTCTCTTCTCTCTCTCTCTTTCTCTCTCTCTCGCTTTCACTTTCCCCTTTCCTTCCTGCTGGCATTGGTTCTTACCTGTCATCAATATTTCTCTTTCTCTGCTTTCCTAAGGTTTTCTTTGACCAGTGTTTACTGCTTGCGCCTAGGTGGCCCATTTTTCATTTACTCCTTGCCTGCTACTATCTGGAGCCTGTGCAGCCCATTTACCACTCAACATTGGTGACTCGGTCCTCTCTATTGGTGGAGTTCCATATTGTTTTTTTTTGTGCCTTACATGCTTTTTCCCTAAACAGTCCCTTTTGGGGGAGGGGCCACAGTTACCACTGTCAGTTAGGTATCACTGTGCTTCCTTCCGAGAGAGAGACACTTCCTACAAAAAAAATGAAGAAAGAAAGAAGTCTTTTTTTTCTAGAAGAGTACAATTGACGACAACTTCAGACTCTTGTCTGTCAGGTGAGGAGGAGGAAGAGGAGGGGAGGCTGGAATCTTGGGAACTGCAGCCCCGGGGGGTTGACAGTTTGCAACACCAAGAAAGAAACATGGCTACCACCGAGCAAGTGCAGGAAATGGTAGCGGTGGTACAGAACCTCTCGGCTGAGGTACATAACCTCTCAGTAGAGGTTCAAAACTTAAAAGCTGAGAACACCGTATTGAAGCAGATGGTTACGGTTCGAGAGCCCAGACAGGCAGATTTGCCACCCATGACTCTTCCTTCAGGCAAATTTGATGACACTCCTAAGCGGTTGAAGGAGTTTCTTGATGCCTGCAATGTTTATTTCACTTTCCGACCTAATACTTTTACCAAGGATCATGCTCGAGTAGGGTTTGTCATATCAAACATGTCGGGAAATGCTTCGGCATGGGCTACCCCTTTAGTCACAAGAGCGGACCGTGCCCTTCAAGATTACAGAGCTTTCCTGAATTTACTTAAACACGACTTCGAATGACCTGATATAACATTTTCTGCCTGTGAGGATCTCTTGGATGTATGACAAGGACAAACAGATGTTCTTACATATATTTCTACATTCAAGTGTTTGGCAACTGAGACTGGTTGGCCTGAACAATCGCAATTTGTGATTTTTCGACGAGGTCTCCAAGAAAAAATAAAGGATCAGTTGGCAAGATCACCCAGGCCCGCTTCTTTGTCTGACTTATTTGCGGCAGCTCTCCAAATTGATCACAGACTTCAAGAAAGAAGGCATGAAACGTTGACTACGCACTTCTGCTTTTGCGATGGACATTCCTCCTCCTTCCTCACCTGTACCGACACGGACAGATGAACCCATGCAGATTGGCACCACCAGACCTTCACTCACCCCCGAAGAACGGAGAAGGAGAAGAGAGAAGGGCTTATGTGCATATTGTGGCTCAGATCAACACCAGATCCGAAATTGCACAGAAATTCCCTCACAGCTTTTGGGAAACGTGAACCCTCAGTCCTAGAAGGGACGGGATATCAAGGAGTTTTGTCTAGTCCATATGTCTCTTTGTCCATGGCTCTAGCCAATCTGACAGAGGATTCCAGACTCATGATACTCAAGGTTACTCTTTGTGAGGATCAATGGCAAGTTGAAGCTTTGGCCCTATTAGACTGTGGGGCAGCAGGTAATTTCGTCGGCACCATATGGCGCCACAAGGTGGGTCTACGAAGAATTGACCGGAAGGAAGACCAGAAGGTAGAAGGTGTCGATGGAAGTTCACTGGGTTCTGGACCCATCAGTCAGACCACTGAACATTTAAGATTGTTAAAACATCAGCACTCCGAAGAGATACAATTCGACATTATAAGAGCCGCTCATTTTCCTATGATCCTTGGCATCACTTGGCTGCAGAGACATAACCCGGTTATTGACTGGTCTACAAACAGTTTGAGCTTTGAATCTTTGTACTGTCGAACAAACTGTCTTCATAATCTACTTTACCTCGAGGCAAAGACCCACTCCCCACCATCGGCCAACGCGATTGGGGTCCATTCCATTCCTTTTGATATTACAGGTTTTGAGGCAGTTTTCACAGATACAATACCGTTGGAGTTACCACCACATCGACCGGAAGACTGTTCAATTGATCTGGTTCCTTACGCATTAGTTCCATTTGGTAGAACATTTTCATTGTCCCAGGTGGAGGAGAAGGCTCTCCACTCATATCTGGATGACAACGTGCAGAATGGTCTCATACGACCTTCAAAATCCCCAGCAGGGGCACCACTCTTTTTCATTCCAAAGAGGGATTCACAGGATCTCCAACCCTGCATTGATTACAGGGGACTGAATAAAGTAACCATTCGAGATCGTTATCCCATGCCTCTCATTACTGATATTATGGAAGCAGTGCAGGGAGCGAAGATTTTCACAAAGGTGGATCTCTGCAGTGCTTACCATTTATTGAGGATTCGGTCCGGCGACGAGTGAAAAACAGCGTTTTGCACATCTTTTGGTTTATTTGAATATCACGTAATGCAGTTTGGATTAGTCAATTCCCCAGCCATATTTCAAAAGTTTATGGACAGAATATTGTCAGATCTGATGTTCATAACTGTTATCATTTATCTGGACGATATACTAGTGTTCTCTCAGAATGCACAGGAGCACAAGACTCATCTGACAGATGTCCTACATCGCTCGAAGTCTAATCGGCTTCTCGCCAAAAGAGAAAAGTGTCTATTCGGGGTCAACACGGTCCCTTATCTTGGATATGTCCTGTCATCACAGGGGATTCAAATGGACAAGAAGAAGATAGACGCCATCCTTATATAAAAGAGGTGCAGATGTTTTTAGGAGTAGCAAATTTCTATTGACGCTTCATTCCCGGAGGTGGTCTTGCCCATTACCAGGCTACTCAAAAAGTCCTCTTCTCCTTTTGCACAGGATTCCCAGGTGGAATATAGTTTTTCTCATCTCAAGGACCGGTTCTGTAGTGCTCCTATCTTGCATCATCCGGATCAAGGGAAACCTTTTGTCTTGGAGACTGACAACTCAGCAGCTGCGGTAGGGGCTGTGTTGTTACAAGAGCAAGACCTAGAGGAACACCCAATAGCCTACCTCTCACGGACACTCACAGAGAGTCAACGCAATTATTCCGTTGTAGATAGAGAACTCTTGGCTATGAAGTTGGCTTGTGAAGAGCGGAGACACCTACTGCAAGGATGTATGCACCCTTTCACCATTCGAACAGACCACAAAATATACAAGTACTTCAAACCATGGAATGTGTCAATTCTCGACAAGCCGTTGGGCTCATTTCTTTGCCGAATACGATTTCCGGATCACTTTCATTCCTGATAGCCATAACACCCTAGCCGATGCCCTGTCACGCAAAGGGGGTTGTCCCGTCCCTTGTCACCTTCCTCGTGAAAGTTTTCCCCCAAGAAACCGATTGGTGGGTTAGATATCAACATTCTTACAACAGGTCAAAGAAGCCATTGTGATTATGAAACCCTCTGACCAGAAGAGAAAGCTCACAGAGCGAAAGGGCCTTTTGTTTCATGGACACCGGTTGTACATTCCCACGGACTCCCTACGCTGTTGGGTTTTGTCTTGGTGTCACGACCATAAGACCGCTGGCCATCGCGGACAAGCTGGCACCTTGGATCTCATAAGAAGATCATTCTACAGGCCTGGGGTACGAGCGGACGTCATCAACTACATCCAATCCTGTAGAGTGTGCAATTAGAGTAAACACCGCACCACCAAGCCATTAGGTCTGCTTGAACAGAGTTCAGTGCCAGTGCATCCATGGAGTCATATCTCCACTGATTTCATTGTAGACCATCCTAAATCCCAGAACTGTATTTGCATCATGGTAACAATTGATGAGTAAACTGGCTCATTTCTCTCCTCTTCCAGGAGTGCCAACGGCCACAGAATTGGCAGAGGTGTTTTTAAAAGATGTTTTCCGTCTACATGGCCTTCCTGATAAGATCGTTTCAGACAGGGGCAGTCAGTACGTATCCAAATTTCCAAAAATCCACCCTGTGTAGCAACATAGGCATCGAGCGGGCTCTATCCTCTGGTTTCCACCCTGAGACCAATGGTCAAACAGAACGACTGAATGGTACCCTTGAGCAGTATCTCTGCAGCTACGTCAAACGAGAACAAGATAACTGGGTATCTCTTCTTCCCACAGCGGAATTTGCTTACAATAATTCATGACACTCTGCCACTGGTCTCACTCCGTTCTTTTGTACTTATGGACTCCATCCACGCACTATTTTGGCAGATACACCAGTCCAATCTAATCTACCTGTGGTGGAGGATTCATTATCTAGGATCCAGGAAGCTCATAAAATGGCAAAGGCAAGCCTAGAGGACAGTCAAAACTCATATATGATCCAAGCCGACCGCTTTGGACTCACCCCTCCAAGCTGTCACCTCGCTTTATAGGCTAATATCCCATTGTAGCTAGGATCAATCCTGTGGCGTTCCGCCTCAAATTACCTCCCAGTTTACAGCAAGTGCATCCCGTTTTCCATTCATCTTTACTTCGGGAGGCAGTGCCCACCCTGCATCCTCAAGCTGCCCCTTTGAGGGCTCCGGTTCCGTCTGATGTCATCTTTGAGGTCATGGGTGTTAGTCCTTGCAGTGCACGGTGGTGGCGTGAGTTATGTTTGATTAGCTTACCATAACTGGTGAATTTCTGAGGTTTTCCAGTTTTACCTGTAACCATAACATCCCATTAACAATGTTTTTCCATTGAATTTCATAGGTTTTTACTAGTGAAACTTAACCATAACGTCCCTTTAACCATGTTTTTTTACTGAATTTCATAGGTTTTTACCAGGATACCCTTAGTTTGTAAAGGTGTACCATAGAACACACTGAACCCGCTGGCACCATGTTAATGCGCACAACAGTCGCAGAGCATGCGTCTGGTCGTGGACATCGGGTGGTATCCAACCTGCTCAGAAAGGCAGAGGTTCTCTTACATAGTGGTACCATTCAGCAAACACAAGAAACATATACAAACAGCACCATGTACGTGAATTGCAAAGGAAAATAGAGTATGTCTATAAACTGTGTACTTTGGAGAAGAAACAGAACAAAGGCATAGGGAGTACACCATAACGGAATGCACCAACAAGAGAAGTGACGTCTGGCTTCAACAATCTTACCGCACTGCTGCCTTACATAGGAACAAAGAACGAACGGGTAGAGTAAGGACTGGAAAGTACTAACACCAGAACATCAGTACAACGTAGTAAGCACACTAAAGTTTGTCTGATAATTGCACAGGGGGTGCAGCACACAATGGTAGATAAGCATAACGTTTCTTTTTTTACGCAGCAATGGCAAGCACCTTAGAGTGCCTGGAAGAAAATTTCCCTCATGATGAAATGACTTACACTAGTAACGGCATTGGTACGCAACGCAGTCTGAAACGTAAAATATTTAATATCTATTGCTTCATGTACACCTAACAGATTTTCTTTTCTTTAAGAGAACATATTGGAATGGAAAGCAATGCAGCACAAGTGGCACCCCTTCCACAACAACATACGGGCACAGGAAAGGAAAGTAACTCTGTAACTGGTAAAGTGGACAGCCTGGAAGCAAAAATGGAGGAATTGGTGAACAATTTTGCCACCTTAAAAGATTATGTACAAGGATATAATATGGACAAAATATAATACCACTGCCCAACCTGCATGTGTGCCCCTTCCCCATTTCACAGCCCGCCATCCCCTCAAAATCCGTGTGATCAGAGATCTTACGATGATACCACAATCCCTTCCTCCCCTCATGACCAACTTGTACAAATCCTCAATTCCCCACAATATTTATCCACTTCTGCTACCCCTTCCCTTTCCTAATAGTATCTCTGAATGTGTGGAAATAAAGGTTGATATGTAAATTGTTGCTGAGTGCATATGTGGCTTTTCATTTGTTTTTATAATCCCGTTATGACTCAGCGGCGCACAGTACTGGTGGGAATGACCGCAATTATGCAAAAGTGAGGCACCAGTATGAACCGCATGTCCACATCTTGTGAACCACCTATAATTAGTTGTGGGAGCAGCATTTGTCTGTTGCACAAGTACGCGCATGCTTATCTCTTCCTCTGTCTCCTGGTAACATCGCCCCTGTACAGGATATGCAAAGAAACTTGTGGCGTGTTTTAAATAGTTTGAGGTACCCACCCACGTCCTGCAGGTAGCTGTAGACATAAACATCCCATCTTCTATACCCTTCAAACACCCAGCTTGTCCCAATACGGTTGGTGCACGTGTGTCACACTATTAATCAGTCCAGAGATCCCAACAGTGTGCATAGGACAGCTATGCACATGCTCACAAAGTATTCTGTCCAAAACGCGTCCTGCGGACAGCCGTCCGAATTGGGAACATTCACGACATCACCATGCGACCACAACCACGCTGCGGACCCTCAGACAGCGGAAAAGTGCAATGTTCTGCAATCTACGGAGTGTTAATAGGAAAGTACATGCTTACAAACACCCCACAATGTGCTATTGCACATGTATGTATTTTGTTGAATGATGTAGGCCACTTTTCTGGTTGCAAGGTCTCCACAGCAGCCCTACAAAAGGCAAAACCCCAGAGCTGCTCTGCATTCTGTTTGTAGCTTTTCAGAATCGAGTAGCGGGCCACATAGCTTTGAGCTGTAATTGATTTCGGACCAATTCTGCTATGCTACGTTATCTTTGCAAGTAATGGCAACCATGTCAGTCCAGTTCACTTCACACCATAATGGAGAAAAGTATAAACGCCCCTTCCTGTGAACCACACCCTCAGTACCGGTAATCCCCACTGTCCCATTCCCATGGGCAGCATGCTGAAAATGTTAGTATGCGGCACGTGCGCTTCCCCCAAGTACCGCTAGGGCAGCGCCCCAGGAAAGCAGGAACAGTCCTTCTTCCCTTTCCACCATCTTCTTTATAGTACACCCTCATTTGGTACTGTTAAATAGTCACACACACATCCACCAATCACAGTAAAGAGCTCTCCATGTAACACTATCAGTTCTGTACAACATTCCTCTGCGTAGACACCACACCCAGAAAGGTTAATGCGCAAACCCTTAGCCTCCAAAGTCCCATTTGCATGCCCGCCATCCTCCAAAGCCCCGATGTGGCTTTTGTGCTATGTGTGGGCGTGGGGGGATAAATTGCAACCAGGGTAGGAGATTTTGTCTTTAGTGGCAGCTCTGAAAAGAGCCTTTTATTTTTTATTTTTAGATGCTTCTAGAGAAACACCTTTATTTTGGTTTTTATAGGGTTTTCTATTTTCATCTCCTCCTCAAATTCTTACAGTAAACTTTTCAACGCCTCCTGTAGATGGGCAAACAAAAGATCATCACCAATGCCCGACAAAGAAATGCCATTTGCATGGAAAAACTCAGCATTTCGAGAATTAATGATGTCATTGTTACAGAAGAACATCCCACCAGTGCACAAAAATAACAGACATGCTTCTGTTGATGATACACCTTCCTGCCTCTGGCTGGGAACAACATACATTAGGACAGTCCCATACTCTTCTTGGTGGTACGGCTGAGAAAACCACCTGGCCAGTGGGGAAAAGCCTCTTCACTTCATTCATCAACCTCTTCAGTTGATGGAACAAACGTGAACAGGCCACGTAACCCAAATGCATGCAGCCATAGTGCACTACGACAATATGAACAGTTGCAACACAGGCCACTTCTCTGCAAAGTTCAAGCATGGCGCTGAAACTGCAGACATGGACAGCACACCACAATGCCTCCACTCCTTCCAAACTGAAATTGCCATCAAAGTCTCTTTTTCTGGGCATACCTGTGCAGATCTACCACAAAGGCATCACCCAAAATCAATACAGTGCGTCTTTCCATGTCAGCCCACCTCACTACGCAGAGTAATGAAAAACAGTATTACCGCCCCTTCCTGTGAACCACACCCTCAGTACCTGATTGCATAATCCCCACAGTCCCATTCCCATTGGCCAGCATGCTGAGAAGCACAGAATGTGGCACATACCGCGAGGGTGGCGCCCCAGTAAAGCAGGAGCAGTCCTTCTTCTCTTTACACTAGCTTATTTGCAGCTCTCCCTCATTGGTTACTGTTAAATAGTCACACATGCATCCACCAATCACATTAAAGACCTCTCCATTTAACACTATGAGTTCTGTACAACACTCCATATTTGGCGTTACACATTCAGAGTGCAAGTCTCAGGTGATCCCAGTACACAGTTCTGTGAAAGTATCCAAGATTTGTGCATCCAATTCATCCACATCGACACCCAGCAATGGTGTATTGTAAATGGCACTAAGTGTTTAAAACATATATTGAAATGGCTCACACCAGTTGTGTTTACAAATAATAGGACTGGACAAAAATGCTGCACGCAATCCTGCAAACAGTTACAGGGGCTCAGAAATAAAGCAGGAATTGGAGTACCATGCTACAATAGAAAATGCATGTTAAATAGACAAGTAAATCCACAGGAAGTGGTAATGTACTTGCTGCAGATATTGGAAAGCAAAAATATACCCATAAATGAAATGTTTCCGACATGTGGAAACATAGATGCACTCTCTGCAAGCATGTCATTCCGGAAGAAGTCCCTAACAAATGCTTTCTCTCTGTATCTATATCTAACTGTGAATCCATTCCATTTCAACAGGTGGTGCAAAATGCAAACCATAGCATATTGTATAGGGCTTCCAATTCCGATAATCATTCCACCTTACATATACAATACCAAAGGCAACACAGAACATGAATGCTTTCCACGTACAAAGGGGATGGAAAAAAAGTAAGTGCTACCTTCACACATGTGCACGTGTAGTGTGGCAACACAACGTTCACACCAATAGCCGTAATGTACCACACAGGCGACACAACCAGGTCCGGTCACTACACTTCGTACATTAGCAAGCACGTACAATCTTTCAAACAGTTCTAAAGGAATTTCTTTCCTTTCATGAAGCACAGGCCCAAAAATCTCCTTCCCCAAAGGCACTAAAGTCCATAAAATGGCCCTGACACCCACGTATGTGCACCCATTGCACACAGAGTCTGCCAACATACACTGTTGATTTGTAACTCACTGAATATATAAATAGTAGATATGGGCCATAAATGTACATGTATATATTGTGTCAGCTGTACATGCAGTGCACCATGTACAAAATACCAACATGTCTCCATGTACGTAAAGAGAAGTTGTACGCAAGTGGAGTACTTAGCATTGGAAATGCATGATCAAATAGTAACACGTTGCTGCCTTAATTTTGTCTTTATAACTGCATGGTAGTCGGAAATGGAAACCTGTCATACCTCTCTATCAATAGGGGAAAAGCTCAGTGTGAAATAGGCTTCAGTGCTAAGCACGAATTGTGCCAAATGTACAGGTTCTATACAATTCAAAAACAAAATCCATATACCAGTATCACTTTTTTGGCATGCATAGCTGCATAACGTAGAGGTGGGTGTGGCCATGGTCTACCATCTTTGGTGCATGGCCTACGCCCTTTGGCCATGCACCCAAGAGCCTAGGCCTTGGGCACACCCACCGCAACGTTATGCAGCCATGCATTCAAACATGTGGCCAGGTACCAGAACCCACAAACGTAATGCAGCCACCGACACTCCTACCCAACCCCTGCACCATAATACAGCCATGCATAAAAACATGTAGGTAGGTAGGAAAATCCACAAACATAACACAACCTCCAGGACCTCTACCCACTTCCACCGACATAGGATATTTGTACTGCCAACCAAACCACAAAATCTTCAGACCATTGGCCCTGCGTGCAGCAGTCTATTAAGTACACACACCCAATACAGCATAGTACTGTGCAGTACTCCGTAATCTGCGCAATAGCCACAACTCAACCACATAAAACATGCACTGGAACCCTACGCACCTTTATAAACACAATATTCCAACACATCACCCAGTGGACACACTGCAGGAAGGACTGTGGACACCATCATTTCCAGCCATGGAAGCAAAGCTGTAGGATGGAACAAAAATCACCACACCCATTCAACCAACAATATGTACATTGGTGACACACCACACATACAAGGCAACAATGTGAAACCTACTTGCAACTAGTGCACGAGGAAGGTGTACGTAACCGGCGTACTTTGCAGAGGAAATGCACATTGACATGGTAACACGTTGCCGCCTGCCTTTGTTTTTCTAGCAACATTGGGCCAACTTGCATTTTCTTGGATCAGTGGTTAAACCCGCTTTTCTTAATACTCTCATGTTGTATAAATGATCTTCCCAGGTCTTTCTAAGTATTACTATTTCATCTATAGAGGTTCTGCAAAATTCCGAGTATTGTTGTAAAATTGCTTCAATGAGTCTCTGGAATGTTGCAGGAGCACCATTCAGCCTAAAGGCAAGCCCTTAAATGTAACTAACCCTATGGGAGTGGTGAAATCATTTTTTCCTTATCAGGCCCATACAAAGGAACTTGCCAATATCCCTTAGTAAGGTCGACGGTTGACAGATATACAGCATTACCCAACCGATATATCAGATCATCGATATGGGGCATTGGGTAAGCTTCAAAAGCAGAGATTGCATTCAACTTTGTGAAAATCTACACAGAATCTCCAACTCCCATCAGGTTTTGCCACCATCACGATGGGAGAGGACCACACACAATAAGAAGGTTCAACAATAATAGATTCTAACATGGTTTTGACTTCCTAAATTATGGTTTCTTTATTGGATTCAGCTAATAGATATGGTTTTAGATGTACAACTTAACCTACGGAGTGCGGAATGATGATATATATCCTTCACTCTCCCTGGTTCTTCCCGAAACACATCAGTATATTGCCTTATCATTTCATATGGATCTTGTTTCTGAATGTTATTGAGGTCAGATGAAATGAGGGCCTTACATTCTGTGTCTTCAGGCAAGAGGCAAGATAATATTATGGTTGGAAGTTCCATGGGATTCTCTTTCCATTCTTTTAATTCATGTATGTGATAGATTTGTATTTTCAGGTGACAATCAGGTTGTGAGATTTTATAATTACATGGACCCGTCTCTTCCATTACTTCATATGGTCCATGCCACTTGGATACAAGTTTGTTTTCTAAAGTCAGTAACAGGACGAGTGCCTTTTGACCTATAGAAAAGGACCCAAGTGAAACCTTTTAATTATATGAGGTCTTTTGTTGTTCTTGTGCCTTAACCATGGAAGTCTGTATCAGAGATCTTACAATGTTCATGTGTTCTTACAGTCTATTCAGAGTTTGGGAGAGGGGAATGGAAGCTGATTCTATCTATTCCCAAGTTTCCCTCAACATATCTAGGACATCCCGGGGGTCCTGTTAGTAAAGGAGTTCAAACAGGGAAAATCCTGTTGAGGCCTGAGGGGTTTTACATACTGCAAACAAGGCCCAGGGTATTATCTGATCCCAGCATTTTCCTACCTTTTTCAACTAATTTCCGAAGTATGGTTTTCAGAATCTTTCTACTAGGCCATCTGTCTGGGGATGATAAACCGGTGTTCTAAGGGTAGCAATGTGCAAAAGTTCTTTAACTGCCACCATACGTTTGCTCATTAAGGTCAAGAACTGATCCATCAAAATCTCCTTCGGGAATCCCACTGTGGAGAAAAAGGGGAGTAGATGTTTAAAGATGTGCTCTGTTGTATTGGCTCTCAAGGGGAGGGCTTCCGGGTAACATGTGGTATAAGCTACAATGAACAAAATATATTGATTCCCCAATTTAGAAGTCTGCCGGGGTCCCACATTATCCATACCAATCCTGGAAAATTGAACCTCAATTATTGGCATCGGATTCAGGGGAGCTGGTGGTAATATATGTGTGGTAGTTTTCTGGAAAACTGCACATGGTTATGGGCAGTAGCACCTTTGAGCGTTCTTATACGCAGAATGGGATTACAATAATTAATGATCCCAGACCCAAATAACCAGACAGACTAAATGAATATGGCAAAATACTACTTTATTATCAGTTCAATAAAGTAGGGAAACCTGTCGAACAACAAATCAGAGCCCACACCCTCTCAGTTATATTTTGATCACACAAAGGCTTCATACCTGTATGTGCGTCAGGCACAATGTCATCCTATGTGGCAAATAGTAAAACATATCGGGTGGAGGGATTGGTTAAGGGAACAAATATACCCATATATTGTTTAGGTGTTAGTAACATCATTAGTTGCCCCTTGTTAGCAGTACGTAAGCAAAATGAAACCAAGGTGCAGAGAACAACGTAAGACTACTGCCCACTTGCTCAATTAGTCTACCATCTCTCACCAGTCAAGCCTTCAGCCAAGGCTTCTTCTTTGTAGTTGACCATGCGAATGTTCTCTTCCCTGGAACTTTAAGGGGATTTAATGTACATCATTATCTTCATCTGGGGCTTATGAATAGGCCTTATTGTCTGGTCTTGCAACATGCGTGAAGAGACCATGATTTTGTCATCTCCCTTTCTATGTAGTGCTATTTGATTCAATTATCAAGGGTTGTCATGACTCTCTTCGACCTCTGGAAACTTGGTTGCTCCTTCTCACATAGGCTTTCTGCATCTTTAATTGTTCCATACTTGGCATTCACAAATGTTTACTCATTTACTTAATCTAAGAGAAATATGTCCTGCGTATATATTGCTTATCCTCGTTGACTCCCTTTGTACTCTGTAATTTCTTCTTGCTGTGGCATCCTTGATATTTGGCCAACAGCTATTCTTTGTTAATGCACAAATTCACTTCCCCCGTCTGCCAGCTCTGCAGCCCTGGTCTCTCTCCTTCAAGCTTTTCGCTTCCTACTATTCAGAGCCGACATCCATCTTTTCAACGGCTTTACCCCACGTTATATTTTCTACTGCAGCAAGCTTCTATGTGGCTCATCTACCTTGTGTTTCTGCATAAATACATTTAGTACACATCTGGTTGCTCATCTTCTGTGCATATATGGTTTCTTCTCACTTGTATGTAGGTTTACAGCTTCATACTTTAAGTATCCTCATATTGTTTCAGTGCGTAATTGTGTCTTCTCCTTATGACATCACTTTGCATCTGTCAGATTTTCTTTACAGCTCTTGAATGTGCAGTGGTGTCTGCAAATCTCCTGCTACCACTTCAGTTCAAGGGTATATTCGGTAAGTTTTATGAATGCATAACGTCTTTCATAAACTCTATGCGGTATTAGAATGATACTTGGTGTCATGCACACTGTCTTCTTGATCTTAATATAATATGTCGGTGGTGAGGGGGTGGATTTTATCAATGATGTACACGCCTGCTTCTCTACATTCCCCCCCTCTGGTCGAGTGCTCGACCACCTCCTCGTCAATTTTCTTCATTTTTCCTCTTCAAAATGACTTTTCTTGGGATACATATCTTAGCCCCCCACCCCCAGGTCATCTGCATTCTTTATGTGTTCATCCATACTCCAGTCGGTTGACGGAACACCCAATGCCCTAAATAGTTCTTATAATCCTTGGGGTAATAACACTTTGTTTCTGGGGGTGCCAGGGGACATGCAGGTGCTCACAGGTGGTGTTTTCGGTCTGTGTGTGCTAGTCAGCCACAGCAGTCACATTGATCATTATCTTCATCCCAATTGCTGTCTTCTTGCACTGTGCTATGATTATTCTTATAAGATAGAATCCCAGCAACACTAAGACCCGTATTGCTTCAAGTAATTTGAAGGTGTTTTCAACCAAGTTGGGACCCCTGATAACAGTGACAAAAAACAATCTTCATCCTCAGTCCCGTCTACTTCTTCCACCATCTTCATATGCAGGGTTGACAGCATAGTTATTGCTTCTGTAAGGGTTCAGTTTTCTCTATAATGGGCAGGTTCGTATGTACAGTTGGAAGCCCCAATCTTGGCACCCCCCCCTCCTTCCATTGCTGTAATTAAGTCCAGGACATACATGTTCTGGAGGGCCATGAGGGCCATGAGCCTGATGGCCCTTAGATCTTCTCTGATTGCATTAAATCCTTTGATTTTCATGGTGATAGTTTGTAGCAGCTCCCAGCTAGTGATTTGTAACCACTTGGCGTTTACTGCCGTTTGAATTCTTGGCATAAATATAGCTGTTAATATCACTGCCATTCTGCTGAATAAGTCATGTATGCTCATCTGGAATTTCATAATAGGCTTCTATTGATTTTTCAGAGAAGTAATTTTCCCTCTTTCGTCAAATAAGGTTAAGTGATCTTTTCTTTCTCTGGTGTGTATTGTAAGGAAGGCATGGTATCAACCATAAGACAGACACTAGTGACCACAGTTTAAAGGTGTTTATTGAACTTCAAAAGGGTTTGAAAAATGTCCATCTACTCTTAAATCTACAGATGGGGCAAGCTACAACCATTAATAATAATAACAGTCCTAGTGGTGTCTTGTCAAAATAAAAGGGGCCTATACTAATAAACCTATTGCCAATCCTTACCTCTAAATTCAAATAGTATGGGAAACAACATTACAAAAAGGAAAGAAATGTTCACAAAATTATATGTCAGGATGTTCAGGCCGTTGCCTCCCTTCCTCACATTTTTAGCACAGTCTCTGGCTTCTCTAGCACGAGCGTGCCGTTCAAACATTAGCATCAGGGCCTTCCGTGCCCAAGTCTCTTTGCCTTTCAAAGTCTCTTGATCCAGAGAGCTTGATGCAACAAACAAACAAGTTATTTTTCTCTTTCAGATTTTCACAAGTACTCCATTTCTCAGATGATTCACTATTCACCCTGGATCCCCCTTAGCTTGGCTCAGGTCCTCTTTACACAATGTTCGCAGATTAAGATATTCTTTCTCGGGTGACTCATGGTTCATCCTGGATCCCCCTCAGCTTGGCTCAGATCCCTTTTAACACAATTAGTCTCCCTCCGTCGAGCTCAGACCAATTTCAGTTTCAAATGTAACTCTTAACATAACTTACTTTAACCAAAAGCTTTTAGCTGATCTCCCTCTACCGGGCTGGGAGCAACCTCATATACTTTTTCATCAATTATCGAAGACTTTCGATGTTTACAGGGTTTTGCTTGACCCGTTGCAGGACCACTTCAATTTCACAATGCTTAATCAATTTTACTATTGTCACCTACCAGCTGGATACCTAATAGAGAACTTCGGATGAGCACCCAAGTGGGACTGGACCACACTCTGTCTACGGTATCGTATCTTGGCTTCAAAGTGCAATCAATCCTCTGCTGCTTAATTCATGTTGCTTACCACATACGCTTCACACACTATTCTCTTCAGTATTCACTACACAATGTTGCTGCTTGCAACCTTGGCTTCAACACAGACTGGTCTGGTATCAGTCTCCCAACTCACCAGCTGTGCTGACTTCACTAGCGCTGCTTTGTTGTAGGAGCCAAGGACAGTACCCTGGTGGCAAATGATTCTCCCCGCCTTCACTATCGGCACGGAGGAGCACTGCGTACCTCTGACACACAATGCAGGGTTCTTCAGCTTTGATTCCTGGTCTTATGTTTTCTATTCTCGAAGGTTCATGAAAGTAACAGTCTTTCGTGAAAAGGTCAAGGGCACATCCCTCCTTGCAATCCTCTTCGGTCATACCGTCTTTCGCCTTGTATTAAACTGCCATTTTGGAACTGCTGCTCCCTCGTGTCTTTACCTCGCTTAGAGTGCGCTTATGTGCTCCACCATTTATCCTTATGGGGAAGTGTGATGGTAGTCAGGTGTGTGTCATGATCAGTAATTGCCTGACCGTGCCTGACCATTGTATTGAAACATGTCAGGCATACGACTCGGGTGGTAGTCCATTTTGTCTCACATTGAGCTGTCTGAGAGAAAGTGTCTGTGTTGGAAAAGGGGGGGGTTGAGTTCCTAAGTATCCTACCTTGTTGGATAGGTGTTACAGGGAAGGGGATACCGCGTCTCACCATCCGGTGTCCCACCTCTACTCCCCGAAGACCCCTCTGCCAAGTGATCCACATGCACTGGTGCACCCCAAGGAACTGGATCCAACAGCGATAGCTGTGTCCGGGCCACCAGGTTGACAGATGTCCGGGAACTAGCAGGTGAGACAGCGTCAAGTTTTTCTAAGTATCCATTTTAGGAAAGTCTGTGATCTGCAGGTTGCTTTGTGGTACTATTAGGGATGGCATGTTCATCAGTACTAATGACCAACTCCTCCTCATTCTGGTGGCAACTTCACATATGCTGTTGATCCACATGTCCAGTAGTGGTCCATCAGGACGGCTGTTCCTCCCTTCATGCCTGGTATGTAAAAAAACACAACCACACTTGACGTTTCCTCCAACTTTTATCGTGCTAATATTTCTGAAGCATAGAGATGCATTATTCTGGGGTAATATCTGCAATGATACCCCCTCATCGTCGACCCATGTTACCAACCTTGTGATCTTAGGCCATTGGTCCTTGAATAATTTTTCTGCATTCACCACAACTGCTTCTCGTTGTCCTAACAATGCCACTGCCCTTGCACACAATCTGTCCATCGGCCCATCCCTCAGAAGTAAGGACTTTTCCTTTGATTCATAGTTGACCTATTTCCCAGCATTCTGGTACTTCTTTCCCTTTCTTATCCTTGCATTATAACATTCGATTTCCCTCGAATCAGATTCCTGTGCCATTTGTAGCAGGCTGCTTGTATTTTATTATTCGGTTCATTGTCTCTTGCTTTGCTCTCGACTTCATCTCTTGTAGATAATTGTCTTCCCTTTGGGATGTCGCTTTATTCACCCATACTAATGATGCTACCTTGCCTTGCCTTGGAATTGTTCTCTGGATTGCCAAAGTGCAAGGTGTGTCAGGCAGTGTGCCTTTTTTACTGGTACTTCTGTTGCTATGAATATTTGAGATGCTCCCATAGCATAGGGGATAAGGGAACATATGTAAAAGATTTCATCTGATGTCCTTCTCCCCACATCCTTCATGTGTTGATACCACATTCTATTCTTTAAATGGGCTCATTTATCAAAATATGAATTTATATCTTCATTATCTTCCTTGGAATCCCTTTTAAGTCACACAATTTGTTTGGAAATATCAGTAAAATTATCACTCATGCTTTTGTTGGGAATAAGAATAGATGTCTCATTGCCAGACACTTGAAATGTATTATAAAACAATATATCACAAAATGTGACGAGCATAACAAAATAAAGGCAACACATAAAGCAACATGAAGTGGTAAGAAGTATTGCCATGACATTTAGATGCAGATGCAAAATTATCTCTTTTGGAATAGCTAGTCTTTTTGTTATCAATGTGTGTCTTCTATAATGAACAATTCCCATTTTTAATTTAATTATTCACCTTCAATTACTTTTCATAATGTGCACTTTGTTATAATAGGAACTGAATTATGATTGCAATAATAACTCTGATAATAATAGGACTGTTTTTAGGATTTCCAAAAATTACAGCAATGTCCACGTTTCGTCGCACTAGATCTGGATATGTTTGGAATATGTATACAAAAACAGCATGCAGAAATGTGTGCAGTGTTTCAGGCAGCATAAAGCATGCTGTGACATCTTTGTGTCTTACTTTCAATGTATAGTCTGTTTGTAGTTCAACTGAAAAAGTTCTGGAATGGCAGCAAGTCCATTTATTTCCTATTAAACTTATGAAATATCAATTTGTTCCAGACTGTTTTTAGTCCACTGGTTCTTTGTTTTAGCCCTTGGTAGTCTATCCGGTCTGCATGCGCAGAACCTATTCTCTTGCTTCACTGTCAGCGGTTGCCAGATGGGTTGGGGTCTCTCCTTTGTGGAGTTTTATGTTATTCAATTGCAGCAAGGCTCTTCACCCTTAAAGTTTTACATCAGTAGGTGTGACCTCCGCTACTAGACACGACCCTCAAAACAGGGCGTGTTCCAAGTACGAACAACTCTCTTTACTAGTACTCTGTCCCCTGGGTAAAAACTAGAATGCTTAAGTAAGTCAATAAAATCTGTTGTATGCATGTCTTCCGCAATCTTCTTTGACCCTTCCTTCCGATTTTTGATCTGTTGAGCAATAAAAGAAACACTTTTAGTCATATATGTTAAATCATCATGCATTTCATCCCCTAATGGTTTTGTTACACTATGGGCATCCATTTTTATTCCAGTAGGAGGAGCAAGTGGTACTCTCATGCGACATCCAGTCACCAACTCAGGAGGAATTAGGTGGTGATCTGAGCCAGGCTGGTTCCTCAGGGCAAACAAAGTAAGGGGTAGGCAATGGAGCATCCCTTCTTCAGAGTATTTTTGATCTTTGCTATCCTTTCTTTGAGAAGTCTGTTTAGCCTCTCACAGACACCATTCGCCTGTGGGTGATAGGTGGAGGAAAACACGTGTTTTATGCCCAACAGAAGAACTATCTGTTCAAACAATTCATTTACAAAATGTGGCCCATTATCAGACCGCAGGACTTTGCACACACACCATCTAGGAAACACCTCACACATGAGAAACTTGACAGCGCATGTGGCATTGGGGTGCATCCATGGATGTGCCTTGAACCACCTGGAAAAGGGACATTCTACCACTAGCATGTACCTATAACCATTGCATACGTGTAACATATCCACATAATCTATATGTCGATGCTGAAATTGACCATTGGGTCTAGAGATTGCTCCTCACATAGTTCACAATGAATTTTGAATTATTTATAATGTGCACACAACAAACTTAATCGAATCCTGGCACAGATGGAAAGGTGTACTAAATAAAGAGAAAAGAGAGTTTACCTGCATCCCCTGCCTGCAACATTTCGTCCCATACGGCCACCAGTGCTGTCTCTGTCCCATATCTGGGGCAAACACCGCTCTATAGAGGGTGAAGAAGACCCTTGTCTTCAATATAATTCTGTAGCTGACTTGTGGCTACTTTTTCCAACATTTTTCCCAGCCAGGGAAGGCCAGCAATGGGACGATAGTTATTGCAATCATCGGGATCAAGACTAGACTTTTTTAACAGTGGGGAAACAACTGATAGTTTCAAAGGGTCGGAGACCACCACCTGGGTAAGTGATGCATTTACGAACTCAGTCACAAATGGAGTCAATTCTGATGACAATCGCTTAGCAACAGCGATTAGAAAGAGGGAGTCATTTGTAGCTTTTAGTTGTGACAAAAGATTTTAAATTTCCTCCCCTTATGCCTGCTTAAAATTAAACTGGGCTGTCCCAGTCATTGCACTTTCCAAAGCCCTAGTAGTTTCTTTGATTTTGTTAGCAACATTCAAATGAGGTATACTGTCTGGCTTTATTTGGAGCCTGATATTGTTCAGAATATTCAAAATGTTTTCTCTAAGGAACATATTCAGCCCATTAATATAGCTTACAGATGAGATCGTCACTGGAATATTCATTTAGGGTTGAAAAAATTCACAATTGTTTTAAAAAGTTCTAGCGGGCGATTTGCTGCAGCTGAAATTTTTTGCCAGGAAGTTAGATTTTTCTCTGAAGATAGCTTTTTTTGTAATTGGTCAGTGCTATCTTTGCTAGTGAGGCATGTTCAGGTGATTTTTAAAAGATACCATCTGTTCTCATGGTATTTATGTTCCATTTTAAGCTCGAAAAGTTGTGCAGTATTCCAGACCTTGGATGGGCTTTTGGAGGTAATAACACAATTTGTATTGCAATGTGTGCCCTGCTCTAAATGTCTGACACAGAATGAAATTTACAATTAACTGTGCAACACGTTCTAACAACTTTAGTGTGAACCAGTCTTCTGCAATCATTGCAGCAAGACTTTCTCTGGTGGTATTCGCGGGGTAGTGAAGTTGCTCCAGCGCCACCTTCAATAATGCTAGAAGTATAACTGTCTGTCCAGTGCTGTCCTGTCTCCATGTAGCCTTAGTAGTGGATAAAGGACACCCCCATTCTTCCATAAATCCTGCTCTCCCTGTTGACCTCGACCTTGCAGCTCAATTAACTGTACAATGGACAACATAATAAAACCTCCCTGCATTAGCATGCACTGTTCTGACCCCTGCTTAACATCCTCTAATTCAAAATCAGAAATATTAGAAGAAAATGCTGCTCTTTTGGCCTCTACAACTGCAGCTTCATTTCTGCGAGAAATCATGTCTGCCCCTTTAGTATGGCTGCCATAGCCAATGGGAGCTTTAATCCTTTAATGAGCTTGCCAATAGAGGCGCATGTTGCACTGGAGTGCCATGTGCATGCAGGAGATCCTTCATTGTCCAACATGCCAGCCCTGCGTTTAAGGTTGTCATCACATAGGCAGAGCCAGAATACACCATCACTTCCTATTTTTCTAATTTCTGAATCGTGGTGATGAGCGCCACAAATTCTGCAGCCTCTGCTGAACAATGTGAAGGCAATCTCCCACTCGTCGCTACTTCGAATTCACCACTCTTTTTTAATTTCACAACTGCCGTATTAGTTGTTTTGGTCGATTTTTGAAGAACCATCAATAAAGAGAATTTCCCCTCCTCCGAGAGCATTTTCTCTAACATGGGGAATGTCATCGTAAACTTCAGTATACGTTGTGCAGTCATGTACATAGCCCTCCTGTTATACTGGCTCTGCTGTAAATGTCACTGGATTCACTATTCTACATCTAACAATTTTGATTGCTGGATTTCAAATAATCACTTTGTATCCAAACTCTCTATGTGTAGTCAATGTAGTTTTGGGTTTCCCCAAAATGGCAAATAGGGAATGCTCGACAAATTAGGTCATTGAGCATCCCATTGTAATACTGGTAACTTTTTCAATCGCGAAAGCAGCAGCAGCTAGTGCTGGTTTGCAAAGATATTGTCCTTTCACTACTGGGTCTAAAATCCCACTATAATAGGCTAATGGCTTGTGTTCATGTCGTCCTCTGTATAAGTACTGTTGTCATCACTTCTCCATTTGAATGTGAGAATAAGTAAAACTCTTCATTATTGGCTAGTATTCCTGACACAGGGGCTGGGCAAATTGCCCTTTTCAACTCTTCAAATCCTTCAATCATGTCATCTGCCCATGTTATCTTACTTTTACCTATCTGTGCTTTCTCGAGTCCTTTTAAAAGTGGTTGAATATATGTACTCTAATCAAAAACATAAGCCCTACAATAATTACATAGGCCTAAGAACTGTTGCATTTCTCTTACTGTCTCAGGTTTTGGAGTTTTTATGATTGCTTCTGCTCTTTCAGGTGTCACTTTCTCCCCTTTTGGGAGAAGAGCAGTCCTATGTACAAGACCTCTTCCTGGCAACATTGTAGTTTTCTTTTGTCTACTTTTGTATCCTGTTTCTGCTAGTATTATCATTAGTGGAACTGAGTCTTCCCTGCATCTTTCCTCTATCTCACGGCACACTAATATATCATCTAGATACTGCATTTGTGTGCTCTCAAGTTGTACGTTACCTAGGTCCATCTGAAGGACTTTATTAAAAATTGATGCAGACTCACAGTACCCCTGAAGCAGTCTTGTATGTTTAGGTACAGATTTCTTTATGAAAACAAAGTCAAATCATGTGAGTCTTCATGAATGGGAATTGAATAGAAGGCATTCTTTAAATCTATTGCTGTAAAATATTTGGGTTTAGCTGGGATGTTACATAATATTGTAGCAGAGTTTGGAACCAGAGGAAACTCTGCTTCGTCAATATTGTTTAAGGGACAGAGAGCCTGAATAAATTCCTCATAGCCCCCCGGTTGATTTATTTACTGGGTACACTGTCGTGTTACATGGGGAATCTGATGGCACCAATACTCCCTGCTTTTTTAAAGCAAAAATTGTCTCATTTCTCTAGATTGCTCCTAGCTAGAGCTTGATTTTAACTGCTCCTGCGTCACTCAATAGCCCCACTTCATATGGACTGCTGGTCTATAAGATGCTTGGAACCTTTTCTAAATCTTCCTGAAAAAATGATGGTTTCTTTTTTACCAATGCCATGCTCTGTGGTATGTCTCTATTCTCAATTTTCATTCAATAAGTGAGGGTTATGAAAAATACAAATTAATCATCCAAATATTATTCTCTGAACAAGTCTTTGACTATCAGATCTGTCAGTCTGTATCCTTCTTTAAGTGCTATTATTGTTCTCCATGCTCTTCCCTCATCATCTGTCCCCTGAACAACCACCCTTTCTCGATTTACCACTGCTGCCTCTAACTCTGTGGGAATTACCTGTCCCTCCTTGTCATCTATAGGTATTTCAGTTTGAAACAAAAATTCATCGGGTATTCTCAATATTTTCCCTGTCAGTCCAGGAAGCCATGCCAAAAGAATATTTACTCCATAAAAAAATATTTCTGGATGTAAAGGGACCCCTCGTAATGCTTTTTGGCCCGTAAAAGCTAGTATAAACTCTCTCACGTTTAGATAATGTATCCCTGGAGTTGAACACACTATCCCTTTGTCAGTAAAAGATATAGTCCTGTATTATTTTGTCATCAGGTCACTCCCTAATATGTTAACTGGTGTCTGCCGAGAATATAATAGGGGCATTGACACATCATGTTCACCTATAGAAAGTGGTCATTCGTCAGTAAATGGAACCAAACCTCGGGCCCCAGAGAATCCCTGTGCATTCCTGGCGATCCCAGCCATTGGACATTTTCCCACTTGAACACAGAAACGAGTTGCTCCTGTATCCACGAGGCACGAAAATGTCTATTCTTACCCTGATCCTTGGTTCCTCTTGTGGGTCTGGTGCCACAGATAGTTATGAACACATAAAGTCACTCTGTGGGCTTTCCTATTGTGGATTTAAATTCATCGATGGACCCATAAATGGATTCCCTCCGACTACTGTCATACACCCTATCCTGGGTGTGTATACTTGTGGGGCTCCTCTATTCACCTTCCATTGTGGCACCGTCTCTTGTTGCACTGGTGCATACTGTGGTTGTTGTGTCTGTAAGTGTTGTGCTGCATGGGTGCTTCTGTGGCTGACTTTGTGGTGATTGTGTTTGCTGTGGGATCTGCTGCACGTGCTATGTTTGTGGCGTGCCTGCCGTATGTTGCATGTGATCTTGGGCATAATATTCCTCTGGTTCTGTATTGTACTGCAGAGAATAGTCCAGTCTCCTCTTGGAGCTTGCCAGTTTTGTTGCATGCCTCTTCCTCTACTTCTACACGTTCATGCTATATGTCATGTTCTCCCACAATTCCAACATTGTTGTGGGTGTCCTCATTAAATACCCCACCCCTTGAGGGTTTTGAACTCCACCTCGTCCTCTAGGTCCATTCCCTCTACCTCGTGGCCAAATGTTATACCCACTCTGATCCATACGGTGCACTACATTGCTTTGCTGAGCTGACTGTTCTTCTTGTGTGGCTCGCATTCACCACTCATCAATACTGCTCCTTCTATAGCAAACTTTGACAATTTCTTTTGGAATAACTTTGCTTCCTCCTGCTTTCTATTATCAGCTTTCTTCTTATTTTTCTCTTGCAACAATCGACAATGATGTACAATAGTCAACTGTATTTCTGGCCATGGCTTGGCTTCCACCCCTACTTGTCTCTTCATTTGCCTTTGTATTGGCTCAGGCAGTCATATGACAAAGTAATGACACTGTTTTATTCCACGGTTCTCTCGTCTTGAGACCCCAATATTCCTGAATCTCCTGAATAAAAGCAACATGATCTTCGTCCTCTCCAATTTTTCTTGTCACAATCGCACCCATGTCTGATGTGTCAGGATACTGTACTCTAAGCGCCCTCCACATATCTGCCCTACAATTATTAAATGGTGCTCTGCCATGTGTCGTGTGCAGTGCTGTTACACTTGCATATCCTTCTCGTTTCCAAATGTTGTCAGCTCTCTCCCCTAGAATAGCTGCCAGCAAGCCTTTTATGTCACCCACTGCTAGTGTCATTCCCACTGTCATACTTTCTAACTCATAAATCCATTTTCCTGCACCTCTAGTCAATGTAGGTAATTTAAATTTCCAATTTTCTTTGTCCATTTGTAACCACAGAATATATTGTGGTTGTCCTCCCACTTTCTCTAATAACGGTAATTGTGTAAATCCTGGTCCAAAATTATATAGCCCTACACTTTGTGTCTTCCATGTGAGCTAGTTTTGCCCCTTCATCTTCTTCCTAGCAGTGACCTTAAACTGTTTACATAAGGTGGCACATGTCCCCTGCACAACGTGAGTGTGCTGTGATCATTCAGAATATGATATAGGTTCTGGTGTTTTTTCTTTTGGGTCTTCTAAATATGACAATTTTCCCCCTGTCTCTATGTTTGGATCTATTGAAAAACCACATGTGCTTTCTCATTCGACTCCCTCTCTTCGTCTGACATCATTATACCCCAACTAGTATGGTTATTATCCCTTGCCTCATCATGAAGATCTAGTGTAATTAGGGACAGCATTCTATACTCATCCATCAATGTGTTATCCGCTCTATCTCATGTTTCCTTCAGTGAAGATCCTGCAATGCTACCCATAGCCTTATAACCACCCTTCTCTCTCATTTGTCTATATAGATCCCCAATCCTTTTCCCTATGCCTTCTGCCTCATGCTCATTGTCCCATGTCTGTATTCTTGGTATCTCTTGCAGCTCCCTGCAGGCTGTTGTGATCCCCTCTCTTCTTTCCATCACTCTCATGCTTCAATGGGTATCATACTTCTATTAACAATATGATCTATTTCGTCATCATTTTGTCCCCTACTCCTTCTCATTTCTTCTTCCCTTCTTCTCATCCCTCTTTTCTCTACTTCCTCTCACCTTCTTTGCAGCCTATGTTCTTTCTATATGTAGGCTTCTATTTCTTCATGTTTCTTCTCTTCTATTCTCTCTTTCTCTTTTTTCTGTTCTTCATACGTTCTCTATTCTTCCTTTTGTTTCCCATCTCTTTCTTTCTCTTTCTTAAATTCCGTTTATCATTCCTTTTCCTTCTTTTCTCTTTCCTCTCTTTCTTCTCTCTCTTTAAAATCATTAATGCCCTTTCCGTCTGATTTAAGTAGTATCTGCCTCCCGTCCACTCATTTTGTACCATTGTCATTCCACTTGCTTTGTCTTTCTTTCTTTCTTGTCAACTGACTTCCTCTTATATTTCTATCTGTCTTCCCCTTCTCTCATCGACTCTTTATGTTCGTAGCATATGGACATATATGTACATTCTTTATTCTTACTTTCTTCCATGCTATCTTCTCTATTATAATCCAGAGGTGCATATGTTGGATTAACATACCCTTCTGCTGCTTTTAATTCCTTTGGAGGATAGAATGCTTGTTTTTCTTCCACTGTGCTATCAATCTTAGGAGGAGAAAGAGGAGCTGGTGGCGTTATGTCCTCTTCATTGTGCTGATTGAGCATCCACTCCTTCTCAGGCGGGTCTTCTCTTTCACCGTGATACTTTTTCCATAGTTCTAAAACAGTTAACCTTTTCTGTAGCTTCTTCCCTGTATATGTAGCATGCAAGCATGTTTTTGTATGTTGCAGTACTGTTTTTTTATAATGAGCCTTCTTGAGGCCACAGCATGAGTGTTTTTTCAGTCATGCCTTTTACCCACTCAGCATGGTACTTTCTAATCTTGGGTGTGCATCTTGGTAATGTACTGCATAGATGTACAAGGGGTGTATCCCCTATGATGACAAGTCATTTTTAACTGTCAATAACTACTGGGTTTTTTCATTTATTATGTATTCACACTTCAACAATCACTTTAGGCCAGCACCATCAATCGCCACCCATTTCCAAAAAACAATTCTCCAAACAATTTCCAAGCCCATACAAAAATATCATTTTTATCTCTTAATTTATAATTATTATCAACTCGCACTATCCTGTTATAATATTTAATAATTTAAGAATCTTATGTTATTCTATCTTTCCTCAAATACTACCCTGCTAGGTTTGATTGGCACCAATTGCGTACTTTTTGAGGGTTTAATAACTTTGTCAAATTGTATTGCTATCATTTTTATAGTTTTTAAACTTTCAACCTATTTATTATTTTTTCACCATTAATACAAAATAAGTCAATATATTTTGTACACTGATATTTTTTCAAAACCCCAAACACATGTGCACACTTTTTCTATGATCGTCTTGTCTTATTCTCCTGATCTTTATCTCATCTTTATCTTACATTTTGGAGTGTGTCACGCACCCGACTTTGACTGTAGCTGCAGGAATCCCTTAAATAATTTCCCTTAATAAATCCTGTTGTATTCCTCTCTCTCTCTCTCTCTCTCTCTCTCTCTCTCTCTCTCTCTCTCTCTCTCTCTCTCTCTCTCTCTCTCTCTCTCTCTCTCTCTCTCTCTCTCTCTCTCTCTCTCTCTCTCTCTCTCTATATATATATATATATATATATATATATATATATATATATATATATATATATATATATATATATATATATATATATAAGCAATACTGCCCTCCCATTTTATTTGCCACTTTTCAATGCTTCTTCTTAAATCCATTATTCAGTTTGAACCCTTTGGTACGGGCTCTTCTCCAATTGACCACTTTGCCTTCAGTCCACTGGGCGCATGCGGGGACTGGACAGGAATTTCTGCAAAGGGGCACCTGCCAACCATCTCAGGTCACTCGTGTTGTACTACCGTTCTCCACAGGAAACTCTGCGGTCTTACGGCTAATGGTGGAATACATCAAGCATCCGAGGGTCTGGATCTTAACCATATGCACCGCTACCAAAATGTGCAGTAGCACCTTTGAGAGTTCTTATAAGCAGAATGGGATTACCATAATAAATTATCTCTGACCCAAATAATCGGACAGACTTAAAGAATATGTCAAAATGCCATTTTATTATCAGTTCAATAAAGCAGTGAAACCTGGCGAACAACACATCGTATCCGACACACTCTCAGTAATATTTCGGTTGCACAAAGGCTTTATACCTCGAAATTCATCAGCTACAACGACATCCTACGTGGCAAATAACAAAAGCTATCGGGTGGAAGGGTTGGTTAAGGGAACATATATACCTACATATTGTTTAGGTGTTAGTAAGATAATTGCCTGCCCCTTATCTGGCAGGCATATATTGAACCTCCCTCTATTACAATACAGATTATAGTAGCATACCAACAGCAGATTGGCCCCTGCAACAATGGATGCTCACCATTGCATAGGACCTCATGGTTACTTGGCATTCCTTCCCAAACTTGGACATTTGGCTTGTTAGCTTCATGTAAGCAAAACAAAACCTAGGTGCAGAGAACAACGTCAGACTACTGTCCTCTTGTCCAATTAGTCTACCATCTCGCATTAGCCACGCCTTTAGCCAAGGCTTATTCTTTGTACTTGAACTTGCTGAAAGTTCACTTCCATGGAACTTTAATAGGAGTTAAGGTACAAAGTTATCTTTGTCTGGGTCTTATGAATAGGCCTTATTTTCTGGTCTTGCACCACGTATTAAGAGACCATGATTTTGTCCATATCTGCTTTCTATTTGGTGCTATTTGATTGAATTATCCTGAGTGTTATGACTCTCTTCGACCTCCGGAGACTTGGTTGCTCCGTCTCACATAGGCTTTCTGCATCTTTAATTGTTCGATATTTGGCATTCACAAATGTTTGCTCATTTATTTAATCTAAGAGAAATATGTCCTGCATATATTGCTTATCCTCGTTGACTCCTTTTCTACTCTGCAACTGCTTCTTGCTGTGGCATCCTTGATCTTTGGCCAACAGCTAGTCTTTGTTCAGGAAGGAATTCACTTCCAGCGTCTGTCAGTTCTGCAGCCGTGGTCTCTCTCCTTCAAGCTTTTTGCTTACTATTATTCAGAACTGATGTCCATCCTTTCCACATGTCTGCTTTACCCGTGTTGTATTTGCTACTGCAGCAAGCCTCTATGTGACTCATCTACCTTGTGTTTCTGCGTTTATACATTTACTACACATCTGGTTACTTATCTTCTGTGAATATATGGTTTCTTCTCATTTGTATTAAGGATTACTCTTGCTTCTTTAGTTACATCTTCATTATTTATGTATCCTCATATAATTTCAGCGCGTCATTGTGTCTTCTCCTTATGACATAACTTTGCACCTGTCAAATTTTCTTTCCAGCTCTTCGATGTTCAGTGGTGTCTGCAAATCTCCTGCTACCATTTCAGTTTGAGGTTATATTTGGTATGGTTGTCTGAGTGCATAACGTCTCTCATATACTCAATGCAGTATTTGAATGATGCCTTTGTCATGCACAGTGTCTTCTTGCTCTTCATTCAATATGTCGGAGGTGAGAGAGTGTGTTCTATCAATGACGTATACGTCTGCCTCTCTACACTTGAATAAAAGTTTTAAGATCAGCATAAATTCCCGGCCAATAGAATTTATTTGATGTATGTGCTTGAGTCTTGTCCTGTCCCAGATGACCTCCCGTCAAATGTGAATGAGCTATTTATAATACAACCCCCTTATGACTCTTAGGTATCATCAACAGAGTTTTTATTAGACCTTCTGAAGCAGTATCTCCTCTATACAGGAATCCATACTTCAAAAAAAAGAAGGGTCCCTCTTTTTCACGACCCTCTTGCTCTGATACTATGTGCACAAATGCCTCTGCCAACAGAGCATTATTTCTATGGGCAAAAGCTAGATTGGGAAGAGTCTCTCCCTCTTCCTCTGCAGGTTTTCTTGGTTCAATTCGGGGAGGGTCAACTGTTCCCTCATCAGCTTCTCAGAAGCCTTGTGTCCCCCTATTTGTGTTCTCCTTTCCCAGATTCTACTTCAAACGTAGGAAACATGTCTTCCTCAGGTATCCCTTGAGCCTCCTTATCCCCTTGATGAACCTCAAAGGGGTCTTTTCCATTATTCTGCAAGAATACCTTGACATCCCCCCTGATGTCTGGGTCTATTATCCCCGCTAAAACATGAATTCCAAATCTCCATGCTAAACCTGACTTGGGTCCTAGTCTGATGTATGTATTAGGGGTAGAATCAATATCAAGTCAGAGGGTATTAGTCTTCTTTCACCTGCCAGAATTGTTTCATCCCTACTACTACATATTTCAAACCCTTTAGCGCCTTTATTGGCTACTGGGGAGTCTGATGCTCTCACAATCAATTTCTCAAATTTTAGGGTCCCCCAACTTGTATCAATTGAGCCGCATCCCACGACTGACACCATTTGTGAAGGCATCATGACGTACAACACAGACAAGAGATATCAAGTTCAACAAAAGAATATTCATTAACTTAAATGTCAGGATGGTTGAAAGCCTAAATTGCCCTATGATTTCCCTACCCGAATGAAACTATGAAAAGTCTGAGTCAACAAGTTCAACTTAAAAGTCTGTCTGTGTCCAAAACATATCCTTGCCCTCACACCTACAACAAACCAGTGTGAAGGGATGTAATAGTCAAAAGAAACAGTGTTCAACCAAAAGTTCTGAGCTTCTTCCAGCTTGCAGCTTTCTTTCAGCTCCCTTCCTCAAGTATTAAACAGTTCAACAAGAAGTCTCAAGGTTGTCACAGTTTAAAGCACAAAAGAAAGAATCATGAAGTTTCAGGATTCCCTGCTCCAGGACTAGTATTTCACTGTAGTTCACAACTCAAAAGAAAAAGGGATGAAGCCTCAGGGTTCCCTTCTCCAAATCTTGTATTCCACAATAGTTCAAAACACAGAATAGATAAGGGCCTTAGCCATTTTCTTCATCCTTCTTTTGGCCCATGTAGGTTCACTTATTTTCTCCATGTAATAAAGTTGTTTTCAGAATTTCACATAGTTCATGGAACCAACATTCAGTGATTTATTTAACCTTGAAAGTTCAGTTGTGTCTGAAATTCAGTATGCAGTGGCTTGTAGTGATTGCACAGTTCCATTCACTGCTAAAGCTATCATGTAGTATTTGCTGCTTAATTATAATGTTTGCATTTATTTCGGCATTCTCTGTACATTGATTTGGCTTATGCTCTTGTTTTCATTCAGCCTGCTATGGAATATTGTGCCTTTTGCTTTAAGAGAACGTCCCCATACTCAGAAACTTTCAAAACCGTTCTGCTTTAAGAATCGTGATGACTCTGATACAAAGTATTTCTGGCTCTTTGAAGTTCGCAATGGAAAAAGGCCTAGGAGCTGAGACCTTTGAAAACATGCTTTAGTAACGCACGTGACCACTATGCTGCTAGTTACAATCTATTCCAACACAATTGGAAATGTTCATTCATTCGCGCTTTGTGCACTGGGTTTCTCATGTTACAGAAACTCACTGGTCTCTTCAGTTGCTGTCCTCGCAGCATGGAGCACACGATCTGCAGCATCTCCTGCTTGGGGTCCAACCTCTGCCCCTTTGAGTCCCCTGGGCCGGCTTCTCAGCAATGGGGAACAAGACAATTTTGTTGCCTTTTGCTGAATTACAAAGGATCTTATCTCGGATGACGTGGAATGGATTAGGCTGCCAAATCACAAAAACAATCACATGATATGCAAATTGTGTCCCTAAATCATTGCCAAACGTCTATAGGACCACCAAGCAGATTTGGCCCTATTGGGATTTAAATTACTTGCCTTTAGGTCCATGGAAGAGACAAATACATTCATTAACTTCATCCTGACTCCTAAAGCAGAGGAGTCCCCACCTAATATAGATGTGCAACATTCTAACAACGTCAATAATGTTATGCTGGGTCAACTCAAAATCTTCTCTAACGTCCTAAAGGGCCTAGAGTGGCTTGAACCTTTCATTAATCCAATAGGAAATGACAAACCTGTGTCAAAGTCATGATCTTCTTTGTTTTCTATCTCTTCTTGGAACTGTTGTGGATTCAGAAATCAATCTTCTTGGCATGACTCTTTGTCTCCATGGGAGCTACCCTATCTAATTCTTTTATAGGGGACCATGAGCATGTCCGATATCACATTAGATGGCTTTACCTCCTTTACTCATAAAGCTAAACGGGGTATCACAGGCCGAGCGTCTGGAGGTTTAGCCACACTAATTCACAACAGACTTAAATTTATTTCCACTTATGTTTATTCTTTGGATGACTTTCTAGTCATAGAAGTCATCCTCAAAGTCCCCTTTCCTCTCAGCCTCTTAGTTGTTTCTATTTATTGGAATCCAAATGCCACTCAGTTGGTTCCTTTGCTTGAAAATATAAATTAAGTTTTATCCAAATCTCTTATCAATAATATCTCAACTCTTTACTGATACCCTGCAGATCAATCAACTTTGACACACACCAGGGATCACACACAGCCCTATCCCAAGGTAGAGGTATTCAATGGGGCCAATTCCTGGAAGATTGGGAGATGCATATTATCTTACTGGATTCCCCACTGTATTACGCAACTTGGCATTGTGGCACTAATAGTTCCTGCATAGACTACATCGCGATTTCGTGCATGCAGGTTACTGCAGTCCGTTAATCATACATCATCCACATTTGGGTGACCATATGATTTTGAATTGTATTATCCTTTTTTTCCAATGGTTTTAACGTCATTCCAAACTTAGCTCTGGCAGAAATTGACAGAGATGCTCTTTCTATCCGCTGGAATACAGGTCTGTGCAGAATTCTTGCGGCACTGGTCAGTCACGATCTTTGTATTGTTAAGGGTGACCATAATTTAGGTTCCCACCATCATAAAGCAGTTGAGTGGAACACTCACATGATACACATACACTTACTAACTTTAGCGTCACAAGAATAGTATTCTGGTATTCGTAGTCTCACAGTCAAGATTGAGGGAATGATGCCACAATTGTACACTTGTTGCCTAACATAGTTCTATATGGATTTCTATTTTTGAGTGACACTATGGTGTGTGTACTTTTCAAGTTAGCTTTATAAAGCAGAGTATTGTTGAAAACCAGACATGGGGTTGAGGAGGGGAAATGATAAGAGGGCAAGTAAGTCATGAGTATTCACCCACGAGATGGCAAGAGAGTTTGCAATCCTGGACAGTGGTGTAGTTATTTTCCCCTGATTGTGGCTGATTTTCAGGCCACCAGTTAAAGACACATGAGGGTGGACAGCATAACTTTTTTTGAGAAGACGGATGCAAGGCCTTGTTTTTTTTTTAGGTTGGCCAGCTTGCTCAAGTATTCGGATAACAGGATTCTACTCAGGTTGTCATGTTCCCAGTGCAGACACGTACCCACAAGACCACAAGCACTTGTTTCGTATTGGGATTTTGTTTTCCATGGAATATTTTACTACAGATTGCCCCTTTGACACCCCTAGGCCGGCTTCTCAGCAATGGGGAACAAGACCATTTTTGTTGCCTTTTGGTGAATTGTATTCTGGTATCCATAGTCTCACAGTCAAGATGGGGGGAATAATGCTACAATTTTACACTTTTTGCCTAACATAGTTCTATATGGATTTTTATTTTTGAGTGACACTATGGTATGTGTACTTTTCAAGTTAGCTTTATAAAGCAGAGTATTGTTGAAAACCTGACATGGGGTTGAGGAGGGGAAATGATAAGAGGGCAAGTGAGTCATGAGTATTTGCCCACAATGTGGCAAGAGATTTTGCAATCCTGGACACTGGTGTAGTTATTTGCTCCTGATTGTGGCTGATTTTCAGGCTACCAGTAAAGGACAAATGAGGGTGGGCAGCGTAACCTTTTTTCACAGGACGATGCAGCGCCTTGTTTTTTTAGGTTGGCAAGCTTGCTAAAGTATTTGGATAACAGGATTTTACTCAGGTTGTCATGTTCCCAGTGCAGACATGTACCCACAAGATCACAAGCACTTGTTTTGTATTGGGATTTTGTTTTCCATGGAATATGTTAATACAGATTGCTAGGTTTAAAAGGTGAGCACCTTTTATACTTTGCCAGCTTGTTTATTGGAAGATTTCCTCTATCAGGTTATTTTTCTGGTCTTCATCACTTCAGTCCAATGCTTTTTTGTTTTGCACACTTTCTTCTAAGGAGAAGGTAAATTGAACTACATTTTTATATTTCACTTTAAAATATATGGTAACTTACTGTGCGTATATTCATGGATGCCAGCTTTTGAATTTCACTATGGGGCAAAAGTACCTGGACATATGTTATTCTTCCAGCTGATAATTCATTACCCTTTTCCGTGCTGCTTAAATGCGGTTAGTTGGGGTCATATGATGTATCACAACAGTCACCAAGAGACGAGCCAGAAAACAAGCAGCTTGTAGCATGTTGCTTAACCAATGCATCTGATCCTCGGCAAACAATGTAATCACCCAGGGCATTAACTGAAAACATTGGGAGTTCTCAAAGCCAGCCATCATTTATACATAATAAAAGGGATATTGTTACAGCTACAGACACATCGGGGTTGAAAAATCACTGGTGACCCGGGTCTCCCATCCATGCAGTAAACAGGACTGACCCTGCTCAGCTTCAAAGCACGGAAAAGGACAGCTCCCTCAGGCCATGGTGCTTAACAAGTGAGGCAAAGTTACAAGACCACTTAGAGCAACATGGCATGAGGGGGCCACCCCCTTCCTCACTTTGAACCTAAGCTGTGTTGGTCCTGGTTACTACATGTATGGGGGACAGTCCACAATCTGTTGCCTTTTGTGTTCTTCATTTTAAATATCTCATAACACACTTTGAAATCATATGACATTCACTTTTTTTAAAACCGTGCTGCTGTCAGTCCTTGAAAGTATTGCACTCACAGATCATTTCTTTGCCTCATGCTGAATTGCATTCTGGTATTTGTAGTCTAGCAGTCAAGGGGGGGGATAATGACACAATTGTACACATTTTTTCCTAACATAGTTCAATAAGGATTAATATATTTGAGTGACACTATGGAATGTGTTATCTTTATAAAGCAGAGTATTGTTGAAAGCCAGACATGAGGGTGAGGAGGGGAAATGATGAGAGGGCAAGTCATGAGTTTTTGCTCACAATGTGGCAAGAGAGTTTGTAATCCTGTACACGGGTGCAGTAATTCTCCCCTGACTGTGGCTGCTTTTCAGGGCACAAGTAATGGACACATGTGAGTGAAGAGTGTGACTTTTTTCAGAGGGTGGATGCAACACATGGGGTTTTCGTGTAGGTAATTTAATAAGCCACATCAAAGAGAACCTGCGGATATGATCATTGTGCCCAGCACTGAATTTAGAATCAGTATTATTATAGGCAATACAACAAATTGGTCACGTCCCAGGCACAATTGCAATTCCGAGTGTGTCCGACAGGTAGAGTAGTTGTGCCTCAGTCATGGCTGAAGAAAATAATCTGACAAGCGTGGTATTCCTTTAATTAAACATGTATAGCGCGGTTTGTTTTCTGGCAGGGGAGCGGGAGCTCACCTATCCTATGTGTTCATTGCACATTGTTTCCTTTGCATGCCTTTCTTTTTAAAAGGTCCTTCACAAAATGTCCCATCTGCCCCATTCCAAAATCTATACATCGTCTGCCCCCCATTGGGTAATATGTGTTTGAGCCAATCTCTCCGTTCACACTCCCTTTCATTTTTGCTTCATCATGGGCGTCCTCCATGGTTCCCCCTTTTTTCCTTTTAGTTTCTATTTCTTTTCATCCACTCCCTCCCCCCAGATTCCCTCCAAGTGGCCCACCAACAGGCTCCCTTTCCTGTCCTTTGCCTGTCATCTCTCTAGTGTACCCTGTTGGCCTAGCCTCAAACCTGATGACTCTTCATACTCCCCCCCCCACCCATGTAACATATGTCCTGACCACGCTCTTTCTATACTCACCCCCAGTTCCGCCCACAGGCTCCTCTGCATCCCCGTGCCGGCCCCCCACTACATGTATGCATGGTTTGTCCTGCCCCACTTTTTTAAGGCTGGCTCTTTAGATTAGCATTCCAAGCTCTCGTCTCAAAATGGTCTCCTACTGTTTTTTGACAATCATAGTGTTTTGTGCAGTGGCATTTGCACCAAGACCATTGGATGTCATACCCGTGTTGACAGCAGTGTTTGTGTTGGGTGGCTGTGCTTAAGAATGCCATTGATTAATGTTAGCTAATCCATCACTTACAATGGATGTATGCCACTGGCACACATTTGAATAAATATTAAAGTTTTCCAAGGGAGACAGGGCAAGAAGATGATGGGCTAGGATTTTGGCTGGGGTGCCAAAATCTTAGACCATCATCTGCTTGCGCTATGCGGCCTAGTATTGAGGGACTCACAGTAGGGATTGTATAAGCCCTGGGTATATTTTCTTCCCCAACAGGCGGCTTTGGAAATGCCTGAATGTGGTAATAAGCGCTGTACAAGAAACACACCTGTATACATAGAAACATACAACATCAGAGAAGAAAGCGGACCTTCTGGATTGTGCATGTGTGCGGTGAGATTGGGTTGGGACTGGACTTCAGGCCATGGTAACCCTTGGGTTTTGTTGGCCTGGTGAATCTACACGATTTGACGTGTGGTGACGTAAAGAGCAGGGAAAGAATGTTCGTGAGTATTCTGCTTAGGAGTCACTGAAGAAAAAGCACCAGTCAGTCAGTCAAAAGAATGATGTGAATCATTTCTCATGAAATCGACTGTACAATCTAATAAAATACAATTACAACAGAACGTGATTGATATAAAAAACAGCTTTACTAAACATTGCCTCAGTACATAGGAAACCCCAACCACTTAAGAAATGCTGTTGATTAAAAGCACATACCAATCAAATCAGGGAGATGCTTAGCCTAGACAATACTCACTCCATAATAGGGAGAGCACTAAATGCAGGGCACAATATGCCCCTAAGCCTATAAAATGAAAGTATGCCTTTACCAAGACCCAGACCTGATTTCCATCAACAGTTGACAGAGTAGTGGCATTAGCCTGAAAGAGGAGGGGGTAGATTCTTTCAATGCCTGGTATTTAGAGCACTGATTCTGCATTGTCACCTGGTCTTTTAATGGCCCCCATTTTTCCCAGTGAAGTATTGCCTGATGCTATGGCTCAGAACTAGCAAATAGCTACCTCACTCTCCCCAGTTAGGCTCACTTTTATAATCCAATGGCACAGGTCTTCCCCATCCGTGGCATAGAAGGAGCATTATTGTCTCCGTGGAGTGCGGAATATAAGGCAAACTTCACATCCTGTACTGCTGCAAGGTGAGCAGGAATGGTTATTTGGGTCAGCGCTACAGCCTTCTGCTGTTTCTGGATGAATTCCTGGGATTTACTAGACTCTCTTCATTGTTTCCATGGAGTGAATGTATAAGATGCCCTGTAAGTTGAGCAGGAGTGGATCATCTTTAGGCCGCCACTAGAGTCTTTCAGATGCTTTTGGATGTGGTCCCGAGATTTCCTTGACTCTCTACATTGTCTCCATGCAGTGCTTTTATAAGGTGTCCTGCACTTCCTCTAGTCCTGCACATTGAGAAGGTATGGAATATCTTCAGGTAAACATTAGATCCCTCAGCTGCTTCTGGATGTGGGCTTGGAGTGCCCTTGACTCTCTATATTCTCTCAATGGAGTGTGTTTATAAGGTGTCCTGCACTTCCTCTAGTCCTATACATTGAGCATGTATGGATTATGTTCAGGTCAACATTACATCCTTCCGCTGCTACTGGATGTGGCCTTATGGTATCCTTGACTCTCTACATTGTCTGTATGAAGTGCATTTATGAGGTGTACCGGAAGTTGAGCAGGAATGGATTGTATCTCGGTCAACATTAGATCCGCAGTTTCTTCTGGCTGCGGTCTTGAGATTTCCTTAACTCGCTATGTTTTCTCCATGGTGATGTTTATAAGGTGTACTGCACATCCTCTAGTTCTGTAAAATGTGCAGGTATGGATTATGTTCAGGTCAACATTAGATCCCTTAGGTGCTTCTGGATGTGGTCTTGGGGTGTCCTTAACTCTCTACATTGTCTCCATGGAGTTTGTTAATAAGGTGTCCTGCACTTCCTCTAGTCCTGCAAATTGTGCAGGTAGGGATCGTCTTCAGGTCAACATTAGATTCCTCAGCTATTTCTGGATGTGGTCTTCAGGTGTCCTTGGCTCTCTACATTGTCTTTATGGAGTACATTTATGAGGTGTACTGTAAGTTGAGCAGGAATGGATTGTCTTTAGGTCGACTCTAGAGCCTCCAGCTGGTTCAGGTTGTGGTCCTGGGATTTCCTTGACTCTCTACATTGTCTCCATGCAGTGCATTTATAAGGTGTCCTGCACTTCCTCTAGTCCTGCACATTGAGCGGGTATGGAGTATCCTCAGGTCAACATTAGATCCCTCAATTGCTTCTGGATGTTGTCTTGGAGTGTCCTTGACTCTCTACATTTTCTCAATGGACTGTGTTTATAAGGTGTCCTGCATGTCCTCTAGTCCTGCACATTGAGCATGTAGGTATTGTCTTCAGGTCAACATTAGATTCCTCAGCTGTTTCTGGATATGGTCTTGGGGTGTCCTTGACTCTCTACCTGGTCTCAATGGAGTGTGTTTATAAAGTGTCCTGCACTTCCTCTAGTCCTGCACATTGAGCAGGTACGGATTGTCTTCAGGTCAACACTAGATCCCTCAGCTGTTTCTGGATATCGTCTTGGGGTGGCCTTGACTCTCTACATTGTCTGAATGGAGTGCATTTATGAGGTGTCCTGCAGTTCCGTGTAGTCCTGCACATTGAGCAGGTATGGATCGTCTTCCTGGAATTCTTCTCAACACCTGAAACATAATCTTTGTTTTGTATCTTCCTTTGTGACACATCGAAGCCTCCAGATTAGCAAAAGTAACAAGAACATGAAAGTAGTACAGATGAAGTAGGCAGTCCTGTACATTACATATTTAAATGTTACACAGTTAATGCATTCTGAGGTGAGGTTGGTTAGAGATGTGTTCTCCACGATAATCTGCGCACAGAAGAGCCCCCCATATCTATGGACATCAGCACAAAAAAACAGGCACAAGCAGAAGCTTGTAATCACATTAAACCCCGACTAGCAGCCAGGAAGACATGCCTCAGGAGTTTAGTTTAACTTAGTTTATTCATTTGTATTGCGCGCCAGACCCGAGGGTAAGAGGGAGCAGGAGCAAACAAGATTATTCTCAGCTTAGTTACAGTGCTGTACAATAGTTACAGTGAGTACATTGGTTGGAACAGTTACAATAGAGGCAGTGATATACAATTAAAAAAATATACATATTTACATAGTGCACAGTGGCATGGTAGGTTGGGAAGTCAATTAACAGTCATTGTGTTTTATCCACTGGATGTAGTTATGTCTAAAGTGGATGTAGGATTGAGGAGTCCTTAGGGAGGGCAGTAGGGAGTTCCAATGTTGGGCTGCTTTCACCTGAAAGCTGTTGCTGCCCGTTTTGGTTTGTTTGAACCTGGGAACTGTGAGCAGATTTGCATTTGAGGTCCTAGTAGGTCTGTTAGGGTTATATCTATTTATTCTGTCGGCTAGGTAGTGGGGGGCAGCATTGTTGAGGAATGTATGAGTTAGGGAGGCTACTTTTAGCATGATTTTGTCTGAAATGGTAAGCCGATTATGGGCTCTCTTGATATTGTAAATATGGTCTCTCTTAGGGATGCTGAGCGCTGCTCTGAGAGCATTGTTTTGAAGCGTCTGGATTGCGTTGGTGACCTGTTTGTTGGCTCCCACGTAAAGGGCGTTGCAGTAGTCTAATTTTGATAATACAAGGGCTCTGGCTAGAGTGATGCAGCTCTGTGAGGATAGGAAAGGTTTGGCTGCTCTTATAAGCTTACAGGTGTATGCCGTGGAAGATGCCAAGGAGCTGACCTGTTTGTGGAAGGAGAGGGAGGAGTCAATGTATATTCCTAGTGTGTTCACTTCTTTGGCTACCTTGATCTGGTTCCCGTCAATGATGAAGCTGCTGTATTTATGATCCAATTTGGTAACGTTGGGGGTGGAACCGAGGATGATGAGTTTGGTCTTATGATGAGTAGGGACAAGAGAGGGTTTTTTGAGAAGAGGGAGGACCCAGGACTCTTTAAGGTTGCTAGGGATGGTGCCTGAGGAAAAGGAGGCGTTAATGAGTTTGGAGGATAGCTCAGTGGCAACGTGCTGTCTTTAGACTCAAGAAAACACGCAGCAACACAGGTTCGATCCCGGGTCCGCCCTTAGAAACCTCTGGGTATTATGCGCATTATAAATAACCTATCATATCATATCATGCCTTCCACCACTGTCATTTTTCTATCTCAAGGTCCATAAGGATTGTGCTGTATGCACCAGCTGCACATTCATTGATAGTCTGTATTGAGCAGTGTGAATAAAAATCTTGTGGGTTCGAAAAACAAGTCTCCCCTGCTGAATTATGCATTCATATATGACCACGTATGCACAGCTCCTTGCAATAGACTGAACGGACTACATGAAAAGAATCCCCAATACAGACTCGCTGCCTTCATATGTTAATGTCTTTTCACAACGCTATGGCTCTCCTGGTACTATTCTCTTTGACGTCTCGGCCTCTACTATAGATAGGCAGCACATACACCATATGTTTCAGACCCGTATGGCCTCGTATGTCCATTTTACATGTGGTCAATAATTATTTCAATTATTTTGATTACAGCTCACAAGTCTTCATTTTGCAAGGGACATGTGTTGCCGACACTGTGCTGCATGGCTTGCATATGCTCTATTTTTCTTTTGAAAACATAAAATTAATATAATTCAATAACAATTAATGAACACAAAAGCTCAATTGCACAATCATGCTCGCAGATTCTATGATAAGCCTGCATCGGCAAGATTAGTGCCACAAAGTCACAACAAAATGTTAACCTGAACCTTGATAAAAACCCAAAGCCGCATGCAGGCTGTAAATCACACAGTATAGGTGCTAAATAAGTAAGAATACATGTTTTTACGGGATTTATATAGCGATAACCGAGGTAGAACGCACTGAGGGGCGGTACATAAAATGGGGGTGAACACAGAGAAAAGGAACAGCATTAAGGAGTTGAACCAACATATCACCCCAGTCTGTGTATAAACTATGGGTTCCCACTTGACGAGTTGCCGACGTGCAGTGGAGATGTGGGTGATACCGCAGGACCGTGGCTGCAGCGGCGTCCAGTATGAGAATGACGCAGCTCTGTTATTTTATCACTTCCGGCAGAAGCTCCACTTCCTGTAGGAGAAAGCACCTGCTCAATTGAAATAGGGCAGTGAATGGATTAGCGCGGAAACTCACTGTTGCATGTCACCCCTCCTGGGGAACATGGTACCTCCCAAGGATCTGTGTATGGTCACATTGTGGCAACCATGTGACCAAGTTAATAAAAAGAACAAGCCGCTGACTCTGGTGTCGTTCTTCCAGGTACCATGCTGGTGCCACTGCGCGTGCAGGAGGCCCAAGGATGGGGCCCTGCACGAGGACGGTGCCTCTGCTGGCCAACACCATCCCCCTTGAATGTCTGGGCCATGTGACCATGACTGAAGGTGCAACCCCGGCTTGGGTGCCCCCAGAGATGGGGATACGGTGAGATGGGTGCCCCCAGCTCACGTGTTTGACTCCGGTGATCCGGAGCTCACAGGGTGATCCCTGTGATCCTTCAGCTGCATGAACGCAGCCCCGATTGTACTTGTCGGGTGATCCCGACATCAGTGTGGCCCGCTCCGGTGACCTGGGAGCGGGCTACAACAATGCCGACGAGGGCTGGTCTGGGCCCTGCGAGCTGGAACTAGCGGGCTGCGGGGAGTGCCCGTGTGTGTGGAGGCGGCTTTGCGGGTGGCCAAGGGCTCTGTGCTGCTCAATGGCACGGGCCTCGTGCCCGAAGGATGGAATGCGGCGTTGGCCGCTGATGGAGAGGAAGTGGCTCTGCGAGTGGCCCAGGGCCCCGTGCTGCTCATGGGCACGGGCCGCCTGGTGCCCGCAGGATGGTACGTGGTGTCGGCCGCTGATGGAGAGGAGGCAGCGTCAGCAGTACGACACCGGCAGAGAGAACAGCTATGGCCGGGTGTGTGCGGTGGCAGTGGCCGCCCAACAAAGAAATCAAGAACGGTTGGGGCGGATGCAGTGAAAGGGGGCGTAGTCGCAACACCAGGAGGCCCGCACAACAAAAAGGAGAGCACGCTCCGAGGAGCGGGCAATGGAGGAAATGTGCCAAGGTGGCCGCCAAACAGCAGAGGCAGCCTTGATTACGAGTTGCATCGGCCACAGCACTGAAGAGGTGCAGGGGCTGCCAAACAGCTGAGGTGACCCCCATCACCACCTGGGCCCGCAATCAAAAAAAAAGAAAAGAAAATTGAAGGCAACATTGGCCTCGAAAAGGCTAAAGGAAGTGGGGTGTGGCCTACAAGTTCCTGGCTCTGTGGCGGCCCACGCAGTGCCACAAACAACAAAAGGACATTGAGGCCCGCAGCACCCTGATAAGGAAGGGGTGTGGACTAACAGGACCCGTGCCTGCAGAGGTGAAATCGAAAAGGGAGGTTGTGTGAAGATAAAGAGTGAGGCTCTGGTGCCTGGAAGGAGTCACTGCATCCATGCCTTCCAAGACCCGAGCCTGCCGATGTGAAAACAACAAGGGAGGTCGTGTTCAGACAAAGAGTGAGGCTCTGGTCCCTGGAAGGAGCCACTGCATCCATGCCTTCCAGAGTATTGGCTGGGGGAAAAGAAATATCAGGGCAGTCAACGCCGCATGGTGTTATCCACGCTAGGGACACCCCGACTGGATGTCATCTAACATCCCTGAGGGAAATGACCAGGTAGTGCATCCAATCATCAAGTCCAAGGTGCTCCAGGTTTTGGGAATCCTCCACTGTCAGGAAAGCAAGGGGAAAAGAGAAGGTGTGTGGCCGCCTGCATTCAAGGGCCACCGGAAGATGACAGGGACAGTCAAGAAGGAGAACAGCAGTTGGGGGTTGCAGCTCTTGTGAGTGCTTGTGCGCCCTCCCATGCCACAGACACTCATGCCTGGGGGAGCGGAATAGGCAATGTGGCCCAGACACACTGTCACCGATGTCTCCATGTCAGCAGCCCCTGGGTGGAAGAGGAAGTGAAAGGAGTGGCTTGTCATCCCGCCAGCAGTACCCTGCAACTGAGAGCCTACACCATCCATGAACAAGGCCGATGTGGCCCCTGGTGCTCCCAAGTGCAGCTTGCCGGCCCCAGAACATTGCAATCATCGGGCTACCACCAGCATCCTGCCACAAGGTTTGCCCAACAGCTACGGACTAGGCCGATGTGGCCCTTGGTACCCACAGGTACGGCTTTGCCGGCCCTGAACTCTCATCTGGCTGCCGGCATCCAGCCACGATTGTGTTCTGCTGTCTAGAGACTGGGTCGAGGTGGTCCCTGGTACCCCCAGGTGCAGCCTTACCCGTCCGGGAACCCCGAGCTGTCCTGAAGAGTTCTCGATGGAAGTCAGACTGGTGGCCTGCGGACCATGACTGGCCCAAATATTGTGTGATACTGTATTATTGCGTTTGGGGGTGCGGGGTGCCAGCAATGAGTGATGGTGTTGTGTCAGGGGTGCAAGATCCCCTCACCCAGGTTAATAAAGGGTGTGGCAGGATGTGGAATGTTAATGTGTCACCAGGAACTCACCAACCCAGACCGTCACCCTGTGGACAACCTGGGCCCCAAGAGTGTGAAGACTAATGGGAATTATGATCCTAGTATTATTGTGTGCAGTGTGCTGTGATTTTGCATTTTGCTTTGTTGTTATGAAAAAGGAGGAGTGTTGCATGTCACCCCTCCTGGGGAACATGGTACCTCCCAAGGATCTGTGTATGGTCACATGGTGCAACCATGTGACCAAGTTAATAAAAAGAACGAGCCGCTTCTGGCTCATCAGTTGATCCTAAGCGGACTACGTTGTCATTCTTCCAGGCACCATGCTGGTGCCCACCACATGCAGGAGGCCCAAGGACGGAGCCCTGCACGAGGACTGTGCCCCTGCTGGGCAACACCGTCCCCCTTGAATGCACTGGCCATATGATCATGGCTGAAGGTGCAACTCCGGCCTGGGTGCCCCCAGAGCCGGGACTGCGGTGAGCTGGGTGGCCCCAGCCCACGTGTTTGTCTCCGATGATCCGGAGCTCACAGCATGATCCCTGTGATCCGTCAGCTGTGTGAACGCTGCCCCAAGGGTACTGGTCAGGTGATCCCAACATCTGCGTGGCCTGTTCCGGTGACCTGTGAGCAGGTCACAACACTCCCTAGTGTCAGGGTGTGTGGTGGGGCATATTGGGATGGATAGACCTCCTTGAAAACATGTCTCTGATTTAGGGTCTGAACAAGTTGTCAAGATATTAGAGAAGAGGCAGTGGCTGGACCTGGAGAGACTGAAAAACCCAGATATTAGAAGAAAGAGCCTGTTCTTGAAGGAAGATGTGCCCAGAGATAACCTGAAACTAACATAGGTGTTCAGATCCTAAATCTGAGGAACATGCTGACACTGATGGAGATCCTTAAAAAGGGCTAGGGAACCCTGAACATGACGATAATGAGATGGAACCTGAGAGAAATCACACAGTGTTGTAAAAGAGGGGTGAAATAAAACCCTAACAGAGCCTGAGAAAAATGAACAATGATCCCAAAAGAGGTGATGGGAGCGACAAGGAGAGGTGATAAGGCAAAGCCCGAGAGTGGACAAGATAGAGCCAGAGGAAAGTGATGAGATGGAGCTAAAGATGAGTGATAAGATAAACGTTGACAAGTAATGGGAAGTAACCTGAGAGTACTGATGAGGCAGAACCAGAGACAGGTGACGAGACAGAACCTGGAAAAGATAATGGGATGTTTAAACCCAGGATGAGGAAAGTCATTGAGACCCACAATCAGAAGGTGACTAAACCCATCATTCGAGGATGGAGAAACAGAGCCTAAGAGTGGCGATGAGGGTGCTTGACAGATGTGACAATAAGAGAGAGTTAACAGGATAAAACTTAAGGGAGATGATTAGCTTCTGAAATGCATGGTGATGAGAACCCAGAGACACCAAGAACCAGGTGTGAAGACATATTGAGAAGACTTTCATTGAGCCATTGAGATTTGACTTCCTGTAGCTTCAGAAGAGTATAGATACCTTAGGACAATAATAAGCAGTGGTCCACATTAATTGTTAGATACGCATTTGTAACTTAGGATATCTAAGACAACTGGTGAACCAAGGAAATTGAGCAACTGCGCATTGAAAGCGCCAGTGAAAAACATAATAGATTTGTTGCAGAGTTTTAGGGAACATGGAAAAATGACAGAAGAGTACCATGCAACCTGTGAGGTGTATCGCTTCCCAATCTTTGGAGCACCTCCCTCCCCAACCTCTGGGGTACCTCTCTCCCCAATCCTGCAAGTTCCACTTTCCCTTGTAGTTCTCCTGGTCCTCCATCCTGCTCCCAAGCTGTTTTCTCTGCTTTTCTCTAACACCAATGCTCAGTTCTCCCAAACTCTGTTCCTCTCCTGAAGCTCTCCTCATCTACCTTCCTTCAACAAGTCACCACGTTGCCCCTCCTCCACCTCTCCCACCTCCTTCCTTCTCCCAATCACCTCCCCTTCTCAATCCATTTCCAACGCTCTCTCCTCTTCTCCAGTTTGCTTCTTCTCCTTCGCTCCAAACTCAGAGATTACCCTGTTTGCCTGTGCACTTCTTAACTATCCACCAATGCGGTTGACCTCGGGCCCATGGTCTGCATATTTGTGGAATCCAGCTTCTGAATCATTGATTGGCTTGTGTTTTTTTCTGGACAGTGTTCCTTGTTTGTTAACATTCTGGTTCCACACCCTCTTCCTCTGCAGACCAAAGATCTTTCTCAGTGGCCATCTTGGTTTCTTGGAGTCTTGCTATGACTGGAGAGAGTGGGCCTCATTACACGGTAGGCGGTAAGGGTTAACGGTCACCGGTAATGTTACCGGTGACCGTTAACCCTTACCGCGTTACTACGAGGTCCCTTAGCGGGTTGGTACTTTAACGCCTGCTTTAAGCAGGCATTAAAAACCAACCCGCTAAGGGACCTTGGTGCTAATTACGGCACCGCAAATTTGCGGTACCGTAATTAGCACCTTCCCCATTCCCATTATGCCCTATGGGGCAAAAATGGGAATGGGGAAGGGCAATGGTGGAAGGGGGAATTACCGCCCCGCCAACCTTGGAATAGGGCGGTAATTCCCCTTTCCACCAAGGCGGTGCCGGTATTTTACCGGCATGGACCAAGGTGCTATTAGCACCTTGGTCCACCGCCTACCGTGTAATGAGGCCCAGTGTCTGGCAGCAGGTAGGTCCCGTGTGTATTTCTTTGAAGTTTCCAGAAGCCGCACTGTACTATATAAACAAATAAAGCTTTTGAGGCTGTGGGAATCCACATAAATTGACACAAGGAGATTGTGCCCCTTAGAGACTCTGGTTTGAAAAACGGGGTTCTCTGTTGGTATTAGTCTTGTTTGCATCCTCAAATCTTGCAGCACCATAACCTTTTTACAGGGACCATGTTGATTAGGCTGCACTTGTGATAAGTATTTCCCAAGCTCACAGATGGGGTTCGGGTTGCCCAGGGGATCCTCCACTCGATGCCTCTGGTCCCAACATCATGAAGTGGGTTGTGGCACCGGTACCGGGGTCACCCCATCCTCAACACCTGGTGCAAGGCAAGGCACTTTGTCACACCTCATACACAGCTCAATAGCTCAAGAAGCCTGATTCATAAAAGATTACCACAGGAGCAAATCCAATTTGCTCCTTTTACCTAATACCTGATCCCCTGATCATGTGTTGGGCGTTAACCCTTAAATGCAGCGTAATGGTGTTACCACCACATTTAGCCCTATCGAGAGTCTGGCGTGTTTACCCCCTACTCAGAGCTGGGGGTAAACACGTTGTGAAAATGCCCATTTTCAGTGCAATTACCATCAGTGGTATTACCGTGCGGTAATTGCACTGAAAATTCCCCATTGCAATGGACACAATGGTGAATGGGGACTTACAGTTAGCACCCAACCCGTGATCCAGCAGCAATACCGCCGGATGGGGGGAACTAACGCTAATAAAGTTGGCTGGTATCCCAGACAGAATACCGGCCAACTCGTGATCAGGCCCTGAATCTAGAGCAAACCAGGAGCTGCCTGGAGCATCTCTGAGATGCCCCTAAGAACATCTTTGTGAATGACATTTGTACATGAGCATCTCAAAGATGCTGCCGGCTCCTCATGATTTGCTCAGTTTTTAGGCTTTGTGAATCAGGACTGCGGCAGCCGGAGCAAATCTGACATCCTCAGGACATCTTCTTATTTGCTCCAGTGGAAATCTTTGTCAATAGGCCCCTAGCAGTGGTATTTTGGAAACAATTTCAGCCCAAGCAAGGAAAACACAGCACATGACATTGCACTGAGTCCGCCATGAAGGTGTCTTTATTTAATGCATGCACAAACGAATGTACCCTGTAGCAGCACCAGCGCATTGCAGATGCAAAGAAGTGTGTAACGCACATGCGTGCCAGTGCACGTGCATAGCATGTACAGATGTGCGGATATGACCCATTCTCACGGACATGCTCCGCTATAGACATCTTTGCGTGTTGTGTAGCACAACAGCATGCCCTCTGGTTGCATTGTACGATCAGAAATGCTGTCGTAATAGCGCACCCAACGAAGTCAACGAAATTGTCTTGATCTCATGCTTACAAAACGAGATGGTGGTTCTGTTCATTACTCTCCACTGTAGATGGAATGCCTCGATGAACGTTTAATTAAAGCGCATGAGACCTGTGAAAGATGCAACGAAAGAGCCAAGAACACCAAGGAGGTGTAATAAGGTGCAAGAGGTACTTATTGAGGAGAAAAATCAGCAGCAGAAAAGGTCATAGTTTAGCAACCGAGATCCTTATAGCAGGCTCCAGTCACATGCTAAGGAATCTTTCAGAGGATTAGGCATCATTTTTGATTGCGAGTGTGTCCATACCAGTTGTTGAAAGAGTAAATACGCTCGGTGTCCCCATTGACGCTGATGTCTATGCGCTCTCAGGTGGCTAAAACTCATGCCACTTGTGGCTGGATTAAGAAGCAACTTTGCTCACTGTGCCCCTTCCTATCTGTCAACAATATGTCTCACCTTGCCCCCCTCCTTGTCAACTCAAGGTTTGACTATTGCAATAGTCTCCAGGCAGGCACTTCCTCGGCTATTAATGCTGCCCTTCAGCCCACCCAAAACGGCACGGCCAGAGCTGTGCTTGGCCTGCCGAGGAGGCACTCCATCACTGAAGCTCGGAAAAAAACTGCACTGGCTTCCTATCTGGCATAGGGTTTCCTTCAAGATACTCACACTTACCTTTAGTTTAGTTTAGTTTAGTTTGTTTATTTATAGAGCGCGTCCAAACCCTCAGGTAGCTGGGCGCATAATCATGTGCACAGCATAGTTACATATCGTTACACAAACAGATGTATAGAAAAGAGGTACATACATTCAATGGACAAAAGGAATGGTACAGAATGTGGCATGAGATAATTACAACGGAAAGAAAGGACCGAGTTACATGGTGGTCCAGTTCCTGATTTAAATAGGACATACAGTTCTGGATAGTGGCGAGAGGAGACCAGGAATAAGTGTAAGTACATGGCAAGGTGTTTAGGCTGAGAGCCAGGATTTCACCATGGCTCTGGATGGCCAGAAAGAGGCTTCCAATCTGATTGTAAGAGGGAGAGAATTCCAGCATTGAGCTGCGAGCACTGGGAAGCTGGATCCTCCTGCTGTTTTTAGATTGTAGTAGGGAACCTTTAGTTGGTGCAGGTAGGGAGTTCTGGTGGGTCTAATGGAGCAGTGTCTAGAGAATTTGTCCGAAAGGTACCGTTGGGCAGTGAGGGACAGGCACTTATGTGTGATGACAAGGGTTCTTAGCTTGATTCTGTCCCGCATAGGGAGCCATTGGACTTCTTTGCTGGTCGTAGATATGTGGGCCTTACGTGGGAGGTTGAGTGCACAACTTAAGGTGTTATTTTGGAGAATATGGAGTCTGTTCAAATTTTTGGTGGTGGTGCCTAGGTAGAGTGTGTTACAGTAGTCTAATTTAGTCAATATCAACGCTCTAGCTAGCGTGAGGCAACTGGAGTGGGAAAGAAAAGTCCTACAGGCATTGATCAGTTTATTGGTGTAGGTGGTGGTTGAAATGGTGGTGTTTATTTGTTTTTTTAGCGACAGGGTGGAATTGAGGTACACACCTAGGGTTTTGACCTCTTTGGAGACTTTTATAATATTGCCGTCAATGGTAAAGGATTGGTACCTAGGGTCCAATTTATTGAGGCGGGCCTGGGATCCTACGATAAGCAGTTCCGTCTTATCGTCATTGAGACAGAGACTGTGTGTGGCCATCCAGGCTTGAATTTCAAGGTAGATTTCATTAAGCTTTGCAACATCTTCTTCATAGCAACCAGTGAGAGTGATGAGGACCTGGGTGTCGTTTGCGTAATTAGTGTAGCTGACACCCAGTTCGTCGAGACGGTCAAAGAGGAGCTTAGTGAAGATGTTGTAAAGTGTGGGCGAAATGCAGGAGCCTTGAGGAACTCCACGTTGGATTGGGATAGGGTCAGCAGCCGCAGAGGGGGTGAAGACCCTAGTCGACCTGTCAGACAAAAATGACTGAATCCAATTGGTGGCATTCTGTGAGAATGCGGCAGCCGAAGAGAGGTGTTGTGTGAGGATGTGGTGGTCAACCAGATCGAAGGCAGCAGAGAGGTCCAACAGGAGCAAAATGGCCAGTTTGCCCTTGTCTTTGGCATCATCCATTTGGATTTTTAGATCCAGGAGGGCAGTTTCGGTCCCATGCCTGGGTCTAAAGCCGGATTGTCGCAAGCCTAGGAGGTTGTTGTCTTCCAAATGTTGTTGTATTTGGAAGTAGGCTACTCTGTCTAAGATTTTAAGGAGAAAAGGGACCGTAGTGATGGGTCTATAGTTTGTGGGGATGATAGTGTCTAGGTTGGGTTTTTTGAGAAGGGGGAGGACCCACGCTTCTTTGAGGTTATTGGGGGCCACTGAGTTTTTAAAGGAATAGTTGATCAATGAGGTGATAAGAGGGGCTAGCTCATTAGCTCCATCTTTGATGACAGACGCGGGGCATAAGTCGCCTTTGCAATTGGATGGTTTGAGGCTGCCAATTATCTTGACTACTTCCTCCTCTGTGACTGGAGAGAAGTGGAAGGGGGCAGTTTGGGATAGTATAGTCTTTTTTACTATTGAGGTTATCTTTGGCGGCAAGGTTAGCTTTTTTAGCTTCTATCTTTGCTTGAAGGAGGGCAATCTTGCTGGCGAGGGCAAGCTGAATATTATTACACCAGGCCTTGTCCTTGGTGCAGTTCTCTGTAGGTGGCAGTGGTGATTCGAGTTCCCTTGATATAGAGAATAATTCTTTGGTACCAGATTTGGCGTTGAGTATTCTCGTGTTATAAATCTCTTTTTTTGCGTTTAAGATGGCAGATTTGTAGGTGGAGGCAGCTGAGACGATTTTGTCTTTGGTGGCAAGAGATGGGGCTTTTCTCCAGCTGGTTTCCGCCGTTCATTTGATGTTGCGGAGAGCTTTTAGTTCTGCTGAGAACCATTTGTTGGAGTGGGCAATGGGTTTAGCTTTTCGTTGTTTAAGAGGAGCTATCTGGTTGAGAGCTAGTTCCAGAGTGTTGTTGTATAGGTCTACAAGTGTAGATGGGTTGTCATTATGAGTGGGAAGGTTAGCCTTGGTGATAGGCAAGAGAAGTGGTCTAAGGTTCTCTATAGTGATGTTACGATTGTTTCTGGCGATTATTTGTGGTGTCCTAGAGAGTGGTGTGGTTGTGGGTATGGTTCTGGGTAGAGAGAAGGTGATGAGGTGATGGTCAGTCCACGCACAAGGAATGATGTCAGTCAGTGAAAGGTTGCAGTTGGCATCTGCAAGCCAGTCAATGGATCTTCCTTTTGTGTGTGTTGGTCTATTGATGTGTTGCGTGAGGCCTAAATGAGTAATGGTGTCATTGAGAGAGGTGGCTTGAGTGTCATTAGGGTCATTGAGACCCAGGTTGAAATCACCCATGATGATGATTTGTGATTTAGGTTTAGTGTTTGTTATGAGTAGGAGAGAGATATTCTCTTCAAAGGTGGACAGAGGACATGGGGGTCTGTATATAATGTGTAGGAGGATGGTTTGGGTGTTAGATAATGGGAGTTTAATGGATAGGAGTTCGGCTGAGGGTAGGGTTGTGTTAGTTACATCTCTGATGTTTAGGATGGATTTAGCAATAATTGCTACACCTCCTCCTATTCTGTTTTTTCTGTCAGCATGGATGCTGTTGTAGTTGTCCGGGATGGCTAGAGCTAATGTAGGACATACCTGAATACCACTGCACCCAGCTATCTGACAGAAAATATTCAATGATACGTCCCAGGACGATCACTCAGGTCAGCCGAACAGGTTATGCTTTGTCAGCCTCGCTTTCGCCTGGCCAAATTTGGTAAGACAAACTTTAACATCGTCGCTCCAGTCTTGTGGAATTCTCTACCCTTTTACCAAAAGACCTCTACCACACTGGTTGACTTTAAAAAGAGTCTGAAGATCTACCTCTTCACGGCTCCCTACCTTTCTTTTCGATCTTCTCTGATCTGAATTCTTTGACTATATCTGACTTGTTTTGTTGTGTCTGTGCTGTGAGGCCTGCAGGCGATTTGGCGCTCTATCAAGAATTCAATTAAATAAACTTCTACCAAAGTATAATCTAAACCCTGTTGTTATGCAGAGTACAGTGAACAGGTGTTTTCCTTTAAAGTTGCCTGGTCCGTATGCTAAGCCATCTAGCTTGAGAGATGGAAACCCATCCATAACCCGTTGAGGAGAGAAAGCTGCACATAATTTAGTAAAAGAGAAGGAGAGCCTTTCCTAACAAACAAAGCCAGCAATTGGAGATGAAAGCACAGGTGGGTACCTCTTCTGAGATCATGTGATGGGAACCTCCTTCTTTAAACTACAATATTGCTGTGATAATGACTAAGAGATAAGATACAGATACAGAAAAATACAGCCTCATAGCAAGCTAGAAATGTGAACATGTGACCCGTATCAGCTCCCTGTCACTTTTGTACCAGTTGCTCTTAGTCCCGCCTTTCTCAAGACTCATCATAAGATGTCCACCTCAGTAGCATATAAACATTCTTGAAATGGGAAACCAATGAGCTGGCATAGATGTGTTTCCCTGTCCCCCTATGCACGCACTGGCTCCCTGAACCTCAGGCCTTTTCTCTACGTCCAAACTAGGGGAAAGGTGGCTATTTGGGTTGGGCCTGGAGAAAAAGGATCTAGAAGCATGAACAGGAAGGATAAACAAGCCTATACTTGCTAAAGATGGCCTGTCTTGAGGAGGTCCAGAGTCTAAGGTTGCCAGTGCCTTTTTTCAAGGATTCCAGCAGATATTGCTAGAGACGGGAGGCCCAGACATGCAATGTGCTGCGTCCATTCCTGTGCTTTCAAACCTGACAAAGGAGTGTAGCAAGCTATTAATGTTGGGAATATGTACCAGAGGCAAAGCTAGTCTCTACCACTGAAAAGCTTTGATAAGCTGGTACAAATGCTTACATTTGTCTTTTCGGTTGACCGGAAGCCAGGAAAATGCTTAGAGTGGTGGGGTGGGTTGTTTGCTACAGTTCAGGCTGAGCACGAGCAGCCTGGCCACATTTTGTATTCACCTAACAAGGGAAAGGGAACTCCCCAGTGAGAACCAGGCCACAGAAATGGATAATAGAAAATCAGGTATCAATCTGAGAAAATATAGTCTACTTCTCTATATGCTGTTACATTTATTAATAATTGTTAAGAGGCCTTTCAGAAATCATCAGCCAACATGCATGTATGTATGTCAGCTTATATAGCGCCGACAGCCTGCAGGCATCAGGGCGCTTTAACAGACAACCACAAAACTATAACACCTCCTGTATCTATGTTCGAGCTCAAGATTGTAGCTGAGGGAGAATCAAAGAATTACCTGAACAGGTGAGTCTTCAAAAGTTTTCTAAAATTTAGATGATTTCCTTCCAATCTGAGTTCCGGCGGGAGTCTATTCCACTGCTGAGCTGCTAATACTACAAAAGATTTACCCACACCTCTCTTGTGCTTGTGTTTAGGTACTATGAGTAGACTCTTACCTTCGGAATGTAACTGTCTCTGAGAGATGTACATTTCCAGACTATTCTTGAGCTAGCAGGGAGCTTTCCCGAAAAGGCACTTGTGAACAAGTGTCATAGCTTTGAACTTACTCCTCTTTTCAACCCTGAGCCAATGTAACAATCTTCTGGCCGAGGTAATATGCTCCCCTCTCCTTAGCTTCTTCACTATCCCCACTGCGTCATTTTCTATGACTTGACATCTGGCTAGATCCTTAGCAGATGCACCAATAAGCAAGGCATTGCCATAGTCCAACCTAGATAACACTATAGCCCTTGCAATTGTGGCTATGTTGCTTTCATTTAGATATGGACTAATGGCCTTCATAAGGTGCAGGTGATAGGCTGTATTTTAGTACAAATAGTTCACCTGTGCTTCTATAATTAACAGATGAGTTCACCATCATTCCCAAGGTTTTGACCTGGTTGGAAACTTGGATTTTGGCTTCATTTATCCGGAATGTCTCACACTCATTCCCCAGCTTAGCTAATAATCGACTGGGCCCGAACAACATAAATTCGGTTTTAGTGTCATTAAGACACATCCAATTTAGCTGCATCCATTCATTGATTTTGCTGTACACTTTTGCAATTTTCTCACTATCCTTAGTATGGGAACCCTCTAGTTCCATGATGAGCTGTGTATCATCCGCATGGTTGGTAAAGAACACTCCGGTTTCCACCAGAATGTTGCACAAACTTTGCATGTAAATGTTTAAAAGCATTGGCGAGAGACTGGCTCCCTGAGGGACCCCGAATAGGATTGAGATTGGATTGGAGAAATTATTCCCCCAATGCACTTTGGCTTGGCGGTCTGTAAGGAAAGATACCAACCACTTCAAAGCGACCTCAGAACAACACACATTGTCTCTCAGTGCTTCTACTAATAGTTGATGATCTACCAGATCAAAAGCAGCACTGAGATCCAACAGCATCAATATCCCTATTTTTTCTTTATCAATCAAAACCAACATGTGATTTTGAAGGTCCAACATTGCTGTTTCAGTACTATGTGAAGCCCTGAATCCAGATTGTTGTTGATGTAAGGAGGTATGTTTTTCTACATGTTCTTGCAACTGCAATGTGGCTATTCTGTCCATAATTTTAAGTATAAAATTTGACTTTGTAATGGGACGACGATTGCCTGGGTCCTTAGGATCCAAACCAACTTTTTTTACCGAAGGTGTGATAGTGACCTTCTTTACCTCCTTCGGTACTATTCCCTCCTTGAACGAGGCATTGACTATTCTCAGCAGAATAGGAGCAAACTGTTCCTTATTTTGGAGTATGATATTGGGAGGTAGCACATTTTCGGCGCAAGACGTGGGTTTCATTTGACCTAGGACTTCCAGTAACTCTGCTTCGGTAATAATCGCAAAAGTTAAAGTTCTCCGGTCCACCATATTTATTGTCCACCTTTATCGGAGTTTCCTGACTAGTGTTTTCCTAGCATTAATTATGTTTTGTCTTGCTTTCGCTATTTTAGCTGCAAAAGCATTTTGCACAGAATTACAATCAACCTTGGATGGTGAAAACGGCGGAGTGAGATTTTTTGGTTTCTCAACAATTTTCAAAATTTCAAAGAGTTTACTGGTAGTGTTGGCTGCTGCTTCGATTTCTTCATTAAAGAAATTCGCCTTAGCAACCCTTATATTGTCTCTATACTTCTTGTTAGCTAGCTTCCATTTATCTCTGTTTTCCTTAGTTTTGTCTTGAAGCCACTTTCTTTCAAGAGCCCTTTTTTCCATTTTAATTGAGTCTAACTCCGTGTTATACCATTTCTGGTTTTTACTATCTTTCCTAGTGAGCTTAGTTTTTAGTGGCGCCACCTGATGAACTAGCTCTTAGATTTGTGTTGTATATTTATTAAGCAGCGTCTCGCAGCTATCCTGAGCCTGAAAAGATTGTGATATTTTATCTAAACAGGGCTGAAGTTGATCTATTTTCATATTTTTTAAATTTCTGCTAGCAACCTTAATATGTGGGTTGTGTTGTTTTAGAGGAGTTTGCAATGCTATGTCCATATGTCTTTGATTATGGTATAGGATCCAATCCAGTTGGTTCCCTTGCAGTGTTGTGGGCTCATCGTTAATTACCTTAAGTCTACGTTTTTTAGTGTTTTTTCTAAAGCAATAGGTTCTTTATCTTTTCTGTTCCCACGCCAGTAATTAAACCAACTACCAGTGTAGATACGTTAGTTGATCTTAAATTTATAAGTTGCAAACAGAGCTCGTTAGTGAACTCTGAGACCAATGAAGGCAGTCTATAGAGAACTATTAAATTGAGGCAGTTGTTAGGAGTGAATACAAGCTTCATATGAATGGATTCACAGCCACTACAATTAAAACTGACCTTAAACATTTTCAACTCCTCTCTGGCTATAATGGCCACACCTCCTCCCTGGCCACCATCTCTATTCACATTGTAAATAATGTAACCCTCTGGAACAGCTACTACACAAGTGGGCCCTATAGGGTCCTTTAACCACGTTTCAGTCACACATGATATATCAAATTGTTTTTCTTGGATCAAATCATTTATATTAATTGCATGTTTGACCAAGGATCGAGTGTTCAACAAACCCACTTTCAGCCTCAGATGAAACTCTGTGGGCTTAGCGTGTTTCTCCTCCTCCTCACCCTTACTAAATCCTTGAGCACCCATGCCTCCACTTAGCTGCGGCAACACCTCCCGCTCACCGTTGTCTGTTGTCATCCTAATCTAAAGTGGATTGCAAAATACAAATATAAAATTACCTGTGGGGTTGATATGATAGAGGAAAGAAGGAGGGCAGAGCAGAGCACTCCCGCAGCAACACCAGAGTAAACCGGCGCTTACGCGCCTGACGTGTAAATATGTACTGCCGTGAACCACAGAAGTAATGGGAAATGTAGTTTGCGGCTGTACGTGTAAGTGTTCTAGTGCTCTTGCCTTCTCGCTATGACTGCAAAGCAAGCCTGCAACAGAACAAAAACGAATTGCTGGTATTTAGAAGACAGCGTAACGAACTCCAGGCAATTAGGCAATTATTCAGCAAAAAATGTTACTTCATGCATAAACATACAAAGCACTTCCTAATAAAACCGAATGGTATTTAAAATTCGTAGTTAAAATGCTATTGTTAAAATTAGCTAAAATCTTTCCACAAATAGCCTACAGGTCCTTGCCTAATCTATCATCCTAAAATAACATAAGCAATATTTCATAAACATAACATCATGTGACATCAAAGTTTCGCACAAGATGGTTCAGTTAAGATCCATTCACTCTCTGTGCCGTATCCCACTCACACATCATTCATATCAAAGTAAGACTTCAAGGTAATAACTGGAATGTAATTAAAACATCTAACCTGAAGACAGTTTTTGGTGGATACATTCATCCATGTTGAAGCACTCTGATTATGTAAATGATGCCAGTCTTTATCAAATTCAGACATTGATCCTAGGCTATAACAGCTCACAGTTTCTTTTCTATAGTTTCAACTCTCGCGTATAAATTTATCCCACACGATCTATAGGAAAATATATTAAGCGTGCGCTTGAACATTATGTATGCATTATATCCCGAGCGGAGTCCGATACTGAGGAGATTAAGTGTGAGTCTCTAGGATTACCTGATTGCCAAATCGTGTTCGCATGTGGTATACAGTATACATGGCAGTAACCAGACTGCCGTATCTGTGTTTCTTTAGTAGAGTCCGTTGTCATGAGCATACCACATGACTTAGGCCAAGAAGCGGTACAGTGGCTGATACTAAAAGAAGGTGAAATTGGAGGAATTCTTAATGTCACTACTTGCATTTATATCGGTTAACTCATACTTCAATTATGAAGAAAGTTTCTAATTACAAGTATCTGCAACCGTCATGGGGGCCAAGAAGCACCATTGTACGCCAACAGTATCATGCACCATTTTGAAACACAACATATCCTAGAGAACACCTGCTGGAAAGACAAGATAAAGACCTGGATAAGGTTCATTGATGACATCTTTGGGGTGTGGCACGGATGCAAAGATTCACTGTCTCAATTTCTTTCAGACATTAACCAGATTGATTAGAGGATACAATTTGCCAATGAAATAGGAGAACCTGGCATACATTATCTAGATGTCAATGTCTGCGTCTCTAATCTACTGATAACTACCTCACTGTACACCAAGCCCACCGATAGAAAAAACCTCTTAAATTGTATGAGTTTTCAACCGGCGAACACCTTACGGAATTTGCCATATGGACAAATAATAAGGCTGAAATGCATCATTAGTGATCCAACAGAGTGTGAGTTAGAATTGAACAAATTAAGCAATAAGTTTAAGGACAGAGGATACCCAGAGGCTGACCTGGAGCTAGCTACCGAGAAATTAGGCACAAAAACGCTTGATGTTCTCCTACTGACCACACCAAAAAAAGCAGTACATACAATAGTTTATGTTTTTCATTATTCGAACGAGAGCCCACAGATTAAGAAACACATTAACAAGCATTGGAACATTCGAACTAGTGACAATCGCACAAAAGATTTGTTTGCGACTAAACCAACATTTGCCTACCAGCGTTGCAGTAATTTGAGGGATCTACTGGTGAACACAAGAGGGACCGACAACACAAAAGCAATTAAGAACATCAGACATGGAACATCCCATGCCTTAACTTCAGTAACCGCAACAATATAATCAAAGGCAGTACAGTTTTGCACCCACGCACAGGAAAAAAAAATTAAACTGAAACATTTTGCTACCTGCAATTCAGAAAACACAATATATTTTATGAAGTGTCCATGTGGATTATATTATGTAGGCGAAACAGGACGGAAAGCAAGGATTAGAATGAACAAGCATAAATCTTGCATACATAACATCAACCATACATCATAAGTCACCAGAACTTTAATGCAGGACACCACAATGTTTCACAGGTTACATTTCAAGCCTTGGAGATAATTGAGGACAAAGGGCAACTTCGAGATATAAGGAAATTAAGACAACAAAGAAAAGCCTTTAGGATAGACTGAGTAGATACAATGATGCCTAATGACATGAACGAGGAATGGGATCTGAACAGTTTTTTGTAACCCTGGACCAAGATCCTGTGACTTTATAGAATTTTTTGTGAGATAAGAAATGTCTTCAGGGTCAGATATATTGTACAACAGAAAGGGCATTAGAATGATTAATGACTCATTGGAGACATGTCCATTCGGTCGGCTATATTACATTATATGTGTTGAATTATTTGGTCAACTTGTATATTGTAAAGGGGTTTAGCACATTGTATATTGAGATAATACCAACATTGTAAGCTTCTGCCAGCACTATGGTAAAGAAGACTAGGTATGTCTCAGAACCGATGGTGTATAACTGTAGAAATGGAACATCATTTAACCATACACTTAGATTAATGTGTTCTTATGTTAAGAGGAAAGAATCTCAACAAACCCTATGAAGACACCCTAAATTACACACACACGAACAATGGGAAAGCCACACTTTCATTGACAATACGCAAAAGTGGGGCTCTACTTCAAGTACACAATAAGATATGAACGTATCAGACTCACCAGCATGAGCATGGCTCCCCTGTGCTTACAGCGTCTGATTAATACCACAGTGAAAGCTATATGACGTTCTTTTAATTACTACAGTAATTCATCATAATAACTGTATACTTATTTATGAGAAGATATTGTAGCATGCACATCTATGGTTTATTGAACCAACACCGTGTCATGAGGTATGAACACTATTGCACGCTATAATTATTTGCATAAAATTGCGATCATTATAACAGTGAAACACAGTATGTTAAATAGGAATTTTGGATGCTGATACGTGTGAGCATAATCTGTAGATCAGCCAATATACAAATACAAGATGGCCACTGCATTCGTAACGGTACGGCCACTCTGCTAGGCATAAACGGCATTCTTGTCTCCTTGACAACGGACGCTACTAAAGAAACACAGATACGGCAGTGTGCTGCCACGAATACTGTATACCACCACACAAACACGATTTGCCAATCAGGTAAGCATAGAAGCTCACACTGAATCCCCCCAGTATCGAACCACGCTCGGGATATAATGCATACATAATGTTCAAGCGCTTGCTTAATTTAATTTTCCTATAGATCGTGTGGATACATTTATACGCGAGACAAGCTCGCTACTGCTGGTAAGTAACAGTTCAGTGAGCCCAACTTTCTAATAGATAAGGAGTTTTGGAAACCCACGCACCTTTACATATATTACTAACAATCACCACACAAGAACTACAATATATCATACTAACGCCCACAGGCACAGAGACTCTAATCCTTACAAACACGGCTTGTACTTTTAAGAGAGTAACTGCAGAAATGCACAGCTTAGTAAGATCTCACAAACTGCAGTCTCTGCTGGGTGTAAGCAATATTAACAAGCAGGTCTTTTATATGCACACTTTAAAGTAATAGGAACAATGAACGTAAAAGGGACAGAGATAAACATTATTGGAAACACAGGCACTAACATGCGGTTTTGATTAGAGTTATTGAACCTATTGAACTTATGAAATTTGATGTTTTTCTCCCTGTCTAAATGTTACTATCTGTTGTGCTGTGTACGGTGGGTGCCCTGTTATTGACTTTGTTATGCAAAATGCACACTTATGACTGTGATTATCTTTATATCGCGATGGCTTGACAATATGTTGTAAATAATTAACAATGTCAAATAGCATGTAAGTATTGTTTTTGTATAGTGAGCCAGGGCATGCGGCCCAGATGAAGGACATGTGGTCCGAAATGCATAGACCTAATACATGCCCTTTGCCTTAAAAATACACACCAATGGTTCGGTGTGACATAATTGATTAAAACAAATGTATGTTGACACATCAAAGATTTCGAAAGAACTGCTTTATTCAACTTTATTCTTTTATATTTTTGCAACAATAGACAACTGAAAAATACAGACTGACCCTTCTTGGGCAAAAGGGTGTGCGGTCCACACCGATGGCTCAAAAGCATTGGTCTCTTCTCTGCACTTTACTATAAGTACCCAGCATGGTGGTACTGTACAGTGGACTGCATCCCACAGAAATAATTTAAAGCACAAATTATCTATCTGAACATTTAATTGAAGCAGTAGTGCCTACTCCCCACCATAGACCATATGGAGAAGGTTGCATCCTTGAAATACTTCCGGGGAGGGGTACAAATCAGAGGTACTCCCTGCGGAGGTGTAGAAGGAGCCCGAGGGAGGGCAGAGGAAGTAGGAGGAGAGGGCAAGGTAGCCGAGGGTGAGGAAGCAGGTGCCAGAAGAGAGGCAGAGGATGGGGGAAAGGAAGATGAAAAAGGGAGACAAGGGAGAGCGGGAGAGGAAAGGAAAGTGATAAGGCTCGGGAGGTGTCTATCAAAGAGGAGGAGGTTGGCCTGAGGGCCTTAGTCCTAGACAGTACCATTGAGATAGACATTAATGATGACCATAGAGGAGTGGAAGGAGGTCAGGAGGACCTCCCACTGGGTGCCACCATTAATGGGAGAGGAAGAGAAAGGAGAATGCATAGAGCCCGTATGAAGGGTCTATAGGTCTTGCGAAGGAACAACAAAGAGGATGTCAGTGAGGGTCTGTCAGGAGTGAGCACTGGTGTATGTATCAGCCATAGGGCGGCCTGGGTTTGAGACCAGGATATACCTTTTGAGTTTCTTCCTACCAGACTTAGTGAGGAGGTAGGATAGTCAATAGTGAAACATTTGGAGAAGATAGGAGAAACAGAGAGTACCATAGATGAAATGGAAGAGCGGAAGGGGGGGTGCAAGCAAGGGAGCGAGATTACAGGACAGAAAAGCAGGAAGGATGAAAGTACAAAGCAGTCACTGGGCACAGCCAAAGTTAGAATTATCAGGCAGATGTAAAACACAGTGGAGCCACTAGGCACAGCCAAATTCAGAGTTAGCAGCCAGATGTAAAACACAGTGGAGCCACTAGGCACAGCCAAATTCAGATTTAGCAGGCAGATGTAAAACACAGGGGAGCCTCTAGGCACAACCAAATTCAGAGTTAGCAGGCAGATGCAAAACACAGTGGAGCCACCAGGCACAGCCAAATCCAAAGTTAGCAGGTAGATGTAAAACACAGTGGAACGACTAGCCACAACTCGCAATGTTAGGGGTGGAAGTCCGAGAGAGGCAAATATGGGTGAAAATCAAGGGTGCAGAAGTAAAGCTTAGCAATGTAGTCAAACCCCTAGGGCAGGAGAGATGATGACCACAGTGGCCTCCAGAGCGTGCAGGCTCAGAGCAACCACCATGTGTTGAGGTGGGGTGTAGGGGACACCCCAGACCCGGCCAGGCACCGGACAGGCAGTAGACAGGACCTTTGTTTCGGGCCTTAGGGCAAACAGGCCGGCTCCCGCCTCCCGGTTGCTGGGATTGGACAACAGTCCAGCCAATTGGAGCAGGGGCTGGCTGAGGCAGCAGATGGGCATAGCTTGTGTGATAATGCAGAGTGGCCATCATGGAAGGCCTTAAGGATAAGGGCAGTGAAGCGCGTCACAGGTGATCGGAGACTGGACTCAGATGTTGTAGAAACGTCGGGGACATGATCAAAGCAATTAGGCAACCTCAGTCAATATTTGAATATTTAGGAATTTTCTTTGTTTCTAATCACGCCACAGTGCGGGTCGCCTCATGCATTAAAGAGAATCTTACCCCAGAAGTACAGCGCACTTAAGGGAAAGTGCAGAAGGATGCTGGCTGCATGTGAGATGGGACTTCCTTCAGGAAAGCAGGACAGGAAAGAAAAGAGACACTCCTGCTGGGCCTCGTTTCAGGCCTTAGTGCAAATGGGACAGCTCCCACACCCTGGTTGCTGAGATTGGCCAAAATGCACAACTCCAGCCAATTAGAGCGGGGCCTGGATGAGGCAGCAGAAGGGCACAGCTTGTGTGCTGATGCAGGGCGACCATAATGGAAGGCCTTAAGGATAAGGGCTGTGTAACGCGTCGCAGGCGATCAGAGGCTGGACTCAAAATTGCTGATTCTGATGTTGTAGAAATGTCAGGGGGCGGTGATCAAAGCAATTAGGCAACCTCAGTCAATGATCGAATATTTAGGAATTTTCTTTGTTTCAAATTCTGCCACGGTGTGCATCGCCTCATGCATTAAAGAGAATCTTGCCACAGAAGAACAACACACTTAAGGGAAAGTGCAGAAGGATGCGGGCTGCATGCGAGGTGAGACTTCCTTCACCGAAGCAGGACAGGAAAGAAAAGAGACACTGCTGCTGGGCCTCGTTTCGGGCCTTAGTGCAAATGGGCCAGCTCCCACCTCCCGGTTGCTGGGATTGGCCAAAATGCACAAGTCAAGCCAATTAGAGCGGGGCCTGGATGAGGCAGCAGAAGGGCACAGCTTGTGTGCTAATGCAGAGCGGCCATCATGGAAGGCCTTAAGGATAAGGGTTGTGTAGCGTGTCAGAGGCTGGACTCAAAATTGCTGATTCTGATGTTGTAGAAACATCAGGGGGCGGTGATCAAAGCAATTAGGCAACCTCAGTCAATGGTCAAATATTTAGGAATTTTCTAATTCGGTGCGCGTTGCCTCATGCATTAAAGTTCTGTCTCACTTATGATTTCTGCATCTTTAATTGTTCGATACTTGTCACTTGCAACTGTTTTCTTCTTTACTTAATCTAAGAGAAATATGTCATAGCTTATCCTCTTAGACTCCCCTTTTGCCTTGTAAATATTTCTTCATGTGGCATCCTTGATCCCAGGCCAATAGACGATCTTTGTTTCTCACATGCAACTGTTTAACAGTGCCTTTCAGCTTTCCAGCCCTGGTCTGTCTCTGAGGTAGTTTGGTTATTCTTAACACGAGTCCAACGTCTATCTTTTCATCATGGCCGCTTTAATTGAGTTATATTTTCTCCTGCAGCAAGCTTCTATATATCTTATCTACCTTGCATTTCTGTTTATGTAAAATTATTGATTCTCTTCTCACTCATCTTCTAAATGGATATGATTTCTTCGTATTCGCTTACATGTTTCTCTTGTTACTTCAGTTACATCTTCATTCTTTAAGTATTCAGATATCGTTTCAGTACATCCTCGTATCTTCTCTTCATGACATCACTTTGCTCTCGGCTGATTTCTCTTATAGCTCTTCTCTTTCCAGTGATGTATACAAACATCCATCCACCACATCAGTGTGAGGGTACATTTGATTCTGTTCTCTGAGTGCATAACGTCTCTCGTATCTTTGATGCGGTATTAGGACGATAAGTGGTGTCACACACAGTGCTCTCTTGCTGCTGTTCCAGTATGATGGAGGTGAGCGGGCGGGCACTAGAAATGTTGTGTACATCTTACTCTCTACATTAGATTTACTCTAACTCTACACCCATATATAACCAAAGATCCCCCTTCTGATATCTGCACAGTATACTTGAAATAGTGTTTACCAATGTTCTGAGTGTCACCACCTCAAAAGGAAGTAATCTTGAATGGTGGAAGGTGGCTGAATGCATTGGTAGACACTTTCGCCTGTACAGCAATTGCCGAAAAAGGAGCAAACAGTTTGCGGTCCGATTTGCAAATTCATATAAGACGCATATCACATCGGGCCACCGAGTTTGGTGCGTGATGTCATGCGTTTTAGCATGTCAAGGAAATGAGCCAGAAAAAAAAATGATGTAGACTGTTCAGCTGGTCCCTCGAATTTTATTGCTCACAGAGTATTACAGGGTGGCTAGATCATTGATTCTGTATGATCGGCTTCTCATTCTGTGATTATTCATTCTAAAATGGACCTACTATAAAGATACTTCGTTTTTGATGATTTTACTCATGAAAAACATATCATCTCATGATGGACACTAAAATAGGTATTGGCCTGAGGGAGTACAAGACAGAAAACATACAGAGAACAGATGGAAATGTAAAACATCCAGTTTATCCAGTAAATTACTCTTGACATTCTGAATAGACAGTAGTGTATGTGCTGCACCAATTTTGCTTGATTATGGAAGAATATATGACCACTAAACTTGTTTATGTATTATATGTTTTGTACTGGGAGGCTGGCATCATGAAAGATTGAAGGAATAATGTGAAACCCATATTAAGACATCATTTTTATTAATCAATCAACCAAACATGTTTGCATAGCTACAAGATTTTACAAAAACAAGATAAAATGCAATGCACAACTTAACTTGCACCGTGCATTGTGTTATACATTTTATGCCATATACCTGCATAACAATATTATGTATAAACCGCTAATAAAAAGGTTTAAAAGCACTTTAGCTAGTAAAAGTAATTATTGGCAATTGCAAAGAGAGTAAAGAAAAAGTCATCATAGCCCACGTAGTGTTTGATTGAAGGAGAGCAGGTCATATTGTACCTCTCTACTCCCCAATGACATCGAAATTAACACAACTCCACAAGTGTTAAACCTGGATGCCCCTCATCTCTGACCTACCATTCTCCCCAGAAATAGCTAGCAATTTAGAAGATCCCTACCAGTGATTTTGTACCCTTAGCCCACTGCAACACTACCTATGTCCTTCTGATATGAGAAGAGATTATAAGAGATTGTAACCATTTGTATCTTCTGGAGTGATACTTGGGCAGAGAAATTAAAACTTAATTTGAGCCTGTTAAGAGATTTCATTGCAGAGACAAAACTTTTAAAATGCCTAAATTGTACTACACTACTAGAACGTTCAGCTAGGATACCCACATATGTGCAATTTCACACACAGTTGGTGTGTAATCAGATGGGCCATTACAGGAAGATGTTCCTCCGCTTCCTCCCAGCTTTTCCCACTTCAAGAGCTGATGGCTGGCTCCTACTGGCCATCGGTGTGCCTGCATGTTTTTCATCAAAATGGAAAAGAATATCAGCCTCACTTCCCCCTTCAAACACAAGAGAAAAACGGAATTGACTTTTCAGCTGTCAGGATGGCTTTAACATTGTCTTTACAATTGACTGGGCAAAAACATCAGATATGGTCAAAAATACTTAAATTGTTATACATTTCTAGGGGAGCTGCTTTGAATAGGTGCAAACAATCACAAGCAATGATTTAGTCAGCAGAAAACATTTGAAATCTTAAGGTCCAAGTCAGAAGCAGTTTAAAGCTATTTTACATGTGTAAAACTTTCAGATTTTTAAAATCGCAGCAAACTTGTCATTGCGTGGGAGAATAGCACTGTTTGGGTTTTATGGATAGCTATGGATGTTAGGTACAAGTAGGAGTTAAAAGTTCGTTTCTATCACATAAACTGAGGGAGTTATGGAGGTTTTAGTTAAGGTTGTTTTTGCGAGATAGGTGCGAGAATGGAAAACAGAAATGCACTTTTGAAAATGACAAATGGGTTTGCTTACATAGAGGATGACTATGAAAAAGCGATTACCACACAGGGATCTTACAGTTACTTGATCAGGGTGACCCGCCTGCTAAGGAAACTCGACTTCTTCAGATGAGAAAAGGGTCAGCGCAAAGATGGTTCTAACAATACTAGTTTTGAAGGAAGAGAGGATGGGTTTGAGATTGGGATAAGACAAAGTTAATATATTATGGGCCACAGTTCTTCCTATTAATACTCACAGGATCAGTTTATAAACTGGACCGTAAGTTCTGGTCATGGATTGGGTCTGGTCTAGGAAAGACAGCACATCAGGCACGGTACTGGATCATCTAGGCCGGTCGTCGGATTGACACAGGATCTGCACTCCTAGTCTGTGGTTATTTGAATCAGCTGGATGGTGAGTTCCTCAGGCAAGCCTAATGGTGGCAAGCCAGAGGATTTCAGGATGCTGGTTCAAAAGGCCTTCTCGCACCACCCAGCGCTTTACTGGGTAGAGGGAATACATTTGAGGATTTGGGCCTTGCTGGAAATCAGTGGTTCTCTATTGCTGGCAAGAGATTTGGCCTCTGGATCTGGAAGAATATTAAAGCTGGATGTAGAATGCTGGATCAGAGTGCTTCGCTGGATTCAGGAAATTGACTAGATCAGTGAGTCCCATTGTGTTGTCAGCTGTCTCTATTTATTCATTAAAATGACATCACAAAGGGGGGTGTGGGCCGACTTAGCTAAACTTGCCCCTGTGAGCTGGGATAGGACCACACTTCATCTCCGCCTTGCAATTTGAATGATTGGATCAAGGCCGGATGATGTCACATTTTATGATTTGCTTTACAACCCTCAGAGACCTCCCTTTAGCCACTGGTCTCAAAATCGGATTTGATACTAAATGTACATTTCTACATTGGTCACCTTTATACAAATCACACACAAAGATGCCATATTATATGCAGCAGCTATTCCTCAAAACCCTGTAGCTGTGGGATCTTGTCTCAACTTTCTACAGAATTTTGTCATTTTTGCTATGAACACAATTTCCAAATTTTAGGCAACTTTCCCCAAATGTGTGTGTTGACATAGGAATGTGTGTGTAGATTTTCACAATTCTAACATTAATGCATTTTGCATAAAACCACTTATACTGCCATTCCTGTCCAGAACATGTCACACAGTTCTACCGCCTCTTCACACGTGCCGCCAAAAATTAAATTAACAACTCTGTCCTTTTTATGTTTTTCACCTCTTTGAGTAACAAGTTATGAGTCTTTTGAAAATTGTTCATTGTTCATTCTTAACAGCAGATGGTCACTTGGCTCCACCCTTGTGTCTCTCCTGGGAGTCCAGTGCATCCCCCTCCTTGGGGAAAGCTCCTTCCAAGAGAGTTTATGACTGCCTTCACACCTCCTCTTTCTTGGCTTAAAGGCTTTCCATTGTTCCATCGCTCTCTGCAGACAAGAGTCTGTTCTAACCTCGCAATTAACATCTCCCAGTGAGTTTCTGCTGAGAGAAAGGCCCTCCATCTGGGAGAAAAACCTGCTTTTCCAGTTCTTGCAGCTTCAGCCAGGTTAATTAACTTCTTCAATCCAGCAAAAACCAAATTTGTTACATTAAACATCAATACATTTCTTTCTTGGCCTTAAAATCTGTGGGAAAAAACACAACTAAAATCGGAATTCCTTTTTGGCAACAATCCTTTTTATGTTTGCTAATCCAGCAGACTTTTTAGTTTTATGTTCTTTAAAGTTTCGTCACTACTCCTCTGACAGCTGTCATTCAGGTGGCCCCGGGTACTGCACCCAGATTTTGGACATGTGCTGTCAGTTTTCAAGCAATCCAGTTTGTCTGAAGAATGTTTTTCTCCTCACATTGGGACTTTGTATGTTCACATTACTTCATTAGATGCATGAATTTTAGCACCAGGCAAGATTGTGAATGTTGAGAAGTCTTGTGTTATAGGCGTTTTGGAGTTTTTGGCAACAAAGCAAAGGTCATTTGTAGGCCCATTTTGGGGTTTCACTTGCAAAGTGCTGCTTCTCTCTCTGCACTCTGTTTGCTGGTCATGGAGTCCACTGGCACATTTCTGCAGGGTGTGCTCTCTTCCACCGCACATGTACCATGGGTGGCAGGTTGTCCATCCCTCTTTTTGTGTGCTGAAGCACACAGTTTTTGTAGGTTTTTGGTGGTTTTTGGTGGTTTTTGGCACGCACAAGGTTTTTGCCGCCATTGTTGCTGTTTCTTTCCCATAACTGGCAGGTTGATGCCGCATAGCATAGCGGAGTGGGTCAATACATCCCACACCCTCATTCTTCAAAACTTCACTCGTCTCTTTGGTGTTCCCCTTTCCCACAATTGACCCACTTCAAGTTCCTGTGGCTGGCTTCACCACGCTGAGCCTGTTGGTGTGTTGTGTGTAGTTCATCAAAACTGGCAAGCCAAGGGTCTATTAACATGTGAGCCAAAGCTACCGGAGCCACTTTAAGTTGGTGGTGAATGCACAGGTTTTGTTTGCTCTGGAGCACCTGTGCCTGTCTCAAAAAACCCTTGTGTACTGCGCCAACCCTGGGCACGAGATGATTGGCCTGGGATGGCCATGTGGTTGGGCTGCAAACTTCATCAGACAATCAAAGCGTAAAGTAGACTATCGTGGGTCCACAGCAGTCATCTCTCAGTGCACAGTGAGTCAACATTTATTTTAATTTTATTTAGTTTAAATATTATTTATTTATTGTTTTGGTTTGTATAAACCTTTACAAAACTGTACAAAATGTTCATTTGAACACAACTCAATAACATACAACTCAATAAAACAGATAAAAAAATGTTCAAACATTGCAGATACTTAATTAAAACTTCGTCATAACATTATTATTGTAAATTCCAATTACTGGGTTTACACATCCAATGGCATTCGTTTTTGCAGCTATTCTTCCACTTTCTCCACACTTTTATTTAAAAAAAAGTATAAGATTTCCATTTCCGTGCAGGCTTCTAACATTGTTCACCATAGTTTGCGCACTACATACTCCCATAGTCATTCTTAATATCACATAATAAAAATGATAATTATTATTTTAATTATAATAACAATATATTAATTAAAAGTCTTGTGAACCATAGCCAACATTAAGGGTGAAAGGCATAGGATAGAGAGAATATTTGAAACATTATTTTAACCCTTTCTGTGCTCATGTTATTCTCCCTTCTCTCCGCCTCTCGAACCCTGCACAGCACCTCTTAGTACCCTTACAATAGTTGTAGCCCATTCTCCCCTTCCTCATTTACATTTTGCACCCAAGATTCCCCTCAGCCCCCCTTTCCCCCTCTATGAACAAGCCTTTGGTCCTTTTCCCCTAGCATTTCCTTACTTAGTGAAGTGTTAGCAGCACCCCCAACCCCGACATCATGCCTAGCTAGTCCCACGGGCAGACTGGATATACTCACCCTTGCTGAACCTACCCACTCAGACACCTCTCCTCTCCCTTAGCTTCTTATCAGGACTGTGATGTCTATGTAAGAGTTATCCAGGTCCAGCCGTTAGGCAGCCTAGTTATGCACTCTAGGGTGAGCCTAACCAATTGTTAGGGTCTTCAGAGTCCAGCATTAACATGTCTTGTCACAGTGGCCATTTTGTAATTATTAGGTAAAGCCAAAAAGAGTAAGCTCTTAAAGTGAAAAACTGTGTTAGTGTGAGCACAGCAAATATATATCTTATTGGTCATTCAGTGCATATGTTCAAAGATTCATTTGGGTGCTGATGAAGAAAAAAAACGTGTACTGGGTTGGCTTTAAGATATATTTAAAAAATGCATTGAAGGAACTTCCAATGAAACTCCCACTGTACGCTCTTACAATGATATGTCCAAAAATAGGACTACTCAAAAACTCAATATATATTTATTGTAGATTTTATGACCTTTTTGACTATTTTGTATTAGTTATACATTAAAAATAATTATGATCAAAGCAATTTAGTACAGTAAGATCATACGTAATAATTCACATGAAAGTAATAATTACATAGTGATCTATATTAGTATAGAATACATAAAAAATATTGTAACCACATGCTTAACAGATTTAGTCTATGTAAAGAATATTGAATATGCTTTTCATTCAAATTTGAGATCCTTAAATCAAGACTACGCATTTCGGACCATAGATTCTTCTTCAGGAGACATTCCAAATCTTTCAGCTGCAAAAGTAATATTTCAAAATCAACTTACTGGGAATTTTTGCAAAAACATTAGTATCATTTGGCTGGAACAATGATCAATATTTGGTACTCACTCACAGCATTAATTCTCATTCAAAAAGCTGTCTGTCCTGATACCTCATATGTAATACAGTAGATATGTAAATTAAGACATGAGACATTTACGTTACCGGAAATAAAATGTTTATGGGTATTTTTGCAACGGTGCCCGATTTTGCTGCTGTTTTAAAAAAACTGATTTTGCAGGGTTTTTTTTAGCAAGTATGAAATCACTATAAGATGGGGTGTCTGATTATTAGGCAAAGCCAACAAACCTTACAGTTTTTGTACAGTGTCAATACTGGCGTAGCTATTATTTCATGCACCCCTCGCGGTTCCAGGCCGTGTAGCACTCAATATTCCTCGCATTTCATCTGTGGCTCATCCATGAGCTCAGACTCCTCAGCACTGACCCCCTGCCTTCTTCCTTGCTGAAATTGCACGTTCTGAATACTCACAAGGCATAGTAGGTTCGTCCTGTTTTTCCTCTTCCCCCCACCACCCTTATATATTGTGCTTTTAATGTACTTTAATGTATTTCCCACTCCTGCTCCCTCCCTTGCCCTGGCGGCGCTTTGAAACACTGTTTTCTTATTGTATAAGCGCCTAACAAGCAAACAATAAAATAAAATAAAATAACTAAGGCATATACAACGGCAATGTTGCCACAAGCAGCATTAACATGTCTTCGCACAGTGGCACAATACTGGCGGAGATAGTGGGTCAGCCATGAAGAAATTGTGTTACAGTAGCAGTGCTGACATATATTCAGGGCGCAAGAATTATTGAAATGTGCTGGAAAATGAATCTGTGTGCTGTTTATGACATTGCATCTATTGGATTCATTCATATGCTACCCTACAGAACCAATTGTACATTGTATCACTTTTTATCCATTTTGTTTAATAAAATGTTTGCTACTTATCACACAACATTAGATAACATAAAATAACATGTAATTGCATGACATTACATACAATGCACCATTTTAACCCATTGTTTTCAAAGAAAGCCCCCTCAACCCCATGGTTTGTTTGGGCTTCCTTACTATGCTTTGTCACTTTCTCTCATAATGGGGAATCGTTTACACCCCTTGCAGTTGACAGAAACATGTGCTTTCTGCCACTGCTAATGATGCCCCTGGGTACTTGCTGTATACTTTCGGTGCAGCTAAGACAATCATAAAGATGTATAATACTCTAAACCATCCTGTAAACATGGTTGATACCCTGGACCTTTTGACCTCCAATTGGCCAGGAAGGCAAATATTAAAAGCAGGAGACACAAGTTCATGGTCGCCAAAGGTGTGTCTTCATAGGTTTCAGATCAAAGATTGAAGGCTGAAAGGTTTCGAATGAATCACAAACCATGCCATTGCTCTTGCAAGCTCCCATGCGTGTGTGGTTCAGCTTGACATGTCAGTTCAGATTGGGAAAGACTGTATAGAAAATAGAATTGTAAGTCACATCCTTTCTCTTACAGGGGTCAAGTCCTACAAATTAAAGTGGGGGGACTCATCAACAAACGCAATGGGTTGTGACGTTGCCAGACATTAACATATCAAGGTGAAATATGCACATTTCATTAAATTGGCTTTGCATAACAACCGAAATTGCACAGGACGAATGGCGTTTACCTTTCATAAAGTCAACACACACACACACCAAGAAAGGATATTTTCTTCTAATTGTGTTTTTGAAAACGTTAAAAGGTGTGCGTGTTTCGAACTCCAAGAATCAATATACATATTTTCCCTGGAACTTGCGGGACCAAACTGGGACATTTCACCTTTAGTTGTTTGTTATTTTTCATCAGGTTATAGTGAAGTGGTGAAATGTCTAGGCTGCAATCCTGACAACTGCAGTTTGATCCCAGAGGTCGGCTTTAAATAATAAATTCGAAGAAAACAATCAATGTTTCCCATTTTAGCTGGGGGGACTGAGTCCACCCTCTGTCCACCCGCGTGTACCCTCGACTTGAGCCCTGTTTCTCTATGAGACAATAAGCCGCCTCAGACGCAGAGTGGCTGGATACAATGCAATTGGCAGTGGTTAAATGGGAGAAACAACGCCGCTCTGTCACATAAAACCACAACTAAATCATGAGAGAGAAAGGTAGTTTCCAATAATGAAGGACACTCCCGTCCCATGCACATCAATAGCACTGAGGGATACCGCAGCCAACAATTAAAATGGTTTTGTGAATTAGATTTTGCATGGCCATTTTCAGTGTTGACTAAGATATCTCTCAGTACTATTGGAATACATTGCAATATTATAGCATAGCATCACATGACATGTCCCAGCCTCATTGAGCATCAGCCATGAGACGCAGCTTGGGTCTCTAGTAAAAGCAAACATGGGACTCACATCTGGGCACACCCGTCCCACTCAGGTTGAATCTCAAAACTGAAGCGTGATGGCTGGAAGGTTTCAAATGAATCATACCCACTGGCATTCCACTAATTAACACTCCCGATCTTTGTTTTTTAGTTTCGACTATTAGGTGGCACTTGCTCAACCTATAAGGCAAAACTATTGATAGGGAGAAATGGCATATGAGGAGGGAAACACAGCTTGCAGGTGTTTCTGGTCATTTACCAACCCATTGACTGCCAATGGCTGCACACATCCCTAAGGCTATTACCACTCTGTTCACATTCAAAACACTTCTTCATGGAAACTCTTTGAGCTCTCTTTAATCAAGCCTTAGCATCTAATTTTGCACTCAAATTGATTGCCAGTCTTTTTTCATAGCTAACAGTTCATGACCTAATTGAAGCTATAAACTTGCTGTTGGTGGAATAAAAATGACTTAACCAGGTCTGCTTTCATCCATTTGATTTATCGATTTATAAGCACTTTGCATGTCCTTCAATTAAGTCATGTTAAAAACAAGCATTGACAATGGCAACAGTTTTAGCTTCTGTACAAGTATAGGCATTTTCCAGGCACTTGATATGATATGATATGACATTTGTAACGTGCCTATACACAAGTGTTTCAAGGCGCGACGAGGCAAGGGAGGGAAGCAAAGAGAGGACAGACAATGATCCTACTAGGCCAGGTGTCATTCAGATTGCTCAAGTCCGGGGGAAAGGGGCAGGGAACAGTGCAGTACATGGGAATAGATAAAACAGTATGTAAGTAATGGCCATCAGGTGGCAAGTGCATGGGTAAGTGCAGACATCAGGTGCCAACGCTGGTAGGGGGACTGTAGGAATACAGAAACAGTACCCAAGTGTGAGGGTTGCCAGGTGGGCAGTGCATGTGGGTGGCGCTGGCTGGCGGGGGAAGGACCTGGGCCCGAGATCAGAGGGTGTTCAGGTAGCCGGTGCAATTCCAGTAACACCAAGGAGGTCAGCAGAGGAGAGGAGAAGAAAAAGCAGAAGCAAAGAGAACGGTTTTGAGGTGCTTCCGGGAACCGTAGATGGTTCTCCTCAAGTTTGGGAGGCAGGGAGGCTATTCCAGAGGGAGGCCCCAGCCGAAGAAAGAGATCTACCACCAACTCGTTGTTTAAAGAAGCGACTGACTCTGAGGGAGTTGGAAGCGGATAAGCGGAGAGCTCGAGATGGAAGATATTTAGGGAGAGAGTGTTGAAGGTATTGAAGCCCCAGGCCCCAGAAGGCCTTGTGGACTATGCAGAGGGTTTTGAACTTAATCCTCGCAGCCACTGGGAGCCAGTGCAGAGATTTCAGTCCTGGGGAGATACGATCCCTGGGCTTGAGGCCAAGGACAAGTCTTGCAGTCCTGTTCTGGATAAGTTGCAGAGGGCGGAGAGTAGAAGCAGGCAGATTTAGACAGAGGCTGTTGCAGTAGTCCAGCCTAGAGAACCAGAGCTCTGGAGACAGTGAGCTTCTGGGGGAAGGAGAGGAAAGGAAGAATACCTCTGAGGAGGTGCATCTGGTAGTGTGACTTCTTAGAGATGTCAGAGATGTGAGGGGAGAAGGAGAGTGTGGAGTCGAAGATGACCCCAAGGTTTTTAGCCTTGCAGGTGGGAGCAGGAAGAGGGCCAAGAGAGGCCGGCCAGAGAGCTACATGAAAGGACGGAGCGGGAGTGCCGATGAGGAGAATCTCAGTCTTAATGGCATTAAGGCAGAGGTCATTGGCGGCACACCACTCCTGGATAGCAGACACAGTCAGAGACGAGAGAAGGAGAGGAGGAGGCTGAGGGTAGCCTGAAGATGAGCTGGGTTTCATCCGCATAGCACTGAAAGTTGGGGCAGAGAGCAGCGATGCAGTGGGCAAGGAGTGCCAGGTATTGGTTGAACAGCCAGGGAGAGAGGTTAGACTCTTGGGGGACACCACAAGTAGAGAAAAAGATAGCAGAGAGGAAGGACCCAAGTTGGACCTGAGAGGGTCAGTCAGAGAGGAAAGAAGTCAGCAATGCCAGAGCCTGACCAGTGATACCCAGGTTGTCACGGAGACGGTTGAGCAGGATGGCATGGTTGACACTATCAAAGGCAGAAGAGAGATCAAGCAGGATGAGGACGCAGGGCGTGTTAGCATCAAGGTTGGAGAGCAGGTCTTCACAGATGTTCAGGAGAGCAGTTTCCGTGCTTCTGGCTGCTCTGAAGCCAGACTGATGGTCATGAAGACAACCAACAGATTCAGAGTGGAGATTAAGCTGGGAGATGGCCAGTTTCTCCAGGAGCTTGCCCAGGAAGAGAGTGATGGAAATTGGGCGATAGTTAGCCGGGCACGAGGGATCGGCAGAGGGTTTCTTAAGAAGAGGGTGCACAAGGGAGTGCTTCAGGTGGGATGGGAAGACTCCAGTGGCAAAGCAGTCGATGTGGTCCTTAATAGTTTTGGAGGAACAGGGGTGAATAGATAGATCAGACTTGTCTAGAAACCTTGTTTGCGGAGAACAGGGGAAAGGCAGAGAAGGAGGGAGGAGAGGTGGCTTCAGAATGGCCAGAGGAAGAGCAGGGAATGGGGGGGGGCAATCTTCTTTTAGATGGCCAGGTACTCATACCATTTTGCGCCTGCAACCATCTATGGACAATTAATTCCACTAAGGCAGTGTCTGGCAAGTGCTTATCCCATGCCTACGCACAAGCCCAAACTGTTGGCATTAACAATGCCTGTCTTCATCGGCTGGCAGTATCTGATTGTTGAAAACGTATTAAAAAAGCACCTTCCCTTGACCTATTTGTCTAATATCGCGAGACTGACAAGCTGCTAAGATACACGAAAAAAAGGCTTTACACGTCGTTAATTAATTACCATTTCTGTTGACTTTTTCCCATTGCTAATGCAAAATCCAGGGCCCTTTTCCTTTCCTCTATTTGGCACTTACCCTGCTTCCGAATTGATAATTTTCTGGAAACAAAGGGAAAAAAAGTCCATCTTGATCAAATATGAAGTCACTCGAAAGCGAAAGGCTCAGGGCAGCCGCTCTGAGGAGACACGCTGAGTCACCCCACAGGCAAGCCGCGTCCGCGTGCTTCGACCTACTTGGAGCCACCTTTGGTCTGGCACGTGCTGGATAACTCGCACGAAGCGCTGCACCGGCTGGGATATCTCCTTTCTTTTTTGTCACCTTCAGGCAGGCTGCTGGTTTGTTACAAGGATCGTTCCTGCCAGCTGCAACACGAAGGTTTCCCAGCTGGCACCGTTCCTGGCAGACAATTTGGTTTTCTCCTGAAAACAGCAGGAGTGTGAAAATATGCAGAGTCTCGCAGCCCCTGGCAGGCTGCCACCGTCCTTCCTGCTAGCCGCAGGGCATGGCAATTGAATGAACGCCTTCTCTGGCACAGCGTCTTATTTCACGGAGTTTTCGCGTGTGTTTTGTTATTCCATGAGGGAACCAGAGGATCATTAGATGACATGGCCATATTGCAGATCCAATTGCTGGTTTCCCTTTTCATGTCAACAAGTGTAGATTGGACCCAGCGACACCAGTCCAATCGTGTGTTTTGAGACACCACAGTCAGTCCTGCTAACGCTGGGAACTCTATGCATGAAGTTGATGAATAACATATAAATGGCGTCACTCTCAAGCTGCCCATGGCTATGCGTGAGAAGGCCACCCAGTCCTTGTTTTTTTTTTTCTTTGGGTTCTGGGACTTGTAGTTTTTTTTCTTCCCCCATTTGAAATTCAGGAAAACTACAAGTCCTAGAATTCAGCAGGAATTAATGAACTTTTCATGCCTGGCCATGGGAAACTTGAGGGCTCTGACATTTTGGGGTTGATTGCTAAGAAGGGAGTGGGACAACCCCTACCGCCCTGCCGGAAGTGATAGGTGACATGAGTGCATGGGGGCCCTTTTAAAGGTGGGTCCGTTACGCGAGTGCCTCACGTGGCGTGCCAATATGAACCTATGAATACCATTCTGTATTAACACTAGGGCAAACGTTCACCTGGTGCAAAAAGACAACTCATTTTTTGAATGGCTTACTTTACCCCAGAGCTAATGCCATGCAAAATTGCAATTGTCATGGTGCAAAGGTTTTCTAATATGGCACAATGGTTTTTGCTGAAGGTCAAGCTTTGCACTTGTGCTAATACCGTGTGCAACTTTGTCCTTGCACCGCTGCAACGTTTCCTTAGTGAGGCCCAGGTGGTAAAGTCAGCAGCATCAGGGTAAATTGCTTAAGTGTTCCCGTGTTGGCAGGAGCCCTGTTTATCTTCTGCTCTATGTTCTCTGATCTCCACAATTTCTCTCATCTGAGAGGTATGGATAACTACTTTACAGGCATAGCACTTAAATGTAATGCATATGTCTGCTTGTGAACATTTTAGTAGCATAAAAGCATGCTCTCTGCTGCACTATCACTTCTCCCTGTCTGAGGGCTGCCCAGTATACAAAACAATTTGTAAGCTTAGGCAATACTTTATACGTGCCATTGCTGTAAACTATGTCCAGGGGCCCAGCCCTGGAAAGAACTAAAAAAATTGAGTAAAGCCTCTGGGTCTCCATTGTGTCCTCAGAGGTAAGTGCTAGGGTTTCCATACATTGGGCCTCATTCCGAGTCCGGCGGTAAGTAACACTAATTACCGCCATGGCGTAAATACCATGTACGATGTGGTTGGAAGGCGCTATTTCCACCATATTCCGACTTCGCTTGCACGAGTATTCCGCCATGGCGGTAAACTCCCTTGCGGCATAGCGCAAAAGGTCCCGTCAAACCCCTTACCGCCATAAACCTAGACGTATTTAACACCATCGCCTTCGATGGAATCCGTAATTAGCGGAGACCGTAATTTACGCTAAGCGTAAATTACGGCCACCGTTAAATACTGGAAACGGAAATAACGTCATCGCACAGGAACGGGAAGCATCACGGCGGCCATATTTAAAATCACAATCCATTGCAATCCTCTCCATACAGGACATACAGGACTCCATACAGGACTCAGATCGACCAAATATACTACAGAGAACAGCATCATGCCTAAAGTTCTGAAAAAGGGCGCTGCGCGCATCCGAAAAGAAAAATTCACCCAGGATGAGTTACAGGTCCTGGTCGACACTCTGCATGAACATGCAGATATCGTATTCTGCAGCGACATGCGTAGGCCCACCATCCTCAGAAAGAAGGAGATATGGGAGTTGGTCGCACAGAGGGTGAGCGCCGTTGGGAACACCCCCCGCAGCACAACGCATTGCCGCAAACGCTGGGATGACCTCCGTCTCAGGGTGCGGGCCATCCTGTCAGCAAACCGTCAGCGGGCCCTGGAGACAGGAGGAGGCCCAGGCTCACCCATTAAAATGATGCCCTGGGAGGAAACATGTGCAGAGATGATAGGCACAGAAGCCATCGAAGGTGTTGGCGAAATGGATTGCGCTGATCCCTCATCCGCTGATGCAGGTGAGTGTCATGAGTCCAAACAGTACATGCATCCCTAATGTAATTCACCGCAAAGGGCCAGCCAAAGAGTCACATCATGTTTGCTTCGTAGACCCCCCCTCCCCCACCTGCAACCATGTCGTAACAAGTGGGACCCAGGATGATGTCAGGTGCAAGGCTGACACCCATATTGCCCATGCCACACAGAAAGCTGGTCAATGTCACTCACCACAGTACTCCGCCAACATGATTGACCCCGCCAACAGTATGCTTTTACCATCCAAGCCAAGTTCACTCACCGACCAAAAGATCACCAAGACGCTGCTCTCCCAATGTGTTACCATAGGCTTGAAGTCATGATGACCCCCAGATCATTGATCATGCTGTCTCTCTCTTGCCCCCCACAGGTAGCGGTCATGAAAGTGAGGAGCAGGAAGGCTCCCGGCCAAGTACCTCCCGGGACAGGGGCAGGGTACAGCGCATACCTGCTGGCAGACATAAGGCCCATACTACACCACCTGCTCCAGCAACCCCCATGGAGGGTACACAACCCCCACCCGCGCACCTGGACATGGCTGCAGTTCCGCCGGAAACATGCCCCACGCTGCACCCTGAGGAATCCAGCATGTCAGGGGAGAATGCTGCCATGTGCCTCCTTAGTGTGCCAGACAGCCCCACATCCTATTCCGTGGTCAACGTGGAGGAGACCAATGTCTACAGCCCTGAGTCACCATCGTACAGCCAGGTTGCACACAGCGACTCCGGGTCGAGTGATGGCCCAGGTCTCACAGGCGAAGGGGTAACACCTGTCTCACATCAGCCCACTTCCCCTGCCGAAACACCTGAGAGGCCTGCAGGCCCAATACCAAGCCTGCCAACCACATCCCCCACATCGGCCGCAGAAGCTGTGCACTCCCAGAACCTCACGGCCATGATAGAGGAGTTTCTCCGGGACAACCGGGAATCAGGGTTGGTGCATCACAATGACCTGCAGGCTCTGGGCGAGGTCATCACAACATCCACAAACCGGCTCTGTGAGGTGCTCGGCAGGATTGCTGATGCCCTGGAGGCAGCAACCCCCAGACCTCAGCCCCAGCAGGAGGAACCACCCTCCCAGTGCTTCTCCACGCAGACCAGCCCGGTCCGCAGGTCACAACGCACAATGCGAAAATGATACCCCAGGCTCGGGGAGTGCCCATTGACTATGAAGCGACACACATGTGGCCTATGTAGTATTGATGGGACCATTGTGGGGCTGTTGTGGGGGGAGGGGGGTGAGGGTGTGCGTGGGAGTTGGGGGGGAGGGGGGTGAGGGTGTGCGTGGGAGTTGGGGGGGAGGGGGGTGAGGGTGTGCGCGGGAGTTGGGGGGGAGGGGGGTGAGGGGGTGCGTGGGAGTTGGGGGGTGGGGGGTGAGGGTGGAGGATTATTTGTACACGTTTTCACATGATTATACAATACACAGTTTGGTGTATCCTGGAAAACAGAGTGGACATTGATCATTGTGCATGTGTCTTTTAATGTCTCACAGTGCATGTAGTACATGTATCCCTACACCCAGTGCCCAATGTCCTGTCATCCTCACCCCCTCAGCTGACTTGTGACTCAGAAATATTGGTCAATCAATGCTTGTCGCACGTGACGTCCCTCCTGTGCATCGGCCCCGTGATGCTGTCCTGCCATTCCTTCCTCCTCCTCCTCCTCCTCCTCATCTGGTGGTAGCAGACCCACGTCAGGGGGCAGTGGCACGTTCCGATGGATGCACATGTTGTGCAGCATTGCACATGCCATGGTGATCTTGGCCACCTTCTCGTGGCTGTAGATGAGGGCCCCACCTGACCGGCTGAGGCAACGAAATCGTGCCTTCAAAAGGCCGAAGGTCTGCTCTATCACCACCCGTGTACGGGTATGAGATCTATTGTAGTCCTCCTCGTGCCTGTTTTGTGGGTTGCGGACCGGGGTCATGAGCCACGGCTTCAATGGGTAGCCAGCATCACCTGCATGAGAGTGGAATGAAGGTAAGTGTTCGTGCAATCATGGTGGAGAACTGTGCTAATCTGACATTGCAGCAGGTGTTCACTGGCCATGCACACATGTCCCAGGATACAGTCACCCCATTACATCGTACAATGGCGTTGACTGTCCCACCCGTATGCATCTCTCTACCCCACCCTTTAACACCCGGGTGGAGTATGCTGACAGCCTACTCACAGCCCCAATGGACTGCCATGGCCCATTCCGGTTACTCACCAAGCAGCCAGGTACGTCGTTCAGCATGTCGCGCCATGTAGCGTGGTAGTGTAGAGTTCCGCAGGACCAAGGAGTCATGAGTTGATCCGGGGTATCGGGCATTGCATTGTGTGATGGCTTTACTGGCATTACACACCATCTGGACGTTGATGGAGTGATATTGCTTGCGGTTGCGATACGGCACCTCCATGGCATGGGGAACCACCAATTCTACGTGGGTGCAGTCGATGGCACCTATGCAATTTGGCATGCCTGCAAGTGCATGGAAGGCAGCTTTGGTATCATATGTCTCCTGGGGTGTCCGGGGGAGGCATATGTAGTCCCTTCTGTGCTTGAGGAGGGCATCGAGCACTTGGTTGAGTATCCGGGAAAATATGGGCTGTGAAATGCCATGCATGTGCCCCACTGTATGCTGGTAGGTCCCTGTGGCAAGGAAGTGGAGCACAGACACTACCTTTAGTAGAGGGGGGATGGCAGTGCTGATTTCTATTAGGCTCACTATGTCGTTATGTATCAGGGCCACTATGGTGGTTATGGTGTCCCGGTCAAGCCGGTACAGGGTGTGTATCTGCTCTGGTGTGAGGTTGAAGGGGGTGGGTCTGATGCGTGGAATTGGGGGCTGACGGCGCGGTAATGGTGGCTGCACCGGTAGGGCATGCTGGGCCTGTCTCTGCCTCCTTCTCCTCCTGTGTATCCTCTGTGGTGGGGGCTGTGGTTGCTGTGGTTGCTGTTGTTGATGTTGTCGTAGTTGCTGCCTTGCAAGCAGGGCCTCCAGCTCCATGAATGCTGCGAGAATTGGTATCATCTTGGTGTGGGAGGGGGTGTGGTGTGTGGGTGTGCTCCTTTTGTGCTGTGCCTGACTCTATGGACTCCACCTGTGCTGATTGGGTGCACCTGTTCCTCTTTCTGGCACTGTTCAGGGTTGTTAACACCTTCTCTGCGATGCCGGTAATTACGCCATGGCGTTAAGGTACTTTGCGCCCTTGTGGAGCCCGTTTTTACCGTGTCCGCTTTACTTGGGATCAGCACTGGTTAACGCCTTAGCGTTATTTCCGACGTGGTGTCTCGGCCGCGCGACACTGGTCCGCTATTTACGCCGTCGTACTTTACGGCGGCGGTAATTACGGTGTGATGGGTCGGAATAGTCCACGGCGGAAAAGGATGGCGGTATTACTTTACCGCCATCGTTTTTCCATTAGCGCCGGACTCGGAATGAGGCCCATTGTGTACTAGTATCGTCGACCTAATTGTTTTCTCTGTTAAGTATCTCGAGATGCTGCTCATCCGGTCAATGTGTGTGGTGTGATCCTATAATTTCTGAAAAAATGGAGCAGCTCACATTTTTCAAACGTTTTGTCCTCTTTCATGTGCCATCTGGATCACCTTCTTTGGGGCCCTCATGATTCGTTCACCATCGCCATTCGCTGGGAGCCAACAGGGTAATTCTAACGTGTTGGATGGCTTAGTCTCAAGGTACTTTTAGCACTCACAACTCTGGAAAGGCAGTTCTTTTTCAGTCTTCAAAGATTTCAGGATGCCATGATTTGGTAGTATTCCTTCCTGGGTGATTATGAGTCTGTCTGTTTCCACATTTGGATGTGTAGAGTTGTTGTTAACCGTTTCGGTCGAAAAGGTCAGGGGAAAAAAGCAGAATGCACATTTGGTGCGCATTCGGCATGGTAAAAAAGACCAAAGCCCATAATACCAACAAGGGGACCGGGGGTGTACCCTGATCCACTAGTGTGGTATTATGGGCTGCAGTGTTTTATGGGGGTGATTCCCGCACACAGGGGGGACAAACAACCAAAAGCTCGAGTTACAAAATGCAAACAAGTGGGCTTTGCAATTTTGTAACTAAAGCTTTTGGGATTTGGTTTTTCAACGTAGATCCGCTATTAACTAGTACAAGAAGACCATCCACACTTACATTGTCCTAATGGCCTTGCCCTCTTTCTGGCCACTCCATTATTTGCATGCAGATTGGAGCTGCCTGTCTTGTGGGGCTTGAAACAGAGGGCATGCCCACACCACTTCTTTCGCCAAATAATCAATTCCTTGAAGCCACACTTATTCACAAAGATGGACATTCATCTAGAAAAACCAATTTTGTCCCCTGTGGGACCTTAACACCACACCTTTTTTGTTAGCGCAGCAGTGTTCTCCCTAGCTAAATTCTCTCCTCTGAGCATGGCAGCCCATCAGCGGCTGTGGTTGGCTGGAATGCACACCTTCGTATGATGATCAGTAAAAGGGATCTATATTCGTTCCGGGTGCACATGAGAAATAATGCGGCTCTGGCACATAAAGACACTACTAAATCATGAGAGCCAAAAGTAGTATCCAATATTCAAGGACTCTCCCGTCCCATGCACACTAATAGTACTGTGAGATACCTCAGTCAACACTTGAAATGGTTTTGTGAATTAGATTTTGTATGATTAATTCATCATACAACATCTAATTCACAAAACCAATTTAAGTGTTGACTGAGGTATCTCTCAGTACTATTGGTGTGCATGGGACGATAGTGTCCTTGAATAATGGACACTACTTTTCTCTCTCATGACAGCCCATCACACAAGGATGTCAGACAACATTGAGATGGGCTTCTTTTGTGTGAAGGTTGATATTCAAAATGTTTTTATACTGGCCTAGTTACAATGCTGCCATGACCCCCATTATACAGTCATCTTTTGTTGTTGCATGGGCAATCTTTTTTAATGCCAATGCTTTGGGGAGATCTGTTTCAGCAATCAGATGCACATGTTCACTTGCATTAGATGTCTCATTTATTTTTGCTGTGTGGCTGGTCTGGGGTTTCTGGGCAAGTGATTAGCAGTGGCAACTTGTCCATAATGGGCAAGGGAGTGCATACCCCTTACTGTCCATTGAAGAGCCGAGCCAGCCTAGTCTAAACACTGAACACTACCTCAGCTTAGTTCTACAGTAGATGGAGCGCTCCTGGCCTGCTAAACTGTCAAAGGGAAATGTGGTTTCCCCTTGATAATTTTCATTGCCCAGTGCACATGTCCAATGGACCATGCACGATCGGGGTGTTTTGCTTCCCCAATCTTGCATTGCCCATTGGGGATGCAGGCTGGGGAACTGCACCTATGAATGGGCACAGGGGACACTACCTTGCTGCCCCACAGATTCAGACAGTCTGGGGTTGTGCATCAGAAGTGCTCTGTCTTCTGTGTGCATGTACATGAACCAGAAAGTGTTCTTTGCTTCCTGGTTCCTGTTCATGTGGCGTGGGAGCAGGCGGGCTTCTGACATATTTCTTGGGAAGCGGCACAGAGCGTGGAGCTGACCAGACCGGGGCTGAAGGTAAGACAAGAATGTATTTTTAATGCGTGCATGTGTGAATGAATGCGTGAGTGTATGATGCATGGGTGGGTGCTGGGTGTGAATATGAATGAGATGGTGTATCGGGTGTGGATGTGCAAGTGAATGCTGTTAATAAGTGAATGTTGCATACGTGTGTGTACTGTCTGCTTGTGTGTTTGTGTTGGACTGAGCTGCTGATTTCAGGAGGGGGAATGGTTTGTGGGATATGAGCATCAAAGTGAGCATGATAAGTATTATTATGTGGGTAGACTGGCATTTTGGTGCAGCCAGCCTAGCCAAGCTTTTCTTACTACGATATGACAAGTTTTACAGGGCATCTTTGATAAAGCAAGCATGATAAGTGTTATTGTGTGGCTAGATTGACATTTTGGTGCAGCCACTCTGGCCAGACAGTCCATACTGTGGGGTGACATTTTTTACTGGCATCTTTGATAAATCAAGCATGATAGGTGCTATTACATGTCTAAACTGATATTTGGGTGTAGCCAGTCTAGCTAGTTGGCATGACATTTTTTAACTAGGCCAATACAATAAAACAATTATGATACACGTTATTACCGTATCAGAAGCTCCTTTTAGTCCAGTCAGTCTAACCATTTCTTACTTTGGTGTGACATTTTGTACTAGGCATCTTTGCTAAAGCAAGCATGATAAGTGTTATCATGTGGCTAGACTGGTATTTTGATGTCACCTTTGTAACTTTTTCTTTGGCAAGGCATTTTGCTGGGCATTTAAAATAAATCAAGCATGATAAGTGTTATTATGTGGCTAGACTGGCATTTTGCTGCAGCAAGTCTAGCTATTTCATTGTTATGGCATTTTTTACAGGTCATCTGTGATAAAGCAAGCATTATATACAAATAACTAAATGGCTAGACTGGCATTTTGGTGCAGCCGGTTTGGATATGTTTTCATATTGTGGCATGGCATTTTCAAAGCAAAGCCAATGGATGATGTCCTAATGTCGGGATACTGCCATATATTTCCACCAATTGCACCTTGTGGGGAATTATGGAATCAAGATTGGAGGAAAAAAGAAACATTTTGAAAAAAAATGTAAAAGTTTAATTTTGCCAAAAATGAACGTGACTTTGTGCACATTTTACCGTGCCACCCTGCATATGTATGCTGCAACTTCAACGTGAATGCCTAGCAGCATATAGGCATTTTGTGTTCCTGCTATCTACTTTCTTTGTGTTTTCTTGGGTGAATTCCAAGATGGTGTCCGTTTTCCCTGTGTGCTGAAGGCATTGTGGCTGGCCTCCCAGGTTTCCATCTGTACTCCCATTGGGCACTGGAGTATTCTTCCCAACCAACTGGGGACCGGAAGGCTTGTAGCCGTCCCCCTCATCCAAGGACCACTTCTAAGGGCCCTGTCAGCTTCCCTGTCCGCGTACCGGGATGCATGATGCCGCTACTGCACCAGCCTGACCCTTTCCCGGCGCCGCCATCTCTCTCAGCTATGTAACTGGACTACCAAGACACTCTTACTTTCCTCTCCTGGGTTCAGCTCCCTCTTTCTTCTGCCTACCCTTTCTCTTCCCTTCCTGAACCTTCACTCTCCCCTCTGCCTATTCCAACCTTTCTATCTGCTCTGCTCTTTAATGCTCTCACTCCAACACTCTCCTCTACTCTTACATCATTTCACTTACCTTTGTTAGCCCAGCCTATGCCCTTGAATGTTAAATCGGGGTGTGTTTTTGTGAGCAAATTTGGCTGAGTTTAAAAAGTCAAATCTGGGTGTGTTTTTGTAAACAAATTTGGGTGCGTTTAAAAAGTCAACTCTGGGTGTGTTTTTGTGAGCAAATTTGGGTGCGTTTTCATTTTTGTTTCATCTTATTTTGGACCTTAAATGTAACCTGCTAGCCCAGTGACTGTTCCCTACCATTGTACTTGCATTTTTCTCCCACTGCTCCCTCTCTACCTGACCATGGCACTATCTGTCTCTCCTATCTTCTCAAACTGTTACATTATCAACTATCCTTCCCTTCTTAATAAGTCTGGTAAGAAGAAATTCAAAAAGGATATCCTGGCCTCCAACCCAGGACTCCCTATTGCTGATATCTATTCCAGTGCTTCTGCCAGACAAACCCTTACCGACATCCACTTTGTCGTTCCTTCGTCAGAACTATGGACACCTCATATGATCCCTGTGCTCTGTCCTGTCTACTCCTCTCCCATTAATGGTGACACCCGCTGGGAAGTGCGTATGGATTCCTTCGACTCCTCCAGAGTCATCATAAATGTCTACCTAAATGGCACTGTCATTGTGCAAGGCCATCAGGCCAATCTCCGTCTCTTTGATAGGCAGTTCCCTCACCTCATCAACTTCCTCTCATCTCCTGCTGTACCCTACTCCTCTCCCTTGGCTACCTTGCCCTTTTCTCCTTCCTCCTCTGCCCTACCTCATACTCCTTCCAGGCAACCTTCTTCATCTTGCCGCCCTCAATGCTCACTCCACTGTCAAACATTCCTCTGACATTTGCCACCCCCTTGAAGAACTTGACCTCCATGTCCTCGGTCTTACCGAGAAATGGTTCACAGCCTGCTCTGTCACGAGTTTTGACACTCTCCTCCCTGATGGCTACAAGATCCTCTCCGCCTACAGATCCACCTGGCCTGGAGGTGGTATAGCCCTGATCTTCCCTAAGTGGATTCCTGCCTCTATCATCCCCACCCAGGCTTACTCCTCTTTCAAATGCCTTGTCTGTAGGCTCCCCCTCTCTCCAAGCTACTCCCTTACTGTTGCTACACTCTACCAGCCACCTGGTCAATTCACCTCTTTTCTCCCTTAGTGGGCAGATCTCTCCTCCACCCTCCTGGCCTCTACGTCTCAACTCCTCCTCTTTGGTGACCTTAACATCCATCTTGATTCTCCCAGTTCCTCCTCTGTGCTCTTTCGCGACCTCTGTGATTCACTCTCCCTTTCTATCCTCCCCTCCGGCCCGACTCACTCTGCTGGCCACATACTTGATGTCTTGATCTCCTCTGGCCTCCCCCTATCTAGTCCCCTCACCACTCCTCTTTCCTGGAGCAATCACTGCCTCCTCTGCTCTCATTTTCCCATCTCCTCCCCTCAAGCCAAGCCTACCCCAAGACTGCCACCCACCTTCTTGGAAATCCGGCCCATGAAACGTGTGTCAGTCGAGGCTTTCACTGCCACCTTCTCACCCCCTCCTACACTCCTGGCTGACTCACACCCTGACACAGCCCTGTCTCTCCTCTACTCGTCTATTTATGATACTCTTGATGCTCTTGCTCCTGTCATGAGGATCCGTTTGAAGCCCAAAATCAAGTGTAATTCTTGGTTTGACTCCGACCTAGCTACACTCAAACGTAAGCGTAGGGCGGCAGAGAGGACATGGAGAGCCTCTTGCTCATCCTCTGACAAACTGGCCTGCCGCCTACTCCAGCGGCAATACCGTCTCTTTGTATGTACCAAGAAGCGAGTCCATATTCAAGCCTGTGTCTCTGTGGCCTCTAACAACTCGGCCAAACCCTTTAAAATCTGCAAGGAGCTGGCCAACCCTGATGCAGTACCCACCCCTCCTCTAGCCTCTCAGGTTCTTTGCAATGACCTTGCCTCACACTTTATCTCTAAAACCCAGGACATTTTGTCCTCACTCTTCTCCTCCCATGCTCTTCTCCCCTCTCCTCTCCCTCTCTGCTTGTTGACCCACCCTCAGCTACCCCTCCTCCCGCTTTCTCTGCCTTTCCTCTTTTCTCCCCTGATGAGGTCGCTAGACAAGTCCGATCTATGAAAGCCTCCTCAAAACAGGTCTATCCCTGCTCCTCCAAAACTATTAAGGACCACATCGATACCCTTGCTCCGGCCCTTGCCAACTTCTGCAACCTCTCCTTTGCCTCTGGATCTTTCCCCTCCCCCTGAAGCACTCCCTTGTGCATCCTCTCCTCAAGAAACCCACAGCTGATCCCTCTTGTCCGGCTAACTATCGCCCAATTTCCATTACTCCCTTTTTGGGTAAGCTCCTGGAAAAGCTTGCCATCTTTCATCTTAACCTTTATTCTGACTCAGTTGGCTCTCTCCATGACCACCAATCTTGCTTCAGAGCTGCCAGAAGTATGGAAACTGCTCTCCTGAACATCTGTGAAGACCTGCTCTCCAACCTTGACTCTAACATTCCCTCTGTCCTCATCCTACTAGATCTCTCCTCTACTTTTGACACGGTCAACCATACCACCCTGCTAAATCGTCTCCGTGACAAACTGGGTATCACCGATCAAGCTCTGGCCTGGCCGACCTCTTTTCTCTCTGATCAACCCTCCAGGTACAACTTGGGTCCTTCCTATCCTCTATCTGCCTCTCTACCTGTGGTGTTCCCCAGGGGTCTAACATCTCACCCTGGCTTTTCAATCAATAGCTGGCAACTCTCACCTACTGCATTTCCATTTTCTGCTCAAATTTCCAGTGCTATGCTGATAACACCCAACTCATTTTTAGTCTTCCCTCGGCCACTTCCTCTGCTTCCCTCATCTCTGACTGCCTAATCGCCATTCAAAATTGGTGTGCCGCAAATGATCTTTGTTCAAACTCCTACAAGACTGAGATCCTCCTAATTGGTAAACCCCGTCCATCCTTTCCCCTCACTCTCTGGCTGGCCTCCCTTGGCCCTCCTCCTGCTCCTACCAGTGAAGCTAAGAACTTTGGCGTCATCTTTGACTCCACACTTTCCTTCTCCGCACACATCTCTGAAGTCTCCAAAAAGTCAAACTTCTTACTGCACCTCCTTAAAGGCACTCTTCCTTTCCTCTCCTTCCCTCAGAAGCTCCTTGTCTCCCAAGCCCTGATTCTCTCTAGGTTGGACTACTGTAACAGCCTCTTTCTAAATCTACCTGCCTCCTCTCTCCGCCCTTTACAACTAATCCAGAACAGGACTGCAAGACTTGTCCTTGGCCTCAAGCCCTGGGATCGTAACTCTCCAGCTCTGAAAACCCTTAATGGCTCCCTGTGGTTGCAATGATTACATTTAAAACCCTTTGCATTGTCCACAAGGCTTTCTGGGGCCTGGGTCAAATTACCTTCAACTATCCTCCGTAAATACCTCCCCTCTAGAGTCCTTTGCTCTTCTACCTCCAACTCCCTCAGGGAAAGTCGTTTTTCAAAGAAATGAGCTGGTGGTAGATCTTTGTCTTCTGCGGGGGCCTCCCTTTGGAACTGCCTACCTGCCACCTTGAAACTTGAGGAGAACCATCTACGGTTCCGGAATCTCCTCAAGACCTTCCTCTTCACCTCTTCCTTTTCCCCTCTTCTTCCCTGCTGATCTGCTTTCTATCTAAGCAATGCTGCACCTGGCCACCCTCTGTCCTTCAGGTCCAGGAACCTGCTCACCCTGCATCCCTCCTGCACTGCCCCCTGGCTACCCCTTGCAATGGGGCCTGTATCTGTACCCATACAGCCCCCCCCCACTCGTTGTCTGCACTGATCAGATACTCCCTGTCTAACTAACCTTGCACTTGGCCCTCACAGGCTGCACTACCACTGTTTTGGGTCATCGTATTTATTTATTTATTTACTTATTATTTATCTTGTCCTCTCTTATGCTCTGCACTTTCCAATTTCTCCCCCCTCCCATGCACTTTACCCCTTTTCCCTTCCCCATGCACTTGCGCGTTCTCAATGTCACTGGGCCTAGTAAGATTGTTGTTTTTGTTCTCTCCTCTGTTCCCTTCCCTTCGCCTGGTCGTGCTCTGAAACACCTGTGTATGAGCACGAAATAAATAAAATATCATATCATATCATATCATATCATGATAATGCACAAAGAAAACATGAACATGTTCTTATGTGCAAATATTGGCATATATTGGTGCAGCCAGCATGGAAATCTATGGGCAGAGCCAGTGTGGACATTTTATTATATCAGCATATATTGAGGGCAACAGAATCATAAAAAATGCATTGGGAAATGGTCCTGTGCACAGTTGGTTACTTGCATCTTTTGGATTTTTTCATGAGTAAACCAACAAAACCACCTACACATGATCCATCATTTAACACAATTTTTTACTTAAAGTGTACTGTAAAATGCACCATTTTAACCCATTATTAAAAAACATTTCTCAGGGGAACGCCACCCAGAGCCCCCCCACAACCCGTTTGTGGGTTCGGGGACTCTCTCTATGCCTGGTTGCTCGGGCATATTTGTGAGAAATATTTATACCCATCCAATTAAACAATTCATCAGCCACCACTGTACATTAAAAGGGATGCATTGCCTGGGCCAAAACATTATTTAAAAGTTATTTTGGTGTAGGCATACAATCAATGTTGAAATTCTTGCAGTTGGGTAAGGAGCTGTGTCTAGAAAAATGGTGATGAGAAGTTGGTGATTGTCTCGATGTGGTGGACATACGTACAGAGATGAAGTGATGTTTGCTCCACAAAACTGCAACTGTCTCATGCTCAATTTGTGAATAACTGTATCATGCGGGCATGAGAACTCTGCTGGCATAAAAAAACAGTCTTTAATTCTTAGTGTGACTCGGTTAACACAGCTCCAATACCTCAATAAATGGCATCCACAACGATTTCAAAGCCTTCCTTCTTGTCAATGAATGACATAGCAATAGTATTTCTTTGATGGATTTGAGGGTTGTTTGATTGGTGTCATTCTCATCCCACATGAGGAGTTTTTCATGAGGTTGATCAGAGGTTCTGTCAATGTTGCAATTTGGGGTATGTAAAAACCATGTTACTTCACCATACTCCAGAAACCATGAACTTCTGTAATCATTTGGCAGAGCTGACTCAGCCTTCATGTTTGGATCTGCCTTCATACTAGTAAAATATCCCCAAAAAATCAATCTCTCCTTCAGCAATTCATATTTCGTTCTGTATAGTGTCAGCTCTCAATCTTTCATGTGCTGGAACAATGTGCTTCTCTTTGGTTTAGAAGTATACCAGTATGCCATCACACATGTTCATAACACCCTGCAGACCCCGAAAGGCATTTCTGCTAACATTGAGGAATAACCGTGTGGTTGAAGATAGACTAAAACTCAGTTTGTCTTACGTTGAAAAAATTACTGTATTTACATTTATTGATGTAAAATGGTCAGTGCTTCAAACAGAAATGCTATACGTAGTCTTGGGATCCCCTTCATGTCCACACAGCCCTTCATCCCATTTTGCCATTGGATATTTCACTGTAGTAAAATGCAGTAAAAGGAGTGTGGGTAGGGGGTAAAATATGGAGTATGGTGGGTTGGGCTTAGGGGAGAGGAGTAGGGGAGCAATGACATCGGTATGGGAGGCTGGCCACCATTAAAAACACTGTGGTAGGATGCAGTGAAACAGTATGAACGATAGCCTGTAATAGAGCCATAAGATTCATAGTGGCTAGAGCGTTCACTGATCTGGTTGCTTTTCAATGGTCTTGGTTGCAGCACAATTAGATTGTGATCCAGCAGTTATACCTAAGAGTAGTAGGAACATAGAATGTGTAAAAGAATTTAAGAGACACAACGACTGCCTCAAGTTTAAAGTGGAAAGACTCCAGAATAATGCATTGCTTCATTCATGAGCTGTGCTTCTCATCAAGTAACCATGCCATGGGTGTGCTTATGGGAGGGGAGCGGTTACCTGCTCCCTTGCGAGACATTACCCGACATATGGAAAAGAATTTCACATGTACTGGGAACACTCATCTGATCTGGGTTAAAGACTGGGTTTTCAACAACTTCGAATCCCCAGCAGGTTTTGCTGAAAACTCAGTCCATACAAATCTTGCAACTACATTTCAAAATGTTGTCAGAAATGTTATTAAAAAAGAAACAGAACATGGTGTGTGCTACTGAAATATTTATTTTATAGTTCTAAAAGTCAAATGAATTATCTTGTGATTTCATAAGATGTTGACAAGTTTTTTTTTTTTAAAGTACCTTTCTGCTGCATACAAATGACCCAAAAGCAGAGTTTAAACTTTGTACCAGGGAAAATATGTTTAAAATTTGACATTGTATTTGCACTGCCAATTGGGGTTGTGTTAAATGTTACAAATACATTATTGCCAAATTCACATGGTTAAATATGACATGTGTTAGCTTGGCCAACACTTTTTTCTTCTCAGCTCTGCAGTGAGATTGACAACATAGTAGACCACAGTTTTAACCCAGTATGGTTGTTGCTGGCGGGGGAAGGCCGCCCCAGAAATAGCTATTAAACCCCAGGAAAAAAGAGCCACCTGAAAATGCCCCATGGGGAAGACAGACAGTCCCACTCACATGGGTTTTGCATAAAGATACATACTGGCCACACATTAATTTAATGCCAGCAAGTTGAAATTCATAGTGTTTGCAGAGATTAGAATCTGAATTGACCATATGGTCAGAGCATTGTTCTCCCTGCTCTCAGATTTCAAAGCCAAATTGTTGCACTTAGCATGTCACCTTTTGTCAGCCTCCCCATAAATTAATCTAAATGGGCGGCCTATTGGAATGACGTTTAAAAGACCTGTCATACTACTCAAATCAATCATTGGCTTAAGGCATTACAGAGGGGTGCTCGTGTGAGCAATGGTGTTGCCCACAGTTCAAACGGAGGGCATAACCTAAATGTAGAATTATTGTAAACCATACAAAATTGATTTTTAAGTTAACTCTGCAATGATTACAATGTAGGGTCAAGGGAAGAAATAGTGTGTTTTGATCAGGAGATTAATCTCTATCAGATGATTCTAAATTTGAATTTGCTACAGTTGTTAATAATTCATGAAATAATAATATTTGATAAATTTACAAGAAAATAAAGCACATAATAATGTTGCATACCCAGACATGCATTTAGGCTATGGCCTTACAGAAATCCATGTTTTATCAATGTGTCCTGTTGCTCCCATAACATACAAAAGAAAATATGATTTTACATTCAAAAGTAAAAAGAGCAAATCACCCCTCCTTTTTCATATTAAGACATATTAACATCCAATGAAGATTGGGTGTGTGTATAATCTGGGAGTGTCTGACTCCTGGGTAAGCCAATGGAAAAACTTGACCAATCAAAAGTGTGACATAATCATGCCAAAGCGTGGGAATATCACCCAGGACGAAAAGCAGGAACACCAAGGAATAGTAGCTCTCCCTAGGATGAAAAGGTATACCCCCTGTTCCAAATTGATGAGTGCTGAACTGGGACATTAATTGGAGAATTGGTCAGAGCTCACAAGGATAATATTATCAGGAGCAAACTTGTTTTCCAAGAGGGAGGAGAGGCTACCTTTGAGGTTTTTGAAAACTCTAGAGGGCCCCTCATGATTCACCACCCTAATGAAAATTTCAAAGTGAGTATAAATATTCTCCAAATCCAATTAGAAGATACCCCTAACATTATTGCCCTGCTAAATCCCTGGAGTGGAAGCGATTTGGGGGGGTGATTTCCAGTAGGTAATACTCATTCCAAAGAAAATATCCTTCTATTTTGTTTGAAATACAACAGTGTTTTGTTGCTATATTTTATTTAAGGCCAAGTGAGATTTGACTGTTTGAAGAAAGCATAACATGTTCCTCACACAGAGCGCAGGGGCTGATTAATTGATCAATCAGAATGAGAATAGGGTATTATAGTTTGCTAGTGTGAGTTATAGCCTACTTTCATTGAGGAAGATTACATTTAAATAAGAAAAAAATGCTTTTTCTCGACTGTGAGTGCTGTGTAAAACCGAGAATATTTCTCAGTGTCGACAGTGAAGCATTTTGTAAGTCATAGCTGAATTGAATCCTTCAGTATTAACAGGTATAGTTTAATACATTGGGCTGTGAATCAGTGGGACTACATTTTGGAAGTGTGGTGGGAGTAGTATGACAAGGCTAGTGTCTCCTTTCTACTAGGGGTGGGAGGCCTACCAGGTAGCCAGCTAGAGCATGTTCTGCCCCTGAGAAGAATGGTGGCTGCAAAGGGGCCAACAATTCCTGTCCCCCTTCTGCCAGAATTCTTGAATCCAAACATTTATCTCCGACCATGCCACTGGACCAAAATGCATGTCAGGGTTTCTCATATTTTGCAGATTCAGAACGATGCAGGGGTGACAGCCGACCGCCCCAAAAGAACTGAAGAAACAAATAGACAAACATCACCCACATCAAAAATAGAAATACTCGAAAGCTACGTAGCAGTCCCATCACCAAGAGGCGACAGCCCACAACCTCCTTATAATGGCAAGGAGATAGAGAATCGCAGGAGAAAGCCGCAAGCATAAAAATAATGCAAGCTAATGCCCAGAAGCACTGGTGGGGGTCCCCACATACTATATGATCCAGTAAACCATGAGGGACATTTCCAAAGTCTTACCAACACCACCAGTACACCTGGAAGAACCATGGAATTCATGACTAGGTCCGAGCCTGGGCAGAGCCTTGGGATCTGGTCTGGCTCTTATAGCTCAACACGAGTCAAGCCAGCGAAATGGCTGCGGGGGAGGGGCCCATGTCAGGGGCTGGGGTAAAAAAAAGGGTCTTGGACAAGAAAGGGGATTGGGGCAACAAAGGGGGCGGAAGAGATTTGTGGCAACAAAAGGGACTGAGACAAGATGTTGGGCTAAACAGCACTGGGGGCAACACAATTGACTTAAGGGGTTTGAGTAAAAGGGTGCTGTGGTGAGAACAGGGGCTGGGGTAAGGAAGGGGGCTAAAAGGGACTGGGGCAACACAGTTGGTTAAAGGGGTTATGGCTACAAAAGGGGCAGGAACAGGGCCTAACATGGGCAAGGGCTGGGGCAAAAAAGGGACTAACTTGGAAGTGGAAACAAAGGGACTGGCCAACAAATCGGGCTAAAACTGGGCAAGAGCAGGTGCTAAGGGGGCAAAAACATGGGCTAGAGTGGCCAGGAACAGGGGCTAAATTGGGCTAGGGCAAGAGCAGGGGCTGGGGCTAACAAATGGGATAATAGGGACTGGGGAACATAACTGGGTAATGGGGTTTGAGGCTATGAAAGGGGCAAGAACAGGGGCTAAAAAGGGGCCTAAAATGGACTGAACCATACCAGGTTTGGGGCAACAAAACAGAATAAAGGGGCAAGAACATGGACTGAGGGTGGCTGAGGGCAACACAATGGCTAAAGAGGGCAAGATCAGGGGCAAAAGGGGGCTAAACAGATAGGGGCAATAAAGGGGCCTAAAGCGGTTAAAGTGGGCAAGCACAGGGGTTTTGGGAAAGAACAGGGGCAAACAAAGAGGATAAAAGGGACTGGGGCAACACAATTGGCTAAAGGGATTGAAGGCTAAACAAGGGGCAAGAATAGGTTCTAAAAAAGGGCCTAAAATGAGTTGGAGTGTAAAGGGGCTGGGGCAACAAAAGGAGGTATAGGAACAAGATCAGGGGTAAAAAGGGGGCTAAAACGGGTTGGAGCAACGAAGGGGAGGCAATGGGTTAAAGTGGATGAGAACAGGGGCTAAAGGTGGCCGGGGAAAGAACAAGGGACAGGGGCTAGGGGAAAAATGTGATAAAGCTAGTTGGGCAACACAGGGGCCTAAAGTGGTTGAGGCAACAAAAGTGGATGAATGAGGCAGGAGGGTGACACAAGGGCTCTGGGGGCAGAAACAGTACCAGTGTATTACAGAGGGAGTGACCACAAAGAGACGATAGGCACTGATTACCACCTCTTTGTGCTCCCTACACTTAACTTCAAATTCGCCGCCATGCCAGCCTCTGCACACGCGCAGAAAGTGCTCCTGTCCAATCTCAGCCAATTGAGTAGCTGGGGCGGGACAGGAAGTCAAAGCACATGGGAAAGGAAGTCATGTGGCTGCGCTACCGTACGTGCCCACCTGACTTCTTGTCCTGGCCACCTAACTTCCTGTCCCACACCAGCCACTCTGTTTGGCTGAAACAGGACAGGAGTGTTATTTTTTTTTATTCAACTGTTTTTTTTATCAGAGTGGCGTGGGCACCTGGTGGGGCTGGTGGCCAGCCCCACCAGGTGCAGACACTGATCCAATCAGAGAGTCAGGCCAGAGCCCCAGCTGTGACCCTGGGCCAGCCCGGCCCCCTCTGGGCTCGCCCAGCTCTAACCATTAGGGATGGGGGTTCTCAAAATGAGAAGTGTTATCTTAAAATTGGCAAGCTGCCACTATGCAGAACTAGTGGGCTGGGCTTACGCCCCTTTTCAAAGTTTCCCCATGCACATACCAGGTTGGGGGACAAGTCCATATTGGCTAATACAAGAGGACAAATCCCTGAAAAGGGAGGGATATTTAAAGGAAAAACAGCAAGCAGGAAGCGTGGGTGTACCGGGTGAGGCCAAACTTGAAGGTGGAGGACGACCAAGGGACCAGCAGGATGAAGGAAGGAGCAGTGACTTGTGCTGGAGACTGTTGGAGTTGGTATGGTAATGGTTTAGTAGTGATAGTAGTTCTGCAGTTTGAGTGTGCATGTTTGTGCGGTGAGTAAACAGCAGGAGATAGTCTAAGGGCTGAATGTGAAGTGAAAGATGCTGCGTGTGAGAAGGGTGTTTGTGAAATAGCAGAGGTAGGAATGTAGAAGTGGGTGGAGGAGTGTAGTGTTGGGCGGATAAGAGTAGGAGTGGTCAGAGGAGTGTAGTAGTTGGCAGAGGAGTGTATTAGTGGGTAAAGGTGTATAGTAGTAGGCAGAGGACTGCCGAAGTGGATGGAGCAGAATAGTACTGGGCAGAGGAGCATAGTAGTGGGTAGAGGAGTGTAATGGTGGGAAGAAGTACTGGAGTGGAGAGGAAAAAGTGATTACATGATAGGGTGGAAGCAAGCAGCGGGATGAGTAACACATTAGAGGGATGAAGGATTGGTGGGGGGAGAAGTGAAGGGAGTGATAGTAAGAGTAGAGAAAGAGAGGTGAGCGGGAATGAGGATTATAACAGAGCAAGTGCAAGGCACTATCCAAACTCCCTATAGAACACAAACATTTGGTTATACTACAGAAAATGTGGAACTTCCAGAGGGAGGTAAGATGGCCTGCATTTAAGAAAAACAGCTATAGTATAAATAATGAATTTAGACAGTAGAGGTTAACAATCAGTAGAACTAACCTGGGGTTATGAACACCTGAGTTATGGAGGAGGTTTATGGGCAGATGAGAGAGAGAGAGAGAGAGGGATGGCACAAGGCCCACAGATACAAATAAAACCCTTCAACTGTTGGAGGAAAGACTCGGCATATTTTCTGTGGCGTCTGTGACAATACTCATCCTTGTATTAGAAAATCCTAAAACCATTTCTCTGGGCAAACTAATATCTTTGTGTATTCTAAATTGATAGCACTGCTTTTTTAACCAAAATCTCCAGTATTAGAAGAAACTGAAATTACATGCACAAGTTAGAAACCCACAATCCCACATTCACATGGTGAAGAGGGTGGAGGGGCAACCAGATGTAAACATTTGTAAATAATGTCAGTTTTCAAAGCTAATTTTATCTGACACCAATACATGTTTTTGTATTTGGAGAAAACAAAGTGCTTAATATCTTGTCATAAAATACCAAGTGAAATGCAATGTTTGAATTGAAGAGAAAGTTTAGAAAACACTGACCAATAAGCAACAAGGTTGTCATAGAAATGAGGATGTTGTTTGTGTGCTCTTTATACTTTTTAGGATTTGAAATGTCATGGTTAGATTTAAAGATGACAATGGGGAATTTAATGAGGGACCAATGCTGTATTGATAGCCACTCAATTCAGAGTGGAGCCTGCCAATTACATTGTGCTTCCATCAATGGGTTGGTTCACTCTGTCTTCATGGGTAACACCATGAACTCTATGATCACTCATTACTAGTTGGCATGTTCATTACAGCACTGTTCTTAGACTAGAGAGGTGTGCTATCAGCTCTGATCGCGCTTCCCAGCTAGCCACAAACATACATATTGCAGTTTTGGAGCACTTTAGTCATTGACTGTACGGTTGCACTTTATATATATATATATATGTCTGATAATGAATATGTGCTGCTTTTGCTGTTGACTTGTGTATTGCAGCATCAATGTTTACAGCAATGTTGAATGAAAGTATGTCTTTTTTATGAGTACTAATAATTCGTAAAGCGATTTATTAATTTTTCTGATTAATAAAATGTTTTGACAATCAAGGTTAAGAAAGGGTGAAACAAGAGTAATGATATTAGAGGGCTGTGTCACCCATGAAAGTGTAATTAATTTGCAATTGGTTATTTTGAAACTATGTGTGTGAGACACATGGTTCAGGTAATGAATATTTTGTGTTTCTTCATAAAGTGAAGGCTGTTGACAGAAATGGGAAAGGAGAGGAAATTATTGAGGGAGTGAATTGCAGAAATGACCATTTTATTAAGAGGGACACATTATTAGAGAATGGGGCCCAAAAGAAGGCTAGAACAGTAGTTCAGCTATCTGAGAACTAGGGTGAATATGAAGTGTATCGTTGAGGGGGACAAAGATGGTGGATTTTCCTGATATTCAGAAAGTCAAGATGTGCTGCCATTGAGGATAAGGGATGAGTGGAGTCTATGATCACCGTCACAGAGGACCCCAGATTGTGAGCTTTGGGGGAGGGTACGAGAAATTCAGGGGGAACAGAAATGGAAGAGGGAAAGAAAGGGGTAGGGAGATGGACAAGGATGTAGATGATGTTGGACTTTGAGGTATTGAGCACAAGGCAGCAAGTGCCATTCTGTGGGATATATAAGAAAAAGCAGACAGAGATATGAAGGAAGATGTCAGGGGTAAAGAAAGAAAAGGAGAAAATTATCCAGAAGTCATCAACAAACACATTAAGAAAAACTGATGGGGTAGATTAGCTTTCCAAGGCAGGATAAGAGGGCAAGCAGATTGATCAGAAGAATACAAGGATATCTAGCAGAACCATTTCTTGAATTCCAAGGTAGGCCAGGGTTTGGAGGAGGCATGTTAAGAAGAGAGATCCAGAATAATTAGGATAGCTGAGACCTTGGAGATATGTGCTGTAGTTAGAAAATTGGACACATGAGTGAGGCACATTTCGGCAGAGGGATGTTTATGGGGCACAGTTGGAGGGGTTGAGAGACAGTGTTGATTTCAAGGTAATTTGTAATACAATTGAACAGAATGCCTTCCAGGATTTGTCGTACAGCAAGGAAGGAGGAACACCAGTCTATAGTTGGCAGGATTATTAGGGTCAGTTAATTAGAATAGCTAAACCAGCAGTTATGTGAAAGCAAGAGCATAGGAATGGATGATTTGAGGTAATGGTTGAAGAAAGAGGAGAGGTGGGGCAATTGAAAGTAGCTAAGGCCTTGACAGACTGCAGTGCAAAAGGACGAATCAGGTCACAGGATGGATTGCCTTTTAGGAGAATAGACTCAATTTCAGCTGTGGAGGTAGGAAAGCAGCAGAAGAGGGTGAGGGAGCCAGTGTGGAAAGGGCTGTGATAAAGGAGGTGGGAGATGGGTGGGAGAGAAGAAGGCATTGTAAGGTTGCAGAAGGAGACTGACAGCCAGGTGGCATTGTGGTGGCTATAGACTTTTATTATTCTTAAAAAGAAATGGAAAAACCTACCTGTCCCTAACCCTAGGCAGGGTTTTACTACCTCAATTGAATTAGTATGGCTCCTGTCAGAACTTAACAGCCTACTGTCCTGTGTCAATAATTCTCAACCTGTACCTTACACTTCTAACTGAACCTAAGCAACAAAGGATCTTCTTGGTCCAGAAGAATGACTCCCTTCTTCTGGACAGCGGATAACACTTCCAGTTGTTAGGTGGGACATTTACCTGAGGGAATGACTCCCTTCCCCAAGTTGCAATCCTTTTCCAATGCACAAAAGAAAGTTCCAGGTTGTAATCCTCAAAGAGCAAAGTTCTCAATTCAATTCCAAAAGTTACATTTCATGTTCAAAGAGAGCAAAATTTGTTATTGCCCATATTTGCTTATTCACTATTGGGTTCCTGGAGAATGCCTCCTTCCCCAGTTATCTTGTTTCTTGATTTTCCACCAGCAGGGGGAATGACTCCCTTCCCCTGGTCTAGGCGTGCAAGGAGAATGCCTCCCTTCTCCTGGTACTCCAGCAACACAATCTCTCAACACCAGGGAGAATGTCTCCCTTTCCATGACCTTTCTTAGGCTTACTTTATATTTCACAACACCAGGGGGGATGTGTCCCTTTCCCTGACCTTTCTCAGGCTTCCTTCATATCTCAGAAAGAAAGATGGACACTAGATCCCAGACTCCACTTGCGCTTGACTCAATTTGTTTTATACTTTTGTATAAGTTAGTTGATTTTGTCTAGTTGCATGGTCATGGGTGGGTAGAGGCACTGCCCTCACCTCTTTTTGGGAAAGAACCTAGTTGGTACCCGGTTACCTTGCACTGACTAATAGATTGATTGGTATCTACACGTGAGGTTTGACTTCAGTGTGGTTTTATTTTGTGTTTACAAATGGTCAGCCGACATGTGTTTCGACCCCACAGGGTACTTTTCAAAGCTGGCAGGTTTACAGACATGTGTATAAGTGAATGTTGTGACATAAAGTGATGCTGATCAAAGTGGGCATTATAGTAACACATTCATTTATTTGTGGTCCATTTGTTTCACAATTACATATCAGACATGTTTAATACATATATTAAATCAATTTAAACCCTTATTTAACATATACATTAATCGGTGGATACCAAAGTAGTTGAGTAACAGTCCCATGTGAAGAAAGAGGAGGGAAGGAAGAGAAGTTCTAGTGTTAGTTCGCAGGTAGTCTAGGGGTGTCTTTAATACAACATATGCCTGTACCAGATTGTCAGTTGTTTTAGTTTGGTTTAGGCCTTACCTAGGTTTTTATTTGTTGATGCACGTCTTATTCATCATGGATCGGAATTTTCCATTGGCCTGCTGGGGCTATTTGCTGTGGAGAAAACTGGACCGCATTTAGATCTCTACTGTCCCTTCAGTAACAACTAATTTAGCTTGCACTTAGCGTAATAGGTGGTGATGTTCCTGTTAACTGAATTGTGCATTATATCTCACATCACCAGGGGCAATTTCTCCCGTTCCCTTAACTTTCTCAGGTTTACTTTATATCTCACAAAACCAGGGGGAAAGTCTCCCTTCGCCTGGCCTCTGTTTAGTCCAACTTGGCTCCCAGTTATGTGGATGCGGCTCCCAGACTCGCATGGTTTTATTCTCTGGACTTCTCAGACCTGGTTCACTATCCCACCAGGTACTGTGATGAAGGGGATGATGTAAGTTACTCTTCTGAGATGGTTGTGGGTCCCGGACCCGAGTTCCTTTCCTACTTCTCTCTGGCAGACCTGGTTCATTATCCTGCCAGGTACTATGACAGAGAAGATTACAGATGATTATCCTCCATTGTGGGTGCTGATTCCAAACCCGAGCTTTGTTGCTTTCACCCCTTTGTATAGCTCTGCAAAGCGTCCTGGCAACCCTGTTACTTGTATGGGGCTTGCCAAAGCTCTTTGGTTGATCTTGGGGTCTTCTGGTTTTGGGCTTCTGTGTTCTTCTCCCCTTCTCCAGCATGCTGTGAGGGCTCTGCAGCATTCAATCCTTGGGAGTGAGCATGTCTTCTCTTGATCCTGTGGTGCCATGGCTTCTCCCACCTGAACTGCTGCTTCTCCATCTGGTCAGACCGTCCTGATATGTTGGACCATTTGGGAGTACCTCTGTGGACCCGGTAAGCCCCAGTTCTGCAGCCCCTTCTGTTTGCCGTTAGCTTGAGCATTCCCCATGCCCAGGAGCTTCTTTCTCTTTCCTGTTTTCCCTCTTATATTTTGAATGTGGCTTGACCAATAGGAATTTGGGAAACAGTAGGATGTTCTCATTCTCGTGCATTTCCTCCTCGTCTCAGTACCTGTCCTATAATCCTCCCTTGGGTAGACTATACTCTTCCTTGTCTCAGTATTTGTACTATACGTCTCCCTTGGGTTGACTAGATTCTTCTTCATCTCAGTACTTATTATTTTGGCTACATGACACATGTACATGGGGCAACAAGGTAATTGTGGAGTAGGTGAGGGGGATTGTAGTGGAGTATTCCTCATTCTCCCTGGATAGTCATCAGTGGCGTCGCTAGGGGGGGTCAAGGGGGGCCAGTGCCCCCCTCTGAAGTCCTGTGCCCCCCCTTGTCCCCCCCCTACCTAAGGCGCGCAGTGACCATGTTCTCTGTTTGTGGTTTTGTGACACTCACTGAGGCAAATATCTGCATATCACACGGCAATACTCCTTTTGTCTCAAAGCGAGTAGTGCTCGAGCAGCTTGCAGCCCCTCCCATCAGAATGTAGCCACGAAACTGCTAATGATGGGCCATTAGTCACTGAATTGTTTCGTGCCTGCATTTTGATGGGAGGGAGGGGAGCTGCGTGGGGTGTGGGTGGTTGGTGTGCACAAAAGCCTCTCTGCAGGAGTGCTTGTGACACCACCACTGGCATACTGAGGGCCCCGCAGCCCCCACGGTTCAGGGGGCCCCTGGGAGGGGGTCCCACTTGGAGAAAAAAAATGAAACATTCCCCCCCCCCAAAAAAAAAGTTTTGTTTCTTTTTGAAATCACTCTGCATTCATAAAGAAATTATTTCTTTTCTTTATTAAGGCAGAGTGACTACAAAAAGAAACGTTCTTTTTGAAGTCTGCCCTCCCCACCTCCCCCACTCCCCCACCCCATGACATGGTATACCCTAGGCTCGCGGCTTCCATGTCATGGGGTTGGGGGGATCCCTATGACTTCAAAAAGAAATAGGGACTAATTACAGCTATGCTGGTCTGGAAACAATGGTAAGCTTACCAGCACCGTTGTTTCCGGACCAGCATAGTACAGGTCTGCCTGCCATAGCCACCGTGCCGGCAGGTCTGACCCTGCCCAGCACAGCGCCCATGGTAGGCAGACCGCCATGCAAGCACCAGCACCATTAAAAATTAACAGGGTCCTATGGGAATAGGGAGAAACATTTTACCGGCGCCTGGGCTGCTGGGGTTGTAATCTCCCGGCGCTAACTTCACGAGCGGTGGGGAGGGGAAAACATATTTGTGTGGGGGCATCTAACTTCTTTACGCATTTTAATGAGACTATTCTAGTGCAGCTTCAATGTTACAAGCGGTTAACTCTCTCCTTTAAGTCTAAAAGCACCCAGCTATGGACTACTGTGAGAATGAGCGGTCTCCTGTTCCCTCTCTACCCTACCAATCACTCCCCTGGCATGCAAGTACTAATTCCACATCACAATTTCAATTGCCTAAAAAATGTGGCGTCTGAAGGCAGGTACTAACAGTGAAATGCTTTACATTGGTAATTTCTGGGCCCTTGTTAACAGTGAAACCCAGGTGCCGTTTAACATCTGAGTCCTATTCTGTCCAGCAGCTGCTCTAAAGGTCAGCCAGGTCGAGTCAACATAGCACACAATTTCAGGGGTGGGGGGTGCGGAAGCACAGTCAACTCAATGGTGTTGCACTACTACTTGTGTTTAATGCATCGATTACTTATTGGTAATCTTCATTACTCCAAGCCATTTTCTTCCTCGTCCCAGTACTTATGCATGAAGCAGTACTTGTGTTTGAGGAACTCTGCCTCATACACAAGTACTGGGGTGAGGAAGAGGTACATGGCGGTAATGTCTGACTTAGCTACCTGTAATCTTCATTACTCCTAGTCCCACTCTTCCTCACCCCAGTACTTACCTATGAGGCAAAGAGCCTCATACATATGCTCTTGGACAAGAACGAGGGACGTGGAGGTAATTCTGGGCCAAGGAGCTGATTTTGGAGGTTGGAGTAGGGGGTGGGAGAGGGAAGGTGTGGAGGGGCGGGATTGTGTGATAAATCATAATGGTTGTCCATGTCCAGGCTAAGCAGGCATGATATGTGGCATTAGTGGCTAGAGAGGCATTTTGGTGCAGCCAGTCTAGTCATTCCTCAGTTTGGTATGACTTTCTTTTAACTGGGCATTTCTGATAAAGCAGTCCTGCTAAGTGTAATTACCGGGATAGATTGGCATTTCAGTGCTGCCAGTCTAGTAATTTCTTACTGCCGCATTGCATATTTTTCTGGGCATCTGTGATAAAATGATATGATATGATATAAGTCATTTATAACGCGCCTGTACATAAGGCGTAACAAGACAAGGGAGGGAATATAGACGGAGGACAAGACAAACGATCTTACTAGGCCATGTGTCATTCAGATGGTGCAAGTGCGAGAACGAGAAGTGCAATGGGAAAGGGAGGAGGGGAGGGAAAAACAGGGCAGCAATGCTCTGAGTAGGTGCAGCCAGGGCAGCACGGCTCTGGGTAGTGCAAGGAAAACAAGGGATTTCAGGGTTACAGTTACAGCCCCTAAGTGCATGGTAGGCTCGAAAGGGTAACCGACGAAGAAAGTGCCTGGACTCATGAGACTCTGAGGGTAGCCAATCAACCAGTCGGTACAGCAGACAAGTAGGTCAGCAGGGGAGAGAGAAAGCAGAGAAGAGGAACGTTTTGAGCTGCTTCCGAAACATCAGGTGGTCGGCCTCAAGTTTGAGAGGAGCAGGGAGGCCATTCCAAAGGGAGGCACCTGCAGAGGTGAGAGATATACCCCCCACTATCTGCCTGGAGAAGGGTCTAACCCGAAGAGAGTTGGAGGCAGCTGAGCGAAGGGCTCGAGAAGGAAGTGTGCATCTTTTCAACATACAGGCATACATTTTGGATGTAGTGCGGGCCATGGCCCCAGAAATCCTTGCAAAGGGTCTTGAACTTGATCCTTGCCGCCACTGCGAGCCAGTGGAAAGATTTCAGGCTGAAGAGATATGATCCCTGGGCTTGAGGCCAAGGATAAGACTTGCAGTCTTGTTCTGTATTAGTTGCAGATGACGGAGAGTAGAGGCAGGCAGATTGAGAAAGAGGCTGTTGCATTAGTCCAGCCTAGAGAGAGCCAGTGCTCTGGATACAGTGAGCCTCTGGTGGAAAGTAAGAAAGGGAAGAGCCCCTTTGAGGAGGAGCAGCTGCTAGCGGGACATCTTGGCGACGTCGGAGATGTGAGGAGAGAAAGAGAGAGTGGAGTCGAAGATAACACCAAGGTTTATTGCCTCTCAGGAAGGCGAAGGAAGGGGGCCTAAGGTGGGAGGCCAGAGTGAGAGAGGGAAAGCAGGGGACCCAATGAGACGGATCTCATGGCATTAAGGTAGAGATCGTTGGAGGTGCACCAACCTTGAATCGTAGATAGACAGTCAGGAATGAGCGAGAGAGGAGAGGCGGCTGAGGGGAGCCTGAAGGAAACATGAGTCATCCGCATAACACTGAAAGTTAGAGGAGAAGGCAGAGATCAGGTGAGACAAAGTGTCCAGTAGAGGTTGAAAAACCAGGGTGAGAGGATATACCCATGGGGAATGCCACAGGTGGGGAGAGGTGATGGAGAGAAAGGAACCAAGTTGGACCTGAGAGGGGAGGGGTGGTCCAATAGGAAGGCGATCATTCACTACAGGGCCTAATCCGTGATGCCCAGGTTCTCACTGAGTCGATTGATCAGGATGGCGTGGTTGACCATGTCGAAAGCTGAGGAAAGAAGGAGGATGAGGATGAGGACAGAAGGAATGCTTGAATCACGGTTAGTGAGCAGATCTTCACAGGTTTTCAGGAGAGCATTTTCCATGCCTCTGGCAGCTCTGAAGCCAGACTGATGGTCATGGCGACAACCAACAGATTCAATGTGGAGAGTAAGCTGGGAGATGGCAAGCTTTTCAAAGAATTTGCCCCCCAGGAAAGAGGTAATGGAGAATGGCCGATAGTTTGCTGGACAGTTAGGATCGGCAGACGGCTTCTTGAGGTGTGGGTGCAGAAGGGAGTGCTTAAGGGGAGAGGGGAATGTTCCAGTGGCAAAAGAGTGATTACAGAAATCGCCCAAGGCTGGAGAGAGGGTGTCAATATGGTCCTTGATGGTTATGGAGGAGCAGGGGAGCACCTGTTTGGATGACATTTTCATAGATCAGACTTGTCGAGAAACCTTTTCAGGTGTTGTCAGAGGGAAAGAGGAAAAAGTAGGATAAGAGGTAGAAATGGCCAAAGGGGGCCGAGAGAGGAAGAGGGAGAGGAACAGGAGATAGCGGACAGGATGTCCTGAGATTTAGTGTGAGGCCAGAGCTGTACAGAGGGCCTGGGAGGGAACAGGAGAGGTAGAGACCGCAACAGTATTGACCATTTCCTTCCAGATTGTAAAGAGTTTGGCCGTGTTGTTAGAGGCCGTGGAGACACAGGCTTTAATGTGTGTCTCTTCTTAATGAGTGTTATTGCTTCAACTGGCATTTTGGTGCAACCAGTCGAGGTATGTCTAAATGTGGCCTGGAATGCTTTACTGTAATGTTATTACGTGTCTACACTGGTCTACATTGTGCAGTCAGTTGGACGTGTTTTGATTGTGGCATGGCATTTTTAATAGCAAAGCATTAATATTCCTGTGCACTGCTGGTGACTTGCATGTATTGGATTGGTGTTACGCTACAAAACAATTGCAAACACTATGGCTTCATAACCAAATGTTTTCATAAAATTGTGTTGTATATTGCATTAAAAACACATTTATATCTTTCTCCTAGTGCAGTGTGTGGCATACCACTTCAGCAGCACACTTGTGCGTATTGGGCAAGCATGATAATCTAGGCCGGCCTAGAGTGTGGTGCGAGCCGTGATTTGTTGCCGATTAGGGGGGGGGAGCCCTCATCATGGCTCGCAGGAGGGCCCCCTCATTTTGTGTTACGCCACTGCGTCACTCATTACCTTTCATAGGCGCCCCCTTACTTTTGTCTGTGCCCCCCCTACTTTCGTCTTTGGCCCCCTCTGTGCCCCTCCTAAATTTGATTCCTGGTGACGCCACTGATAGTCATCCCTGCTCGCATAGGGGCGATCCCTCCCCATGAGATCCTGCCACTGAGTACCACCCCAGTGACCTCACCTCCCTGGGTTCATGGGCTGGGTTCCCACTCAAGGAGTAGTGACGACATCCTGAAATTCGTCACAGTGTATATGAGGCTTCATCAATTTTGGAGCTCTTCAATGAAAAGTAAAGGTCAAAGACACAGGCATATAGGGAGTAGAAGGAGAAAGGATGAGAGAGAGTAACATAGTATGTATGGTAGCAAGGGTCTTGCAGGCACAGGATTGGAGACAAAGACTGAGGTTGGTAAGTAGGTAGATTTTGCTTCATGCGCAATAGTCAGGGAAGAGTGGCACCTTTGTGGACATGAGAAGGTTGGAGAAATCTTTGCCCCCAGTGACAGAGGCAACGCTGCAGTGTAAATAGATCTGAACAGAGAGCCATGTGGGAAATAGGGGGTAAAGACGTGAGAGGTGTAGTGTCAATCAAAGGTTCGTCCCATAGAACATACGTATGCCTGTTAATTGAACCGATTACAACCCAAGATAAGCTGACTATGCCTGGAACTCATGCGCAATAATGAGTTTGACAATAGAGAAATGCATATTCACATATGTGCATCAAGACCTATTGGCATTAACATCTCTTACTTGTAGACACAAGTAACATGCACAAAACCACCCATAACCATGTTGTAATTACAGGTGACGCTGGTACAAAAAGCACATGCATCCACTGCAAGTGAAATGGGATGTGCTGACTTAGAGCAGAAAATATATGTTATATTTCAAATACATTTATTTCTACACAAACGGCAAATATCATTAAAAAAAACTATAAAAGGGTTCATATATATTTTGTATAGCTTCCACATAAATGTGTGAAAACAATGTGTTTTCTCAATGTCAAAGAGAGTGCATTCTGATAGAAGTTATCAGCTATCCTCATTTTCTCATGAACCAAAAATGCAGGATTATTAAACATGGCAAAGTGGTTTAGTTAGACGGCACATGTGTTTTTAAATGATTAATTGCACACTGCAATACAAATCTGTTAATGCCCTCCCACATCATTGTATGCTCTAAATTACAGTTAAATACTTCACATTTTAATAATAATCCATGCAACCATGAATATGACAAATTTGCCATCTTGACAATTTGATGTCATGAAAGAAAAATTCTTAATCATGCAATGCCAGACATTCCAAGCAGATGCATATTGTATGCAACTATAACGAAAGGGTCAACCTTTTAATTGGAAAGTTCTTAAGTAAACATTTTGAAATTTCAATGTTAATTCAACTGTCACCAGACCTCACATTCTGTTCCATTGATCAAGGACAGATGATTACAGCTACAAAATGGACATCACTATTATTGGGAGGCACTTCCAAGATGGAGGACACTTTGCTATGTAAACATTTTGCAAAACTAATGTTATTTCATTGGACAATGAAAGGAACAGCTACATAAGCTGATCAAAACTGATGATTAGAACAATCACACCTTCAAACCAAAATATGTTGACACGGATAACAGAGAAACACCCACTAATCAGGACTGCCAGCAAATACATAAAAGGGAGGTTCACATATTTTGAAAGGCAGGGCATATGCCTTTATAACCAGTTGCACATGAAATCAGGGAACACAGATTCCGGAAGCAGCCAGGTGCCAGGCGTGTGAAGATGACAGAGCTCAGAGGACCCAGCTGATTCCACAAGAATTGACTGCTTTTTTAAGAGAAAGCAAGCAGCGAATTTAAATCCCCGAGCCAAGGCAGTAGTTCTAGCTAATGGACCTGAAATTGTCACTTTGCCAAATTTTAAAAATTCAGATTCTCAATGCTTGTTTCAATATTTTGGAGCCAAAAGTGAATTCCAGAGCTAGTTCGCCTTGGTAAGAACAAGAAAAAAGATTTCAGATGTCTGAGAAAGGAAACTGCTCATGGACCTAAAACTCTGCACTTTGCAATGTTTTCAAAATATTTCTTTTTTACTGTTTCAATTCTTGGGTGGATGAAATAAGCCATTTTACCCGTTTATGTTTTTTTTCAATGGGTGTACCATTAAGAGAAAGCATGATGTGTCACCTCTGTGCTAGTGTTACACTGGGGTTACCATGATGTCGAGGTTTGGCTCAGCGCATAACATCAGCCTGTGCTGCCTCTCGTATTTCTTTTTCCAGGATAAGTGGGTCCAGCAAAATACAGATGAGAGGAATCCTTGCAGGGTGATTTAAAATGCTTTATTTGTAATAATTATATCCATGGATTTATTACTTAATAGCCCTAAGAGACCATGGACCTTTAAGAGAGTGTTTAACCCTTTCCATTTAATGGGTTATTCTGGGGTAGCATGTATCATCTCACCTATACAATGGCTTGTCAATCATTACAGTAACACGATTGTGAGTATGATTCTAGGTGTTAGAAGATGGTGAGAGCATGCTTAATGTGTTTCTATTTATGACTATAAAATACACTATATTACAAGTGTAAAAACACATTAGTTTAGTGATAATAAATGCATAGGGAATATATGCATAACGTCTAATGCTCATCATACATTCAAAGTTTATAAGCATTGGTTCCGAGATACCCTAACGGTAGACCCACAAGGATATTGCTGTTCAATAGTTAGCATGTCAGGGGCTGGGTAGTGCTTTATTTTGCACTAAGCACATAGATCTAACTCTCTGAAGAGCCTTGTGATCAGGTACATCACTATTCTATTCTGCAGAACCTGCCAACGTTCCAGGTGGGCAATGATTGACTTTGTGGTGGAGGATACGCTCTGGCATACACCGATGACAGTGGCAGTGGTGAGTGGAGTTAAGATCCAATAGGACATGATTGATAGAGGGACTGGGGTGTGGCAACTGTAAGTAAAGAGGGCTTGACTTCTTCAAGGGTGGGAGCTAGGGCATCAGATCTGAATTTTCGTTTGCTATGGGACAGGTGGGTGGGCGATTATGGGATGGAACCAACGCATTAGATGGCAAATAATTTAAAGGAGAGGGCAAAGAAAGTCATAGGATGACACACAGCTCTCATTCAGACTCCCCTAAGCTACCTCTGTTCCTTCTCCCATACCAGACTGTCTGGCCGCAATTCAGGAATGGTGTGCTGCCAATGATCTGCCTTTATGCCAGTAAGACTGAGATCCTCCTCATCGGGAAACCTGCTCCTCCTGTCCTCTCTCTCTCTGACCACCCACCTTGGGCACTTTTCCTGCTGCTTCCTGTGAGGCTAAGAATCTTGGTGTCATCTTTGACTCCTCCCTTGCCTTCTCTCCTCACATCTCCGATGTCTCCAAGAAGTCACACCTTCAGCTGCACCTCCTCAGAGGTATTCTGCCCTTTCTCACTTTCCCCCAAATGCTAATTGTCTCTAGAGCCCTGGTTGTCTCCAGGCTGGACTATTGCAACAGCCTCTTTCTAAAACTGCCTGTCTCTACTCCTTTACCTTGACAACTCATACAGAACAGGGCTGATAGACTTGTCCTTGGCATCAAGCCCAGGGATCATATCCCTCCAGCTCTGAAATCTAAATCTCTGCATTGCCTCCCTGTGGCTGCAAGAATCAAATTCGAGACCCTTTGCATTGTCCACAAGGCTTTCTAGGCCTGCGACCGCTCTACCATCTTCTTTCTTGAGCTCTCCGCTCATCCACCTCCAATTCTCTGAGGGTCAGACGCTTTTCCAAGCAGAGAATGGGGGGCAGATCTCTTTCCTCGGCTGGGGCCTCCCTCTGGAACAGATGCCCTGCCTCTCACAAACTTGAGCAGAAACACCTTTGGTTCTGGAAGCAACTCAAGGCCTTCCGTTTTGCTTCTGCTTTCTCTCTTCCTCTCCCCTGCTAATGTCCCTTATAGTTTCACACTCTGGTCACTTGGCCACCTCTGAACTCGGGCCCAGGCTTCTGCATGTCCAGTTGCCATTGCACTGCCTCCGGGCTCCCTCAGCACTAAAGGGGCTGTATCTGTAACCCTACAGCCCCTTCTCTTTGCACTTAAGAGCCACCCTCTGGCAGCACTTATTGAGTCACCTACACTTCTCGTCACCCCCCACTTCTCCTTGGCACTTCTCCCCTCCGCTCTTCCTCACACTTGCATGATCTGAATGACACAAGGCCTAGTAAGATCGTTATTTGCCCTCTGTTTCGCCATCCTCGTTTAGAAACAGGTGCGTTATAATAAATGACTTATCATATCATATCCTGGACATGTAAGGGGGAAATGGTGTGGTATTGTTTTTGAGCGTTCCTAATTCTCCACAACATACAAGGGAATCGGTCATGATTGCAGGGCTAGTACATAGAGCAGTGTGGATGGTCATGTCATGTGCTGTGATGCATGTCTCAGGGAGAGCCTCCCAAGCCCTATGTGACACCCTATCACTGCACTTCCCCAATAACATCATGTCTAAACAAAAACAAATACCCCTCACACACCAACCAAACCTGCCCACAGACCGACCATTGAAACCCCTTGATACAAATCCTCAACTCTTTCTCTCCCATCACACACCTAGAGTTCCTCTCGCTTGTCACAGATATCTACACGTCTGGCTCCCCTGAGGACCCCTGCCGACCCTCACTCCTCAAAAACATCCTAGCCTCATCTATGCAGGTAGTGTTGCAATCACAATCCTCAACCACCCACTCAGATCAGGATCTTTCCCGAAAGCCCTAAAAACCTCCCCCAGAACTACTGGCCAATCTCCAACACACGTTTCATTGACAAACTAGTGGACCGCATGGCATACAAACAGCTTGGCCATTTTGCTGAAGCCAACAACTTCCTAGACCGTGCACAATCCGGCTTCAGGCCACTAAGGGGAACATAATCTTCCATTGTCTCCATCTGGGACGATGTAAAAAGAACAGCTGACACAGGAGGCTGCTGTCATGATGCCTACCCCTGGGGACCCAGACCAGGTCCGGCAACCCCGGAAGCAGGCATCAAGTTATCCCAAGCAAGCCCAACAACCCCTGCTAGGGGCTATTTGGGTGCAGTCCTGGCGTCTATGGCGCCAGGCTCATATGGAGAGTCATTCTTGGCGCAATAGGCGCCAGGCTCATAGATTAAAACTTACCTGATGCAGACCAAGCTGCAAACTTACCTGATGCAGACCATGCTGCAAGAGCTCCAAACCAAAAGAGGCTTGGAAGGGACTACTTTACCTAGGGACTATTTTACACCTAAGGGGAAGACAAGAACAGCAAGGTGAGCCAAGGGAATACACAGAGGCAATATTAGTTACCCCCATAGACTTACCTGATTTACCACCGGGGGTACTATTCCTCTTCACGGGTCGGCGCAGCTTCCACTGCATCTTCACCAAACCCCGGCCCCTAAGGGGAAACAAAAGGACAGCAAGGTTAAACAAAGGGACAAACAAGGGGAAACCTTCTCACCACAATAGACTTACCTGATTTTACCGCCGGAGGCATTATTCCCCGAGACTTCATATTTTCTCTCAGCGCCTGAATAAGGGAGAAAGCAACAGGTTACATATTGACATTATTTTATCAAACTGTGTTGGATAATACAAATCCTTACCTGAATATTACCGGTTGCCATGAGGAACTCTTCGCTAGGGTCAAGCTGCAACCTGCAAGGAATCGGACAAGAGTGAAAGTCAGACATTTGAACTCTTACGAACTACATACTTACGGCGTCTTGCCGGGAATCTCGGAGTCAATATTGTTCTGGAACTCACCAATTCCTTCGAGCCAGTGAAGCAACTGGTTATCTACGCGCCCCTGCGCTCTATGCAGGATGGAGAGCTCATCTTTCCAAACCATCAGGTGAGACTATAAGAGGGGACATCAAAGGTGATCAGTGGGGAGAACAGCGGGAGTGGGGGAGGGTTAACGCTCAACTCCACGGGTGGTTAATTCCCTTTCTCCATTTGCAGAAGAATATTCCTATGGGCCAAGCAAACGAAGCTAGGTGGGCCAGTCCAGTCCGTCATCTCGGCACTACGTGTCACATTGGTGGAGGCCGCAGCTGTCCAGTTCAGATCGACGCCCTTATGGGAGCCAGGTGAGCGTAACAGCTGCGCTGTTCTCATCCTGCTGGACCTCTCTGTAGCCTTTGATACCATCGATCACACCATTCTACTAGACAGGCTACAAACACTAGGAATCAGAAGCACAGCCCTCTCATGGAACTCCACTATTATGTCAAATCGACGCAAATCATGCACCTCCACCGGTTCACATCCACATCACGACCAGTAAGTTAAGGCGTCCCACAAGGAGCATCCTTATCACCCCTAATCATCCATTTCTGCCTAAAATCCCTGCCTGCAATCATCCGCTCACACAATCTTACTTGCCACAACTACGCAGACGACACCCAGATCATCATCAAAATCACAACATCTCAAAGCTCTGGCAGTCTGGACCTATCGTCATGCCTCTTGGATATTGACCACTGGATGACAACCAATCACCTCGTCTTCAACCTTGGGAAAACTGAAATCCTAGTTTGCAGGAAAACAGCCCTCCTCCCCCAACTGATTCCATGTCCCAAACCTCTAGGACAAGCACTGGCAATCTCTAACATGGTAAAAAAAATGGGATGCACATTGGACTCAGACTTATCCCTCACCCAACACAGCACTCCGTATCCAAAACCTGCTTCTTTCATCTACAGATTCTCAGGTGTATTTTACCTTACCTCACCTATCCCAACCATTTTTCAGCCATCAACTCCATCATCCTGTCCCGCCTAGACAACGCAAACTGCCTCTACATAGGCGCCCCGGCATCTCAATTAAGGAAACTCCAAAGAATCCAAAACGTGCCAGCACGCCTGCTCATTAACCTACCCGCCAGAGAACACATCAGCCCTACACTAAAAGTCCTGCATTGGCACCTGATTGGCCGACGCACTACCTTTAAAGCCATGTGCATCACCCACTGTGCCGTCCACAACACCGGACCGGAATACCTTTGAGACAAAACCGTTCCCTACCAACCCTCAAGGAATCTCAGATCTCGCAAAGCATTTCGCCTAATGGTCCCACCTCACAACTCCTCCAGGCTGGGCGGTTCCTCCTTCTCCTCCGTCCAAGCGCCAATCATCTGGAAATCCCTACCACTACCCATTTGCATCACTGAAAACCACCTGAAATTCAGGCTCTTCCCAATATCCCCTGAATCCTTGTTCCTCAGATCTACACTGCCAAACCCAACATCCCCTTACACCAATTACAACACAGAGGCCGGCAGCTTTCGCAGCAGCTCACCAGACACACTGCCACCTGTTGCACAACAACATTCCTATCTGACAAATACACCAGTGAAACCAGCAGCCTTCGCTGTGGCACACCATAAATAAACTCACCCGTGCTCACCGTCCGCTCAGACCCTCACACCAGAGAGACCACGAATAACGCTGTGGACAAAGAGCTCTCCAGCTGAACAACTTCAAAGACTACGGAACATATAACCTCGAAGACTATGGTACGTATAATTTAAACCACATCTGTGGAAACAGGCCGCAGGCACAGCCAAACATCCATGCATCATAGAATGCAGCTATGGCTATGCTCATCCAGTCTATCAGCACATATAGCCGTCTACACTAAAACACCTGACGTATCTCAACACCTCTGCCACCAGCATACAGTGGCTACCAATGAAAATAAATTCAGTATCGCTGACCACACATCGACTTTCTCAACAATAGCACTCTATCGCAAACCACCAACAGTGCCCACCACGTGCCTGACCTTTTGCGCTGCTTAGCCGAGCATAGCCAGCCATCCAAGTCCGAAATCGGGTAAAATGCACACATGCATCTCCTAATGTAAACTTTTTGAATTTCCAGCACTACGGCCACTGAGGGCGTTCCAACCACAAAGCGTATTGAGGCCATGCAAATGGGGAAAGAGCGCTACATAAATAGCTAAATACAGGACAATACAATACAATACAATATCATATCATAGGCATGTAAGGGGGAGATGGTGTGGTATTGTATTTGAGCATTCCTACTTTACCACAACGTACAAGGGAGTGGGTGATCTTTGCATGACCAGTGTGAAGACAGTGTGGATGGTCATGTCATGTGCTGTGATGCATGTCTCAGGGAGAGCCAAGATCACATGCTAGGCTTAATGGGAATCAACATTATCAATATGAAAGAGAAAGGAAGCCTTATTTCACAGAGACTGGACTTTCCAGAAGCCCTGAGAGAGAGTGGTTAAAGGGACGTGGCTGGGTTGGGGAGAAAGATAGCAGTGGATATTTTGGTGAGGGTTGTAAGTTGTGTAGGAAAAGGAGTGGTGAAATGCATGTCTATTGTAGAAGGTGTGAAGTATATGGATTCAATAGGAGGTAAAGGATGGGAGGGACTGAAGTAAAGAGAGGGTCAAACTGAGATGAGCATGGAATCCACATGAGAAAAGTAGAGAGGACAAGTGAGCGATAGGAGGAGTGATTAAATATACATGATATAGGTAGGAACTTTACAGGAACTGGCTCAATATGTGGAAGACTGAGAGCACTATCCATCAGGATGGAAACTTGGAGACCCGAGCAACGCCTCACTGATGATACCTAATGAAGCCGAAACATATCTGGGGTTGCTTGTGGTTTCGTACAGAAGGCATGTGACGTATCAGTTGGGACTAGACTGCTGCATATGTGATGGGAAACAGTCTAGTTTGCCTATGGTGATTGCCCTATTGAATTGGCATGGCAGGGTGAAAAGTAATGGTCTGAAAGGTTGCCCAGACCAATGGTAGTGGACCATACTTTCCACTTTATCCATATCCTACCTACCCACATCAGGGGTAACTCTTTGGATCTCTTATTCATCTCAACCTCTCACCCACTAACACTACTGTCACACCATCCCCATCCGATCACTCTATTGTGTTGACCACCATCTCCTTTCCACCCTCTGACCTTTCCTTACCACTTGCCTCACCTATTACTAAAAGGAGATTTAAACCTTCTGCCATTCCTCCTTTTCTTTTGGACCCAAAGTTCTCTTTCCCTTCCTTCACACTTGATGCCTCTTTCGCTAACACTGCCTTCTCCAGCTTCCAATCCCTACTATATCACTAATTCTCCACTCACTTCCAACTGCTAATTTTCACCCCTAGTCCTCAATAATGGATCACCCTATTCCTACACTGTCTCCGCACTCACATGATGACATGCACTCTACTGCTCTGAACTCTCTCATGTCCTCTCTTGATTGATTAAAAAAAGGAATTCTAGCTCACCCTCATTGACTCAAACTCAAACCATCCTCGCAGGCTGCAGGGCACTCTAAACCCAATCCTCACTCCTCCTAAACCTATGACTAACAACTCCACTCTCACAGCTAATGAGTTAAATGAATACTTCACTGCAAAACTGTCCAAAATTAGAGACTCTCTCCTAACCTTATTCACACTCCCTCCTCCTACATTCTTCAGTTTGTCTACTCTATAATTATCCTATGGCTCTATCTCACACTAATACTGAAGATGGCCTATCTCTACTGATGAAGACTAACCCCCTTTGTGCCCCATCAGACCCTCTTCCTTCTCAGCTAGTCAAGCCTATTGCCCCTTTAGAGGTCTCTCACCTCGCTGAACTCTTCAACCCGCCCTTCGACTCTGCTTGCTTTCCTTCTGTTTTCAAGATGGCCACGGTCATCCCTCTCCTAAAAAGTAAGGGGCTGACCTGAACCTACTGGATAGCCTTTGCCCTGTGTCTCTCCTTCCACACTACTCTTAAGTACATGAAACGGTTGTATGCAACCATCTTAATCATTTCTTAGACACCCACAACCTTTGAGACTTTGGAAACTGCTCTAATGAATTTCTACAACTTCATCGCCTCTGCTAAGCACTGCAACCTATCATCTATCCTAACTCTTGACAGGTCTGCAGCCTTTGAAACTGTCAACCATTCTGATCTCCTTAGTAATCTAGCTTTTTTTGGGATTCATGATCAAGCCCTTGCCTCAATTGAATCCTACCTGGCACCTGATCTATTCTCTGTGTCATTGAACACCTACACTTCTCAACACACTCCTCTAACTGTGGGTGTTCCGCAAGGCCTTGGGTTCCCTCCTCTTTACACTCTACACCTCTTCTCTTTTGGCACTAATCTCCTCATTTGGGTTCTCGTATCAACACTTTGCAGGCAACACCCAAATGTTCTTCTCTTTTCCTGAACTCTCCTCTGATCTCTCTATCAAAATTTCAAACTGTCTCTCTGCCATTAAATAATGGATGACTTTGTACTCTCTGGTGTTAAACATTACCAAAACATAGGTGCTCTTCCTCCCTGCCAAATGCTCTTTCTTATCTCTTCCCCTGCCTATACAGTTCCCACTTGACACTCTCCCCTTCTCTTCTGAAGCTAAAAACCTAATTGTAATCTATGACTTTTCTCACATCTTCTCTACTTTCATCTCCATAACTGCAACGGCGGATCGCCTCAAACTCGTAAATGTTTGAAAATCAGGCACATACGTCCTTTCAACACTGCCAAGCATCTCTTGCTCTCTCTTGTTTTCTCTAAACTGGACTACTGTGCCAGCATCCTCTTTGGTTCCCAAAATATGCTTTCTGTCCTCTCAACAAGATCATTAACTTTGCTACCAGGAATCTCTTTGAACTCCCTCACTTCATATTTACTTCCTTGAACCGTCACCATGCTGGTTGGCTGATGATGCAAAAGAGGGTGAGATTTACATTTCTTCTAGTGGTTCACAAATCTAGCAACACTAAGGCAACACTGTATCTATCCTCCGATATCCAACTCTACAAGCCTTCTCACGTAATCTCTGCTCTGCCTCATTGACTACTCTTGTGGCACCTTGCCCTCCCTGTGCTTCCTCTCGCTTCCGCTCTTTCTCTCTTCTTGCTACACTTGCATTGAACTCTCTTTGCCCGGACATACGAGAAATAGTCTACACCGATACGTTCAAAACCAGGCTAAGAGCCTATCTCCTTGAATCTGAGTTACCCTCTTAACCTACATCTCATCTCCATTCTAGCTAAGATTTTTCAATTGCCTTTAACCTGCCTCTGTCCCACTTTCTCCGCCTCCACTTTAGCACTTCATCCATCATGGCCACATCCATAACACAGCTGGCTGTACGGCCTTGCTGCACTTTAAAATGTCTAATGTTGATTGTCCTTAATTTTTGTAAGTCCACTCATGTATTGTCACCGGTCACTGTTCCATTTAATCCCCTCCACAACCTGGTGAGGGTGTCACTCTAATTCACCCATTGTAAGAAGTTCACTGCTTCCCATGATTTCTTATCTATTGTTTTGTGATCAAAAGAGCGTTGTTCATGCCTGAATATATAAATAAATCACTAAATAAATAAGTTATAAATAAAATAAAGTTTTTGATTAATTGAAAACTTTCCAGTCATCACTTTTCCATGTTGCAACTGTCACTCTGAGTGGAAAGGTAGGCCTAGATGTGGGTCTCAAGTCTGCTGTGCTTAAAGAAACAAGCTTCAACTCACTGATGATGCCAGTTCAGCCGAAACATGTCTGGGGTTGCTTGTAGTAAAGGTATGTGACCTAGCAGGTTTGTCTGGACTATATAATGATCTGATCTAATTAATCACTGATAGCAGAGTCTCTGTAACCGTGGGCAGACGTTGATATCGGCACGGCCAACGGGGAGAGAAAAGTATGTTGGTGAAAGATGGATATTATGTGATGTATCCAGTCCATTACCTTCAAGGGAGGCACACATACAATGCAGGCAGCCTGCGTGTCTAGAAATATATGGTAAGCAAGCCAAGAGAGTGGTCATGTTGTGGGGATGTTGACATCCTAAACATACTTTTGTTATTGTATTGAGGGACACTTGTATTTATTTATAAAGTGATTTACGCCAAAAAGCTAAACAGACATGGAAGTGCTACAATAAAATGAAGTGCATATATGGCAAACACAATGAAATTGACACGCAGGCAAATAGACAGTCGGAACGTTTTTAAACAACTTCGAGATAGATGTAAGTAGGAGGTAGAACCAATGTAAAGAGAGAGATAATTCCAGTATTTAGGAACGAGTAAAGTGAACGAATTGGGTTTGGGCACAGGGAGGCTTAGGGACAGCAAGGAGAAATTGGGATTGTGAGCGCAGGGGACTTGGAGGAGAGTAAAATGGGACAAGGAAAGGTGTTTGAGGAGGAGGATAATGTGTACATTTGAAGACATTGATAGGTTAAAGAGAAGATAAGACTCAGAGGAGAGTCAAGATAAAGAACGATGTGATACGGAGATGGAGGAGCGGGGAGACAGACGAAAGAGACGAAAGAGGGAGCCAATTGAGAAACGGAAAACAGATGGGAGAGCAGGATGGTTAGCTGGAAGGTCACTGAGTGAAGTGGAACCATAGAACAGATGGGAGAAGGTTAAATCAGAAATACGTGTTTGGGATGAGTTAAGGGAGGAAGGGATAGGTTTTACTTGTGTTGAACAAGTGAAAGTAACAAATACAAGAGACATTAGAAATGAGATGGGAAGAAAAGACACTTGTTGAAAAAAACACCAATATTACAAAAAGAAAAACAGAAATAGAGTAGAGCTGGGGGAAAGGATAGAGTTGGAAGGGAAGGAGAGATCGAAGAAGGAAAGACAAGTGCATACCTTTTGAAGGTGTAAAAAAGCTATAGTGCATTCATGATTGGACTTCAAGAAGGCAGGTAGAAAAAGAGGAGTGAAGAGTATCAGAAAAGGATACAAAAAGCTGACCATCAGCTTCGAAATGAAAATCCTGGTTTGATATCTTATGCCACCTCCTGTGATGTCGTTTGGTGAGGGGTGTAAATGTCCTGTGACATTACATCCGATGATGTCACTTGGTAGTAGGGTCGAATGACATGGCATCACTTCCTGTGATGTCATCAGTGAGGACAAGGGCCATGTGATGTCACTTCTGCTAACCCAGGTCATTTGGTGAAATGATGTCCCTGGTTGCCCAGTGCAATGCCAGTGGCTATACTTGATTTAACACATTATAGCGATACAATTTCAGTCGCTGAAAATGTCACTCTGGGTGGGACAATAATGCAGACATGTGGGCCCCTAGCCTGTTGCATTTAGAGAGCAATTCTACACTTCAATGATGATGTCCAAGAAGAATGAGGCAGAGCTAGAGTTGCTTATGGTCTTGTTCATAGGGGATACGACCTAGAGGTTTCTGCTGGACTTCCCCCTTTGGGGTGGAATTTGAATGTGGTATTTCCCCATCTGTAATGGCATGACGGGCTGAAACCAATGGTGGGGAGGGTTCCACAGAGCAAAGTAAATGGGTTTTGATTCTTTGAAAACTTTCTAGCCATCACTGTTACTTGTTGCTTTTGTCTGGGAGGAAGATGACAGTATTACATGGTGCATGTTGGCAGTAAATAGAAAAGTATAAGATGTAGGATTATGGTGACCACAACATACATTGGGCAGCTTGAGTCAGTGATATCTGCATGTAGATCAAGTTTGGTAAATGCATCAACACCTGCCAGATCTGTGATGAAATTGTCAACACTCTAGGTGCGGTGTTGCTTTCTGCAGATCACACTGTATAGGATGAACATGTCGATACACATGCATACCTTTGCCAATTAATTCGTCTTCTTTGCAAAGGCCATTGAGAAGGCCCAGGGCATCCGTTACATACGTATTTCAATTGTGGATACTTTCTCACTGTCTGTCAGTTCCTTTTCTACTTTGGAGGGCATGTGAAATGGCACACAGTGTTGATGGCTGGCTGCAGGCTGGTTCTTTGTGTTGTGAAATTTGACAACCGTTACTCCAAAACCCTAGAATGAGGCTTGGAATTAATCTCAGAGGTACTCAAGTGCCAAAGACCTAAATGTATACCTGACTAGGTCGAACCCTTCTACAGGCTGGTAACTCACAATATAGACACTTTTGGACATACAGAGTGATTTATGTGCCTCAGTGTTTGTGAAAAATGATTGTCACTTAAAAGGGCAATAAGACAAAAAGCATGAGTAAACTGGGATCTTTGTAGATGATGCATTGACACTGATATCACATAGTGTATTTTCAGACATGCCAGTGTCATTTATAGACGATTACCATTACCATACTCTGGTCGGAATTTGACATATTTCTACATCTACATCTTTCTACATATTTCTGCATTCTATATCTTGCTCAATTCAGATTGTGATTTGGTTGACGGAATTTCAGTGATGCACTACATGTGTGTGGGAATGGTGACAAATTTGTACTATTTGTCCCTTCTCCCCAGAGGGAAGACACCCCCTTTGAGGCTAGTGTGACAAGTAAACGTCCGGGGCACCAGTGGTCCAGGGATGAATATCGGTTTCTAAACCAGCAATCAGCCCCACACCCCTATTACACCAGAAGGTTGGCAGATGTGGATTGTTGGTTGAGGCCTCTTGGATGGCTTGAGTGACTGCAACGTGACTACAGTCAGTGGTGCAGCTGGTCAAGGTTCGAGGGCTTGATTGCCTCGAAAATGTCCTTAAAAATGGACACTGGTTGATGCTTGTGTGGCACTCCTCCTAGCTTCTTCACATGGCTTGTGGCGTCCTTTCAAGGTGGATGGCCCAAAGCTGAGGAGACTGTTTGCAGTCAACAGCCTTTTCCTTTGTTTAGAGAGCCTTTGGCACTTCCCACCTAGGAAGCTTGCTGGCAGAACCTAGCAGGGCATGCTGTGTGCTAGCTGGGTACCGGTTCTGGAGCTGCTGGATGGGTCCCTGAGTCCGGTATCTCACTCTGAAAGATGTCTTAGAGGAGGGATCTTGCTTCCCTCTTGGAAATCCTGACTTTCCTTCACTGGTGCAATATGTAAGGCAGACTGCATTCTCAGCCAGGGTACACATGTGTCCTTCTTACTCCTTTCAAAGTAGTTGTATGATCTGCTAAAGCCAAATGGGTCACAGTGATTGGTGCAGGCTAAGCTTACCTTAATGAACCAATCCTGGGTCACCACCAAAAATCTTCTATCATGCGTGAGGTCAGGACCAGAGTGCTTTGCATCATGAAAGGTGAGGGGTGACAACATACACTCCTAAGTGCCACCCATCTTCCTGTCCATTATAGTTCAAAGTGTCTCTCTGGTTAACTGAGCCCTATGTGGCTCTTTATAAAAGCACAGGTCTCCCTTGAAGTTTGTAATGAGAGCAGACTTCCTGTCTCCCTTAAATCACATACTTCTCCCTCTGAAAGGGGTCCACTCTGCATGGGTTGCCCACAGTAAATAATGGACCCAGACATGCCATTCACTGCCTTTCATATGGGGGGGGGCTAGCTTAAGTTGATAGCCCTGCCTTCCTGTTGTCTGTCCTGCGACCAAGCCCCTTTAACCGGCGTGCCTCAATTAACCCTCATCCGTATGTTCTGCCACCAGCAGTTCAGATAACAGGAAGGCAGATGCATGGAACCTTTGATATTTTAATTGGACTGCCTATGGCTGTAGAAAGGTGTGCCTTCCCCCTTCTTCAAATTCTTTGATGTACCCTTGGCTGTCACATTCCGGCTGAACATGATAGGGGAGGACAGTACCTGTAGGCTGTGTCCTCCCAGAGTACATGTGACTATGCGTTTCCTGCGGTGAGCAGGGAAAATGTGTGCGGAATGGCCTCATACATTTTCAGAGGTTCATCTCCCATCATTCATTTCCATTTTCAAAAAAATCAAAAAGCCCAAGCGAGCGCACACTCCCCATGGGGATGGTCGAATTCCTCACATGCTCCACATCCTCAACATGTGAACCACTACCCTACTGAGGGTCTGATTCGTCATCAAGGCGAAAGTACCGACTAAAGCCATCTGCATTTCCATGCTGGGAGCCTGGCGTGTGCTGGATGTCCATATCTAATCCCTGCAGGGATAGGGCCCAACGCAAAAGCTTAGGTTTCTCCCTTTGCATGGCCATTAACCATCTCAGTGACCTGTGGTCCGTATGAATCATAAAGTGATTTGCCAACCGCTGCTAATGTAGGTGACAGGTTGCTCTACCCCTTCAGAGTTCAGCTGTGCTAACACTGCTCCAATCCCAAAATCACAGGTGTCTGTCTGGATAATGAATTCCTGACCATAGTCTGGCACTTTTAGAACCGTGGCCCTGCACAATCCATTCTTTAAATCCTGAAAGGAGGTTTGACAGGCCGTGGTCCAAGTTACCGTTTTCAGCATCCTTTTGGAAATTACATCATTCAGGGGCATGGCAATGGTCCCATACCCTCTGAAGAACGACCAGTAGTACCCTGCGAGACCTAGAAAGGCTCTCACCTGCGTTTGTGTGGTGGGGATGTCCCACTCCTTCACAGCCTGTACCTTTGCATCGAGAGGTTGTTTCTTACCTCCACCGAACAGGTGGCCTAGGCAAGTCATGGGACCCTGCGCTCTATGGGACTATGTGGCCTTGATAGTCAGATCTGCATTCTCTAGCGCTTGAAGCACTTGTTTCAGGTGGGATAATTGATCCTCCCAGGTGTGGCTGAAGACAACAATGTCGTCTAAATAGGCGACACTGAAGTTTTCCAGACGAGACAAAAACTGGTTAACCATCCACTGAAAAGTGGCAGAGGCATTCTTCAATCCAAAGGGCATCACAGTTATATCTTTCCGGGGTTGAGAATGCTGTCCTATCTCTCGCTCCATCTGTCAAGCCGACCTGCTAATACCCCGCTGTGAGGTCAAAGGTACTCATGTACTTGGCATTGCCGAGCTTGTCAATGAGCTCAACTGCCCGAGGAATAGGATGAGCATCTGTCTTCATGACAGAATTGAGCCTACTGTAGTCCACACAAAAGCAAACTTCATTCTTCCCACCACTGGTCTTTTTAGGGACCAGTACCACTGTGCTAGACCAGGGGCTGTGGGATGGCTCTATCACTCCTAGGGACAGCATCTTAGAAACGTCCTCCTTGATGGTTTCCCTGACCTTATCGGACATCCAGTAAATCCTACTCTTCACCAGTCCACTGTCTCCAGTGTCCACATAATGGCTGCACCAATATGCATGACCTGGAGTCAGAGAAAACAGACCTGCAAACTGTCCTAGTAAATGGCGACAGTCGGCCAGTTGCTGTTCTGACAGGTCCATTGCAAGGCTGACACCTTCAAATGACCCATCTTTGGCTTCAGTGTGCAAGAGGTCTGGCAGGGCATCGGTCTCCTCCTCAGTCGCTCTGTCTGTCCCTAATGCCATGACCAAGTGATCCCGGCTATACTGGGGTTCTAGCCGGTTGACGTGAAAGACTGTGCACATCTGTTTAGGTCTTTTCACTTCAATGAGATAATTCTGCTCACTGACCTTTTCCAGCACACAGAAAGGCCCAGTGCACGTGTTCCGAAGGGCGTTGGGTTTGACAGGCTCCATAATTTACACCCACTGGCCTGCAGAATAAAATGTCACTGTGGCCCAGTGGTTGTGCAAGTGCTTTATCAGCTCCAGACTGGCCTTAAGGTTCTTTGTCGACTGTTCCATGTACTTTGCCATTCTAGACTGAAGGCCAAGTACACAGTCCACCACATCTCGTGTAGGGGATGAGGGTTTGCTTTCCCATCCCTCTTTCACTAGACTGAGGGGACCTCGTACAGGGTGTCCAAACAGAAGCTCAAAGGGGCTAAACCCTACTACATTCGGTGGCACCCCCTGTAGGCGAACATTAGGCATGGCAGGAGAGTATCCCATTTTCTCTTCGAGTGCTCTTCCAAGCCACCTATCATGCTTTTCAGGGTCTTGTTGGGCCGCTCAATAAGCCCATTTGTTTGTGGATGGAAGGATGTAGAGAACCTATAGGTGACTCCACACTCTTCCCACATGGCCTTCATATACGCTGATATCAAGTTTGATCCCCTGTCAGAAACGACTTCCTTGGGGAAAACAACACAGGAGAAAATCACAATCAGAGCCTTCGCAACCATTGGGGCTTTGATGCTCCTCAGAAGGACAGCCTCAGTGTATCTTGTGGCATGGTCTACCACCACCAAGATATATCTGTTCCCTGAGATGGTTTGAGGATCCAAAGGACCCACAACATTCATGCCTAATGTCTCGAAAGGCCTCCCAACCATGGCTAGTGGATTTAAGGGGGCCTTTGTGGCACCACCTGACTTGCCAGAAGTTTGTCAAGTTGGGCAGGACCAGACAAATTTCTTAACCTTTTTGCAGTATTTCAGCTAGTAGAAGTACGAAGACAACCGGTCTGATATCTTAGTCACTCCCAAGTGACCCGCTAAAGGAATTTGGTGAGCCAAATCCAAAAGGAACATTCTGTGGCAATAGGGAATCACCAACCTCCTGGGGCCCTCGTCCTCAGAGTCTTTTGGCTCACTGTACAGGAGTCCATCCTCCCAGTACACTTAGAACAGTCCACGGGGCCTCACCCTTAGCCTGTTCCACTGCCTGCTTCCACTGACACGCCAGAGTTGGACACTCTTTCTGGGTTGTGAAGAAGTCAGTCTGACCTGAGCCCCCAGCTGATGCAAATTCATCCAGCTTGGGAAGGCCCTTCAGATCTGCACCCACTTGGGCCTCCACCTCAGGTTCCTGCACTATGCCAGGCAACTCTGTAGTCACTGAGTCCCCTGCTACCAAATTAGGGTCCTTAGTGGGTACTAGCACCTCGCCCGCAGGAATAGGTGACTCAGTAGTCTGTGGAACTGGACTAAGGGCTACCGGCCATGCTGGTCCTTCCAACGAGCCCTCTGGAAGCACTCCAGGCTCTAAAGCTCTGAGAGTGTTCAATCTGGCAATCTCTTTGGCCCTCAATCAGGTAGCTGCTGTGACTATCTCAGGATCAGGAAGATTATTACCCAAAAAACATGGGACAGGGATGGAGTCTTTCACTGCTACAAAGCGCTGGGTCGTTTCACCTCACCAGCTGAACTCTACTATCACCAAGGGGCACGTACTCATTCCATCAAACCCACTTGCATTACAATCCGGCCCATCAATATGTTGTCCTGGCTGTACCCACTGCCGGGTGACAGCAGTGACACTAGCTGCAGTGTCTCAGACCGCAAGAGATTTGTGTTAATTGATATACACATGTTCTAGATAGAGTTGAGTATTATTGGGAACTGGGATCTCTTCTGGAGACCCGATACCATTCCCACTCAGTGTAACAAATCCACATTTGGCCACTCCTTGGCCTAGTGAGAAGTCCCCCTCTAAGAGGCTCACACTAATGATGGTCTCTTCCACGAGTGCAACATTCAATATGGCTTGCTTGGGTAAGCCCCTGCAAGCAGCATCCCCTTTCCTATGGCCCAGCTCCTGACACACAAAACCACCTTTGGGTGGTGAGAATGCAGGTGTCCCAGTGTTAGGGGTGCCTGCGCTCTTCTTTTTCGTGTGCATGGCTGAACTAGAGTTTTGGGATTTTGCTTTGTTCTTTTGGGGACCTCACTTCGAATAGGATTGGGTTGGACCTTTGTCCTTCTCATCCTTGTTTACTTTGTTCTGCCAATTTCTCTTCAGGTTTGGGATGCTAGCCTGATCACTTTTCCGGACTCGAGTACTCACAAACTTGTTGGCAGCCTTTGCAAGCTCCCTAGGGTCTGTGATAGTCTTGTGCACAAGATGCTGGTGTAGGTGAACCTCACAATTTCTCAATACATACGCACACACAATCAAATTGTACATCCCTTTAAATGTGTCAACTTTGTTACCAGCCACCCACCCGCTCAGATATTTCAATGACAAGTGTGTGAATGCTTCAAATGTCTGCCCATTTTTCTTTCCGAGCTTTCTGAAACACTTGAGATACTGTTCTGGGTTTTACAGAACTCGCTGAGAGGGCTGCATTCAAGCTCTCAAAAACAGGCCTTCCCTCAAGGGTTAACTGAAGAATTGCATCAGTCCCTGGTGTCAGTAAGCAACTCATCAGGACTGCAGCCCACAGTACCTCATCCAACTCCTGTAGCTAGAAATCCAGCTCGAGCGCTTCAAACCAGCCAAAAATATCCTGTTCCACTTCATAAGCATGTACTAAGTCTTTGGGGATGTGCCTTCGGGGCTTATCCCGGGCACTCTGGTTTGAGCCATTACTGCTGCTTTCGCTAGAGGCGGTTCTGTTGGCCTCCTTCTTCTCTTCAAGTGTCAGCTTCCGCAGCTCTATGGTGGCCCTGTCCCGCTCTATGATGACCTTGTCCGCTGTTTCTGTTCCTCTAGCGCTAGTCTCCTCTCATCGAGCAGGAGCTTTCTAGCCACTACCTCAGTAACAGCTATAACAATTACTGGGCCACTTAGAGACTGTGCTGAGGCCAGGAACCTGCGGGATGCCGCACTAGCCCCTATCCTCACTGACACTCTCGAGTGTTGAAACACCACACTTTCACACCGGCAGGATGATTGGCGAGAAACATTGATCATGCGGTCGTCCTCCTGATTTTCCCCCTCCGGAAAGGTCCTGTCTGTTTCGGTACACAGGGCCTAGCCCGTCCCCTTGGGTCTTCTCCCCAACTGCCCTCGCTTCTACCCAAGTTTGTAGGCTGGTCAGCAACTCCGGTTTATTAACCCTAGTGCTGTGGGGAAGTCCCCTCTCTTGACATAAAACATGCAGTACATCCTTGGTCATGCCTTTTACAGTCTCCATGTCAAGCTCCATGACTATTTTTTTTTTTTTTGATTGAACTGTTTATCACAGTTTTTACAAAAGGGTGTGAGCAAAAGAAAATGTTTCTTCATTTTATCCTAAACATATGTTTCTTCATTTGATCCTTTGTTGTCATTGCTGCAGTTTGCTTTTCAGGTTGTTGTCAGGTTGTTTCTTCTCTCGTCAAGTTTATGTTCTGAAAGAACTGTCCGACCGCAATTACTGTTTTGGTGTTTTCACCCGACATCAGAATGTTCCACCAGTAATCTTCTTCCATACACCATCTGTTTTTGAATAGGTGTCCCATATGGGTCATTCTTTTTGAGGCCAGTTCAGGTCATGACAGCAAAAGATGCCTCAGGGTTTCCACTGTATCTGTTTTGTTACAGAATCTGCAAAGGTTGTTGGAGGCAGAACCTCTGATGAATAGAATTTCTTTGGTGTGTAAAAGGTTCAGCCTGGCCCTTAGGTATGTATTTCTAATTTGCTTGCTAGGACCTTTTAGCAAGTAGCTCATAGGCTCGTTTGGCTTTTGATGGTTAACCGGTAGGTCCAAGGCCGATTTGTATTTCGCGGCGTCTTCTACTGTTTTGATCCAGTCCATTTCCTTACATTTTTTGGCAGTTTTGTTTGGATTACATTCCAATTCTTCCCATGAGCTTCCTATTTCTGCAAATGTTTCCGTGTTTCTTTGCTCCCAAGTGGAAAGGATGGTGTTTGAGCCTTTGTTTATCTCTTTGTTTAATAGCTTAAAGATCTTCTCAGAGGATAATCTGATTTTCCGATGCAGCATCAGAGTGTTTAAATTCACTCTTCCCTTTAGTGAAAGGACATTGATTTCTCTGAGAATCGACGCCATTGGAGTTGATTGTGGGAGCATCAGAAGTTTCCTCCAAAACAGGCCTTCCATTTTTATCCAGATTCTCTCGGGTATCATAGGCATCGCCTCTGCACCATAGGAAATAGCAGGCACTGCTTTTGCTGTGTAGAAACTAAGAGCTGGTTTCAAGGAGAATTTTCCAAATTTTTTGTCCATGAGTCGTGCTTGTGTCATCATGATTTTTGTTTTTGCGATCATCGATTCCTGCATGGGGATTTCAAAACGGTTTGAATTGATCGTGACTCCCAGGTATCTAAATGATTTTATTTTTTCCAGTCTCTCTCCTGCCAGAGACCATTTCGATTTTTCTTTTCGTGTTGTTGTTTTTTCCAATGTCATTATTTTTGTTTTTGTTGAGTTTAGAATCAGGTCATTGGCTTGGAGGTATTCTGAGAGTGAGCTGAGTTTGCGTTGTAGACCTATGGCAGTTTGGTCCAGTAATAGAATGTCGTCAGCATAGAGTAGTCTGCCAACGTTCTCGTCTCCAATGTTCGGTGGAAATGTTCTGGCTGTGGGGTCCCAGTTTTGGTAATCACCAGTAAATGCATTGTACAGTGCGGGGGACAGAGGGCACCCTTGCTTTACGCCTCTGTGGGTTTTAATCTCCTCTGAGAGTTGACCTATTCCATTGAGTCTGACCCTAATGGAGGTTCCTGAGTACAGCTCGATAATTGGGTTCAGGATTGATGGAGGACAGTTCCAGGTCCTCAGTTTCCTCCAGAGTCTGTCTCTGTTGACTGTGTCAAAAGCGTGAGAGAGATCTATGAAAGCCAGATGGATCTTTGGACGTCCCTCAAGAACTTTAGCTTTGAGTATACTTAATAGCATTATGTTGGCCATTGTTCCAATGTTTTTTATAAAGCATGTTTGGAAATCGTTGTGAGCTTCAGAGGTGGCTGCCCATATCTTGAACTTATCCAAAAGGAAGGCACCAAACAGTTTCCCAATGGTGTCCAATAAGGCGATTGGTCGATAGTTAGATGGATTCCCTTTGTCGCCTTTTTTGAAAATTGGAACCACGTTTGCTGTTTTCCAAGATTTCGGGATAGAGCGGGTGTCGGCGCATTGTCGGAATATTCGGGCTATTAGGGCTCCCCATGATTCTGTGTTGTTTTTGAGGTCGGCATTGGAGATTCCATCCGGTCCGGGTGCCTGGGAGTTGTTCAGTTTCCGGACTTTCCCACAGATTTCCGTATCGTCACATTCTATGTCCCGTCGGTCTTTTTGGGCCCATGGAATTTCGTAAGTAATGCTCTTAGGAGGGGCAAACATATTCGAGAAGAAAGAGATCCATTGTGTCTCTCCAATTGAATTGGCTAAGGCGTCCTTGGAATTGTTTCCTTTCGGGTCGATCAGGGCCCAGAAAGCTTTGGGTTGCTTCCCACTTAGAGTCCTTAGCATGTTCTCCGAGTCCTCTTGGTATAGTATGGTACGATGGGATTTCAGCCAATTTTTGTAGGACTTTTTTGCGAACAATGCTGCCTCAGCTGTTAGTTTTGAGGGGCGAGATTTTGCTTTACGTAAAGTTCTTCTCATTTCTCTTCTTTTTTCCACCAGTTGCTTATTGCTCATGTGTTTCGGATTATTTGCAAATGCTTGTAGTTTCCTTTGTTGTTGGTAGGGGATCAGTAGGGGATAATAATCAGATGTTAGTGTCCCCGCTGGTACGCCAACTGTTCTTTCGTAATTCTTTGTGATTGCTCTTATTGCCTCGCTGGTGAGTCTTAGTCTTGTCCCTGCACCATTGATGACGATTGACGGAGTCATTTTCTTTCTTTTTTCCTCCGATTTTGGATCTGGGGCTGACCATGTGGCCATCAGAAGGTTGTGGTCACTTTTTATGGTTCTTATCACTTCGAATGCAGTTATCTTTGAGAGCAAATTTCTGGATACGTATATATGGTCCAGAAAAGCTTTGAGGGTTCCTTGTTCCCAGGTGGGGATGGGGTTAGGTGTGGGAGAAGTCAAGTAATGAAGATTATGAAGATCAAGTTTGTCCATGAATGTTTCCCAACACTTGCCTCTCTGGTCCGATTCTCGGATTGTCGAAGGATCTTGAGTTACCGATCCAGGGTTTGGGTCGCCCTTTTTTGTGTTCTGGCCAATGTTAGCTATTGTCAGGTTTAAGTCCCCGCATATTATGATGTGGTCGATGTCCATCGTGTTTAGACTGGACTTTATCATTTGACCAATGTTTGCCAGAAGAACTGCTTCTTTCAAAGCTTTTGGATTCCAATATATGTTTATCACTAGGTATGATATTGGCTTGTCCAAGTTTTCGCCTGCTGCGGTCTTCTGCCCGGAAACCAAGGAAGCCAGACTGAAAGCGCTACTTAACAGTGTTTGTTTTAGTTGCAGGCCGCTACATATTCTGACAGCTGTCAAGAGCCCTGAGCTAGGCCTGCCTGTTGTTCCTTGAGTTGCTGGTGAGAAATCAATTTCGAAGCCGTCAATTGTTGGCTTCTTGAGGAGCCACGTCTCCTGTAAGCAGAGAAGGTCGAATGTTCCCAATTTCACGTCTGATTTGGATGTCAGATGCGTGAAGCCTCTTGTGTTGCACGAACCCATTATTAATCTACTAGGGGTCATGGTTGTTCGTGGCTATCTTCTTGTTTCTGTTGAGGGTCTTTCCGGGGTCCAGGCCCATCTAGTTTTTTCGTTGTCTCTACGGGAGTGTTGCAAGTAGTTATGTAGTTCACTTGTCCTCCTTCTAGGGGGGGTCCTGATCCATTGTTAACTTCTGATTCGGCACGGGGCCCTTCGGGAAACGTTCTGGCTCCATGTTGCCCAGTTTTTCCTTATGCCGAATCGTGGTGTTATTTGTGGGGCTTTTGTGCCATTGTTGAGTTTTAGTTGGTTTGTATGGTGAGTCCCGTCGGTCCTTGTGGCTGGCGGTTCTTTGCTCGTCCCTAGTAGGTTCCTTTCCATAATGGTTACCGATTGTCCTCCTTTCCTCAGAGTCCTGTGTTCTGGTTTTGGAGTGAGTTTTACGAGGTCTATAGTGTGGAACTCGGTGACGCAGAGGGGCGTCCGGATTGTCCTCAAGTGATCTCCTTTCGTTCAGATCTTGAGCTCTGAATCCTGTTTTTTAAGGGGTGCGTAGTATGAAGCTCGAGATCTTGAAGAGGTGTCTATCTTGTCAGAGGGAGCATGTTCTTTGCTTAGTATGTGATCTCTTACTTTTGATCTGGCTGGTGCTTGGCGAAAGTTCTCCTTGTCGTTGCTTATTTCTTCCAGGAAGTAACCTAGGTCTCTAAGGGCTCTGGACTCGCCCTTGAGTTTACGTCTCGTGCTTGATGAAGATATATGGATATATACACTGTCTATGCAGTGGGGACCCGACAATTCAATGACGTCAAGGTGGTCTGATGTTACTGATCTTAAAGACGGAACTTGATGGAGTAGGTCCATTATTACGGCTCTATTTAGAACCTGATTGGACTTTGATTTGTAACTGGGTTGAAAGAAGAAAGAACGAGTATCAGTCGTTCTCTTGAGTCTCGTTAGACGAGTACGTTTCCAATCTCTATCCAAGTGCTTTGGTGGCGTCAAACAGTTCCGTTCTCTTTTTAGGTGGTAGTCTCTGGGTTCTCTTTTTTGTTGCATGTGCACTCTGGATTTCCATCTGTTGGGAGTGTGAATTTTTTTCTGATTGTTGGATTCATCCTGTTTTTTGGTGCTAGAAGGATGTCTTTGTTTTGACCAAGTCGAGGGCTGTCGTTTTGCGTCTTCAGCCATGTGTAGCGGTGTGGTTTTTGGCTCTAAAAGTCTGATTTTTTGTGGAGGTGTACCATTATCATGGTTCCGATCAAAGGAGACAGTTTTTCTTTTTGATTCATGGTTGTTATCAGATTTTGGGTCTTTGGTCAGCCATTGAGAAGAGAGTTCCAGGGCGTTTCCCATTAAATCACTTTCAGTGGGTGAAGGAGATCTCTTGCTATTCAATCTAGCGTGGTTATTTTGAGTAGCGTTTGGAGTCGATAGTTTAGTTGAAATTTTGATATACTTTCGCTTGATTGAGAGTGAAGATTTTTTCGTGGCCTAAGGGTGTTCTGTTGCCAATTTGGGTTGGGAAGTTGTCCCGGTCTTTGGTTTCGTTACTGGTGCTGAGGGTGTGGATGAACCATCAGCAGAGAATCTGAGCTCTTGTTCTTTCTCGTTGATTATGCACCCGTTTAGTGCCTTTGTCTTGCTCGTTGGTAGTATTGAGAAATTGAGAGTGGTTTGGTTTCCATGAGTTTGGCCTTCGTAGGTTTTCTTTGTCAAATCCGATGTGGGACTTAGAAGAGAGAGTCTTGCGTTCTGATTGTCCGGCACCGTGGTCATTAGGAGGTTCTTGCCTGATACAGCTGAGCAAGGGTTGCTGTTCTTGTCGGCAGTTCCTGCTTTGAAATGGAATGTTTCCACAGGTGGGAAGTCGACCTGGGACTGAACAGATTTTGTTACCAGGTGTTGTTGGTCCCTTGTTTGTGTGCTGACTTCTTTAGTGGTCTTCCTATTTTCTATTTTTGAGGTGATAAATCCTTCTAAGAAGATTAGTTTTGCCTGTGCAGAGGCTGCCAGTGTTACTTGATCCTTTACAGAGTCATTGAGTGATTCGTACAGTTTGGTGAACGGAGCTAGGGCTATAGTGATAGCTGACATTATTGTTAGTAGATCCGGTTTTTTGTTTGGTGTTTCTTTGCCAGAGTTTCCCATGATTTCACTTGGTCTCCTTTTCTTTGGCGGTGTGCTTGGCGTGAGCTGATTCAGAGTTTGAGCTTCTTGCGGTCGGTTGATTATTGGTGTTTTATTCATTATCAAATGATCCTGATGTGGGATAGCCTGCGTTAATTTTGCGGGCAAGGGTTGCGTTATGAGTCTCTCAGATTTTGAGTTTGTTGAGTCCAGTTTCTTGGTTGTTGGACCGGGTTTTGTGATTTAGTAGATATGGCTGTTGGCTCTGGCACTCCACCATGTAATAGATTTTCTTTAGGCGTGTTTGGCTTATTGTGGCTGTGCGATGGAGCAGAGCGCTGTGAAGGGTTTCCTGGTGTGTTAAATTCTGTGTTCCTTGCTGGCGGTTTCCCAAAGTGCCATCTTTTATTGGTGGGTAGTTGAGGGCTTGAAGCGATAGGGTTGGGAGAGTTTGTGTTGAAGTTTAGTCTCGTCGGAATGACGGTGGAGTCGGTGTGATCATTTTCTTCTAAAGTCCCCTCCAGGAGTTCTACATCATAAATCTCACATTTCCCTATGAAGACTTTTTTCCCTTGTTTGCTGAAGAATTTATCAAGGGTGCCCACTGATAGAATCTGGGCCTCTTTGTTCCGATTTGTTGGGCAGGATGCAAGCTGTTTTTTGGTGGTCTGCACGTAAGAGGTTTAGCTTTATTTGTTTTGTCTGGCTTTGTTCTGTTTCCCTTCACAGGCAACTGTTTGGCCTTCGTTGGGGTTGGGTCTTTAGGTGACGTTTTGTTAGTGTTGAGTGAGAGCTCCTTTTCAGAGGTCCCCGGTAGTGTTGCCTTCGAGGTGGTTAAAGAGGGTGTTGTGTCGTGGTTTATGGAGTTCTCACTTTCCGAATCCTCAATTGTTGAGTATGAGCAATCGTCTGACCAAACAGTTTTCAAGTTTCCCATACTGGATGGGGGACTAGCTAAGTCCTCCCTGACCAACACCGGATGAATCTCAATGTCAATTTTTATTTTGTTTCCTCCACGGCTGGGGGTGTCAATGTTGCTCACTTTTATGGAGTCATTGGCCTCGTTGGAGGTATGTATGGTGGTGGAGCATATGAGATTCCCAAAAAAGTCTCTAGAGGGCGCTGGGTCTGGCGCGGCGCCCTCTCCTTCCGCTCCAGGGAGAAATGCTCTTGGGCCCGCTCCTGCCGAGCAGAGCAGCGCCGGTGAGCACCCGCCCACTCCCACTTCGCTTGCGACTCCCGGTCCCGGAGGGCCGCGAGGGGGCAGAACGCCCTCGCGAGGAGGCTCCTCTCCCCCGCCCACGTTCGCCTCAGGCGGCGGAGTGCGCGAGGAGCGTCCCGTGGGAGAGTCCAGAGCGCCCGCCCCAACAACGTCCGAGGGAGGTCGAGGCTGAGCTCCCAGACCCAGCGGTGAGTGTGGGTTTGACTTGTGAGACGGGCGATCCGTGTTGCATTCATTTTCGCAGGTCGCTGCCGCTGCTGGTCGAGCCGACGCTCCCAGACCAGCCGTTATGGTTGAATCAGCCTGCTGATACGGGGCTGCCTCCGCAGTCTCCGCTCCCCGCTCGGTGTCCCCCGGCGGTCGAGCCGACGCTCCCAGGCGCGCAGGGGGGTGAGTGGGGGCTGGAGGTGTAGAGATGGTGCAGTCCTGGGCTCTGTCTTGTTCCTCCGTTCTAGGGGATCGAGCCGACGCTCCCAGAGCGGCCAGAGATTGTGGAGGGGCCAGGGGAGGCTTAACTCTCTCAAGCTTAACATCCTTCTGCGGCGCCGCCACTAATTGTCGGACAGACCTTCCCGGCCCTCCCATAAGGAGCGGCGCAGCTAGCGGGGTCACGGGGAGGTTGGTTGCATCCAGCTTGGGACCCTCTCTTGGTCGAGCCGATGGTTCCGAACTGCCTTGACTTTGGGGGTTTAGCAGAAGTTTGTGCGTTTGTTCAGAGGGGATGAGTGGTCTTGCGGCCTGTAGTTTCTTGCTTCTTGAAGGGTTTTTGTGGGGGCTGCGGTGCTCCAGCCCGCTGTCTTCACTACGGGTTCTTTGGCTCCTTAGCCAGTGCACTTCTTCTTCGGGTGCACGGTTCATGTTGCCAGTGCTGTGAGGACAGCCCCGGCGGTCCTGCGGTCCTGGCTCGGACTGCCACAGACTGCCTTGACTCTGCAGCCTTGACTCCGTGGCCCGCTCTGCGGATAGATGGTTGTTTAATGGACACACCTTCACTAGGAACAGCAACTGTAGAGAGACTGCCACGGACTGCCTTGACTCTGCAGCCTTGACTCCGCGGCCCACTCCGCGGATAGATGGGTGTTTTATGGACACACCTTCACTAGGAACAGCAACTGTAGAGAGACTGCCACGGACTGCCTTGACTCTGCAGCCTTGACTCCGCGGCCCGCTCCGCGGATGGATGGGTGTTTTATGGACACACCTTCACTAGGAACAGCAACTGTAGAGAGACTGCCACGGACTGCCTTGACTCTGCAGCCTTGACTCCGCCATGACTATCATTAATAACTAGCAGTGACTAAATGTTGCTTGCAACAGTACTTTTATTGTTGGGTGACTAAGCTGTACGCAAGGCTCCAACTGATCCGTCCGCTTGCCACCAATGTGACGGATCAACCTCCAGGGCACCAGTGGTCCAGGGATGAATATTGGTTTCTAAACCATCAATCAGCCCCACACCCGTAGTACCCCAGAAGGGATCCAAACAGATTGGAACACAAGTCAATTATAAACCTCCTTGTCCAATTTTGGTATCATGGACGGAACGGCAGGCTTATCTCTGCAAGGTTGTGGATCGTTGGTTAGTTGCAACACAGTGAAAATACAATTATAACCCAATGATAAAAGGGACTGACAAGTCAAGGTTGTATAAAAATATCTACTTTATTATTATTACAACAGACAGTTCTAGCACACTACAAAATACAACCCACACTGTAAAGGAACACAGGGGACAGGCAGTTTCACGAAGGAAAGGGAAGTACTCTGGATACTGACAGGAGGGTAGTCGGTAAAGCAAACAGTCTTAACTGTTCAAGGTTATTTGGTTTCAGTACCAAGGGAGAAATGAGTCATAATTGTCACTAGGGGCCTTCGGAGAATGACCAGGGGGACAGAACCACAATGTACCTGGTGCTTGAGATGTTCTTGATACTCAACAGCAGCAAGTCGGTTCCAGGATGTTTTGCAGCTCCTGCGACAGAGTTCAAGATGAGAGACATCTGCTGGCATCAGATGGGAGGCTATTCGTCAAGGGAGGCTCACCTACACGGTGGCTCGGGCTCAAGAATAATGTTTTCTGTGCTTGTTGGCATATCTGGAAAGCCGGTTGAGGCGTCTCAGACAGCTTGAGTGACTGCAGCGTGACAACAGTCAGTGGGGCAGCAGGTCGCAGTTCGAGGGCTTGACTGTCTCGAAAATGTCCTTAAAAGATGTACACTGTTTGATGCTTGTGGGGCACTCTTCATAGCTTTTTCACAGGGCTCGTGGTGTCCTTTGAAGGTGGACAGCCCAAAGCTGAGGAGAGTGTTTGCAGGCAATAGCATTGTCCTTTGTTCAGAGACTCTCTGGCCCTTCCCACCTAGGAAGGTTGCTGGCAGAACCTTTTAGGGGACACTGCGTGCTGGCTGTGTACCAATTTCGGAGCTGCTGGATGGGTCCTCTGAGTCCAGTATCTCCCTCTGTTCCCTGGGAGATGTTTAGGGGAGGGATCTTGCTTCCCTCTTGGAAATCCTGGCCTTCCTTTACTGCGGAAGATGTAAGGCACACTATACCTTCAGCCAGGGTCCAAATGAGTCCTTCTTCTTACTCCTTTCGAAGTCGTCGGATGATCTGCTAAGTGAGGGCCTGAGCCCTCTTTTAAAGCTAAATGGGCCCCAGTGATTGGTGCAGGCTAGCCTACCTCAATGAACCAATCCTAGCTCCCCACCACCAATATTCTGTTATGCATGAGGTCAGGACCAGAGTGCTTTGTATCAGGAAAGGTGAGGGGTGACAACATATACTCCTAAGTACCACCCATCTTCCGGTATGTTGTAGATCAAAGTGTCTCTCTGGTTAACTGAGCCCTCTGTGGCTGTTGATCAAAGTGCAGGTCTCCCTTGAAGTTTGTGATGAGAGCAGACTTCCTGTCTCCCTTAAATCACATACTTCTCCCTCTGAAAGGGGTCCGCTCTGCATGGGTTGCCCACAGTAAATAATGGACCCAGACATGCCATTCACTGCCTTTGATAGAGGAGGGGAACTAGCTTCAAGTTGACACATTGCATACCAAAGAGGTGTTAGCCCCGCCTTCCTGTTGTCTGTCCTGCGACCAGGCCCATTTAACCGGCTTGCTTCAATTAACTCTCATCAATATGTGCTGCCACAAGCAGTTGAGATAACAGGAAGGCAGATCCATGGAGCTATGACTATGCACTTTGTGTGCTTAGCAGGGAAAATATGTGCAGAATGGTCTCACACATTTTCAGAGGTTGATCTCCCTTTGTTCATTTCCATTTTAAAAAAAATATTAAAAGCCCAGGTTAGCACACACTCCCGTGTGATTGGTCAAATTCTTCACAGCTTGGGAGGTGGGCCAGCTAAGCGAGATCCTGCTTAGGGGTCTGTGCAAGTGGGACCTCACTGGCAGTGACTCCCCTTTTAGGGAAGAGGACTCCAATTCCGTTAAGGAACTCCCAATCCAGCGTACATGATTTGCCTACATGGTAATCAGAAAGCCTGCTGTTTATCCTGTTTTGTGACATTTCTTCAATCTCTTTGGCTTCAGGTAATGCTGAATGCCACAGTCGAACAAGAACGCCACCTCCATTTTGTTTGTGATGACGTACATAAATCCACGAGGAACTTTGAATGAGGGAGAGTGAGTACTATGCAGAGGATAGCCTCTGACGGCAAGACCACTTGGAGGGGCGGAGCAACGCTAAACCACAGAGCAAGCGATAGTGTGAAGAGTGAACGAATCGCTCGCAAGACACCAGAAGGCTTGCATTCTGACCAGCGAAAAAGCCAAGATCAAGAAAGAGACAGAGACGGTAAGGTGACCGACTCACATGGTGGCGTGACCACATGGAAACTGTGGTGGGCCTCGGGCCTGGGCCCCTTTAATCTACTGCTGAGCAGTGGAAAGGAAGATAACACCCCTGAGGAGGCAACGCATTGAGAGGGGCGATCTTTAACATATGAGGCTGGGAAACCCACAAAGGTTACGGGAGCCTGATGAAACCGAACGGGCAGACGCCCTACGTAAACAGAGCTAAAGAAAATATATCAGAAAACCAGAGGGCTTTGTAGAGACTTGAGAAACCAAGATACATTAACCGTGGACGCTGCAATAGCCAAAAGGGTTATGGGAGCCTGATAAACTCAAGCAGTCAGACGGTGCACCTAAGCTGATATCAAGCAAGTCTATCAGAAGCCAGAGGGCTTTGAAGGGCCCTGAGAAACAGAGAGACAGTCCAAACTGGAGAAAGAGAGAACCTGGAGGGCTCCAGTCCTTAAGTACTGAATAAGAAAATTCTCAAGTACCAAGTGGGATATGGGGGTATTGTACTAAGAAGAGGTTTCTTCCTGGAAAGAGGGAACCATATGAAAACAAGATTCGGTGTACACAACCTGCAAACAGGTTGGGACCTGTATTGTAAATAGTTGATGAACATTTGAAAATGTCCTGAGAAAGAGATCTAAGTGATTGCGCCAGGCAGGAGCCAAAGACAGAGGCTGTCGCCCCGGCCTTCTTTTTCTTGTTATATGGTAGTAGGGGCTAGTTAGCTAATAGGAATTGGACTAAGGACTATTTATTTTTGAGTTTGATGAGCACCCTTATTTTTTAGTTTGTTGCGTAGGCAACTTCCATCAAAATAGTAGGGTTCGTTTTTATTTAAATAACCCTCCTTAAACCATTGCACACCTTAGTCTGCATCCTTCTTCTGGTTAGCCACAGAACGTTGATGGTTGACTTGATCTGGCTTTACCCTGAATTTCATTCTCCACTCTTTGGAGAAGTCATTGCCTTTACCACCACTTTTTCCTGCTTCTGAAAGGACAGTCAGTGGGAGAGTGAGCCAGATACCCACAATATCCACATGTGTGTCCATTGCTTGTGTTTTGTGACAGCAATGCCAATTTCAAATCATTCACCAGTGGGAAAGTTTCCCACATTGTGTTTCATGATGATATGAGCTTCATAACTAGACGCCAGCCCAGTCACAGCAGTCTATTGATGATTTCTTTCCAATTCAGGAATTTTCTCATTCAAAATGATCATCCCATAGGATGTGCCTTTCTAACCTTTGATGAATGTTGTCTTCATTGCCTGGCAATTTGCACAATTATGCCTAATGTTGCACAAGGGCATGAAAGTTGTCCATGGATTCACCAGTCCCTCGGGAAGCACTTCACTTGTGGATCTAATTTATGGGTTAAAATGTGCCGTTAGCGTATTTGTAGGGGTCGTGCAGTCATTATCATCATCTGTGTTTGGCAGGGTTAATGAAAGTTTATGGATGCCACTCCAAAACAGATGCAATACAGTGGATCTCTTCAGCACGGAATCAGCTTGATGTGTGGTACAGATACAGTTTCCTAATCTATGCAGCCACATTGACTATATGTCAAAATGACGGAGCTGCAAGGGTTGAGAAACACCAGGAGTCTTGACAGCAAGTGGGATGGAAAATGCTGTTGATGGTGAGGACTCGCTCATGATGTTAGAAGGTTCTTCAGCATTGGGAGCACAGAATTGTGTGGCCGGGCAGCCTCATGTAGCATGTGTGGGAGCAATGCACTGCAACCTCCTTGGCCCAAGCTGTTATGTCTCTATACCGACTTGGAAATGGAGACATCAATGAAGTACGCTTTACGCTCTGCAACTTCCACTGTCTCGTGTTCGAGCACAGGCAATGACATTTATGGCTGTGATGACATATGCTGCAGCACTTGGGTGAGTGCATGCATGAGGGTCACAGATACTGGTCTGAAATGGAGCAGAGAAATACAAAATATCTTGGCACATATCCCTGGAGATTCCCAGGGACGCCCAACCAGTAGACACAGAAGATAGGCTTCTCTGTATACCATACCCATCTTTATTGATTTATTATGAGGGTGGCTGGAGCAGCCAAGGCCAGTTCAAGTGTGTATGCTTCCCAGTATTCAGATTATAGGGAAGAGCTTGTATCAACCAATACATCAAGAGAATTTACATTCTTTCATTTTTATACTAAAATATTCCACAAGTCTGTGGTGATTTTACCACTCACGAGGAGTAAGTATGGTATTACCTCTCTGGTAATACCGCCAAACTGATTTACTGTTAACTCATTTGGTATGCCTGCAGCAACTTGAAGAGTCCACATGATTCTGAAACATGGGGGCCCTTTAGTCATTCCCCTTTTTGGAGTCCCATAGGACACCATGTGGAAATGCGATATGACAGAATGGGGGAATGCCACATGAGATGTTATTGCTTGCAGTACTGCTTTTGTGAGGAGGAAATGTCCTCTTCACAAAAGCCAGCTGGTTTTGCAAGTTTCATTTTCTCCTACTGCGCTAGGACAATAACCACCTGTTTACCACTAACAACACACTTCATCCCAATTACAAGCGCTAGTAAGAATATTGAGTTTAGCTGTAATTCCTCAGGTATTACCACCAAACTTGCAAGAGTCCCTTTGTCTTCAAGGAAATAGAATACCTTTGACAATGCCATAGAAGGCCACATGCCACTAGTGCACAAAATAGGATAACTGGGACAATGTTATTGTTATCATGAGGGTATTTATTGAGCGCAGACCTAGCTTCAGCCATGTTCACAAAACACCATTGATGTGATGGAACTGTAATCCAGACGGCTGAACATCAGGAAGGTGATGAGTGTTTGGTGAAATGAAAAGTGAGATAGGGATGGACTTTACAGATGTTTTGGGGGTTATGCCTGGCAGTCATAGAGGTGAAGGCGATGAAGAGCTGAAGTTAGAGGCCGCGATCAAACCGAGCCCCAGATTACTAACCTTGGGGTATGAGGTAAGGAGGTCAGGGAGGAAGGATTTAGGAGAGGAGACAAGTAGCATGGCAATGGAATCTGTAAGAAAGATCCCTTCAGTTTTAAAGGAGTGAACGTCAAGAAATGTAGTGCCATTGAGTGACCTTCAGCGGAGTAGCAGTTAGTGATGTGGGAGGACAGTTTAGGGGTTAGAGGAGGCTAAGGAGATGATGATTTGAGTACTTAACACTCCGTGTACCCCCCAACATATTTCCCATCTTTCCCATCCCCTGCTGTTCTCTCTCTTGATCTATCAATATAACGAGCGCCCAGATACCCAAGGGTTCAGTGCGCTATAACACATGCAAAAATAAATAAATAAATACATATGGCCTGAAGGTCAAGATGTGGGAGAGTCTGAAGGAGGGAGGTTTGGTAAACTTTGCCAAGTACAACAGAGTGATCCAGGTGAAGTAGGCTAGGTGAACAACAGCAGTAATTTGCCTTTGTGATGATGCGCTAAAAACATGGGAAAGCACTGTTTCTGTGGCATTTGGGATGCGAACACAAAGGAAGTAGTCAAAGTTGTCAATAAGAAGTATGTTTTGGTTACAAATAGATTGAACATGCCAGACTCCATGAATTAATTTAGTGGGGAGCAAGAGGGGGCTGAAGCAAGAAGGGATTCTGTTTGAAACTAAAGGGGTAGATGAGGTTTGGGTGGGAGTAGGTCCAAAGACCAGACTGTCGATGTGTAGATGGAAGGTTAGATGAGACAGAATAGGAAGAGCACGAAGGGTCCAAGCATGTGAATGCATTCAGTTGCCAGGTGAAGTGTGGGGGGAAGGTGGTTGGCAGGAGGATGTGCATGTACTTGATGGTAGGAGAATAAAAGAGGATAAGAAATGTACCATGGTAGATAGACTCAGGCAAGCACAGGTGGGAGGTGCATAGCAGTGCCCAAGAGGAGCAGAGTGAGCAATGTATTGGAAAATGTCTTTGTGCTCCTCCTCTGAAAAACACACCAGTGCATCGGCAGCAAGTTTGGGCCATGTGTTTTGGTATTTCCTGGTCTTACCTGGTCCCAGCAACCCTGCTTTTGGCCTTGGGGAAACTACATAAAGAGAGAGTATGACACATGACCCTCTGGGAGCTAATGGCAAAGCCCACGATGGTTTCCTGCTGATCTGGGTGCTGTTGCAAGCCCCTGCTCTTTCTAGGACAGAGATTGTACCTATTGCACCCACAATATATCTCACCTAATTTCTTCAGGACTCTAAGGGCCCAATTCATGAATAATCTTTGCGTAAAATTGTGACTATGCATGCTTAGCTGTCTGCGAAATCCAGTTTGTCGATTCATGGAATCGATGCGCAGCACTTTTTGTACTTCGTAGGGACTTCAAGCAGGCTCGGCAAGTCACTGCAAGAGGCAGAGTGCCTTGCACGAGACACCAGACAGAGTGTGGGTGTGGCTTGCGCAGACGGCAGGGTAGGGGGCGGGAATCATAAAATGAGGAATAACAAGGGAAAATGTGGGCGTTACTAGAGACAGCCCGCATGCAGTCCATCGCATGCCCACTATTGCATGGAACGATACGTATTCATGGATCCGAGTGTTCAACCTCTCATCGGGGAAATGGCCACACAAAGCCCGCATACTATCTGCCACCCAAAGGCAGGCATAAAGGCACTTGTGCATAGGATTCACCACGCAGAGGTAAGATCGAGCGTCGGATTTAGGGGTGCGTGTACGCAGCCAGGGTTCCGAACTAACTTAGGGGTGCACGTACACAGTGCAGTGGGGTGCACAAATGGTTTACAGGGTTGCATGCAGGTTTTCTGACTTTTACCCGAGTTACAAAAAATCATACGCATGTCATCGGGGTTCCGGTAACAGTTTCCGGGGACCCCGTGCAGGGTCCCGGGATACAGGCCTTTTACAGGGGACCAATGCACTGTTTTGAGGGTGCATGTATTCACACCCAGGGCACATGCAAAGCTGTTCCATGCTGTTTCTGCTTTGTGTGGGGGTGTTTTGGGGGCATTCTGGCCACAACTTGCATATACGGTTACTTTGCACGAACAATTCCATGAATATGCAGAGTTTTTCTCAGCGCAATCTTTGTGGGATCGATGCACACTTTTCCATGAATCGGGCACTAAGCCATTAAATTGAGCGTCCCTTGGCACTGAAACAGAAAAGTCATATTTCTGTTACTCCAAAATGCTGCAGAGGATCCCTGGGCAGCAAGCATGTGTTGGCAAGGATGGCAAAGTTACCGATAGAGAACCATGGGTCTATGATACAGGGCCATGCCCCCTTGCTGTAATCACATTTCAACTTTTCAAAGACAGTACAAGCTTTACCAACAAACAGCGCTCTCAATGCCACTTCTTCATGATATACGCATCACCCTTTGCTCTTCCAATACTGACACCAAAATAGAGCTTTGCTAGTATATCATGATACTGACCTGCAGCATCCCCTGTTATTCCTGGTCTGAGTAACACCTATATGTGTAACAGCTCCGTAAAGTCAATAATATTTTGAGATGCTCCAAGACTAAAACTGATGCTGATAGAACGAAGGCATTCTTAAAAACTTATAAAGTTGCCCTGTTTCAAGCAAAACAGGACTTCTTACATAAGGAGATTAAACAGGCTGGAAATCAGTCAGCTGTATTTGAGGTGGTGTCAAGATTTAATAACCCAGCCTGCGTGGACACAACTATAGTTTCCTCACTAGAACACGCAAATCAATTTAACATCCTTTTTTACTATATCAGAAAATATAGAACAGGGAAGATCTGCCGAGCCAGAAGAGAATTGAGGTGATGAAAAAGAACCAGAGGACATCAAATTAGAGGAAGTAGTCTTTAAGTTCCAAGAAGTGGATGAAAAGATGATTTCCACCTTGCTTAGCCAACTGAAGGCCACTAATGACCTTTCATGTTCAATGCCGGCATATGTGGCTAAACGGTTGGTGAAGAATATAAAACTGTACATTATGACCTTGTTGAATAAGTCACTACAAGAAGGGCAAGTTCCTAGGCCTTGAAGAGAGCTTTAGTAAAGCCACTATTGAAGAAAGCGACTTTAGATCCGGAAATATTGAAGAATTACAGGCCAGTGGCTATTTTGATATGGCCAACAAAGATCCTGGAAAAGGTGGTTTGCACCCAATTCCAGTAATTTGTCAAAAGAGAGAAACTTTTGGACAACCTACAAATATGGTACAGAGTCAGCTCTTTTGGCTGTACATGACGATTTGTTAGAGGCTGCGGATAAAGGAGGGTCAACGGTTTTGTTGATGTTAGACCTCTCCGCAGCCTTTGACACCGTGAACCATCGGATAATGGCACAACGTATTGGGCAGGTGGGAAAGGAGTCCAAACAGGTGATAAACTGGTTTGAATCCTTTCTCAAAGACAGAAGTCAGAGGATAATATTGGATGGATTTATTTCTCAATTGGTTGAGCTGGAATGTGGGGTAGCACAAGGTTCCTCCCTATCCCCCCTTATCTTTAATCCTTACTTTCGCCCAGTTTTCAAAATATTCCAGAAGTATGGCTTGCGATTTCTTTCATTTGCGGTTGATACACAGTTATATACGGAAATCCAGAAATTGAAGACGCTTTTGAGAGGATCAATATGTGTATGGAAGAACTGAAGGAATGGATGACAGACAACCGTTTGCAATTAAATGCAGCCAAGACAGAAGGGATACTGTCTGGCCCTAAGAATAAAATGCTGCCTGAGAGACAAAATCCTCCTCGACTGATCCTTGGGGAAAAACTGCAGTATTCCAAAACAGATTAAAAACTTGGGCTGCTGGTGGCAGGAAAATCTAGGTAGTGAGACGCAGGTGGGGGCAAAAGTGAAATCAGTCTATTATGCGCTTTGATCACTATGGAATGTGCTACCCTATATTCCTCTGGAGGATAGGGCAGTTGTGGTGGGGGTGATGACTAACCCCACCTGGACTACTGCAACAGTTTATTAGCAGGAATCCCACAAAAACAAATTGCCCGACTCCAAAGAGCCCAAAATGCGGCAGTTAGAGTGATAGGAAACCTTAGCAAACGAGACCATGTATCATCAATGCGAAGATCCCTCCACTGGTTGATGGTGGAGGATAGAATTCAATTCAAAATGGCCTGTTTGGTATATAAATGATTGAAGGGGCTGGCACCCAGTATCCTGTCTAAAATTATTATGGTATACCATCGTAGAAGGAATTTGCGTTCGGATGACAAACGTTTGACCTGCATTCCATGGTCTAAATGTATCTCAAGAGGAGATAGAAGCTTTGGAGCTTTTGGCCCGAAGGTTTGGATTCAGCTTCCTCTAGATATTAGGATGTGTGAATCCCTTGACCTCTTTAGAAAGAGATTAAAAACTTTCATATTTAAATAAAGGAAAATTGAACATAACTTTAACTTTGGTTCCCTACACGTCTGGATTCTCTTTTTAGTGACCATCTGAGCCCGAATACGATTTACTCTGTCTTGTGCGCATAATAAATAATTCAAAATCAAAATTAAAAAAAATATACAGCTCTGCCAAGGCACCTCAATCCTGTTTGCTAATGTTCTTCTATGCTGGTCTCCTTCCTTTTTGCTCTGCCCTTGCGCCTTGCTAGTCTTGTCCCACCTGCTGTTTCTTTCCTCCCTATTATGTTCTTGCTTCTGACTCTTGCTGCTTTTGCTTTACAGATGTCTCTATCTTTGGCTTGTTTTTTCGTGTTCCCTTTGTTTCATTTCGCCTTCAGTCTCTCACCTCTGTCTTTTTTATTAATGTTGTCTCTCGACCCATCTTACTACCTTTTACACTCTTTCAGCTGGCTATCCCTTGATCACTATCAGAGTGATTCTGAGGTCAGGGCAGTGTCTTGACAATATTGCATCCTGGACAAAATACCAGCAAACACTCCACCAGCCCCCGTTGCTCCTCTACTGCTGCCACGCTCTGCACACCCGCTCCAAATCATTAAATCATTGCAATTTAAACACAGTTTTATTGAAATGTACCTAAAACTAATAGGTACATCTTGTATGCAACCATATTTGAAGCATTAATTAATGTTCATTATCCCATGTGAATGTTAATTGTCTAAAAAGGCATTCTCCTAGATGGTGCTAATGAAAAAGCATCCATTGCTGTTGCGTGATCTATTTTTGCAACATTATTTTATTTTAATTGAAAGTGTAGCAAGAACCAATAGTTCTCTTCAGTTCTTGAATACAGATCTCAGAGGCCGTTCCAAATGCTCCGGAGGAAGAATGGAAGATGGCCGTGAAATAAAGGGAAGGATATAGGCAGTGGTGAAAAAGGAGGCAGTTCCCAGCTAGGGTAAGTCAGGTAAGGTCACAAAGTGTGTCTTGCAACTACATCAAAGCACTATAGGAAGACCAGAGAAGCAGTTAGACTATAATGTGGATTAGTAATGTTGCCATATGATCAAGTACCTTAACAAAGTATACCAATACCTGCGGAATGGGAAAACCTGGTTTATCGTGAGAGTATCCAAGTATAGGAAAGCAATATATAGAAAATGGCATGAGTACTTCAACATGTGATGGCAATAGCTGCCTAATGGTGTGATTACATAGGCATATAATGTTAACTTCTGGCAAATAGCTGCATGCTGGATAGAAAACTCATGCTAACATGCTTGTTTGGGAATGAGACAATGGGCGTCATTACGACTTTGGAGGCAGCCATGGCACTATTAGCGCCTTGGCTGCCTCCAAAATCGTGTCCGGGTCCGGTCTGGTGGAGAGGGGACTTACCGGGACATTCTGCCCTAGGCGGACCTGGTAAGTGCCCATTCCAAATGCCATTCCCCATTCCCATTTGAGCCCCCATTGGGCTCAATGGGAAGGCGCTAATAATGGGCCCGCTAATTGCGGGCCCGTTATTAGCTCCAAGGTCCCTTAACGGGACCTGTAAAGAACGTGTGGTCAGACCACACGTCCTTTACCGTTCCCACTAAGGGACCTCGGAATTGGGCGGTAAGGGATGACCAGCACCGGTCTCCTTAAAGGTGCCCGGTATCCCTTACCGCCCACCTCGGAATGAGGCCCAATGCCACATGACAGGTGTGAAACCATAGTTCCATCGACTAGAGCCTTCATCATTCTGAAGGAGATGAATCGAGTACCATCAGTGAGTTATAATAACACAGAATAATACAGATCTTAGGTCCATCTACACAAAGCTCTATAAAAATGACCAAATTATAATTATAAGATGCAAGTACAACGCCAAGATATTGCAATGCCTAGTAAATTATAATAGTTGCTGTTATTGGATGGCAAAATCTGGCAATTTGTGCGAGTACATGGACATGTGACCTCAATATCTACAGTAGCAACAAACCTTTTCACTACACACTTCAAAACTGTTTGCACATGCACAATTTCTTCACAGTAAATAAAACACACACGCACACTCGTGCACACACACACACACACACACACAAACACACACACCCGTACTCATGAAATTGCTCCTGTACAGATTCAACATCAAAAAAAGGAATTAAAGCCCTTCAGCACAATCCCCAGAGCCTCCTTCAAACATTCCATTGTTCCAATTCCTGGCCTCTTTGCTAAAACTTCAAGAACAGCAGCAAACATAATGGGTAGACATATTATCCTTTTCCCTACTTACTTGAAAATGTTTTGCTTGCTAATAAACATCATAGTTGGGCAAAGAGAGTCCATGTCACCTAAGCAGTCCAGGGCTTTCAGGTAAAAGAGCAATGCATTCTGGGAGTGGTGACCTTTTTTGTTCCAACTTGATTAACATATCAAAAAACCCTGATTTTCAAAAAACACAACCATGGTCTTCAGATGGCATGGTGTCACTCACTTGATTGTCTTAAAATATCCCACAAACAAGAAAATAAGCATAGTGACAAGACCATACATTAATTCCAATTCCTCCCCTACTCATTTCATGCCTTTCTTTGGCCATTTCTCCCACCCCTGCCCCACAACTGCCTACTACTGCAGGCCATCACTGGCTCTTTTGGTTAGGTGAGAAAAAAGAAAACAAACATTTAGTCCACCTTAAGTCCCCAACCCTCCATTCTGTCATGCAAGTGCTATGCAGAAATTATCACACTTAAAGTTGTAGAGCCCTTTACGCATGTATAGTTTCACAAAGAGATTCTAATTTGGAAGATAGGAGCCCTTTATAAAAACCCTCTGAACCGGGTATTAAGCCATTGGGTGCATAATGGGAGGATGGTGGATACGACAGGCTATTGTCTCCTACCCCTCTCTGCTTGGAGCTATGGCCTGGCAATTATGTTAATGTGCGAAGGCTGAAAGCTGCTCTCCCAGGTCGGAGAATTAAAAGGTTGTCTCTGCTGCACCCCTTGCAACAAATGTGCCCCAGGCTGTTGCCCAGACTGCCCGCCCCTAGAAGCGGGCATGTCTGAGATCGTTAGGAAAATTTCACTTGCAGCCTTAAACATGCCAGTCTCGTTTTCCAGCTCAGGGCGTCCGATCGCACATTCTGTTGTAGGCATTAAAATAGAAAAGAATGTCATGAGGTACAGCAAGACTTTCGTGTAGTCCACCCAATTCTAATCGTTAGCAAAAACATATGGTAAATCTGAATTACCGCCATAGACCTGGAAGATGCTCAGATGAGCCTCACCTTAAGAGTAGAAAATGCACTCATTTACTAAGGCGAATGCTCTGATGCTATTCTCCTCGTGCACTGCCTTCTTATGCACACATTAACAGGCCGATTCATGGAATAATTAGTGATGTATCCTGCCTCTTGCAGGATCTACCTTGAGCCAGTAATAACAAGGAGCAGGAACCAGGCTGACTCAGGTATGTAGAAAATAGGAAACACGCTTTATTGTCTTTGTTACAGGTTCAGTATAGAATATAGGAGAGAGAGATCATTAGTAGCTTCTTCCCTGGTTCCCTGCCCAGCTCCAAGTCCCTAACCGTCTCCCTTGGAATCTCCAAGAGCCTGAACACTCCAAGCTCCACTAGCATTCCAACACAGGTCTTACACTGACTCAGACCTCATTCGCACATCTGCAGGATACAACACATCCCCCCCCTTTTTCAATCAAAAGAAAACACCCAAACTCACAACCACGTAAGGACTAACAACCACAATATTTTACTAGTGCTCCTTCCACCCTGGCCTGCCACACCAGGGTCTTGGTGCCGCCACCACCAAGCACAACCTTGCCACATGGGCAAACAAAACAAAACTACAGCCATCGACCCTCCTAAACTAAACACCTTCCGCCAAGACTGCCACTCTTGGCCTCAAGTCTGCCACACTTGAGCACAACCCAAAACGCCCCAAAAATAGGCTAACTACCTTGCCAAAACTGTGTAGCCACGAATCTTGCAAACTTACACAAGGCCATCACAATAGTCCTAAACATGCCAAACAAAATATAACAATGCTTCATCCCCTCTCCCCTAAAAAGAACATGAAAAAAATTGGAAATATCTAGGAAAAATGACACACGATACAAAGATCACAGAAACACAACCACAAAAAAGGAGAAATTGTGGCTTAAAAATTGCATAGCAAAAGCTATGAAGAAATGTTAACATGCAATTACTACTAGATGACAAAATTAGTAGTGCATTGCACATTCAACTTTTGCAAAAACCAAAATTCAGATGTAAACATTTTAACACTACCAGACGAAAAGAAATCAGTATTGTAGTGCAATTTCAAAATTTTGCAAAACCCAAAAGCTCCGGCACACCACTGGGATGAAAAATCAAATGGTGTGACCTGAAAACTCTGAAAATATATTGAAAAAGTGTAATTCAAACTGAAATTAAATTCAGTAACCCATGCCAGTGTACAGTCCACAACTTCAATACTACATAAATACTGGCTAAACACTGTGTGCCCTCCACTACTATTAAATACCACTTGCAAACTGGCGTGCAAAAAACAACAAATATCCTCCTCCTCCATGCACCGCCTGGCATCACAGAACTAACTAGGGAAAACCCTAAACTCAACAAAAGGAAGCATCTTGCCGTGCGGTTACCTACAACGCAGACAAACTAGTGTAGCCCCGAATATGTAAACATACACTACTAGAGAGAAAAAAAAAATTCTCCTTTCCCTTCCTTTTACGCACAACTGCGTTGAACTCTACAACAACCTAAAGAAAAGAAAACGGGCCCTGTGCCCTTAGGTATCCAATAATGGAACACTCTACTGTGTCCAAACTCCTTGGGGTTACTCCTGAAGGTTTTAGTACAACTGCCACATACACCTGGCCAAAGTGTATAAGCCTAACCCCTTTTTGCATGCATGCAAATAAATACTCCGTGATATTTCGCAATTACTCCACTACGAACGTGCATACCCACACACGTCAACAAAACAACTCGAAACAATGTGCAACTCTAAGTACGTGCAACTCCAAGCACGCACACCTACTACACGTACGCGATTACCATACACAAATACACTGCTGCAGAACCAGCTGCCTCCTGTGCGCACCCTTGCGTCACTTACTAAACTTCACTTGCACATACTTACACAAGCTTCAATTCACATTCATACCATAACTTCAAAATATGCAATACACACACATAAATATTGCATTTCTAAAATTTGCATTTCCTAAAATTTGCCTTTTTCAAAGTGTACCTCTCATTAAGTATAAAATTATCATGATACCCCAACAACATATAATGTGCAATTCTACAATAATTCGAGCAATTCTACATAAATACTTCAACAATTGTGTGTATAGTGCTTCTATTTCCGTTAAAGTGCCTATTTGTGTTATCAAAGTCCTCTGCAACAAAAGAAAAATCTCATCACTATGAAAAGAAAATTTTGCTTCACAATATCTCCAATTGTGCCTATCTAAAACAGGGCAAATCGTACCGATTGCATTTCCTTTATACAGTGCCTATAAACTCACACTGTACTTAACAGCCCATGCATGTCACATCATTCATCTCCAATAATCCGTAAACTCAAACACAATGCCAGTGTTCAGCAACAATCCCACAAAATAGCTTAAAATGCATAATTTGTGTTTCAGCATCAAAATGTTCATTTTATACTGAACATTTTCTCCCAGAATTAAACGTGTCAGTTTAAACAAAACATTACACATGTTGCTCCACATATCAAATGCTGCCTCCACAATGCTGCAGAAACAGAAATTCGACCGCAGGTGTCAGTATACTATGAGACCAACCTGTGGCTCAGTATTGGTGTCACTAAAATAATATGCAACTCCTTTGCTTGTGCGCCGTAACTCTGCGGTCACATATACAAATGTACCTCACTCTCCATTTGGGAAGCTCGTAACATCCACTTGTCAGCACCTTAATAGACCCTAGAGAAATCCTCCGTTCAGTGCTGCCATAATTAGATAATCCGCACAAAACTAAACACCACAACTGCAATCCGTTGCTTGTTTTTAAATGTTCTGTACTAGTGCAGTCCATAATACGTGTCTTCGAGCAGCCGCTGCCGACTTAATTTATTCACTCCAACATTCCATATAGAAGCAGATGCTCTTTAATTCCGCAAACGTCATCACGTTTGCACACGTTTTGAAAGCCTTTCCTCAAAAGCGGCCTTTTTCACATCGCAGGCTCCGGAGCTTCGCCAGCAACAATGGAGGGCAGACTACATGCGTTCCAGCTCAACGGCAGAGCTGGAACGCAGGGGTTCAACTGGGTGCGCGCCAACCAGGACCCCATACGACCCTCCTGGACTGCCCAAAACATTATTGTTATTATTATTTTTTTTTTTTTGATTGCACTCACGATATCCTGGCGTTGGACTGCAAGTCCCAGAATCCTCTTCTCTGCATGAGCGCGACGGCGCTCAGCTCTATTTAATGCACAGTTCAGTTTTGGCAGTTTCTGGCAATCTCTTCCTGGCACGGCTCTTGTCTATTCTTTATGTCCCATGGGTGGGCTCACAAGCTCCTCGTCTGTCCTGATGCCACAGCCAGCCGTTATCCTCAATGGCACCAACTCCACATTAAATTCTACCAGCTCACCAATTTCGACGCTGCTTGATGCTGGTAATGGGCATTTCTCCAGCAAACCTTCACTCTCCCAGCTTTCTCCAAAGTTCACTTCGCTAACATCCTCGTCGCCAAAATGATGTATCCTGCCTCTTGCAGGATCTACCTTGAGCCAGTAATAACAAGGAGCAGGAACCAGGCTGACTCAGGTATGTAGAAAATAGGAAACACGCTTTATTGTCTTTGTTACAGGTTCAGTATAGAATATAGGAGAGAGAGATCATTAGTAGCTTCTTCCCTGGTTCCCTGCCCAGCTCCAAGTCCCTAACCGTCTCCCTTGGAATCTCCAAGAGCCTGAACACTCCAAGCTCCACTAGCATTCCAACACAGGTCTTACACTGACTCAGACCTCATTCACACATCTGCAGGATACAACAATTAGCGCGGCGCAAGTGGCCAAAAACGTGCGATTCGCAGTGGAATAGCGAAAATCGCAGTGCAAGTGCGAAAATCGCACGAAAAGCAGCGCACATCGATTCATGGAAGGCCGTGCGCGAGAAAACCATCGGATGTGCGCTAAAAAAGTGCGCGGCGCACGTTGGCGCACAGGCCATCTAACGGCGTGCGCCAGGTCACAGCGAAAATCGCACAGGCCACAGCGAAAATCGCACATAGCGCAGCGCACACAACAAAAGTAGGCGGAACACGGGGCGTAACACTCGGAATGGGGAACAACTTGCCAAACTGTGGGCGTCACGGGGGAAGTACAGGGTGCAAGTGCGCGGAACGCCCACACGCTCGCCTACAACACGTATTCATGGAATCGAATAGGGCAAAAAAGCGCACGGTCAAACCAGCGCACAGGCACAAACACGACCGCCACAAGAAAGCAGGCGGTAGCGTCTCTGCGCCTGCAATAAATGTGCGCCAAAAGGTGCGCCAACAAATAGCACCTATATACAGCTATGATGAATGTCCTATACTGTGGCCCTCCAGGACAAATGACGTGCAAAGGGGTACCCACAAACACGGACACCCGCTGACTGAAAAATAACGTGTGCGTGTATTCCGGGATGCGCGGGAAGTTTCACACGCGATTTGGCAGGGTATTTGGATTTCAGGGGTGCGCGGGAAGTTCCACACGCGATTTGGCCAGGTACGTGCGCGGGAATTTCCACACGCGATTTGGCTGGGTACGTGGATCTCAGGGGTGTGCGGGAAGTCTCACACGCGATTTGGCAGGGTACGTGGATTTCAGGGGTGCGCGGGAAGTTCCACACACGATTTGGCCGGGTACGTGCGCGGGAATTTCCACACGCGACTTGGCTGGGTACGTGGATCTCAGGGGTGCGTGGGAAGTTTCACACGCGATTTGGCAGGGTACGTGGATTTCAGGGGTGAGCGGGAAGTTCCACACGCGATTTGGCCGGGTACGTGCGTTGGAATTTCCACACGCGATTTGGCTGGGTACGTGGATCTCGGGGGTGCGCGTGAAGTCTCACACGCGATTTGGCAGGGTACGTGGATTTCAGGGGTGCGCGGGAAGTTCCACACGCAATTTGGCCGGGTACGTGCACGGGAATTTCCACACGCGACTTGGCTGGGTACGTGGATCTCAGGGGTGCGCGGGAAGTTTCACACGCAATTTGGCAGGGTACGTGGATTTCAGGGGTGTGCGGGAAGTCCCACACGCGATTTGGCAGGGTACGTGCGCGGGAATTTCCACACGCAATTAGGCTGGATACGTGTATTTCAGGGGTACGCGGGAAATTCTACACGCGATTTGGTTGTGTGCTCACAGGTATTCCCTGTACACCCTCCACGGCCCCTGCAGGCAGCCGACACCACAGGGGACTACCCTGCACACCTGCTCATGTCACCCAGCACCCCCACCCCCCAGCACTGTGGGGCACCCTCCACCAGGCCCCCACTCATGTCCCCTATCACCCCTACCCCCCAGCAGTGCAGGGGCAGCCTCCACCAGGCCCCCACTCATGTCTACCACCACCCCCACCCCCTAGCAGTGCAGGGGCAGCACCACCAGGCCCCCACTCATGTCCCCTATCACCCCCACCCCCCAGCATCCAGGGGCACCCACCACCAGGCCCCGACTCATGTCTCCCACCGCCCCCACACCCCCAGCAGTGTGGGGCACCCTCCACCAGGCCCCCACTCATGTCCCCCTGCACCCCCACCCCCCAGCATCCAGGGGCACCCTCCACCAGGCCCCCACTCATGGCCCCCTGCACCCCCACCCCCCAGCATCCAGGGGCACCCTCCACCAGGCCCCCAGTCATGTCCAACTCATGTCTCCCATCACCCCCACCCCCCAGCACTGTGGGGCACCCTACACCAGGCCCCCACTCATGTCCCCTATCACCCCCATCCCCCAGCAGTGCAGGGGCAGCCTCCACCAGGCCCCCACTCATGTCTACCACCACCCCCACCCCCTAGCAGTGCAGGGGCAGCACCACCAGGCCCCCACTCATGTCCCCTATCACCCCCACCCCCAGCAGTGCAGGGGCAGCCTCCACCAGGCCCCCACTCATGTCTCCCACCACCCCCAGCATCCAGGGGCACCCTCCACCAGGCCCCCACTCATGTCTCCCATCACCCCCACCCCCCAGCATCCAGGGGCACCCTCCACCAGGCCCCCACTCATGTCCCCCTGCACCCCCACCCCCCAGCATCCAGGGGCACCCTCCACCAGGCCCCCACTCATGGCCCCCTGCACCCCCACCCCCCAGCATCCAGGGGCACCCTCCACCAGGCCCCCACTCATGTCCCCCTGCACCCCCACCCCCCAGCATCCAGGGGCACCCTCCACCAGGCCCCCACTCATGTCCCCCTGCAGCCCCACCCCCCAGCATCCAGGGGCACCCTCCACCAGGCCCCCACTCATGGCCCCCTGCACCCCCACCCCCCAGCATCCAGGGGCACCCTCCACCAGGCCCCCACTCATGTCTCCCATCACCCCCACCCCCCAGCATTGCAGGGCACCCTCCACCAGGCCCCCACTCATGTCTCCCATCACCCTCACCCCCCAGCAGTGCAGGGCACCCTCCACCATGCCCCCACTCATGTCCAACTCATGTCCCACTGCACCCCCACCCCCCCGCAGTGCAGGGGCACCCTCCACCAGGCCCCCACTCATGTCTCCCACCACCCCCAACCCCCATCAGTGCAGGGCACCCTCCACCAGGCCCCCACTCATGTCCAACTCATGTCTCCCACCACCCCCACCCCCCCAGCAGTGTGGGGAACCCTCTACCAGGCCCCCACTCATGTCCCCCTGCACCCCACCCCCCAGCATCCAGGGGCACCCTTCACCAGGCCCCCACTCATGTCCAACTCATGTCTCCCATCACCCCCACCCCCCAGCATCCAGGGGCACCCTCCACCAGGCCCCCACTCATGTCCCCCTGCACCCCACCCCCCAGCATCCAGGGGCACCCTCCACCAGGCCCCCACTCATGGCCCCCTGCACCCCCACCCCCCAGCATCCAGGGGCACCCTCCACCAGGCCCCCACTCATGTCCCCCTGCACCCCCACCCCCCAGCATCCAGGGGCACCCTCCACCAGGCCCCCACTCATGTCCAACTCATGTCTCCCATCACCCCACCCCAGCATTGCAGGGCACCCTCCACCAGGCCCCCACTCATGTCCCCCTGCACCCCCACCCCCCAGCATCCAGGGGCACCCTCCACGAGGCCCCCACTCATGGCCCCCTGCACCCAGGTCCTCACAATCCCCAATCATGTGCGTTATGGTCAGCCCCCACAGCCAAAGGGCCCTACCAAGTAACCCATTCACCCACATGGAAATGGAAATTACATGTTACACCCCCAATGTTCATAAAGCAAATGAACCCATGTCCGTCACACACAATGGTTGCAATTGAATGGGAAAACACCCAACATGACATGCATGAAACCAATGAGATGATACCACACAGTGAAGTATGAAAACAAAATTGTATTAAAAAAAATTGAATGCAAATGAAATGAAACAAACTACAATGGCAATGAAAAAAAGATAAGCTGCATGTCCGTCAAAAAAAATTAAAACTACAAATCCAAATTCAAAAAAATGTTGTCCAAAGTCACATTAAAAATAAAATCAATCTGAGAGAGAAAAATAAATGCAAAGACCATTGCTCCATGGTGAATAAATAAAAACAAAAAAAATAAAACAATCCAATGAAGAACTATGTACAAAACATCCAAGGGTCCATGAGCCCAACTGAACAAAGGAAACCTACAAAAAACCATAACTAAAATGCAACTATATACAAAAAGTGGAGCAGTGCCCGTCGACTCCAAATCATAAGAAGAAACAAAGGAAACCTAAAACTAAAGAACTATATACAAAAGCGGCGGGCAAGTCCAGCGGCTCACTCCGTGGTGTTCCGGGCCAGGGCATCATCAAACTCCTCTTCAATGTCCCGGAGGCGGTCCTGTTCCATGGCCCCGAGGGTCCGCAGGACGACGCCATCTGCTCCTCCAACCCCCGGCGGATTGCCTCGAGGCACTCGGCCCGCCTCAGGGCCCTCCGCATGGAGTTCTCGGCCCTGTCCATCGTGAGCCGCGCCTCTTCCACCCGCCGCCGATCCGCACCTATCTGCTGGCCCAACCACAGCCACACGGAAGACACTTCCCGTCCTGGGTCCTCCTGCCCACCGGCCGATGCCTGCCCCTCCGATGTTGATGGCCCCGAGCCATGATGCCTCCCACGTTGACTCTGCTGCTGCCTCCGACGCAACTGCCTCTGCCAGCAGGACGGCATCCAGGATGATGGAATCCACCGACGCCGTCGTGCACGTGCCCTGCCTGATGATGCCGGCACATCCTCCATCTGCTGGGGTACAGTTGCTGTGGTGTCCACCCCTGCTGGACCTCCGACTCCCGACTGTGGCAGGGATGGGATCCCCACCGAGCTGGCTGCATTGGTCAGGGCAGGTCCACAGGGGGCCCTGGTGGCATCTGGGCCGGAAGACGGCAAGGAGAACGACCGGCGTATAGCCTCCACAGAGGAGGAGAGGGCCGCCAGATTGGTCGACACATGCAGGAAACCCCCGAACATGGAAGATCCCAATTGGGCCACGTCGGCACGGTGCTCTTCGTGATGACGTACGTGCTCCTCCGGGGAAGCACGCACGTCATCACGAATTGCACCCGCGCGCATCGCGACCCCAATCAGGACCTTCTCCATACGGCCACGGGTCCCCTCGTCCACAGGTGGAGGGGAGTCAGGTGACATGGACATCCCCTCTACCTGCGGACGGGCCTGGGACGGGGCATCCCTGCTGGTGCATGGTGGTGCACTCACAGGGTCAGGGACAGCGACATGCACAGGCCCCTCCACGGTGACCTGTGCTGCCTCCTGCCCCTGCCCCTGGACTGCACCACTTGCACCAGCAGGGATGCCCCCACCAGGCCCCATGTGTGCCTCAGTGGCGGCCTCCTCCTCCTCTGTGGAAACCACCAACCTGGATGGCTCCTCACCGTCTTCCGCCGTAGGAGGCCCCTGTGGAGGCTCACCCACCCCTTCCACTGCAGCCGTGGGGGCATCCCCGCCGCCTTGCTCCACAGTGCCGTCTCCGCCCTCTTCTTCACTAGCCGCTGCGTAGAGGGAGACATAGAACACAAGGATCAGGGTACTGTACAATGGTCCTCTAGACAGGAAGCAATAGCAGATGAGTACCACTGTCAAAGTACACTTCCATCATGTCCCTCCACAACACATGGGTCAGTCCAGGCAAAACACACACAGTAACAGGCATGGTGCATGCCATGGACATTTCCATACATGTCCAATGGACTCTTGAAACATACAATGATATGGAACTCACATGCATCATGGGTCATGCCTATCACATGCACACACTTCACCTCAGTCACATCCATCTGGCCTCATACACCCCAAACACAGCGGATACAAGGATAACTAGGCTGCATCAGTGAATCTGTGCATTGTCACACACATGTGTCATGCATCCATGGCATTCACAAGTCACAGACATGCAGGTCAGGCACACAGACATGGCTACCATATATGTACCTGGCATCAGCACCCATCCCTCACCCCCACCCATGTCCAGGAACAGAGACTGGCATGCTCTCATGTGTAAAATCTGCATAGGGCTCCCCATGTCGCATTTAAACGCATGCAACGACCATGTGGTTCACACATCACTGGTCGCACATGCATCACCATGATGTCCATGCACACATACATGCATACATGGCCTATGTCACACATACAGGCAAGTATCAGACAACCAGCACACCGCAACATGCCCTGTCTCACACAGCAATGCTTGGCCACTTACCGCTCAACTCCAGACGGGTCTCCCTCTCAAGGATCTGGGTGTGGAGCGCTGGGCGTACGCGTTCCAGGACCCTCATCTGGATGGAACTCATGCGGCCCCGGCCCCCCTCCACGAGGCGCCGGGCCTTCACGAGGGTCCTGGACTTCAAGTCCTCCCAGCGCTTCTTGATCTTCTGGACGTCGCGGGTTGCCACCCCCTCCTCGTTGATGGCAACCACACAGTCGGCCCAGATCCTCTCCCGTCCTTCCTTGCTGGCGCGGGACGATCCAAAGAGGGCATCATACTGCCCCAGGACATGCTCCACCAGGACACCAACTTCGGTGGCAGTGAAGCTGGTGCCCCTCTGCCACTCTGGCCTGGGGTTGCCACTGGTGCCAGATGTCGAAGTGCCCGACATGGCAACCCCAGAGGCAGGAGTGGGTGGGCAACTGGGTCCTGGGGCTGGGCTGTGGAGCGATGTTATCCCAGTTGGGAGTCTTCTGTTCCAGCAGGGGTGGACACAGCAACTGGACCCCTGCAGATGGCTGATGTGCAGGCACCAAATGGCAGGGTACGGTGGCAGCAGGCAGGCAGGCAGGCAGGCAGCAGCAGATGGCACATGGGAGGCTGCTCGGGGCACTGGGGGGCAGTAATTCGGCCTTCTGGGCAGGAGCGTGGTCTTCCGTGTGTTTTCGCGTGGCCAGCTTGATACGGAGTGATTTGGCACGTGAAAATCCTGCACGTCAGCGTGAAATTCGAGGAAAGGCCCTTAGCACGTAAGCGCGTCAGCACGCATAAGCGATTCTATTGGACCAAAGGCCCTCAGCGCGTAAGCGCGTCTGTGACGTGACCATCACGGGTGTTTCCCTCATAGCACGTGATGATGGAGCACACGTGGAAAGACTGCACGTCAGAGTGTCATTGCGTGTAATTGGACAAAAGTGTGCGTACACGCGATTGGCCTATGTACGTGTATTTCAGGGGTGCGCGGGCACTTACACACGCGAGTACATCAGCGCACGTGTATTCCGGGGTGCGCGGGAATTTCCACACGCTATTGGCCTGGGTGCTGGATTTCAGGGGTGCGCGGGAAGTTTCACACACTCGCCTACAACACGCGCAAAGAAACACGTACGCCAGTAGGAAGCAGGCATACGTCGACCCGCGGCGCAAAAAACTAACAAGCTCAGACGCCAGGATGAATATACCGTTCCTAGCAGCAGTGGCCGTGGGCTACCAAAGGAGGAGGAGGAGGATAGTCAGGGCCAGAATTTTCACACCCAGAACCAGCCTTTTCGGGATGCCTGATGACCAGGTGTATGGGAGGTACAGGTTTCCACCACACACAATACTGGACCTGGTGAGTGAGTGGGAGGATGACCTCACATCACCCACCCTGTGCTCCCAAGCACTCAGCCCCCTGGAGAAGGTCCTCAATGTACTGCACTTCTTAGCCACTGGATCATTTCAGCGGACAAGTGCCATAGTGGGTGGGGTGTCACAGGCCACGCAGTCACGCTGCCTACACCAGGTCTTGAACATCATCACTGCACGCCCATCAGTCCGCAGGCACATATACCTGCCCAGAACACCTGCAGAAAGGCATGCTGCCGCCCTGGATTTTTACGGTGTGGCACGATTCCCCAAAGTGCTCGGTGCCATCGACTGCACCCAAGTGGCTCTACGTCCCCCCAGGGCATCTGAGCACATCTATAGGAACCGCAAGCACTGGCATTCTATCAACGTGCAGGTAGTATGTAATGCCAAGGGAATCATCACCTCAGTATATGCCAACTATCCCGGGTCCACCCACGACAGCTTCATTTACCGAATGTCCACCCTAAGCCGGGACCTAGAAGCTGGGCGGCATGCCGATACATGGCTGCTTGGTGAGTATGAATGCCACTGCACATGCATGCATGTCAGATACTGAGCAAGGTCACAACCCCACCAATGATACCCATCACCACCTCCACAGGGGACAGTGCCTACCCTCTCAGCCCCCACATGATGACGCCAATTCGGAACCCCACCACGCCACCCGAGGTAAGATATAACACAGCCCACATTGCAACCCGGGGCATAGTGGAGCGCACATTCGGAGTGCTTAAGTCATGCTTTCGCTCCCTTGACCGTTCTGGCGGGCAGCTGTTATTCGCTCCCCCAGTAGTGTGCAGGATCATAGTGGCAGCATGTGTCCTGCACAACGTTGCAACACGCCGGGGCCTGGCCGTGGACATGGTGGTGTCCCCACATCCCCAACCACATGCATGCCCGCTGCGCATGGGAGGGGGGAGGCAGCCCGTACACAGCTAGTGGCTAATTACTTCACATAGAAATCACACCCCTGTGGAGTGCACACTGCCCTGGCACATACCATCTGACAATCAATGATGACTCAACCTGACACTGATCCTGAATGTCTGGAGAATCAACCGTCAAAACCATATCAGCCTGAGATTGTTCACTTGGAAGTGTTACAATGTGTGCATCCCTACCTACACAGACACCACCAATGCAGTTTCGTGAAAAAACACATTCATGCAGCTAAAATGAATACCCACTTGCAAAATGCAACATGAGGACAGTGCCATGTCACCCAACCCATCCCCAGCACCGCCACACGACACACCATGCCATGTCATGCTATGTGCGGGTAAACAAAGTAATCCCCACAACATGACACAAGTGTCACAAAGTACAGTGTCCCTAATTGAAACTCGCGACACCTGAAATGCTCACAGTAATGCACGACCAACAACACACTTGAGCAGGTATTTAGCAATAACACTTATCAGCTACTGACCCTCAAAACTACCATTAACATGACATTACGAATGTAAGGAATTAGTAGTCTCACCACCTGGAAATGCCTGCACTCCCACCACTTCCAACTGTACAGTGTTGCCGCCATGTAGAGTTGTAGGTGCACTGCTGCCAACATGGACTGCATCTCCAAAGTAGAGGGCCTTGTGTAGACATGAGGAAAGGACCTGCAAATTAGGAGGTAGACATGGATGATGAGTTACACATCAATGCAACATGCAGTGTACAACACAACAGCAATATGTACTAGGAATGTATACACAGTATTGACTAGACTACCCACACATGTAGTGGGAGTCCAATGTCACCATGTACGTCAATGTCACTTGGGCACATCCTTTGCAAGCCCATGGAAACGCGAAGCAGGAGGGGTGTGTGTGACAAAAACCCAAGCATCTGAACCAAATACATGACAAGCCTGCATGTGGCCAGCCACAATGCAGCGTTTGCCCACGGGAGCCACACAAGTCAACACACTGTCCCAAATAAATAAATAAATAAATAAAAATCAAAAATGGCCATTAATGGGCCGGGGGGGGGGTTGGGGAGGCCACCCAGGAGGTCCGAGGACAGGGTACACACCAAAACCCACCTGTGTGGATCTTGCGAAAAAAAAAACACCTCCATGGGCTCATGGCCCACACGGCTACCCTATTGTGGGAGTATCACTGCTGTCACTATTCTCACCCTGTGCAGCTGCATTCGGAGGTGGTGGCACTATGGGTGGCAGCCCACGCAAGGCCCTAGTCTGTTCCTCCATGGCTGCAAGCATGCGGGTGTGGTAGGTCTCGTTCTGGAGGATGAGTGTGCGGAGGTCCCCATGCAACAACTCACGGGATGCCCGGACCTCCGCCCTAGTTGCCTGCATCTCAGCTGAGAGCGTACGGGTGAGACGCTCCAGCTGCTGTTCTGTCCTTCGGTTTGTTGAAGCCTCAAGCTCAACAAGAGTCGTCCTGAGGTGAAGGAGTTCCAGCCTCAGGGCTTCCCTGTGGCCCTGGTACTCTATGGAGATGGATTCCTGCAGAGTCGCCAGTGGCGCCCGCCTGTCCCTGTTGGACGCCAACATGTCCTCCCTGTGTGACTGGCAGATGGAGTCGGTTGCCTGCTGTAGTCGCTCCATCAGCCTTTCGGGGGGGACAATGGAAGTGACCACCCTATCCATGGCCTGAGCCATCATCTCTGTTGATGCTGCCTGTTGGGTTGCCATACCGTAAATGGATTGCTCCCATGCGGTATTGCCAGGTGGCGTACGGCCAACACGTCGGCGGGCACCACACCTGTCTGGGGCAAGGCGAACTGCGCCTTGCTGTGCCGGCACTGCCTGAGGCTGCAGGACTGCATTCCCCCTCTGATCTGCTGGCCCAGGAACAGGATCAGATGTCGTCGAGTGTGACCCTGCATCCGTAACCACCAAAGGCGTAGCTGCCAACACTGACATACCCATTGAGGGTTCTGACCCTGGTGCAGGTGGGTCGGACAGAACAGAATCCCTCCCAGGAACACTCACCTGCGACGGCACGTAGGTCTCATCATCCGAATCAACACCTGAGTACAGCTCGGGGGAGGTGCAGCCAGAGACACCCCTTGAGAGCACGACCTGCAGCAGTTGTGGGTTCTCACCCACCACCACACCACGTCCCTCACTGGTGGTCGGTCGGCCCTCAGACCCCTCCTGGGTCTGCACCATCTCCACAACCCCAGCAGTATCAGGTGTGTCTTCACCTGCAAAGACATAAAAGCAAACAAATGGAAACAGGCATTAGCACCATGGCACACAATGAGGGCTGAGAAGCAACAGAACCAGTACTTGATTGACACTTGTCCCACATGACTAAAACCCTCCCATGCATGCACCCTCACTGCGTATGAAGGGTAGGCAAATGGCACACACTGATGACATCAAGATGGAAGATGAACACATTTTCTGCATGCTGCCTAGCAGTGGCATCACACATTGGCCTGTGATTGCCAGGTGAAATACACATGCCATCACACAGATGGCATGTACCATTGCTATTGAGTGAAGATGGAGAGGAGGGCAGCACATATTCATTCAGTCCAGTTCCCTCATGTAATAGCTTTTCTAATTCAAACAGGTCTGAATTTTCACCTGGAGCTGCCAGTCCAAAATGGTCCGATTGCACAGGGACATGTCTAAACAAATGATATCCAGGTAACAAAGTCACTCCACTTTACCATAGCCATGTCAGACATGTGACTAGAGGACTGGGAAATGCCTAGTAAAAGTGGTGGAATGCAAACAATCTGCCTGAATGAACAGAGAAAAATAAGCAACAATGTTGTGGCAAGGTGACACTTCAAGGGCAACTGCGTGCTGTTGGGCTAGATGTCTACTGTTGGCAGAAGGGATACTGCTATGGCCAAATGCTGCTGCACAGAATGTATTGCATGAAGCACATGGGTGACCCAAACGACTCAGGCGCACACACCCTCACCTGGCACACAAACAGAAGCCCTCACACACACACCATGCACATGGATGACACACACATGCATGTGCACTCACCGGACAATGCATCATAATCAGGCAGATCTCCCACGCCTTGGATCTGTTCCTCCGTGACGTAGGTCCCAGTGACTGACTCATGTGGAGTGAGTTCCATGTCTTCTACTGGAGACCCACCTCCAGTCACTAGAGTTGCAGCATGACTTGAGGCCAGCTTATTCTTTGCCCTGCGCTTTAGGTCATTCCAGCGCTTATAGCAATCATTGGCTGTGCGCCTCACGATTCCAAGGGCACTTACGATGTCCGCAACGGTCTGCCAGTGTGCCTGGCGTTGTGCAGGTGTGGTCTTGGATCCTGCAACAATGACCATTTCGTTATCATGTGCGGACACATACTCGACAAGTGCATTCAGTTCGGCATCCGTGAAGCTGGGCTTCCTCGACGGGCCGGACTGTGTAGCCGTGTCTGGGGCATCAGCCTGTGCCGGACGAGCACTCTTCCTCTTCCGCTTGGAAGGTGGTGGTGATCCTGAGTGTCCTACGCCGCTCTGGACACTAGGGGCAGGAGCCCTGGTGGACTCTGTATCAGGAGTGTGGGATTGCACACTCAGCATGGGAGTTGGTGCAGGCATTGGCTCAAGTGTAATGGTGTCAGGGGGAATGTCAGCAGGATGGACTAGGACCGAGACTGTCCTGGCTGGGTGTGTGAGAGCTGGGGTGGATGGAGCCGCAGCTGCCCCTGCAGCCTCTCCACCCTGCCTACTTGGGGCAGCAGATGACCTTGCTGCCCCTGATCCACGTGGCCTGATGACATCAACGTGCACCAGCGCACGTGTCATAGGCCTGCTGACCTGGAAGTCAGCCATGGAGTCAGCCAGGTTTGGTGCCACAATGGGCTGGTCCAACAAGGGCTGAGCATGGATGGTGTCAGCCACATCAGCCTCAACCAGGGGGGCCGGGGGGGATTATGGGTGCCCTTGACTGGTCCTCCACACATGGGGGGACAGGGTCACCCTGCAAGTAACGACCACGTCCCCTACCGGATCCACCACGGCCACCACTTGTGGCTCGTCCACCTTTGCCACCCTTACGGATTCCTCGCCTCCCAACCATGGCACTGATGTTAATGTGCGTATGGGAGTGGCTGTAAACTATTGTCCTGGGCAATTGGGGGTCAAAGGGGTTGGGTACCAGATGGTAATTGTACCCTAGTGGTCTAGCAAGGCTGAATGTGACCCCTGGGGAAAGATGACGGGTCACGCAACGCACAGGAAGCCCAAAAAAGGGAGATGACGTGCACGCAACCCCTCCTAGACGACGTGTGCGGAAAAAAAAACCTGCACTACGCTGTGGCACCCAGTAACACAGTGGTCTTCAAACTTTTTTGGCCAGGGCCCCCCTGAGCAAAATTTGGGCAGGTCGGGACCCCCCAGAAATGCCAAATGGACAGTATATATTGCGCGCCGTCACCTGCTCCCATCAAAGTCGCTGGGCTCCCTCATCCCACTCCTACCCAGTCGCTGGTCTCTCCCCACCCCATCACACACCCAGGGCTCTCCCCACTCTGCTCCCATCACTATCCCATGGTTCCCGCCCATTGTGCTCCCACCATAGTCCCTCGGTTCCCCCATCCCGTTCCCAACACAGTCTGAGGGCCAGTGGCGGCTGGTGAATCTTTTTTAAGTGGAGGGGCATTAAGGGGAGGTTCGGGGGGGTTTCCCCCTGTGAATTATTTTTTAAATAATAGGTTAAAATGTTGCAATGTAGAGCATACTTTTAACAAAAAATGGGTAAATAGCCAAACAGTTTGCAATTGTTGCTGGGAGTCCAGGGGGCAGGCATTGATATTTTATTTCTATCGCGCTCGTACACAAGTGTTTCAGAGCGTGACAAGGCAAGGGAGGGGAACAGAGGAGAATAAAACAGCGATCTTACTAGGCCCAGTGACATTGAGAACGCGCAAGTGTGAGGGGAAAAGTGCATGGAATGGGGGAGAAGTGGAAAGTGCGAAGCAGAGGAGAAACAGATAAATAACAATAAATAAATAATAAAGGCAACAAACAGTGGTAGTGCAGCCAGCAATTTGCAAGTGCTACGTTTAAGGCAGCAGACAGGGTAGGTCTGATAAGTGCAGGAAGAAAGATGGTTCTCCTCAAGTTTTAGAGTGGCAGGGCGCTGTTCCAGAGGGAGGCCCCAGCCGAAGACGGAGATCTACCCCAAGCTTGTTTCTTTGATAAACGACTGACCCTGAGGGAGTTGGAGGTAGAGGAGTGAAGAGCTCGAGAGGGGAGGTATTTGCGGAGGAATAGCTGAAGGTATTTTGGACCGAGGCCCCAGAAAGCCTTGTGGACAAGGCAGAGGGTTTTGAATGATAGATGTCCGGTAAAAAGATACCATCCCTGTCCCCTGGGCCCCACTGGTCCTAACACAATGAACATGATTATGTGTATATGCAAGGCGCTGCACATTCATACAGCAATCACTCTATCATTCACATGAGCATCCATCACCATACACTCACTCATAACGCATCCATACACATGTTTAAATAAAAACAATGAACATAAACGTACCTTCTGCATTGGCCTGTGTGTGGGTGCTGCTCCAGCTGCTCTGTCCGTATGTGCGAGGAGGCGCAGGAGCTCCCCCTCGGACATACAGACATGTAGTGCCCCAGCCAGCATTTCCAATGAGCTATGCAATGCTGGCGAAGCAAAACGCCCCAGCACTTGCATGGCTCAGTGAGCATGTGCGGCTGGGGAACTAAACTGAACTGTCAAAGGGAAACAGTGTTTCCCTTTGACAGTTCAGCCAGCCCAGGAGCACTCCATTAGCTGGATAAAGCAGCTGAGGGAGTGCTCACTGTTTCACTGGGCTGGCTCCTTAGCTCCTCCATAATGGGTGAGGGGCCACTATGCAGTTAGTAATGTTGACCATTGTTGCTGAATATATCACAATTTACTTACATTTTAACACAAAGCACCCCTTTGGGTACTATTGAAACAGTGGGCTTCATAACTACTCTGGCGGTAGCTGTGCCGGTAAAACCGGCACGGCTGCCACTGGAGTTGCATCCGGGTCTGGCACCCGCGAATGGGCAATTACTAGGTCATGCCGAGTTAGGCGGACATGATAATTGCCCTTTCGAAGGTGCCGGTAGATCCCCATTCCCATTTGAGCCCCATATGGCTCAAATGGGAAGGGGGAGCTCCGATGCACCGGCACCGTTAATAACGGTGCTGGTGCATCCGACGAGCTGAGGTCAGACCTGGCGGGGGCTGTCAAGCACCCACGAGCACAACTCTTACTATGGCGGAACGGTAGCAACGGTGCCGGTAGCTTACCAGCACCGTTGTTACTGGTCCGCCATAGTAGTAATGAGGCTCAGTCTGTGACTAAAGGAATGAATATCCATTTACAACTGTGGGCCACTTTTTCATTGTTGCCTGAGACAGTTTCATGCTTCAGCCCGCCCATGTGGGCCACCCCTGCCCATTTCTACCAATCTAAAGCACAGAGGTTAGATACGTGCGTGACTCACCGTCTGCCAGGAAAAAGAGCGTGAAAAAGAAGCGCGTGTGCGCGTTGGCAACACCCCCGCCAAAAAAAGAATTGTACGCTGTCTGAGGAGACAGGACAACAGTAGAAGGGAACGCTGTTTGAGGGAACAGGCCCAGGAAAACCAGAAAAAGAGAAAAAAGAGAAAAAGCTGTCAGAGGTAACAGGGAGTACGAACTTGAAACGCTATGAAGTAAATCGCGTGTGAAACGACAAGAAGTACAGATTTCACCCACTCGCTCTCCACGAAAAGCACGTACAAGGAAATGGTGTTCTACACGTACCTTTTATGCAGGCCCACACGTCCAGCGTCACTTCCGCGTGTACGCGCTAGGGCCATTTCCACCAATTACACGCTTTGTCAATTCCGCGTGTACGTGCTAGGGCCATTTCCACCAATTACACGCTTTGTCACTGCCGCGTGTACGCGCTAAGGCCATTTCAACCAATTACACGCTTTGACACTCGGACGTGTCTTTCATTTTTTTAACACGCAACATTTCAAACGTGTGCCATATTCAACATGCACGTGACTTCATAGACGCGCATACGCTGGTGGCCTTTGGGCCAATGAATGTACAGACGTGTGCTGACGCGCTTACGCGCTAAGGGCCTTTCCTCGAATTACACGCAGACGTGCTGGATTTTCACGTGCAAAATCACTCCGTATCAAGCTGGCCACGCGTTCACACACGGAAGACCACGCTCCTGCCCAGAAGGCCGAATTACTGCCCCCCCAGAGCCCTGAGCACGCTCCCACCTGCCATCTGCTGCTGCCTGACTGCCTGCTGCCCACGTGCCCTGACATTTGCTGCCTGCACATCAGCCAGGGGTGCTGTTGCTGTAACCACCCCTGCTGGAACCGAAGACTCCCGACTGCTTTTCCATTGCCCCACAGCCCAGCCCCAGGACCCAGTTGCCCACCCACTCCTGCCTCTGGGGTTGCCATGTAGGGCACTGCAACATCTGGCACCAGTGGCATCCCCCGGCCAAGGAGGCAGAGGGGCACCAGCTTCACTGCCACCGAAGTTGGTGTCCTGGTGGAGCATGTCCTGGGGCAGTATGATGCCCTCTTCGGAAGGTTGCGCGCCGACAAGGAAGGACGGACTCGGATCTGGATGGACATCGTGACTGCCATCAACGCGGAGGAGGTGGCAGTCCGCGACTACGAACGTGTCAGGAAGCGCTGGGAGGACTTCTGGTCCAGGACCCTCAACAAGCCCTGGCGCCTCCTGAAGGCAGCGGATGCTAAGGGGTGCCGGGGCCACTTGTCGGAAGATCAGATGAGGGTCCTGGAGCGCATATCCCCAGCGCTCCATGTCCAGGTCCTTGTGAGGCAGACCCGTCTGGAGTCGAGCGGTAAGTGTACATGCATACTGATTGTAAGCTGTGCGTGTGGTGTGCCAGGAGTGTGCAGGTTGAACATGTATTTTTATGTGGGCAATTAGGGGGGGAGTGTACAGGGCCGTGAGGGTGACACATGCGAGGGGTCTCATGTGTGACACATGGATGGTGCTTGTGTGTGTGGGCTGGCATGGCACAGGATGTGGAGGAATGATTGTCAGGTGTGTCATGGATGTCGATCGGAAAACTGCGACAGTTGGCGGAGGTGTACACATGCATGTAAGTTTGGTGGTGTGTGTGCATGTGTAGTGTACTCCCTATGTTGCATGTGATGTGTGGATGACCTTTGGCTGCTCATGCTGTTGTATGTGAATGGATGGTGCTGGCTGTTGCAATATGGCTGTGCTATGGCTCATGTGTGTAAGTTGAAATGACATGTGTGTTGGGGATTGTGATGCCATGTCTGAGGTTTACCAATGCCACTCATGTATGACTGTCATGTGTGTATGAGTCCATTGTACAGTGCCCTGATGCCTGTGTTTTCTTTCTCCCTGTCTGCAGCGTCAACTGATGAAGAGGGCGGAGAAGGTGCTGTGGAGCACAGCGGCAGGGGTCGCACCACCAGCCGGACACGCAAGGCCCGGATCCCCTCCCAGGTTCTGATCTCGTCAGGGAGTGAGGAGTCCGGTGCCGTGTCCCAGGCCGCAGCTGCCAAGGGGAGGTCCAAGAGGCGGAGGTTGGAGTTGGACTCCTCGGCAGCAGAAGGGGCAGCTGGGACCCCACAGGGCCCAACGGAGGAAGATGGCACGGAGTCATCCAGGTTGGTGGGGGGTTTGGAGGAGGGGGAGGCCGTGCAAGTGACAGAGGCGGGGTCTGGAGGTGGGGATTCCACTGGTGCTAGTGGTGCAGTGCAGGATCAGGGACAGGAGGCAGCACAGGCCGCCGCGGAGGTGCCTATGTGCAATCCTGTCCCTGCTCCTGTCACTGCATCATCTTGCACCAGCGGGGATGCCTACCTGCAGACCCGTTCTCAGGGAGGGGATTGGCTTACAACACCTGGCCTTCCTCTCCCTGCGGATGTGGCTATCCTGCACCAGGTTGAGCCTGTCCAGGGTGGGGTGGCGTTGCGTCAACGGGCCATGTGAGCTGCCCTGCAGTCTTTTCATGATGAGTCTGCACGTCTTCTCGCATGGCTCGTTGACCGCGTTGACCGCGTTGACCCACTGGGACAGCTCACCAGGGCTGGATTCCTCCGTTTCCTGGACCTTGTTCCGACCCCCTCCTCCACGGAACCCCCTATGTCCCAGTCGTCCTACATGCCATCTTCCCACCCATGTGTCACCTGGGTGCCCTGTGGAGCTGCCTCCGACCGTGCGGCCAGGCTGGTGGACAACAGATCCCTGCCACAGTCGGGAGTCGGAGGTCCATCAGGGGTGGCCACATCAACGACTGCACCCCAGCTGGAGGAGGATGTGCAGGCACCATCGGACAGGGCACATGGACAGCAGCAGCTGCAGCAGCAGGAGGCTGTAGGTGGGAGCCACGATAGCTCGGGGCCTTCAACATCGGAGGGGCAGGCATCGGCCGGAGGGCAGGAGGACCCTGGACGGGAAGTGTCTTCCGTGTGGCAGCGGTTGGGCCACGCCATAGATGGACAGGGCCGAGAACTCCATGCGGAGGGCCCTGAGGCGGGCCGAGTGCCTCGAGGCAATCCGCAGGGAGTTGGTGGTGAACATATCGGCGTCCCTGCGGACCCTCGGGGCCATGGAACAGGACCGCCTCCAGGACATAGACGAGGAGTTCGATGATGCCCTGGCCCGGAACACCACTAAGTGAGCCGCTGGACTGGCCCGCAGCCATTGTATATAGTTATTTAGTGATAGGTTTCCTTTATAGTTTATTTTTATTTGGAGTCGACAGACACTGCTCCACCTTTTGTATATAGTTCCATTTTAGATAGGTTTTTTGGTAGGTTTCATTTCTTCTGTTGGGATGATGGACCCTGAATATTTTGTACATAGTTGGACTTTGGATTTGGATATTATTTTTACTATGAATATTTTTTCCCATGGAGCAATGGTTTTCTATTTCTTTTTTCCCTTCATTTCCTTTTTATGGACTTGAACTTTGGAAGACATTTTTTTGGATTATCATTTATTGATTTTAATTTGAAAAGGGACAGCCAGCTTAATTTTGTTATTTTTTTACTTGTGTATTTTGTTTAATTTTGATTGCCATTACTGTTGTTTTTAATACATTATTTGGATTTTTTCATTCTTCAATGTGTGGTTTCATCTCATTGTTTTCATGCATGTCATGATATGAGTTTTCAGGTTCACTTGCAACCATTGTGTGTGTGTGAGACACATGTGTTGATTTACATTGTTTCCATTGGAGTAGTATCATGGGCGCATGTAATACTTGGTTGTGTCTTTGGGCTGTGGTGGCTGGCCATGAGGCCCATGCTTGAGGATTGTCAGGGCCTGTGGGCAGGGGGACATGAGTGGGGGCCTGGTGGAGGCTGCCCCTGCACTGCTGGGGGGTGGGGGTGGGTGGGAGACATGAGTGGGGGCCTGGTGGGGGCTGCCCATGGTGGCTGGGGGGTGGGGGTGGTGGTAGACATGGGAGGGAGCCTGGTGGAGGGTGCCCCTGGATGCTGGGGGGTGGGGGTGCAGGGGGACATGAGTGGGGGCCTGGTGGGGGCTGCCCATGGTGGCTGGGGGGTGGGGGTGGTGGTAGACATGGGTGGGAGCCTGGTGGGGGCTGCCCATGGTGGCTGCGGGGTGGGGCTGGGTGGGAGACATGAGTGGGGGCTGCCCATGGTGGCTGGGGGGTGGGGGTGGTGGTAGACATGGGTGGGAGCCTGGTGGGGGCTGCCCATGGTGGCTGGGGGGTGGGGGTGGTGGTAGACATGGGTGGGAGCCTGGTGGGGGCTGCTCATGGTGGCTGGGTTGTGGGGGTGGGTGGGAGACATGAGTGGGGGCCTGGTGGGGGCTGCCCATGGTGGCTGGGGGGTGGGGGTGGTGGTAGACATGGGTGGGAGCCTGGTGGAGGGTGCCCCTGGATGCTGGGGGGTGGGAGTGCAGGGGGACATGAGTGGGGGCCTGGTGGAGGCTGCCCCTGCACTGCTGGGGGATGGGGGTGGTGGGAGACATGAGTGGGGGCCTGGCGGAGGCTGCCCATGGTGGCTGGGGGATGGGGGTGGTGGGAGACATGGGTGGGGGCCTGGTGGAGGGTGCCCCACACTGCTGGGGGGGTTGGGGTGGTGGGAGACATGAGTGGGGGCCTGGTGGGGGCTGCCCATGGTGGCTGGGGGGTGGGGGGGTGGTAGACATGGGTGGGAGCCTGGTGGGGGCTGCCCATGATGGCTGGGGGGGGAGACATGGGTGGGAGCCTGGTGGGGGCTGCCCATGGTGGCTGGGGGTGGGGGTGGGTGGGAGACATGAGTGGGGGCCTGGTGGAGGCTGCCCCTGCACTGCTGGGGGGTGGGGGTGGTGGTAGACATGGGTGGGAGCCTGGTGGGGGCTGCCCATGGTGGCTGGGGGGTGGGGGTGGGTGGGAGACATGAGTGGGGGCCTGGTGGGGGCTGCCCATGGTGGCTGGGGGTGGGGGTGGTGGTAGACATGGGTGGGAGCCTGGTGGGGGCTGCCCATGGTGGCTGGGGGGTGGGGGTGGTGGTAGACATGGGTGGGAGCCTGGTGGGGCTGCCCATGGTGGCTGGGGGGTGGGGGTGGGTGGGAGACATGGGTGGGGGCCTGGTGGAGGATGCCCCTGCACTGCTGGGGGGTGGGGGTAGGTGGGAGACATGAGTGGGGGCCTGGTGGTGGCTGCCCATGGTGGCTGGGGGGTGGGGGTGGGTTGTAGACATGAGTGGGGGCCTGGTGGAGGCTGCCCATGGTGGCTGGGGGGTGAGGGGTGGTAGACATGGGTGGGAGCCTGGTGGGGGCTGCCCATGGTGGCTGGGGGGGTGGGTGGGAGACATGAGTGGGGGCCTGGTGGGGGCTGCCCATGGTGGCTGGGGGGTGAGGGTGGTGGGAGACATGAGTGGGGGCCTGGTGGAGGCTGCCCCACAGTGCTGGGGGGTGGGGGTGGTGGTAGACATGGGTGGGAGCCTGGTGGGGGCTGCCCATGGTGGCTGGGGGGTGGGGGTGATAGGGGACATGAGTGGGGGCCTGGTGGAGGGTGCCCCACACTGCTGGGGGGGATGGGGGGTGGGAGACATGAGCAGGTGTGCAGGGTAGTCCCCTGTTTTGTGGGCTGCCTGTAGGGGCCGTGGAGGGTGTACAGGGAACACCTGTGAGGACCCACCCAGCCTAATCGCGTGTGTAACTTCCCGCGCACCCCTGTAATACACGTACCCAGCCAAATCGCGTGTGATAATTCCCGCGCACCCCAGTAATACACGTACCCAGCCAAATCACTTGTCATTATTCCCGCGCACCCCTGTAATACACGTACCCAGCCAAATCGCGTCTGACAATTCCCGCGTACCCCTGTAATACACGTACCCTGGCTAATCGCGTGTAAAACTTCACGCGTACCCCTGTCATACACGTACCCAGCCAAATCGCGTGTGATAATTCCCGCATATCCCTGTAATACAGGTACCCTGGCTAATCGCGTGTAAAACTTCACGCGTACCCCTGTCATACACGTACCCTGGCTAATCGCATGTAAAACTTCCCGCGTACCCCTGATATGAACGTTACCCGCTTTGCGTTCCTTGTTTGGCAGCCCTGTAAACTGGTCCAGGGTTAGCGCAGCCCTTTGCGATGATTTAGCGATTTTGATGGCTTTTCCTTGCGCGAGGGCGTTCTTGGGGGCGTTATTGGCGCTGCTGCAGGGTCACTGCGATACTCTGCGCCACGGCTGGTTTGGGAGCCTAAAATCCATGAATACGCTGTGCGCGGAAATCGTTTTTGGCGCACGCGCCTGGCGCAGACAATCGCACGCGGACACTCTGCGCCAGCCGCTTGCGACACTTTTCTGCGAAATTCTATGAATTACCCTGTAAATACATGCAAAGTTACAACACCGAGCTTTTGAGGATACCTGGCAAAAAACGTAATTCCCAATATGAATTGCATGCAATGCCTGCTTTGTATCCTGTCATTTTTTAAAGGCTTTTGGTATGTTGCTCCCTTATCGGATACAGGGCCAACCTATTGCCGTTGGCATAATTCAGAAATGTTTTAAGGACTGTGTTTTTGCACCATTTTCGTAATTTAATGAATTTTAGCAAAATGTTCAATGCTGAGAAAAGTGTGTGATAAATAAGACTTCATCCAAATGACATCAACAAAGCACATTAAGAACATTTGTGTACAATTTATGGCATGATATAATGCGCTGACGAGCAAGCCTTCAACAGAATCAATATATGATACCCATGTCCTGAAATAGCACAATGAAACATGCACACCAGGGCTTGTAAATGTAACTTTTCCAATGACCTTCTATTTAAGGCCTGAGTAGCAGATTGGTTTTGATGGGTCTTCAATGTCAGAGAAGGAACTGGTGTTAGAATTGTGGTATCCTAATTTGGGTATGTTCTTATTTTCCAAAACATCTGCCTCTTTTGCAATATTTAACCACATTTGGTGTTAAACTTAAAATTCTGTAGATAATGAGAACGGTGCTGCTACCCAGACTTTAAAAAATGTCTGAAAAATATCAACAGTACGATCTTGTCACTGAATTGCACAACCACAGCAACAAAATACTTTTTTGTATTTGCTTTTGTATTTATTTGGAATTTATATAGCACCTTAAACCAAAGCGCTTTAAATATCCAATTTACAGTACAATAAAACGAGAAAGGACAATGTAAAATTCTAAGCTTTTACATCATTATTGAAAAAGATAGGTTTTAAGAGAAGAACAGAATAAGAAATCAGAGTATGCCAAGCAAATAGGGGGGGCATTCCATATAGTGGGGGCAATATTGAAAAAGAACAGTATCACGATTTGACGCAGTGGGCACAGGGAACTGATAAATTGAGAATGAGAACAAAGGGGACGAGAGGAAAGATAAAAAGAGATAAGAGATGAGAGATACGGAGGAGCAAGACCATGAATGACTGTGAATGAAAGGATAGCCATCCAAGAGAGTATAAGGGCAAAGAAATTGAATCACGAGCAGAAAGTGAATATAGAAGTGGAACATAGGCATTAAAGGCGGATTTTAGAGGAGCTAACTGGGAAACTGGAAGACCACATGACTTTCCAAAATGACAGCATAAAAAAGACGAATTGCGTGCAGTATTCAATGCAAATGTTGTTTTGTCAATTAATGCCATTAGTCTTGCTTCATCACTGTGAGTGTATTTAACCTATGTGGGTAAAAAGCCAGAATCTCAGGAGAATTGTGGTGTGTAAACAAAGGGCCTAAACTGAAGGTCCATGTGAAAAAGGCCTACCTGTCATTACCAAAGGAAAAGCAGCATTTTAATTCACAAATGCAGAAGGGTCACTTTCACCTGAAAAACAGCATTTTTAAACACTGACACCAAAACGGCTTTGCATGTCTGTTTGCAGTTTAAATGTGAACAATGTACCACTGATGACATAAAACATCAGGCAAATGACATGGTGCATGCTGACAAAAAGAATACCAGGAAAGATCTGAAAAGAAAAGCCCACTTTGTTTCCATGTAAAAGTTCCTTAGGCCCAAGGCAGACACTGTTTGCTTGCTGTGGGACAAATGTTGCAAAGAACTCCCCCACGGAAAGCCTGGTTTACATACCCCCAGCTATTTTACAACTGCAATATAGTCAGGCTGCTAAGAGGGGTTGCAAACAGACTTTCTCTAGGCTTTGTATCTTTGAAAGGGCTATGTGCAGAAACAAATGGCCCTGGTTGGTGCACCCCCCGGAATGAAAGAAGGAAGTGTGAAAATGGGGGTTACAATGAACAGAGGCTGAAACTCCAACTTCAAAGAGCAAGCTTTAAACACAAAGAGACTAATACAAATAAAACTATGGTTACAGGCTGGCCCAGTGAGAACAAATGACAATGAGGTAGGGGAGTTGCCATTTGTCCAACATGAAGATTTACAATTAATTTAAAAGGACTATTATAACTTAGGCCTTTTTCTCAGCAACCGTATGTCTTACTGCTTAGATGTATGTGTCATGTTTCCGGTAACTTACAGGCAATTTGGGTGACATAAAATCCATCCACCTATGACTTAGGGAACTGTAATGGCCATCTAACATGGGTTTCTGTCTGATCTGAAAATGTTCAGAATTTGGGAGTTTGTGAATGGTGGAGGGTGACATTTGGAATATGGGGAATTAATTGTATGTTCCTAACGGTTAGGGTTTTTGTGAAAACGTCAGGAAATTGCCACAAAGCCATGCAAAATGGTGAAGACCTGGCTGTCATCTTATTTAATTCCCCACGATTAGCTGAATTGGAAAATATATATGGTATGGCAGTTGCGGGTAAAATTATGAGGTTTTGCCACATGACTAGATGTTTGCCAAAATTTGACATGAGAACAAATGGGGATTGCAAATTAAGCTGCATATGTCTTCTCCAGACTCTTAAACCAATCTGTGGAGAGAGGCTGGAGTAGGGAGGAGAGAGAAGGGTAGCTGGCCAATCATATTTATGAGAACTCTTCCGAGGTACTCCCCAAGATTGTAAACTTGATGGTGTCATCGCTGCTATATAAGGTGGAATACACTATGAGAAAGGGAGAGAGCTGCTGAAATTTACGATCAATGGAGAGCTGCTAAAACCCACCAACTGACAGCTGCATGGAAAAACCAGAGGAGATTGCTGAAAGTGACAAGACCCCTGCCCTATCATTCCAGATGGTCCTGACAAGTGGCTGGCTTTCCTGAACTTTAAACAGAGGTTTCTATGTAAGTAGAAGTGAACCCTTTGCAACCAAAAGGTGGGGGAGTCTGCTTGCCTTAAATCATTTCCGTTTATAGTGGACGTGGAGGATAAACCTGTGTAGATCCTTATCCTATTTAACTAAACATATTAATTTAATTAATTCCCTTTGGCAGAACACTACTTGGTGATTTTTGATAAATTCTGTAATCATCCTGATGTTTGCTATAAAGCTTCCCCATCACAGGCCTTTAACTGGAGGGGGGGTCTGAAATCCAAAATTCTTCAATCATTCTAATTTTCTGACAGACTTCTCCAACCCAGACCAAAGTAGGGAATGGGGGGGTCTAAATACAAACTGCTACATCATCTTGTTTTTATTTTAAACCAAACGTGTGGGTGAAATCATAATTGCATATGCATTTGTACCGATCTAGAAACCCTACTGCTAGCCCTTTAAACACTCAGGAAAATCAAAATTGCACAGGACTACATTTATAATTATTTTTGGTTATTGATCAATTGAATAATTTTTAAGTGAAATTTGTAGAATAAAAGATTAGTGATTTGTGTTCTTTTCAACTCACATATGTGATTTATTTATGTTGAGAGAAATGTATTGTGTTGTGCCACGGATAAAGTGGTGTTTGACATTCTAGTGCAATTTTCATAACATCTAATTAAAATAAATATGAATATATTTCCTGTAACCCCGCCTGGTTCTTGGCTCATTGGTAGCTCAGGGGGAAGGATCCAAGGGGCATGATATGCATCTGAAATAGGGCTGAATTAAAGAATCAATTAAACAGTTTATTGCGTGACACCTTGAGTGGGGAGGGAAGGAACTCCTGTGTTTAGGGGGGCCTCTCAATCAACCGTTACAGAATAGTGCCGGAGCATTTGCAGAAACAATATTTCAGCAACTGAGGGCCTTATTCCTAAATCAACATAATTACGGACACATGAAATATTCCACCACTTCTGGACGACTGAGATGTGCCTCTATTCCAATTGTGCCATGGACTTCGGCGCATAATGCCATGCTACAAATGATGCAAACATTGTCTTACTGTGCATTGCCAGTGGAGTTTGAAGGAATTCCCACAGACAGTGCTGACACTATTATTATTATTTTGTTCCCATTTGGTAGTTTGCTTCCCATTTGGTATTTTACTTCTCAAGTCTTATATATTTCTTACATATAAAAGAGTTGAACATTCAGCCTTCAAAAATGTTGGAAAAATGGCAACAATGATAGTGCCTGTGTTTATTACAACCACAGCACAACAAAAGCAATATTAAATTCTAACATGGACTAAAGGATTCCCACAAATGTGTTTTGCAGCTGAAGTTTTGATCAATCACCGACTCCGACCATGGGCCATTTCTTATATTTTATTTTATTGTTTAAAACGCAGACCTAGCTCAAGAGCAGCGCAGCCAGCATTGGGGGTGGCATCTTTTAACAGCAGTGCAGTACCCTGAGTTGCGGTCTGTTCCTCAGTCTCTGTGTCCATTGAGATTGGTTTGTCGTCAGGTGTTGGGCCATAATTATTCATGCACTTGCCATGTGCATACAAGGGTGCAATCTGCGAAGAATAGTGTCAGAACATCCATCAAATAAATGTCCTGGTAACTATGCACGTAGCTGGCAAGGGTGGCTTGCCATGGGATCTTCCAGCTGTCCAAACATGGAGGGAATATAATATATATTTCCTTCATTTCTCTTTAGACTGTCATTGCACATTACATCAACACTTTTTCATTTTCACAACCACCACCACATCAGGCCCCAAATACCTGATCGTGATACCAGTGTAAATATGGGCTAAGCAACGATAGATGTGCAGGAAGTATGGAACCTCCATTACGATGGTGCCATGTAAGTTGTGGCCTGATGCGCTGCCATGAATGGTGCAGATATATTCTTGACACACTTTGCTGGCATAGTTTAAACAACGTCTTCTTTAAGGAGAGTTTTGGCACCATTTAATGTATTGTACTCCACATTCGGTATTTTACCCCACACAGATTCCATATGGGAATTCAGGACAAACACAGACTACCTTACCACTTAGCATAGACATCCTTAGCTCCTAGCACTTAAGAGGTCGAGACTTGAACCCAAATCTCAGGGCTCAATGGTTTTGCTCCGAGTCTCTTTCTCACTTGGCATTAGGAACATGGCACAAACTTCCAGCATGCACTGTTTCTGCAACCTCTTTCTGATTTGCCTATACGATCATTGCTTTCTATTCCCAGCATGCAGTGGTTTTGCTTTCCGTAACTCTTTTGTTTTACTCTGGGATCTTCGTTCTCAAGTTACAACATCGACGAATTTTCCTTTCAATCACTTTATTGTTGCGCTCAGGGAACTCTACCTTTAAGTACCAGCTTGCAATTGTTCTCCTTTCATTCTTCTTTTGTTTTTCTCTAGGTAGTTCACTATCACGTTCAAGCATGCAGCATTTCTCTTTTGAACCACTCCCTCGAAAAGCTCTAGGGATGTTCTCTGGAGGTTCTAGCCCTCAATGGCTCTCCCTCAAAGTAATTTCTCAATGGGCACAAAGACCTTTCATGCTATGTTCAACGTGACAACATTTCTCCCTTCATTCACTTTCTTAATTGGCTTCACTCAGTTTGACCATGGATCTCTCCCTGCCCATCTGCTGTCTTACCCTCAGGTCGCCCTCTTTTCCCTGGTACATGTCTCATCCTTCCCCAACCCCCGCCATCCTTGGTTCCACTGGTCTCTGAACCTCCTATTTTTGTTTGAGACATTCACACACACGTCCCATCCAGGAACTCCTTTGGCACCTGAGCGTGGTAACAGCATCTGACTTTCTTCAACTACTTCATGCTCTCAACCGCTCTCAGTGGCGCTCCACTCAAATGCTTCTTGGGTTCAGGGTTTGTCGCGTCCTCGCTGATGCTCAGAGGCTTTTCCTCCAACATCTGCTGACTCTCCTCTCATTGGTTTCCTGGACTCTACATGTCTCTTCCAGCATCTGCTGCACTCCTGCTTTGACAGAACGCCCTCCTCTAACTTGTTCCTCCATCTTTATTCTTTCCTGCAGTACTGCGGGATGTGACCCATGATTTATTTCCTTTCTTCCTCTCATGTAAGGTCCCTGCAGCACATAATTTAGACAACAGGAATAGCATGCAATACCTTTTGCAAAAAGAACTTTGGTCAGACACTACCACATGTCTGGTTTCCACATTTTGCATGAATTGGATGTGAGCATAAGAATGCGCTGTTTACGGAGAATTGTGTCAGAACATTCACCAACAAGCATCTCAGTCGCTATTCCAGTCTCCAAGAAAAATTACTTTGTGTTTTTCTGAGGTTCTTCAATTTGTCCAAGGGTAGAGGATATATTGCATTTTTTGCTAATGATGAACATTTGGTGGGATGTAATAAAGTGTTGTTGTGCCACCTTTCTATTTTAACATTTACATCATGGTTGTGTACTCTCTCTGTTATTGAGTACCAATGTTTTAATCCTGTACAGCTGCTTTTGCTTAATCTATCCCTGATACCTGCCTTTGACTTATTGTCTCTTCCCAATGTTTAAGTGGATGATCCAGTTGAAGTTAAAGCGACAGACAATGTGGGGGGGGGACCACCAGGTTCTTTGCGATTTCATCAACTGTATTTAATAAAGGGAGAATTGGTTGATTTTTCTTTCCTTAAGGACATTTGACCACAAATGTAAAAAGGGGGAGACCGTCACAGCACACCCCAATCCCCCATCCCTTTATTACCCTAACAAACCCCCCACATTAATTTGCTGTAAAATGAGGCAGAAAACATTTGACCAATTCTTCCTAGATGAAATCTACTGCAGCCAAACCACCAGTTCCTGTCCATCAAACAATCAACCTAGGTTCATATTGGAATCTAGTGTCATGGTCATGCACTCAGCCTGTCATATGTCCATACAATCATGTTTGGTTTTTACTTCTTCAGTACACATATAATATTATCATGCAAGGAAACATCTGAGGCCTCCAATCACTAATAAAACTGTGTATAAGAGGCTGAAGGAGCCCATTAGGCCCAACGCTGCCTTGATTCCCGCTTCGGATAATACAGTCAATAACTATGTAGACATGGGTAGATTTCCGCTCTGTGCAGCCATGGACTTTATACCGCACATCAAAAATCCATCACCAGAAAGACGCTGAATGCTTCCAAGCCTTCCACTGTCCACAAAGACATCAGCTGTGAACTGTGATAGAGAGACACATGATGGTTCAGACATCATTCCGATGATTAATTAATCCTGAAGTTACTAAGTGGGAGTGTTCGGGCTGAGAAATCCTGTCATACCTTGATTACTGACATTGCAAAGAATCATTCTGCAGCCCCTTTCAGGATGGTGGGCAACCTGATAAGTCCCTGTTGCACCATCAACTCAGTTTTCTACTCCAGGAAACAATTCATTGAATTGCAAACATTATTTGATGAAAAGATACACCAAATCTGTGGGGTAAAATATATAATGAAGTTGACTTGTGCTATCCATTGGAAAATGCAGGCCAGTCCAAAACATTTTTCTGACTTAAGGACAAGTGATATGAACAGAAAATGGGCCTCTTTCAACTTTACCAAAATGAACAGGCACTCAAGTAAAGGAAAATAGACTTGGAAACTTAAAAATGCTGGATCTGCCCAATTCATGGCAAAAGACAAATGTGGCTGAAAATGCGGTTGTCTAAATGCATGGAAAGCTACAATTTATACTTAAAGAGCTAGATAGCAGCATGTAAATTATTGTCAATGCAACACAATACTGTGATCCAGAAATCTAAAGTGAAGTCAATCACTGTGCATTTGTCATGAATAAAAACACTTTTCGACATTAAAATGACATAATTGAAAAGGAGAGGCCTACTTGTGGGAGAAGTGAACACTGGTGCTCTCTGTTAACTGGCCTATTTTGTGAAATTCTGAATATACTTTGGGGCTACTATTGTGGAAGCAAAAACTATATGTTATGAACAACAGGTTTAAATGTAATTTACTATACAAATGGTTAAACACAATGCAGTGCAAAATGTCAAAAGGAAAAACCTTTAGTTCATCTAAAGCTGTACTTTGAGAAGCATGGATGCAGAGGGGCATGTCCACTGAAATGAAACTGTGACCCATGACCTGTTGGTTGGGGCTCTCTAGGAGAAAGATGTCTGGTTGTCAATAAGTTGCTGAAAACGGGTTCTACAGAAGTGACCTAGGGTCAGGCCTTCTCATAAAATGTGCATTAAGCCTGAAGTAGTGTATTTTTGAAGCACTAGAGGAGAGCTAAAATCAGCATGGGCTCAAAGCCATAGGCCCTGTAAGTTTATTTGGGAATCAAAACCTAAGAGACCTAAGAAAATGTGTGGGCTAGGAAGATGAGTGAGGCTTGTGAGGCAGGGTTTAATTAATAGAAGAATATATGTTTTTTGCATAATAAGGGCAGAATCTGTGCCACAACGCTAGTTACAGACTTTTATCAAAGGTGACAGAAATCTCCTTTAAACCATGCTAAAACGATTTTTGTGTGATAAACATAACAGAAGTTATTAATAAAATATTTATTCAGGCCTTCCCATGATTACGAGAGATTTGGAAGTTGGTGTGAGGGTGGAGGACAAAATTAATGTTTCTATGATGAAGTGTCATATTTTTCACTAGTACGGTCTATGAGGAAATTAAGAAAAACTGTAACTCCGCTCAAGAAGGGCATGCCGAGGTAAAATTAGTATGGTCTGATTCGCCATAAAATATAGAACTCATACACATTTGAAAGACCCAGGGAGTTATAACAGTATGAGAGTTTTCAGAACAAAAGATGCAGGAATCCTGTCAATTTGAAATGATGTATGTATTCCCCTCCCTCAGCCTAGATCAGGCATATCTCTGGAATCCTGGTCCTATCAGCAGGCAGGGGGTGTGGTGGGGGGAGGTGAAGGGAACAAGGTAGCCAATCCTGACAATGTTGCTGTGTCACTAGCCATATAAAAGGAACAATTTGCATCAGAACTAGAACTAGCAGAGAGGCCTCACTCCTTGCATTGGAGACAGTAGCTGGGACATAGAGAAGCTAGGACCCAAACCAGAGGAGCAGAAGCAGACTGGGAGCAGGAGAAAATCCCTGACTGAAAGCCCTTGACCAGACCCGTGCTGTCCTAAGAGGAGCCCTGCTGTTTTCCCTGACCACAGCCTTGCCTGTAAGTAGACACTCCAAAGCCATCAATTGTGTGGAGAGAGACCTGCCTTTATCCATTTCCATTAGTCAGTAGAGGGGGGTAAAACTGGACAGGCCCTTCACACAATTTATTAAACCTTAATCAAACGTATTTCCCCATTAGAAAACCACCCCTCTGTCGAAATAACATTGTGTTGGGAGCAGCCATCCTTAAACCTTTCCATTAAAGTGTGGGGAGGGGGGAATGGTGTAGATTCTTAGCACATTTGATTAAAGTAAATCAATGAATGCCCACATAGAAAATCACAGGATGTGGGTTGTTAGAATTCGAAACTAACAATAGCTCATCACCACTGTGTTAGAACTGGTATAGCCCATAAAGACCCGCTTGACTGTTTCTGAAATTCTTGACTCCCACATAGAAAGGGGAGAGTGTCAATCATTCCTAAAAGAGGTAACCCATAAAACACCACCTTTCAAGTCAGTGTGGAGGGTCTAAAACGAAATTCCCCATTCATTTAAACCAGAATTGCAAAGTATTGTATCTCATCTGCATGCGTTTTGCAAACAAAATGTTTCTTTTGTTTTCATTTTTCTCTGACTGCAAACTATCAAGTCCTGCCTTTTATTTTCAAATTTTGAAAAACGGTTTTCATTTGAGTTCCTTTTTCCCAACCTTGACTTTTAAATAATAAGCCCAAAACGATTTTTTTCATTGAATTCCTTTCCCATACAGCACCTTTTTAAATCAGAAGCAAAACGATTTTTCCATTGTGTCCTGCATCTTGCCTTTCAATCAAAGCGGTCATATTAAATTGAGGCCTGGAGGGTGGGGGTTGCTGGGAGAAAAGTATTGTTTGAAATTAAGTTAGTTCTGTGGATGATTTTGTATTATATTGCAAATGGTTTTTCTATCGATTAAATAGAAATTAAATCTGTTTAAGTTGTTATTGCGTGTTTCAAAATTTCACCTGTGTTGTTTTATATAACCGAGTTATTGTGTGATCTTGGGTGATGCCACAGCTTTGGTGGCTGATGTTAGTCTGTTTGTCATCTTGATTAAATAACTTAATAAATATATTTTCTTACTACACACCGGCCTGGTTCCTAGTCCATTGGTGGCACATGGTATTTGTTGGGGATGGGTTTGAGGCGAGTTGTAGGCCTCACCAAATTGAATCTAAACAGTGCTTTGTTGTGCGCCACCTTAACTGGAGGGGGGAGAGGAACTCCCTGAGTTGTGTGTGACCGCATAATAAACTGCGACAAATCCGAACTCCAATGGATCAGCAGTTACGGCCAAGCCGAGTCTCATCCTGAAAGAAGATCCAGTTTTTAACATTTTCTCCAAGAACCACTGCCACTATTTGTCTGTGGCACTAATACTTTTAGAAAAGGTGACCAGGTCCCCTTCTGAAGGGCCAGTTCCAGAGACACTATTAAAGCGGTTCTAGGTGACCACACTTTAACATTCTTGTTGCTGACTTTGTCCCCAACATCTCTGCACATGATCACTGCCACTGTCTTTACCCGAGGGAATACCACATGAAGCAAACGACCCTTCTTACCCCATCCCCATTTTTGCTGCTTCTTCTTTTGAACAGGCCTCCAGGGACTGCATCCGGACAATCACTTCCTGTGCAATGTGAAGAATTCCCCTTTGATCTATTTATTCTTCCTCACTCCACTTGTATTCCTGTACAACACTCGTCATCCCCTTCTCCTCCCTGGGTCCCTCGCTGCCAGGTAATATTAAAGCCTTATTGGCTCATGGAGGGGTCCTTATCACAGTGTAATGACCCGTCACCAATTTATAGCTGGGGGCATAGCTGAGGGCCATAAGTTGGGGAAGGAATATTGACCCCTCCCAAGGTCTATAAGGCTATTAGCACATGGTGGTAGAAACAATTGTAAACAAGCATTGTTGAGTTTTGCTGGTGAAGTAAAAAATGTGTGTTTAAGAGTGAGTAAAGTAAAAAAACAAACTGTGTTAGTAAAATAAATGTGTTTTTTTATCATAGTTTTTGAATAGCATGGTTGTCTTCATAAATTAAGAATTTAAATTACGACTTGGTGTAACTGGAACAGTTTAACATAAATATGCATTAGGATTCATGTAAAAGTAAACTATCTCTATAAAAACAAGTTAAAACATTTTCCGTTGCTTTGACTGTGTTAAATAGGATGTTGCAGCAACAACAAAAAAGATCCTCCCAGAGAGGAAATGCCATGTTGAAAAAAATCTTGCATTGTTGTTTCCCTTTCTTCTTCTGAAAACAGAATGTTCAGAAAGCAGCCAATACCAGTAGTTATTTACTGCACACTAAACATTCTGATTGGCTGAGAGGAAGTCAATAACGATCTCCATGAGCAAATGAGCAGAGTGTTCTCTTGCACTTAAAGAGGACTTGCATGCCACCTACTGTCCAATAGGCAATCTACATTTTTCTGCATACAATTCCAAAGACTGCGCCTTCACCAGCTGGAGAGCTGTTTAGAAGCTGCACCCGTCATCAATAATACCTAGTAAGGGATTACAGCAAGTAATGAGACTGAGCTTGCTTACATCTGCATTGAGTAATTAGCTCCCTGGGTCCATGGACTGGAGTTGTTAATCATGCCTTGTTATAATCAATATTTCAGGAGCCTTTCACTGGGCTAATCAGGGGGTGTTGCTATGGTGCAGGTGGTGGGTTGCAAGGATATGGCAAGCAGCGTTTCAGTGGTTTAATGTGATCCCTCGACGAAGGGCCCAGAAAGTGAGCACTGGTGCCCTTGTGTGACTGGACAGTCTTATCTCTGGTGGGGCTCATCTGGGGCAGTTCTTCCACTCGCAATGTTTAGCATGTATGTGACACATTTGTGGAGTTGTCATTTGCAGGCATGTTATGTTGTGCTGCCAGCATGAGGAAGAAGCACAGCGTTATGCCCCATTCCCTTGTACCACTGGGTCATCAATCAACCTATTATTTTTTTTACTAAATCCTTCATTTGAATTTTTAAATTCGCTTATGCCAAAACTCTGTGCAGAATTGCAACATTAATTCTAAAAAATATTTTAAAAGCAGGCAAAGTACATGTGGTCGAAGTGTACGAAAAGAAGTAGTGCAACTATGTTCTCTGCTGGCCTGCCCCCACTTCCCACAAACCCCATCTCCACGCCCCCTCCCATGCACAAATCAACCCCACAAACACAACAGCTGTTTAAGGGAATGTTGAGTGCAGTGCACTGAAGTGCAAGTTTCAACCTCTTCCTGCACTTTTACTTTAAAACTAAATCATTCCGCAATGGTTTCTTTTAAAAATAATAGTATAGGAACAGTAAAACTTTTTTTTAAAGTAGAGGGGCACCGCTCCCAACCAGTGCCGTCCACTTCGCCCACATACTTAGCAATAGGGAGGGGTAGCAAGAATAATTATTAATGACTAATACCGTCACATGTTCAGGGTCACCCGTTTACATCCATTTACCAGGATCATATGCCTGCCACGCCAGCTATGCCCAGGTGGAGGCATACTCCTCTAAGTATCACAAATTAATGGCAAGGACCTCTTTGCATGCCCGCTTCACACTTACAATATCATACAAAACCATCAAATGCTAAAACATCTTTAGAGCCCAGGTTTCATTGCACTGCCCCCTATGACAGGAACACCGTTGTGTGTGTTTAGGTTTAGCTGTGATGCTATGCATCTATGTCCTGTACAAAGATCACCTTTGTGTGTCCAGTTTCAGCCTTGCCAACTCCTATCCCTCCATCCTATGCCAGTCACATCCCCGTTTGCCCAAGTTGATCCACCAATACACATTTACGCATCCGCTCTGCCACCTTCTCCTAGTCTTGGTGGGCTTCCATTGATACCTGATGATGTGTGGCCCAACACACCAGATGGTGCAGGGTGCTACTGTCAGCGAGTCCTGGCTGGCAGCCTGTGCAAGGGCAGACAGGCGGGCAACAACCAGCAGGGAAGGCAAACACCGCCTAGCAGCATAGAACCATCCTCATGGAAGAGCCACAACATGGTCGGAACTCACAGGCAAACACATCTGCAGAGGTGAATGTTGGACGCAGTATTGATGGACTGCCCGCCCAGTCTCCTATGCGGGTCAAGTAAGTGGACCCAGCACAGCATTGCCACCAGCACCTCCTTCTCACGTGCATTTGGCTAATGACACTTCTAAGAGTGATATAAGCATCAGCCCAAGCATTGGCAAATACAGCAACGCTGAGGATGGTCTCTGTCCTCGCCCCACACCTGCATGTGTGAATGTGTTTCTGGGCAGTGTCTTAAGGTACCATAGGGACACGTTCTGCAGCTTCTGAGGATTCACAGTGGTAGCTGGGGCAGTGGTGGCTGGGGCAGTGGCACTGCCCCAATCACCACAGCCCCAGCCAAGCGGCCCGTGTGCTTCGTTCCAAGGACGCCTGTCTCCTCCCGGTGCCTCGCTATCGCTTTGAGCGGGCAGGGGGTGGGTCCTTTTCGGTGGCTGCTGCTAAATTATGGAATTCTATTCCACGTACTCTTCGCACCACACGTAATCATCTTGTATTTCGGCATGCTCTTAAAACCTACCTGTTTTAAAATCATTTTTATTAGCCTTTAAATCCTGTTGTACTTCCTTTCAGCTCCAAGATGCTTCGGCGTATGTGTGCTTTATAAATAAAGATAACATAACAGAAGGTAGATGGTTCTGCACTTCTTTTTCTCTCTTCCACCCCAGCACCTAGAGGCTAAACGATGAGTCTCCATAGACTGGAAGCAGCCTGGGCAGCACAATGTCCATTATACTTTTACTCTTGTTCATTCAATTCACAAAACATGAAGTACAGCGTCTTATGTCTTCAGTGGGATTCAGGAAAATATTCATCGGATCCGGGAGGTGCAGCTGGGTCCTCAACTGCAAACAGAACAAACAGACTCCTTGGCCAGAGGGAGCCAGTGGTGGAAATTCATATGTCAGAGGAACCATTTGCATGCAGTTCATGTGATACTGATAGATAGCCACATATGTTTATACGCTTTGAAAAAACCCTCATCAGAAGACGGTCTATGTCAAATGCGTAATTAGCGCTGGGCTTGTATTACAGAAACTTTGCATCAGTGCGTGTTTTTGCGAAAAAGTACAAGCACCAGGGCAAACTCTCCCCTTGTGCAAAAATAGATTCTAAGGGCCGGATTCATGGAATTTTTTCCACGCTTCAAAGTGACCTTGCATGGCTGAAAAGTGACTTTGCACTGCCCACACAAACCCTGATTCATGGAACTGTGCAAAGTGTATTTCTTCAGTGCAAAGTCCGTGCAAAGTCATTTTGTACTGCAAAATGCACCCTAGTGCATCTATTCACTTGCGCCGGAAAAGTGCACCCTGAATCCACCGAGGTCATCTGAAGGTGCAAATCTCAGATGCACACATTCCAATGCCATTTTCACCACCTTTGCATTTATGCGCAAATAAGGGGGCGAGTTTGTGCATTTCAATGTGCACCCTGAATCCACAAATGTGATGTGCTCTGAAATGTGCACAAATCAAAGACATTCCCCCTCACCTGTTTGCAATAGGCGAAGGGGAGCAGTTCATTTCTGAACCTTTGAGGCATTTTCTGTTGTGCAGTGGGAGAGCGGCTAAGTGAACAGCTGCTCCCCCACTTTCTCTACTCTCGTTCAGGCAAGGATACAAATGCATTTTTCTTTCTATAGTCAGCAGGTTGGAGCACGCCAGAGTTTTGATACAGCACCTGGTGGGTGTAGTTGAAAGCCACTCAAAGAAACATTTCAATTAAAAAATACACCATACGCTGTTATATGGATTAGAAATGGGGGCGTTTCATTCTCATGACAGTGTCAGCCGAATTGAGAGCTTGAGTTGGAAACATTTGCTAGGCTTGCCAGTGGCACTTCTGGCAGAATGTATACAAGTGTAATTTGGGTTAACCCCTGTTGCCATTATACCTCAGCGAATGAATACCTACTTTTTACTTTAAAAGTACAAACTCTGCCACTGATGTGTTAATCTTCTTTCTTAAAGACACCTTACAGCAAAAAAACGCGCTGAAAAATTTGAGGTTGACATTTCAAATTATGATCAAGTGCAAGATAAAAGGAGAGATCAAACCGAAGGTAGAGGAATTAGCGTATTATCAAACCATATTGCATTTGGGAACTAAATAAAAGGCCTGGTGATATAGTCAATGTAAAGGCATTTCGATGGAAATGCTTTTCGATGCTTATAATTCCATGGTATAGCATTCGAAGGAATGGGTTTAGATGAATTGACTAGATACCTATATGCAGTATACACAAACCCCTTTAGGGTGATATAAACTCCTTTAATTATGTGAAATTATTTCCCTGTCCAAAAAAGAGACATGTCTATACGTTTATGAACATTAATTGAAGGACCTACTGTGAAAGCTATGGGGCTTGGTCAAATATATCTTGGGCGTCTAGAATAACTGACCTCTCTGGAACAGAATTAACTTCTGAAAACAGCAAATCATCAGTTGAATTAGAATGCCCATCCTGAAACACCCTGTGATGTAAACACTTCATCATGAATGAAGTGCCGGCAAGAGGTGAAATCAAACAGGTATGGTGAGGAAAGATGCAGGTTGAGGGTGAACATGTTATCCAGTATGAGGATGTGGGCAGAAGCTGAACTGCCCCTTCCTCACATGTCTGATTACTGAGTTATCTTGTGATGAATTCCTTTATTTCTGTTCATGCTTTTGCTTTTTAATTTCTGTGTTTCAGGTGTATGTATGATTTTCTGTATGTTATAGCCGATGATGTACAGGAAGTCTATGCCATATTTCTCAAAGGTTATGTTTATCCAACATGTTCAATACAAAAATGCTTTTTTGCACTATTGCAACGTTTCTGTTCAAATGCTCCTAATCTCTGCAGCCGTTGTCGCCCTCTTTCTTTAACTTGGTCCCCTTCACAAGAGCTTTCAGAATAGTCACAGAACAACATCTAAAAACCATAGACATTTGTCATCATTGATGCCATTTGTGATGTCATCTCTGATGTCAGGTGTGTCGATAGGACCAGTGCATGGTAGGGGGTGCGAATTATGGTTGCATAGCTTACCCTAACTGGCAAATTTAGATTTTGTGCAGCAACCGTAATGTCCTTTTAACTTTCCTTTCACTTAATTTCATTGGTTTTTAAAGCATAAACTTGACCATAATGTCCCATTACCTACGGTATTTTCTCTAGATTGCTAAGGTTTTTATAACGAAAGGTCTGCACTGACCATCACTTATTAAAAAGCCCTTTTTCTCAAAACATGGCTTAACCATAACCGGCCTCATTACAAGTTTGTGGGTATGTCCATGATTTTTTCCACGGAATTGCCACCAAATTAATTTACCATTACCGCCGCTTAGTTTGATGGATTTACTGCCAGATTACGAGTGGTGGTAAGGAGGTGTAATCCCAACAGGACTCAATGGGGCTTTTGGCAGATTTCTCGTGTGCAGTTATTCTGCTGCGTCTAATCGACATAAATAGTAAAATGCAGGATTTACCTCCAATTATGTGTTGGAGGTAAATACTCAATTTTACCTCCACATTCAGAGTGTATGTGTGCTGGAATGAAGCTGCAAAGTGGGTGTAATTCTGTCACCGCTATTTTACCACAATGGGCCTCATTACGAGGTTGGAGGTAAGCTTGCCGGTTTTACCAGCAAGGCTACCTCCAAACTCTCATCCGGGTCCTGCAAATGGGCAATTACCGGGCTATTCCGGCCCAGCCGGACACAGTAATTGCCCGTTCGTGGGTGCCAGGCCCAGTACATCCTCATTCTCATTTGAACCCCATAAGGTGGTGGAGGGTGGTAGCACCGGTACCATTAATAACGGTACTGGTGCTACCGTTATGTTCTGCTCGCGGGTGCCGTTACAGCCACCAGGTCAGACCTGGTGGCTGCAAGGGCACCCGCAAGCAGAACTCCTAGTATGGTGGTACGGTAGCAACGGTGCTGGTAGCGATACCGGCGCCGTTGTTGCCTTACCGCCATATTTGTAATGAGGCTCAATGTGTTCCCATACCGCCAAACTTGTAACAAGGCCAAAGTCCCTTTAAATATCTTTTTACTCAGAATTCGCATGGTTTTCAAAGCACGATCTTAACCATGACATCCCCTTAGCCTAGGTTTTTAATTGCATTATAAAGGTTTTATAACTAAGTGTGTTTTATAATGTTCCTGCACTGTACGCAACTAATTAAAATGGTCTCTTTTTGTATATGTACTTTAACCCTTATGTCCCATTACTGCATTTATTTGCATTTATTTGAAGAACAGGGATATCAGTCTGAAATGACATGCAATGGCCCATTTACAGATGGCACATCCTCCAACGTGATCCCTTTTTTCAGCTTCACTCACTATTCACTAGGTTTACGCGCCAATTAAAATGGTACTGAATCAAGCTTTCGCACAATCTATCCCAACCTCATGAAAAGCACCTCCCTTAAACGATGACATCTGTACCCATGACTGTAATGTATGACTGGAAAGCAACGCTGTTATGCACTATTCTGCTATTCGTGCTATCTTACGCTGAGTAGGGCACGGTCAGCCCACTATTGATATATTGTACCCCAATCAGATTGTTAAAGGGGTGAAAGTCACATCACACTGTTTTCAGGACAAAGGACACTTTCACTGTCCCTATCCTAGCATGATTTATCCAGATTCACAGGATATTTACTCCCACAATAGCCACCATGCCAATGAATGGACCATATTAGGTAACTTTGGCATTTCCCTGTACAGACGGAAAAGGGACCAGGATAAAGATGGTGAGGAAAGGGGATGAAAGGGTGAGTATCCCCAGTAAGAGGCCTGCCGGAGTGTCTCGAGAGGCCCATGGCCAAAAATCTCATGATGCCCCTTACTATGTTGTGCACAGATCCAGCAGCCCCACGCATAGGAGATGCAAGAACCCCTCCTTTGAGTCTTTCCTAACTATATTCATGGCATACCAACAAATTGTGCTGTATGAACATATATTTGCTATGGTGGGGTAGCTGGGATAGGGAGGTTTCATCGCAGGAGATTTGGCCGAAGTCAAATCCATCTAATTCTTTCAGCCGAATTTGGCTGCAAATATATCTGGGGGTGAGTACGAATAATAATTAATGTAGGGGGCAATGAAGGCTTTGGAGGGGGGGATCTACCCCCTCGATATAGTTGCAGCAAAATGGATTAAAAGAAGAAAAAGAATTGATGGATTTGGTTTCGACCAAATCTCCTAGATGAAATCACATAGAACCGGGGTACGTGTCTTGGGAGGATAGCTCAGTGGCAACATGCTCGCCTTGGAAGGAAGACGACATTGAGCACCACAGGTTCGATCCTCGGCTCCGCGATTAGAACCCTCTGGCTATTAAGCACATTTTAAATAACCTATCATATCATATCATATACCCAAGGGCATGAGTTCTCAGAAGTAGAGGAGAGCTGAAATCACATGTTCCATGACTGCCCTGTGCCAGAACAATACCTGCTCTTCCATTCCAGTTTCAGCTGCAGACACATGAGCATGTGCTTTCAGTTTATGATAATGATTGGGACTGCACACATGAAGTATATTTATATTTATGGTACCGGATCAGTGCACAATTGCTGGAAGCTAATATAGAGAACATCTGGTTCAGGAAAAATGTGCCATTTTATCCAGTCCCCCCATCTGTCGTCTGGCACATCTGTTTCAGAACTGCCCTAACCCCTACCCCTGACCTTCACCACCATCATCTGTGATAAATAAACACCAGCACCAAGAAGGAATCCTCTAGAGACCCAAGCTACACCTCACTAATCACATCTAATGAGGCCAAATCATACCTTGGATTGCGTGTAGCCTTGTGAATATTTGCATATGGTCTTTCCCCTTTCTGTAATGGCTTGGCAAGACAAGGGGTAATAGTTTGGAGGGTTGGCCTGAATGAGATCAGAGGTTAAGATTCCTTCAAAACCTTCATGCATCTCCTCTTGTGTTTGGCTGTAGTCACTCTGAGTAGGACGGGTGTGCCCGACGTAGGTCCTGAGCCCGCTGGGCCTAGAGACCCAAGCTGCACTTCACTGATGATGCCCAATGAGGCTGAAACATGCCTGGAGTTGCTTGTGGCCTCATGCAGAAGGGATGTGACCAAGCGGATCAGCTGGAATGCCCCTTTGGGGTGGGACCAAGCCTGATTTGCACATGGTCTTTTCCCTTCTGTAGGGGCTTGGCAGGCTGTAAACGATGACCTGGAGGGTTGCCCAGAGCTGTGCCAGTGGCCATGATTCACTCTAATCCTTCCAGCCATCACCACTTTTGTTTTGCTATAGTCTTCTAAATGAAAGGCACTGTACTGGCAGATTGCAAATACTGATGTGATTTGAGGGCAGAGTTGTCGATGCTCATATCTTACTCAAAAGGTGCCTCAGAGTTGTCACCTTCTGAAGTCCAGGTTAATGTTTCCTATCTCACTCAGAACTGAACCCTCCTATTACTTGTTCAGAAGCAAAACTAAAATCTGGCTTCTAGCGCAGGAATATTAGCTCTTCCACCCCATGTGCCTCTGCCTGATACATGCGGAATCCATCCTGCAATTTTTACACAGGATTAATGCAAAACTGATCATTGACTAATTGCCCTGCTTAAGTGCCTACTGAAAATCCTGTGTAACTTGCAATCTTGCACAATGTATATATGTAATCATGTAATGTAATTTCAACTTGAAACTGTGTAATCTGTAATTATATATATATAAGCAATCATGTAATGTAAATATGTAACACTGTGAACGTAAGAAATGCGCCCAGATGCCTGAGAGCTTGGCGCGCTTTACAAATAAACAAAATACAGATATATAACTGGCAGGTAGATGTCTGGAATTCAGAGCTCAGCAAGATATTCTCCAGTGTGTTGTTGAGGTTGGTCACATGTTTCCCTGCATGTGGCAATGTTTTGTTAATGTTAATGTTAAAGATATTTATATAGCGCACCGTCACCAATGGAATTGGTTCCCAGGCGCTCTGGAGGATCTAGGCGGGTACATTAGTTGTGAGGAGTGGGATGGTGGAGTGGGAGAAGTGGTGTGTTGTTGGTGGCTTCATTTCGGTATACACTATGCGCTGAGCTTTCGGTGTGGGTAGCGAACCTGGGGAGACCACGTGTGCTGTAGTTGCTGTTTATGTGTTCTTGTTGCAGTTTGGTAAAGTGCGTGCGGTTTGCTGAGCGAGAGATGGTTGTGTGAGGTTTTGGGTGGGATGGGTATGCAGAGGTTTGCAAAGATTGGGTTAGTGGGGTCAGTATCCTGCTTCATATAGATCTTCTTCCATATCATTTGTATTGCTGTGGGTGGGGGGTGTTGCTTATCCTTTAAAGACCATCTGACTTTGGTGTGTGATGGCGCGTCACCCTCCCAGTTGTGTCCTCATGAGCATTATATAATGTGATAGGGTGTGTCTGTATCCCTCCCTGTTTCCTAGCTTTTATTTTGTGCTATGGGTCTGTTGGAGCCAGGAGTGGGTTAGGGTCGGGTGCTCTTGGTAGAAGTCCTGGAACTTGCGTTTAGGTCTGCTTGGGTGTTTTAGGGGGTCCTCCTATCTCGGCTCTCTCTCAGTTGGTTGTTCAGTATGTCGTGGAGCATCTTCCTTAATTTCTATGGTTTGGTTGGTCGCTTGTGAAAGGTGGTGGGGGTCTCTCCCCACTGGGTCTTGAAAAGCTTTGTCTAGTGTGGATTGGTGTGCCTGTTTCTCATCTTCTGGTGTTGGAGCAGAGGGTGAGGGTCCCTAGTCCGTTCCTATCTTATCATGTCAAGGTTCTGTTGGGGCTAGGGTGCGGTTTCGGGTCAGGGTGCTTTTTATGAGTTCCCTGGTACTTGCGTCCTGGTCTGGTTATGTGTGCAGTCTTTGTTTCATATCATAGCTATCTCTTGCTAAGTCGCTTGGTATGTCAGGTGGTGTCTTCCTTAGGTTCATTCTAGTCGGTTGCTTAGTTGGGAGCTGGATCTGTGTCTTCATTCATAGTTGTTTCCATTTGGTATGTCGTGTGGTGTCTTTCTTACGTTCATTCCAGTCGGTTGCTTAGTTGGGAACAGGATCTGTGACTTCATTCATCGTTTTTTCCATTACGCGTCTGTCCCTTTGGACGGTCTCCTAGTTATGGAGTGAAGAGCCAGGATTTGAGTAGTTTCCTGAATAGTAGGTGGTGTCTTTTGTTGCGTATGATCTGAGGTAGGTTGTTCCAGGTTTTTGGCGCATGGTGAGAGAAAGAGGATCCTCAGAGTTTTCTTTTGTTGCAGGGTTTTGGTTCCCGGCGGACGTTGTTACTTGATCTGAGCGTTCTTGTTGGTTGATGTAGATGTAATTTGTCTCTCAGGAATTCAGTGCCTTGCTTGTGTATTGTTCTGTGCGTGATGCAAATGGTTTTGAATTGTATTCCTTGTTTTATTGATAGCCAATGTAGTGTTTTTAGCGCAGGTGTGATGTGTTCTCTTCGGGGTAGTTTGAGGAATAATCTGGCTGGCGCATTTTGTATTTGTTGTAGTTTTTTTAGAAGACATTCAGGCATGCCCAGGTATAGACTATTGGCGTAGTATACTCTGGACATGACAAGAGTGATGATGGTGGTTGTTTTGTTGGCAAATGATAGGAACGGTAGGATCCCTTTTGCTGCTCACAGGAGAAAGAAGCATTTCTTGAGTATAGCGTTAAGTTGAGGCTCTAGGGTAAGATTGTTGTCCATTAGGACCCACAGGTTTTTTACAATCGGCGATGGTGCTGGGGTTGTGCCGAGCTCCCTTGGCCAAGGGATGACGTGGTTGTCTCCTCCGTTTTGTGTCTGAAAGAAGGGTGTCAGAGGAATAAAGGTAAGAGGAGCCGTAAGAGCCTGCCCAGGTGGCTGTATTTCTTTCTCAGTTGGACTGTGTAGCCATGTGACAAAGGGCGATTAACATGTGCATGTGCAAAAGGACGTGATGGGAATGAAAGCAAAACCACCAGCAAGTGACTTAATCAAAATAAACACCTCCAAATGTTCAGTGAAAAGCTAACACATTGGCTTTTATTTAAATTGAGCCTGCAGGAGGGGTGCCTACCCTAATGTCACATGAAGTAGTGATCGTGGCAAAGTTCAGAATCTGCGGTTCTCCCACTGCACTGGGATTCCAAGCAGATCTCAGCGGCACGCGCCTAAACGCCACAAGCTGTGAAGTAGCCCAGAATCACTGCATTGTGCAGTACAGTTGGAACATGCATTGTGCAGTACTGTGGGAACATAAGATCATTCCTTCATTTTATGTTCCTTCTTCACTGTAACATGGACCATCAGTCATACAAAAGACTGTAGCTCGAATAAACAGTACTGTGCGGCCCCAGGTTGTTAGGGCTGCTGGCATGATGAAACTTAGGTGCTGACTCTGCTAGGGGGGCCTCGGAGCTAGGAGGTAGTGGAGGGAGTGTGAACAATGGCAGGGTTATGTGAGTTGAAGATAGGACTGTGGACTGACAGAAAAACACATACACGGGGAGAAAGCTGCGTGCAGAAGAGTCGTCTTTCAGCATCGCTGTATGTGAGACGTTTGACGTCAGTGCGCTCGATTTGCTGGAAACCCTCTGAGCGTTCATACGCTATATTTACTTTGTAGCAGCTTATACTGCGAACTAAATATCTCCCCTCGTCTTGGCTCGCCGGATTCCCAGAGTTCGGTATCCCACAGGTTCCCCTGTTTGGCAACCAGAATAATTTCCTAATCGGTATGCTATGACTTGGGTAACACAATGCTTACTTGCTGAAACATGGTGAAAGCAATGGATGAGATCAGACACTATTTCCTCGCCTCCCTTAACGCTTGGCAAAATTATGCAAATAGATAATCCTCCCTATGTCCCTTTATGATTTACTCATTTCCATATCTGGATCCCTTTGACCTTCTGAGGGTAGCCCTCTACACACTTCTTAGATCTCACATGAAAGCAAAGGTGTAGTGCATAGATTAAACACGATATCACCTGTCAGTACAGCTCCAGAGTGTTCGCTTAAGGCTCGCAGAATGCAGGTGTATTGAAATGTTGCTGTTGGCCATGGTTGCCGATCCAGTGTTTTTGTGCTGGGACTCACTGGCAGGGGGCCTTGACTGCTGTTTACCTGAAGCCGATGTGGCAGGACCTAGGAAGTACGGCATAGGCTACTGCTTGGACCATAAGGCAAGTAGGGCTTGGATGGGGCTGCTATCTGAGGATAACACGTTTGAAGACCCTGTGGGGGGATTAATTCAAAGATGCTGTCCTCAGCACCTTCTTAAAGCTTAGCACACACATGAACATACCAGGGTAATGTTCTCACTCATGTGGGATACACTGGTGCAGCCAAGAAGTATTGGCCGTCCCTGCCCGATGAACCGGAAAATGACTGAGTTTTAGGGGTACCGCTGATTTACGGGAGTGAGGCAGAGCGATGTTTACCTTTTCCAATGATATCCTCGATGACACCGCCAAACAAGAAATGAATATCAGGCCAGTACAGGTGGCAGACCTGGGGGTACAAGTGGAGGACACCCAAGTGGCCAGGGGATGCATTCACATTCAAAAGGCAGCTAGTATTGCAAGGCTTACATTATTGCAACACAATATATTGCACAGGAGTTTTCGGATTCTAATCAAACCACAAGGTGATGCCTGCAAAATGTGGGGGATGTTACACACCTTGCACACTTTCACATCCTATGGGAGAACCCGGTGATACAACTATACTGGAGGGGAGAGACGGAATTGTCTTGCTGTATGAATCAGGTTCAAGGCCGATAAATTGAAAAAATGTATTGGTCTAGCGTTTTGTTTGGCAAATATTGCACAGCAATGGCATTATAGGATGCCAGTGCAAAGGCCCACAGGCTAAAGAATGGTGCATGCCATTCTGTGGTGGGTGACTCAGATGTTCCCAGGCTGACACAGCATGCTATTGGGCTGACTTGTGATGATGGCTAGACTGGCATGATACGCCACTGTAGGGCAACATGACCCTTTGGTGAAACTATTGGAAGCCCTTGTACCTATTACAAGTAACGTTAATTTCCTAGGTGGAGGCAATTGTATACCTGTGGAGATCCCCAGAGGACTGATCAAGGTCGTTGTGGCAACTGAGCGCAAGGGGGGAAGGATGTGTTGGCAGCACTGCTTGTTTTCTATACTGTCCTAAGGGGCCACTTTTTTCATTTGGTCTTTTTATTATTTCGACTTCTTATCAGTACTTAGTATATATACTTTCTGAAATATAATACAGCTATTCCAAAAACACACAAAAAATGCACGCCTAGCAAGATGCCGCAAAGCCATATCGATGGCAGCTGTGAGCCAGAGACAAATCACCCATCACATTTATAACGACACGCAGACAGCTTGAGAGCTCTGCACGTCTAGTATTGGACATATTCTAGTATAAAGCCCTTGGATAACTACTTAAGAAAAATGACATTTGTGTGTCATGCCATGCCCGGCAGTTTCTCAGAGTGCGGTATTTTATCCTTCTGTTATAGAGCAGGTATCTGACACTGTTGTATTTCCAGTGCCTCCGGCTCCCGGCTGTGCAGAATCCACGGGGGCTGGCAGCGAGGCAAGAACGGCTATTTCCAATGCATGGTCCGTAATTAGTTGCGGTCTCTCGAGGCAGCTTGTTCTGATATAGGGTGGAGGCCAACCACTTCCTTCAACTTCACGCCTCACAACACAGGAGGGGGAAGACGGAGGTTTCAGAAATTGCTTCCCTAATGAAAACTTTCCAGGTGCAGGAATCAGGCCATTTTACAAAGAATGCTTTTAAGTATGTGTGTTCCTGGAGCTGGTGTTAATTAACAGAGAGTCGAGTGCGGGGCCGGCCGATGGCTATTTTGTGCTGGCGGGCAATTTGACTTCCGGGTGGGCTAACATCCCGTTGGAAGTGTGTGATGAATTACCATGGAAACCTTCGTCAATATCTTTGGTCGGGGAACGAGCTACATTATCAGTGAAGAGAGAGGTAATTGAAAAAATAGCTGCCCAGCTTTCTGACACATGGGATACGATCCGTGGACTGAAGATCGCACCCAAGTCAGCGGTGCAACGAAACCTACATTATGGGGCAGGGGATGCGGGGGGGGGTCTAACTCAGGGGTAGCGGATGTGATATCACATGACCCTTGACCTCTGATGACATCACAGAAAGTGATGACATTTGAACCCACCCCGAAGTGACATCATGGGAAGTGATAGAACAAGAGCTTTCACCCCTTTAATGAGTCTATCAATTATTGTATAGAATTCCAGAAAGACACATTATATGTTATTCCTATTCTTTTTTATTTAGGGTCACTTACACTTGTGGAACCTCTTGGTTTTTTTAAGCAGCCTCAACATAAATTCCGGCCACTCCAGAACCAAAGAGCCACATGGCACTGGCCACACACAGGAGCTTCAATGTAAACAAAAAAAACAAGGGTAGCAAGGGAGACCACAGAGGTAGCAAGGGAAACCTCAGCGACCCCTGGTGACCCCCAAATGACGTCCCTGTCCTGACTGCTGATGGACGGGACCACTTCAAAAACTGGGCTGGCCCACTTGAAGGCCTCGCCCCCTCTATTCATTCCTAAGCGTTGTCCAGCGTGGGGCCTAAGTAAGCGCACTATTCCAGTGAGAATAACCAAGTGATTGGATTTAAAGATAACTTACACATTTAGTTGCTTTTATAATTATTATAGCTAAAGTTCAGATATCCGATCAGGCATCACCCTTTAAGAAAACGTGACCTCCAGAGACCAGACAGTACCACAGTGTGCCACCCCCTTCCCTCTCCCCCATTCCACCCCCAACACATACCCTCTACCTGCCGAAATCAGCTCCTTGGCTCAGCATTACACATAAGTGCAGAGACACACACACACATATGTACACAACATTCACTCATTCGTTTAAACACACCATTCACTCGCGCCCCCATTTAGCATACACTCACACATTCACACACACACCCAGTTCCCCATTAATCTTGCACTCCTACACACACACACATTACATAATACATATACACACTGCTTGCACACATGCATACACACACAATGAGCTAACATGCAACAATGCTTCCCTCACCTCTCTGCTTAACAAAAACCAAGTGTGCTCATCTGCCCCCTCCCCTCGTTGGTGAAAGAGCACATAACGTTATTATTTGTTGGCTTGCATCCGTGTGGAGAGGGATGATGTGTGCATTTGATTTTGGTAGGGCAGAGCATCATGGAAGCCTTTCATGAAACTAGCAGCTTTAAAGTTTTGCTGCGTTAATGCAGAAAAAGGTAACACCACCAGTTTCAGGAAAGTGTGCACATCAGCAGCCCTCTCCCCACGCAGGCGAGCCAACATATAACAGTGTTTGGTGCTCTTTCACATCCGGGGGTGAGGGGGCTGATGTGCACACTTTCTTTTTGTTAAGCAGAGAGGTGGGGGAAGCCTACAGTGCCAAGGACGAGTATGCTTGTCCTTTTTGCATAGACTTTTATAATAGCCTAGCACTTAAGGGGTTAATACCGCAAGTTTCAGGAAAGGCTTCCCTCCCCTCTCTGCAAAGAAAACAGAAAGTGTGGAAGCCCCGCCCCTCTACATACATTTCTGGGGTGGAGGGGGACTGGAGCACGATTAGCGCCATGGGGATGCGTCTCGTACCTGAGCTCCCCCTAGATGTCGGATACCACTGAGGAGGACTACAAGAAAGTCCTTGTTACTGGGGAAGAAACCAGATAAGCGCAGGTCGGGCCTGATTTCGCAGTCTAGTAAAACATTTAGAAAATGCATTTGTACTCTTTTGTGGTCATTACGACCCAGGCGGTAAGTACACCAACTTTACCACCATGGTGTAAACTATGTTGGATGGCGGATTTACCGCCCCATTCCAAGGTGAGTGGGGCGGTAAATACCCATTTCCCATTTACCCTTCCCCATTCCCATTTTTGCCCCATAGGGCATAATGTGAGTGGGGAAGGCGCTAATTACGGCACCGTAAATTACGGTGCCGTAATTAGCACCAAGGCGGTTTAGCACCATGGATTTTAACGCCTGCTAAAAGTAGCCGTTAAAATTGGAATCAGGCGTTAAGGGTTAACGACGGCGTTAACCCTTAACGCCTGAGTTGTAATGAGGCCCTTTGAGTGTTTTAACGTTTTCAATCTCTTTTTTTTGCCGCCAGGATTCGAGGTAGTTAGGACAAAGTTGCGAGACTTCCCCACTAGACCACTGGAATGTCTGATCAGGAAACTTATGAATATGCTTGTTAGGCTCACAATCTGCAGAACACATTTAGGTACTGCTTTGTAGGTTTAAAAGGTGTGCACCTTTTATGCATTGCTTGCAACATTGTAGGAAATGCTCATCCTTTCTTGTGTTATTATCCAGTTGTTAATCATTTATTAATGAATCTCCTGAAATGGAAATATTTGTTTAATGGGGGAGGGGGATTGTGGAGGGTTAGGAAAATTACCTGTATTCCCCACCCCCTATCTCTGCCCCCTCCACACCGGTGCGATCCCACAGTTAATAATTGCCATTTCCAGCACTGGTCTAGATAAATACTAATGGTCAGTAACCGAAGAACCAGAGACTGAACGAGCCATGCACCATGCTAGTCGAACAAACAGCCTCAGAGAAATCCATTTTAACAGGTGGCGTGAGAGGAAAGATGGTCCCGATGAAGACGATAATGGCATGAGTCTGACGAGAGCGGGTGATGCTGCTCATGCAATCCCGAATGCAGACTGAGAGAAGTAAACAAAGGCATAAAGTAGAGAAAGAGTCAGAGGCGTCCAACAAACAAAGCTGATCCTTGGCACAAGAAGCCTGAAGCACCCTGGCCAAACAATGTGTGAAAATGCTGCATGCTGGGAAATTGCGCCACAGGTTCTAGATCAAACGGAACACATATACAATGGCTAACACTCTGCAGGCTGGGAAAATGAGTCTAACCCCCAGAGCTAGCTTAGAAAGCATTACTCTGGCAAGCTGGATGCTTGGAAAATGTGTCCCCGCTCTCTGGGTTAACTAAGAAGTGATTAATTATATGACCACTTGCAGGTACAAGTCTCCCTAGAGGGGGCAAAGGGGGCAATGTCACCTCTATGTGCTGCTTTGCCACTTCTGATTTGTGGCCTGCCCCCCTCTGGCAAAGAATACTTTCCAGAAGTCTTAAAGGTGCTGCATTTACTCAGCCATCATTTGTGTGTTTGCAGGTTCTATTTGCATAGCCTGTGTTCTTTCTTGGGCCTGAAGGGGACACCACAGGAATCAATCAGCCACGAACATCACTTGGGTGGGGGCCATCACTGATAAAAGCAGGCTCTTTCAAAATGGGTGAAGGGGCGCCGACCCACGGGCACCCTTGCCCATTCTGGAGGAGCAAGCTCAGTCAAAACACTGAGCACTCCCACAGCTGCTTTTTGCAGCTGAGTGAGCGCTCCTGGGCTGGCTTGAAGTGTCAAAGAAAAACACAGTTTCCGTTCCACAGCCGTGCATGTCCAATAGGCTATGAAAAGCCAGAGCATTTTGCTACCTCAATCTGGCATGGCCCATATGGGATGCTGGCTGCGGAACTGTATGTTGGCACATTCATGCACATACAAATGGATCCGGGCACTTCATCATCAGCACTCCGACTCCTGCGCTCATCTGCAGGAACCATGATGCACTCTTTGCTTCCTGGTTCCTGTCCGTGCTCTGAGGGAACTGGAGCGCTGGGAGGAAACTGGGCCACGCTTGGTCATTTTTGTATATTTGGGGGAAATATTTATGCCTGGGGTGTGCAGCCAGAAACTGAAAACTAAACAATTCTACAGGGGAAAGGGATATTCCTGCAACCATTGCGAAAGAACCAAGGGAGCAGTTGCCTCCTTTCACCCTGTACTCTGCGCCTTTGGGTGATATTTCATCTGTTAAAGAGACTGTCTTTGACTATCTTTTGAAACTGGGGTATGAGTGATATTTCATCTTTAAAACAGGCTCTTTTTGACTGGTTATTATTCAAAGCTGAGCCAAAAGTGATTTCTCTTCTGCTAAATACCACCTCTAATTACACATTATTTGAAGCTGCGCTGAGAGTGATGCCTACTTGATTTTAAAAAATGCAGCCTCTTGCTGAGTGCATAGGGCATTTTTGCAATAGTTGAACATCAGTTAACTTTTTAGCATGTATGTTAACTTGATGCAAAACTTGAATTGTCTTAAACCTACTCTGAACATGCCTGTCACAATATTTTTAACCAGCTTGGTGAATATCCTGCTGACCCTTATTTGATGTGCCACCACCCCGCCCCTCTTGTTGTATTTTTGCCCCCTGGTTTTCCCCCCTACGACTGATTTCTAGTGACGCCACTGCTAGCATGCTGGAAAACACAGTCCTAATTCAGAGAGCGAGTTGAGACAGCATTCAGTGTGTGGTCATGTTGCATGCTGGGTTACCAAGTAACACTCCCAGAGAAATTTAAGGGGAGCCATTGGTTGAGAGCAAAGCTCGAGCATGCTGATCATATGATGAGCCCTGCGTTCCTCGAGTATCTGTGAAAGACAGACTTCTCAAGTAGATGGCATGTTGAATGCAGATGCGTTCTACTGCTCAAGAAGCCTGCAAAGAAACACCAAGACTAACATCGTGCATGCTGAATGCACGCACGAAGTACCGACTTCTAAACAGCTAAGGCAAGAGGCACTTTTTCCAGACCAATTACAGACTAGTCATGGCTTCATCCCTGAAGACGAGGACCAATCAATCCTGACTAAATGTGAAACGTTCAATATCAACGCAGTTAGCTCTGGAATCGAAGCAGATTTGGACAGATCCGAGATCTGTGAAAGTTTGTTTCACTGGGTCGTAGATCCGGCTTCAGAGACCCTGCAAGAAACAAGAAACAAAGCGGGACTGGCAGCAGTGGCGCAGGCACACGCTCTGCCCCAATATTGACAGATTGTCTGCAGCCGCTCCACTTTTCTGAGGCTCCGCCCCCATGCTCCACACAGTGACTGAAGTACTCAAGTGGGCCCCCCAAAAGAATAGCGCCATTTCTGCTCGTATGAATTACTTGGCGGGAGGCAGACTCTGACCAACTCTGGGGCTCGCGGACAGATGCAACAGGTCAACAACACCTGTGAGCCTGTAGCTAAACTGCCTCACTCCCGCCCCCACCCTTTTGACCTCCTCTGCATCACTGTGTGCCGGGACCTGTAGGCACATGCTGCCATGCCAGTTGATGCCACCAAACAACAAACTGATTAGTGTGATGCTGCAGTGATCTAATCTCTGCTCTCTGAACAAACAATGAATGTCCTGACGCACCACACCATGCCAATCTGAGATGGGCTTCCTCCCCAGATACTTAGCAGTGCTGTCCTATGAAATGGATGAATGTCTATTTGGGAATGGAAACTTGCCTGAGGCTCGTGTATGCAGGCCTGTTTCTAGAGGCGAGCAGACTGTGGCACAGTTGGCGGCAAGGGAAACAGCAGGCTGCTTGTTAAACTCCCACCTGGGAGAACAGGAGCCTTCACATTCAACATCCTTGAGCACAACACAAACAGAGGCAGGCGACAAAAGCCTACCCTGCCCACATCCATCTGCCTCCCATGATGCAGCCAATGGCTTAATACTTTGTCAGATGTTCTCTACGAAGGCTCCCACCTCCCAAATTAACATCTCTTTGTAAAACCAAACATGTTTAAACTGTGTGATAACTTGTGCATAGCACTGGTATGCCAGAATGGAGGGTTGCGCGTTTATGTTGAACTGAAGGGTTTTATTTTTTTGCTGCCTTAATGAAAAGGGCCAGAGATAGCCTACAGGAGCAGGTGGTTTTGGGGGCAGGAGTGGTAAACCAAAGTAAATGGCCAAAGGAAGGTGTAATATAAGGAGGGGAGGAATTGACATTCATTTTGGTCTTATAGAAGGCCACTAGGCACATTGTGTTGTTCAAGGGATGTTTTAGAAGTGTCTACAACCTTTCGCTCTACAGATGTTTTGGACTACAATTACCATAATATCTTGTAATTGACTATGCTGGTTAGGAATAATGGGATTTCTAGTCCAAAACATTTGGAGAGCCAAAGGTTACAGAGCCCTCCCTGTTTCAGGGCAATCCAATGATAGATTAATCTGAACAGCACTGTGGTTCCTTTTGAAAATCATTGTTTTCTGGTATGTTAATACAGTTATTTATTATTTATTTATTTTAATATTTATTACACGCCACATGCCCTTAGGCCTCAGAGTGCACATGAAGGACAGACAGGAACAAGACAACAGAAGGTCATTGGTCAGGCAGGGTAATCGGGTGGGAAAAACAGGGCAGTACAGGATTTAACCTGGGTTAAGACAAAAGGGTATAAATTACAGAATACATTGATCTGTTGCACGAAAGCCCAGGACCGTGAACACGTTCCCAGGTGACATTGAGTCACCTTGACCAATTATGCTCTTTACGGAGTGGAAAAAAAGTTTGAGTGAGTAGGGAAAAAGCTATATCGTTGCCCATTATAGTTGCTGCTGCCCATTAACCTTTAGAAAAGTGGGAAGGAGTTTGACAAATACAAGTTTGAACGCTGAGGGGATCTCGAATGGCATTACTTCCCTTGTTTGGTTGTGTGTGTGTGTGTTTTATTTACTGTGTTAAAATGTATGTGGAAAGGTAGAAAACAATGATTGTAGCAACAATAAATGTCATAGCCCACAGTTTTGACATATTTGTAGTGAAAAGATGTTCTTTATTGCTACTGTAGGCAGTGAGAACACATGCACACGAACAATCACTATTTTCCTAGTGGTACAATTACGTGTCCAAATTAACATCAACTATTTACAGGTATTGTCATCATGCAATAAGGAACTCACATACTTTCTAGGAATTCACACAAATGGCCCGCCTTTGCTGTCAGGCAACAGAAGCAAGCACAATTTACTGGGCATTTCAATATGTTGCCATTATACTTACATCATATAATCATAATTTGGTGATTTTTATAGAGCGGCATGTAGATGGACTACTTCTAAGCCACGTACTAATGAGCATTATTATTACCCACTGATCGTACTCTATTCATCTGCCTAAGAATGAAGAAGGGACAAGTCGGGCCATAAGGGTCTCAAACTTGTCATATGGCATTGTCCCATTCCCAAAACCAGCACCTTGCACATGTGCTATCCACCCAGCGTGCACCTATTTGCCAGAGGTTAACATTATAGGCCAAGGAATTCACACAATTAGGCAGCTATTTTCATCACATGCCTAAGATTCATGCTATTTTATAGATACTGCAATCCTGGGTCTAGGTACTCGTATCATTTGTCAAAATTACTGCTTCACCTCATAGCCTACCTACTTCTCTGGCCTTCCCCAATAGCTCTGTTAAGTAGCTTCAGAATGTCCAAAGCAAAACTGTCCTGTGTCCAAAGTCTATTCTGACCCTCGCATTCTCATAAATTAACTCTAAGGTGAAAAGGGGTAATGTCTTTGGCTTTGAGTTGTGCATAAGTATTCAAAAGAAAATATGTAACTTCAAAACAAAAGGGTCTATGAAGTCACAGTTCCTTGTTATAGAGGGTGGCTCCCTTCCCATGGATTTCTCTCCACTCGGGTTTATGCTCAATTATATCAGTTCCTTATGTTTCTCTTTCCCAACAACACAACTGGTACAAGCAATACTTTCTCCGCTGTTCTTTGTCCTGTCAGGATACCTGGTGTACTCCCCTGCTGGGTTTTCTCTCTCTCTTACTATGTTTGCACAGTCCTTTGTCAGTTATGACATATATCCTTCTCAGGACCTCCTTGGATGCTTGTATAATATATACTATTTAACTTAACACTGCTTGGTATGCTTTCCTGCCAGGGCTTTCTGGTAAAAACACACTTGTAATTTGCATTCCCCTGGTATACTCTCCTGCCAGGAGTTTCTCGTTTATATTTCTGGCGTCTTTCAATTTGCCTGGTAAACTTGTCAGTCTTTTGTACTTGTTTCAACTTCCTTAACTTGCCTGGTGCACTATCCTGCCAGAGCTTCTCACATAGATGTAATCCATACATTATGAGTATTTCCCTTGCTTGTTCTTTTTCATTTACTTTAATTATGTTGGTTGTACTTTGACAGCCTTTCTGACATGCCCCAGTGTCCCTTGGGTGGACTCACCAGCATTGGCTGGCACATGTCGGTTCTTCTGCTGCAAGCATGTGGTAGTTGAGCAGCACTCTGCCTTCTCTCGCCATCTCTGCAGTGTTTCATGGCTTTTCGCGGCTCCTGCTTTATGGTTGCACACTTCTCCAAGCTTCGGTTCGGTGGAGGCTGCCTTGTAGTACCGGCTTACACCCAGAAGCTCTCTGCTTCTGCCATCCTCGCCAGATACGTTCACCTGCAGTCTGCTTTCCTTCCTATTTTTGGAAAGCAGCTGCACTCCACGGACACCGTTCCAGCCCCCCAGTCTCTAGTTCCGCATCAAGAGAGGTTGCGTTCTCCAGACAGTGAGGTTGACTCCGTCTGTGCTGTTTTTCTAGTTTAAAGCTCCCAGCTTCGGGTTGACTTTCCCAAACACTAGAGGCACCTTCAACATAGGGCGTTCCTTCCATCCCCACTCAAGTGGTTATGCAACAAACTATTTAACAGATTCTTTTTTTAGCCCTATCTCAGACACATATCAGGCATCTTGGATCCCTCTCCCCTGAGCTAACAATGAGCCAAGAACCTGGCCGGTGTACGGGAAATATATTGGTATTTAATTAAATTAAAAGTAATAGAAATTAGCACGAAAATGGCCAAAACCACTTTATCCATGGTGTAACACAATCAACTTCTCTCAGCATAAATAAATCACAAAAGTGAGTTAAAAAGAACTCAATCACAATTCGTAACTTTCTGCAAATTTCACTTCACAAAATAATTACACTGATCAATAACAAAGGCTCTTATTTAATGTTGTGCGATTTTGATTTTGCTGCAGGCTTAAAAGAGTAGCAGTAGGATTTCAAGATTGGTAAAAATACATATGGCATTTATAATTTCACCCACATTTTTGGTTTACAATAAGCACAGGGTGATTTATCGCTTTGTTTTTCAGACCTCCACTTGTTTTGGTCTATGTTGGGAAGTCAGACAGAAAAATTGGAATGCTTTGGGGAATTCTGGATTTTAGACCCACCTTACTGAAAGGCCTTTGTTGGGGAAGCTGGATAAAAAGGCTGGACTGATTTAAGAACAAAAACACCCCTCTTCCTAAAAGAAGTCGGGGTCAGCTGGACAACAAGGATTACCCAATTAATTTATAGGCTATAGTTTTCAGCACACACTGGGAAGGGAGCTCTGTTAATTTCAAATTTTAACAACATTCACCCGATAGTGTTCTGCCAAATGGGGAATTAATTAAATTAATATTGTTGGTTAAATAGGCTAAGGATCTACACAGTTTTGCCGCCTCCCTGCCCACTATAAAGGGAAGGGATTCAAGGCAAGCAGAATCCCCCACTTTTGGTTTCCCAGGACTCAGTTCTACTTACATGGCAAGCCTCTGTTTAAGGTTCAGGAAAGCCAGCTGCATCTCAGGACACTCTGGAAAAATATGGGTCTGGTCACTCCACTCTCAAAGATAGCTCTACCCAGATGCACTCTCAGTAATTTGCTCTGGTGTCACCGTACAGCTGTCAGATGGTATGTTTCAGCAGCCTTCCCGATGTCTGTCTCTACTCTCTGCCCTCCTGTCTTCCTCCTTTTTCTGTGTGTCCCCTGTCCTAGTGCAGTCCCCCTTATATAGCAGCTATGACACCACCAATTTTACAATCTTGTGGAAGTACCCTGTGATAACCCTGCCACTAGGATTGGACAGTTACTCTTCTCTCTCCTCCCAAACCCAGCCTCCAAGTCAGGATTGGTTTAGGGGTCTGCAGCAACATATGGCAATTCCCATTTGCCATGGCCCTTTACTCTGCTTTCAACTTTTTGGCCAAAACCAGTTGTGTATCACAACTTCATAATTTTACTACAAACTGGCAGAGTAAACATATTTTCTGTTTCAGCTATTTATGGGGAATTAAATAAGCTGACCACCAAATCTGTATCATGTAGCACGGCCATGTGCCACCTTTCTGCCGTTTTCATAAAAAGCACAACCGTTTTGAACATGTAAGTTATTAAGCATATACCTAATTTAATTTTTGACCCGCTCACCAACTCTCACATTTGGAACATGTTCAGATCAGCCAGAAACACATCTTAGATAGCCATTACAGTTCCATGAGTCGCACGAGGATGAATTTTATATCCCCAAAATCACCTGGAAATTACATAAATATTGGTACTCAAATGAAATCAATCTGCCTTATGGTTGTTGAGGAAAAGTCCTAAATGATTATAGTCCTTTTAAATTAATTGTGAATCTTCATGTGGGACATATGGTCCTGCTGCTTCTTCTGGCCGTTTGTTTTCACTGTGTTAGCCTGTACCTTTATCAGTCTCCTTTGTGTTGGAAGCTTGCTCTTTGAAGTGGGTGCCCCCATTTTCACACATATTAGTAGTGCTCCAGCCAAAGGTGACTTTTCTTGAAGTCCATGCTTTCAGAGCCAGCAGGTCTGGAGAACATTGAATTTTGACGCATTTGGCAGGACATTTTTATTGTGGTTGGTCATTAGATGGGAGATGTGACATCCAGGCTGGAAGTGGGAGATTCCTTGGGAAGTTGTGCCCACAGCCAACAAAAGGATCTGCCTTGGGCTCACATTCTCCATGAAGACAAAGTGGCTCTTCAAATGTCACTGGAGGTTTGGTAGATGAAATATAATATACATTGCTTTTGGTCAGCCCACACACCATGTTTTGTTTCCCTGACATTTTTCTGTGAGCAGTGATATTCTTTTCACTTTTTTTTTTTTAAACCATTTTTATTTGCACACACATGTGCAGGCCGTTTTTGTTTTCAATGTTTAAAAATCCTATTTTCCATGTGACACAGATCGTTGATTCCTCCTTCTTTTGTAAATTAAAATGCTGTTTATCCATTGGTAATGACAGGCAGGTCCCTTTCCACATGACTCTTTAATTTTACTTGAAAAACAAAGGCCATGCCGTTTTTGTTTCAGTGTTTAAAATCCTGCCCGTCATGTGCAAGGGACTTCTGTTTGGGTCCTTTAAATGCACCCCACATTCCTCATTACTCAGTGCTTCTTTTTCATCCCAGTATTCTTGGGTTTATGGTACTGGTAGTTTGCTTTCTACAATTTTCATTTAAAGTCTGGCAGAGTGTTTCTAATGGTCTTAAAAGGCCCACTCACATTTGATGAGTGTAAGAGTCAAAGAGAATGCCCTCAGTGTTTATCCTAGGTGGGTGAGTGGAGATATGAAAACATTTCTTCATTGTATGGGGAATGGCTGGGCTATTCTCAAAGGAAACATGGGGATACCATGTATCATCCGATGAAGTCATCAAACCCTCCCAAGAGCTGCCTCCCCCATCCCTCATATAGCCACCCCAAGGGTCAGGACGAGGTAGCAGCTTCCATCCCCTGGCCACATGGGGAGAGGCTACCTCCAGAAGAGAAGAGATGACTCCATCAGATTCATCATAGGCCATGCCCCTAAGAATCTGGATACTGGCCACAGTAATTTGCCCTTAGTAATTATGGCTATAGTCATATGGCCACAGTCATTTTATAATGGATGATGATGTGGATTTGGGTTTACAAGTGTAATGAGTTTGCAGACATTAAACATGCTCACTGGTTGGTTGGTGAAAAGTGTAAGGTGCTGGAAAACATTTGAAACTGTCGACATGTTGGATCCGTCAACCACAGAGGTTGTTTGCGGACACTGCGGTAGAAATGTGCTCCAAAAATACGTTTTGGGTTATTTTAGGGATAAAAAAGTTGAGACCCCCAGGCGAAGAAGGTGGACACCCTATTGAAATTAAACAATCTTACTACTCTGCAAGAATTGAGAAGCCTTCTTGAACTCACTAATTATAGATGGAAGTTCATTGAAGACTTATCAAGAGCTCTTTTGACCCATGGCCCATATATTAAAGGCCGGAGTCAAGTGGGAGTGGGGTCCGGAACAATCTGAGGCAGTGAAACAACTGAAAAGAAGCTTTTCCCGAGCTCCTTGTTTGACTTAACCCATCAAGAATAAGGAGTTATTCTTGGAGACAGGGTTTTCCAGATAGGTATTGTATCAGAAGCATGACAAAGCTAACAAAGTTATCTTGTACGTGAGCAAAACGTTGTCCTCTCTGTTGGAAAAAGTCAATGACTGTGAAAAGGCACACCAGGTGACAGTTTAGGAGTTCAAAAATGACCGCCCATTCATCCAGGGGGAGCACATCATTGTAGAGACTCATCACCAGCCTGTCCAATACTTGCATACAAAGTGACAGAATCCGGGCGGTGAATGTAAGTGATTCCAGAATTACTTCCTGGATTCTGTCCATGCAAGGTGTTCCTGTGGAGGTCAGATATGTCCAAAATAATAAAGGGCTTTTGGCGCAAGCATTGGCAGACTTGCATGATACTGCTCAAGAAAACTGGCTCGGGGATAAAAGTCTAATGACCAAAAACAATATGGAGGCATCCATGAAGTAGACACATGTCAGGGGATAGCCACAGTTTATGTGGATGGGTGCTCCTACCATGTTGGTAAGAACAGGGAAACAGAACTAGTGGCTGCCATTGGGAATGCCTGGGTGAATGATACCCTGGGGCACTCTGCTGGTTAAACAATTGGACCCCAAAGTAGTCAGGTGGCAGAGTTGATGGCCGTACACCAAGCCATCCTCACTGCCAATACACCACCAACTCAAAGAACGGGTCATAATAACTGACTCTGATTTTGTCATTAATGGGTTTGTGGAACACCTGATTAACTGGAAAAATAGAGGCATGCTTTGTGCTAACAATACACCCTTAATGCATGGGAAACTTATACAGTCGATTGATGACCGGATGACCTCTAATGAGATCACCATCTATTGGAAGAAGATAAGAGGTAATTCCAAAATAGAGGGGATTTATAAGGCTGAGAATGACCTGGCTCACCAGTTGGCTATAACCAGATCTCTGCCGGGGGATTTCTAAGAAACAGAATCCCTGCTGGATGAATCCACGTCACTGCTGTCACCAGGTCACAAACACATGCCAACAGCAAACTCCTGACTGCCCAGTGGAGTAAAGGTACCCTCAATGCAGATTTGATCACTGCACAGAAAGAGGACCTGTCTATTGACACATTGAAGACCCTGTGGTTTTTCCTCGAACAGAATCGTATTATACCATTGAAGAGGATCTCTGGGTGTTGATGAAATGTTCCAAAATATTCTGAAGTCAAGACGGTTTGTTGGTACAGAGATCCTTATCTGTATGTGACCAGTGGGTGGTAGCTACCTCATTTCAGAGCGTGGTGTTGAATCACTCCCATGAAGCGCCCACTGCCAATCATAGGGGGTTTCATACGACCTTGGAAATCTTGGGCAAGACCTTCAACGATTATTTAAAGAGGTAAAAAGAAAACTCCAAATTGCCACAGCTGGCCTCAAGTGGAGAGGTTGAGAGATACAACAAGACAATTGTGAGCATCCTGAAGAAGTTAGTGGCTGACTCTGGGCACAGTTGGGATATTTGTTTATCACTTGTCCTGATGGCTATAAGGTTTACAATATCTCCTACAACTAAAATGTCTCAATTTGAGTTTACGACCAGATGAAAAATGGTGTTACCTCAGCATCACTCTATAGAACTCAGTAGAAGACACTGATTAATGTGCCCACCAAGATTACATTGAAATTCTAAGGAAGCACCTCCAGCACGCTTTTGCTTCTACTCAGCACAATTTATAGAAGTCGGCTGAAGGAATTAAATCATACTACGATCTAAATACCATGAAGACGGAGTATGAGGTGGGTGACAAGGTCTACCTGTACAATATTCAGAGGAATCAGACCAAGGAATGGACTTTTCCTCTGTCTTGGCCTGGCAGCTTTGAAATTATAGACATAATCTCACTTGTTGCTTATAAGATCTGGATCCCAAAAGGAGAACAGATGGAAGAAAAATGGGTCCATATCAATCAGTTGAAAAGCTGTCAACCCAGACAAGCTTTACGACTGATTGAGGAGCTCAATTAATTTCGACCCGAGAAACCATCTGGGAAGGAAAGGTAAGAATGAAAACCCAGGATGGAAACTAAAATATATATAACAGGAAATAATGTAATTGATATTCATCAGAAATGTGAAAAAATATGCTCTCGCAATTGCCCAATTGAAAATTTGATAAATGCCTCATAATTCTATTTAATATTGTTCCAAAATTCTATGTAATATTTTCTGGGGAAATAAGTTATGTGCAAAATACTTGACCTCTCTCTTTGCTCCTCTTTTTAGAAAGCTTAATCTCCTTTTTTGCCTGCCTGGTGAACTGAAGTATTGGAGTCCTGAGAGGACCCCAGGGACCCTGGAAAGGAACCAAGAAAAAAAAAAAGAGGGAGATATTCTGTGTCCATACCCCTGGAACGCAAAACAAGGAGGTGGAGACAAGAATGCCCACTCATTGAGGAAGGAAAATGAGCCGGATTGCTCCAACAGAATTTATTTTTTGAATTCTGAAGAAAACCCCACTCTCCCCTGCTCTTTCCCAGTTGGGTCACTGTGAGGAATTCGACCATGCGCATGGTGGGTGTGCACTCGTCTGGGCTTTTAATTTTTTTAATAAATTAATATGAATGATAGTAATTCAACCTCAGGAAAACGTGTGGGGTTAATCTGCACACATTTGCCCATGCTCCCCGCACGACATACACATAAACCTATGTACTCTGGGTGACCACAGCCTACAGACACAGTCCCCACTGTCATATTTAGTCAGGATATGACAGCCAGGAATACACCATGCCATTTCAGAAGGGGGAGGGCCAACCCTTCCCCCTCCATTCGCCAGCCTAATTAACTAACAAAGGCTTCATGGATCAACCCTGTCCTTTTGTTGACCGCTGTAGCTGGTGGCAACATTTGCATACTAATCAAAGATTAATTCAAACAGACCCACATGAGGCCGGGCTGCAGAGGCTAACAAAGGAGACAGGAAACACCAACACCCTTTCATACGCACTGTGTCAACCTGATGCCAGCTCCCACCCTCAGTATTGATTGAAAGTGAATGTCATTTCTGGGACTGCATGTTTACAGTAATCATCCCTGCAGGGAGACCTCATTCAGAAGGTAGGGTTATGTGATTTGACAGAGTCAGAAATTCTGGTATTGCCGCATCTTCAAGAGAGACCTGCCGCTTTAATCAGGAACCACAGAGACTTCCATTAACCAGAGGGACCCTTGATCCACAACTGACAGGAAGATGGGTGGGACCTCACGCATACAGAAGATTGTGGGTGGGGACCCGGAATTGGTTCATTATGGCAGGCGTAGCCTACACCAATCCCTGTGGTCTATTTGGCTTTAAAAGAGGGCTGAGCCCCTCTTTCGATGATCATCTGAAGGCTTCACCAGAAGTAGAAGGAAGAACTCATAATTGGACCTTAGCTGAAGGTACAGTCTGCCTTACATCTTCTGCCAGTGAAGGAAGGCCAGGACCTACAAGAGGGAAGCATGATCTCTCCCCTAAACATCTCCCAGGGAACAGAGGGAGATACTGAATCCAGAAGACCCTCCAGCAGCTCCAGAACCGGCACCCAGCCAAAACACAGCATACCCTGCTAGGTTTGGCACCAAGCTTCCTAGGTGGGAAGTGCCAGAGAGTCTCTCAACCAAGCCAAGGACAAGGCAGCTGCTGGCAACACTTTCCTCAGCTTCGGGCTGTCCCCCTTAAAGGATGACACAAGCCCAGTGAAGATGCTAAGAGGAGAGCATCGACAAGCAGTAAAGGCCATTTTCGAGCCATTCAAGCCCCTCGAACTGCTACAGACTGCACCACTGACGGTTGTTAAACCGCAGTCGCTAAATCCCCCTGAGATGCCTCGACCAGTGCTTCAGAACCACCGACCAGCACTGAGACAATGATTCCTGACCCCAAGCTGCCGTGTAGGCCAGCCTGCAGCCGTCCGTCCAGCCTCACTCGCTGAACTGGTTGCCGCCTGATACACGCAACTATGTCACGCCCTGAACTCTGTTGTAGAAGCTGCAAAGTACCCTGAAACTGACTCAACCCTGTCGAGCACCAAGAAAACCTACAAGCACAATCTTACATTGTGGTTCTGTCACTCTGGTCCTTCTCCGAAAGCCCCAAGTGACATTTTACGACCCATTGTTCCCTTGAACTATTGCGATTATTTACTATACCGACTACCCTCCTATCAGTATCCACATTGCATCCCCTTTCCTTCTTTAAAACTGTCTGTCCTCTGCATTCCTTTACAGGGTGGGTTGTATTTTGTAGTATGCTAGAACAGACTTTTGTGATAATAATAAAGTAGATATATTTATACAACCTTGACCACAAAGTCCCTTTTATCATTGAGTAATAATTGTATGTTTCGCTGTGTACTAGAGGTGTGTGGCTGATTGATGGTTTAGAAACCAATATTCATCCCTGGACCCCTGGTTCCATCAGAAGTTGATTTGTCACAGTCACTATAATAGAAGAACCGGGGCAGAGGGGGGTGGAGAGGGTTCTGTGGGGTTTAATGGCAGCCCCAGGATCAAATTAATGAAAAGGCCATGTTGTAACCGGGACTAATGTCTGGCCGAGGGACTTCCCAGGACCCCCTTGTTTTTTTAATATTTTAAGTAACTTTGGGTCTCACCCTAAATTACTAGGGGAATCCCGACGTGGAACCCTTGCTCACTATTCTTAGAGAGGCACAGCTCCACCCTACTGATGAGGTCCAACCAGACCGAAATACGTGTCTGGGGTTGCTGTTGGTTCTCTTGTTCAGAGGAGAATTGCCTAGCATTTCGGTGCTGGACTGCCCCTGGGCAGTACAAAGACTGATATGTTTGGAATATTTCTCCTCTGTGAAAGATAGTGAGCTAAAGACTCTGGGTAAGGCTCTCGTAACTGGGACTAAGGTCTGGCAGAGGGACTTCCCAGGACACACCCTTGTTTTTTGCATATTTTAAGTAACTTTACGTCTCACCCTAAGTTACTAGGGGAATCCAGACGTGGACCCCTGGCTCACTATTCTTAGAGAGGCACAGCTCCACCCTACTAATGAGGTTCAACCAGACCGAAACACGTGTCTGTGGTTGCTGTTGGTACTCTTGTTCAGAGGAGAATTGCCTAGCATTTCGGTGCTGGAGTGTCCCTGGGCAGGACAAAGACTGATATGTTTGGGATATTTCTCCTCTGTGAAAGATAGTGAGCTAAAGACTGTGGGTTAGGCTCTTGTAAACAGGACTAATGTCTGGCATAGGGACTTCCCAGGTCCCCCTTGTTGTTTGCATATTTTAAGTAACTTTGTGTCTCACCCTAAGTTACTAGGGGTATCCAGACGTAGACCCTTTGCTCACTATTCTTAGAGAGGCACAGCTCCACCCTACTGATGAGGTCCAATCAGACGGAAACACGGGTCTGGAGTTGCTGTTGGAACTCTTGTTCATAGGAGAATTGCCTAGCATTTCGGTGCTGCACTGCCCCTGTGCAGGACACAGACTGATACGTTTGGGGTATTTTGCCTCTGTGAAAGATAGTGAGCTAAATACTCTGGGTAAGGCTCTCGTAACCGGGACTAATGTCTGGCAGAGGGACTTCCCAGGACCCCCCTTGTTTTTTGCAATAGTGTTAACTGGCACTTGATGTGGGCAGGTGAATATGTTCACACTATTTGTAATGTGGTAGCAGTGCTTAGTGTGAAATGTTGTCACTACATCAGAAAATGGTTTAGCAAATATTTCTGCAATAGTTCTAACTGCATTTGTTTGAAGCTGGTGGTATCTGTGGGTACTACATGGACTATGGTAGTAGTGCCTGTGAAATAGTGGAGCCTTATTTGTAGGTAAAGTGGATGCATTTTGGGAATGCATATTTTTAACAGCATTATAGTAATATACACGTAATGCATAGGTGGTTGAGCAGTAGTAACATTTTTACATTTCTTTTAAGGTAAGGAAAATACACTTGATAATACTGCTTTGGTAATATTAACTCGTACTTCATTTGAATAGGTGGCAATGTTGTCACTATATGGCGGCTGATTGCACTGGTTGGAAATAGGAGACTTCCATATGTAACAAAATGTTTTCTCTTTAGAAATGGTCCTTTTAGCAGGAGTTTAGTGAAAGGGAAAAATGCATAGGTGTGATAGCAGCCCCATCATTTTAACGTTTTTACAAGTAAGGAAAATGTAGTTGAAATATATTTATACAATAGTGCAAACTGGCAGTTCATGTGGGAGGTGTAATATGTTGACAATACATATAATGTGGTAGCAGTGCCTACTGTGAAATATTGGCAATACATGGGATCTTATAGTAGTGGCTAGAGAACAGCATACCTTATGGCAGTGCTGATACAAATATAAAAGTGTGGTGAGAAAAATTACTTATGAAAATGCAAGCATGCCTGTACTACTTCATCTTAGATGTATATATTGTTGAATCTGCAAATAGAAATCTGGAATAGTTTGAACAGCAGTTTGTGATGGAGGAGGCTCTGAATCACATGCCAAATGCACTATCAGAGTTGAAAGGTACGTCTGAACTGTTCAACTAATGTGACAGGGTTACATGTAGAGTTTCTGGATGTGATTTGTAGATCAATATGGGACTGTTAAAAAGTAGATAATGAGGAAGGGTAACATAGAAGTAAAAAGGGTAGAACGGCTGCCCAGTGCGATGACATCCAGGGACCCATTTGTTCTCCATTGCTACCCCTCCAATCTCCCTTGCTTCCCCTGTAAACAAAGGGTGAAGGCTGGACTGGGGCTTGCAGCGTGAGAAGGAAGCACTCAGTAGGGGTTGGAGCTGACCGTGACATGTAGCAAATGTCATATGCCACGTTCAGTTCCAGTCCCTTCTCCTCCGGCTTCCTCACGGCTCATATACAGGAACCAGAAAGCTGTGTCAGCTTCCTGGTTCCTGTTTGTGAGCACCACGGAGGAGCGGAGGGTGGCCTGGAGTGATGGACCGAAGGTGGAAAAAAGATAAGAAGGCTTTTTTTTATGTGATGTGTATATGACATGTGTGAATTCTGTGTCAGATGTATGTATGTGCTATGGGTCTGTGAGTGGTGCGTGAATGAGATGAAATGTGATGGTGTGTGTGTTTGAATGTTCTCAGTGGATGGGTGTGTGCCTGTGGAGATAAAGCAGTGAGAGTGGATGTAAAAGAAAGTGTATGAGTGGGTGAATGAGTATGAATGTTCTGGGTGGGTCGGTGTGTGCCTCTGTAGAGAATGCAGTGAGAGTGGATGTAACAGAAGGTGTACAAGTGATTGACTGCTCGGTGAATGAGCTTGAATGTGATAGTGTGTTTCAATGTTTTGGATGGGTATGTGTTTGTGTGGAGAATGCTGTGTGAGTGGACGTGAGAGAATGTGTATGGGTCAGTGAGTGGTGGGTGAATGAGTAGGAATGTGACAGTGTGTGTTTGAATTGTATGGGTGGTTGGGTGCGTTCCTGTGTGGAGAATGCAGTGCAAGTGGACGTGAGAGGTTTATGGGAAACGTGCATGTTGGGTGAGTGAGTAGGAACATGAGTGTGTGTGTGTGTAAATGTTCTGGGTGGATGCATGCCAGTGTAAATGTATGTGAGAGAACGTATATGGGTGATTGACTGGTGGGTGAATGGGTATGAATATGATTGTGTGTGAATGTTCTGGGTGACAGGGTGCATTCCTGTGTGGTGAATGCAGTGTTAATGAATGTGAGAGGAGATGCATGGGTGCGTGAAAGGTGATGCCTGCATGTGTGGGTGTGGGTGTGTATGTAAGGCCCTGGTAGACTGGGGATCACTAGAGCATTTTTGACACATCCTTTATTGACTTTGCATGTTTTACTGGTATTTTCAGGCATCGCCTAGTTCATTTTTGTCATTACCTGGCTAGGCTGTGATTTTGGTACAGCCAGTCTAGCCAGTGCTTACTGTGGTGAGACATTTATTACTTCGACAACTTTGATAAAGCAAGCATGATAAGTAGTATTACCTCGCTAGACTGATGTTTTGGTGTAGCGGCCGGTATATTTCTTACTGTAGCATTACCTTTTCTTAACTGAGCATCTATGATGAAGCAAGGATGATAAGTGATCCTATGGGTCTAGCCTGACTTACATTGGAACCAGTTTGAACATGTTTTCTTATTGTGACATGTCACTTTTACTGGCCCAACCAACTGGAGTATTTTCATACATATTTTCTATTCTTACATAGAGGAGTACTGGCATACACTGTGCCTAGTGCCAGTAATGATACCATAATAAACATCCCAAAGCTAAAATGAGCATGTTTTTATATGGGAATACTAGCATATGTTGGTGAAGCCAGCATGGAAATGTATGGACACAGCCAGCATGAAAATGTTTTTTTATGCTGGCATATCGTGAAGGGACCAGCATGACAATGCATTGAGATAGGTGATTGAGCACTTTTGGTGACTTGCATCTATTGTATACCCTACACCCTACAAAACCGAATGCAAACTGTCTGGCCTTCTACCCACATTTTCACAGAAAGTGTGCTGTGTAATGCACCATCTTAACCCATTATTCAAAAAATGTTCTCCTGGGATGGCGAAGAATCCCCCTGACCTACACAACCCCATTTTCATTAGCTCGGGCCCCCTCACTATGCTCTGTCGCAATCGCATATTTGTGGCAAATATTTACACCCTCCAATAAAACAACTCATCAGCCACCACTGGTGGCTGATATATTTTGGAACCAGGTGCTGCCCCCTTCTTTTTACTCTAGTTGAAAATTTAAGCTTTGGTTAAAAAACATATTTACTCTTTTCACTTGTAGTAGCGCATGCCTCTGCAGCGGCAAAATCATCATGGACATTGCGCACACGTGGTGGTCCGGGCTGGCCCTGGGTGTGGCGTGCCTTGTGCTTTGTTAAGGAGCCTGGGGGGGCTCAGCATGGCTCACAGGGGGTTCCAAAATCGTGTGCTATGCCACTGATTGGGCTCTGCTCACCTTCAACGCATTCAAGTGTGATGTGAATGATTGAGAGGGGATGCAAACTCGACCAGGACTCTGGTGCAACACTGTTTAAGAAAATAAGCGTAGGACACAGAATCTCAGAAGTGAGAGAGTCATGTAGTGACCCACACCTCCCCACTCAAACTCCTTCTTGGAAAGGGCTTTGTGGAAGCTTCATTCACAGGCCGGTCCTGGGGGGGAGGTCATTGAATAACGCACCTCGCACATAGAGCTCTGAAAATCGTAGATGCATTCAGCCCCACTCTTGAGGGAAGTGCAGACCCCCAACGCCCCACATTACACCCTGTTAAAAAAGATTGACAAGTCATGTATCAAAGCCTAGGACATTAAGGTGTTATGTTCGGCTCTGGGTTGTGGGGGAAAACATGTGATTGCTTGTCACATAACTTAAAGATAATTACACACGGAAAGAGATGGCCTAAGCTTACACCTGCACAATAGTTTTCTTCTATTGTAGTGGTAGCTGACTCATAGTTACATTTATAACCAGGGAATTTTGTTGATAGTAAATCCTGGTCGATTATTTAATTTTCAGGCCTTGCTTTTGCAGCATTTTGCTCCTGGGTAAACAGACAGCACAGGCTTCCCCAGGTCAGTGTTTTTTTTGGCTTGTTTAACACATCAGTGCCACAGATAACAAGTTCGTATGTGTCTGTTGATATATAGATATTTAATACACTAGCTGTAGTCTGCATTACAGATTTTGGTTACCCTGTTACAAGAACTGCATTATGTATGTTTTACACATAGGCTCCACGTCGAATCTGGAAAATCACATTCTGCAAATGTGTGATTGTGGACAAATCTCACCTTCCTCTGTGCTTCGGTTCTTATATCTGGTTGAAATGAGAACGCCCAAACACGGGTGTTAGACGCATCTGATGGTTGTGTGCCATCACATCCTGTGATGTCACTTGGGGCGGGGTCAAATGACATCACGTCCTATTATGTCATTGAAGGTCAATGGCGGTGTTGATTTCACTTCCGCTACCCCTGGCATTTTGGTAAATGAGTCCTTGGCTACTGGTGTGGGTCAGTGAAGGAGACCTGCACATTACCGCCATTTGTCTTTAACACAATCTGGTTGTGGACATCAGTATTTTCAAATGCACACTCATGGTCACAGTAATTTTAATGATCATTAAATGTCCTGGAGCAGGTGTGGGTTATTTCTCCTGGCACATGATGTTTAAAATGTGCCCTGTGAATGTGTGTAACGTGATTTTTCAGAAAGGCATGGTTTCTCTGGTGCCTCTCTTGTAAATACTGAGCACTGAACGCGGTGCTTCTGCTTCTCAAAGAAAGCTGTTTTCTTCTGCAAAAGTCTAACGCATGGTTTGTTGAGGGTTTAGCTGCAGTCTCTAAATCTCTGTCCGTTTTTTTCTAAAATCAGGAGCCGGTTAGAAACGTATCCATTGACACTCATCTATTCTAACATGTGATTTAATTTAGGTAATTGATACCAGACTGAGGCTCGAACTCATGTCACTCATGGCCCCAAGAGACGCGGCTGTGAGCTGTGCTCTCTGCTGTGTTGGAGTGGTGCTACCAAGACGCCTACCAAACTCACTGAGCTGAGGATGCGTGAAGTCCTCTACCCAACCTCTATGATGTAAAATTAAACTCTAGAATGTTAACATTCTCCATTTGCAACTCGGACCAATGACATTGATCCAACATGAGACTACCCAATAAGGGGGTTCATGAAAAGAACGGAACATTCCCTTTTGGAGACTGGATGAGAGCGAGCGAAATGGAGGGCAGGTCCAATGGCACTCAAAAACAACAGAGAAGATATCCCTAGAGTGCGCTAATTCGCCATCTGGCCAATATACCTTAACAGGTGTCAAGGATTATGAAGGCAGAGGGCATTGGGTCACAGCAGGCTCCTGATAATTGGAGTGCGATTCATACAATGTTTAGAAAAAACTGATTAGAGGTTTCTGAAACACCAAGCTTTTAGGTCCTCATAATGTTTCACCGTTTGTGTTTAAAACGTGCATGCGTTATTTAGATATAGTAGCAAAAGCATATGTTTATTAAATGTGTCCTGCTTCCATTCATGATTAACAACGATGCCTACAAAGTGCCCACTTTCAGTTTGCTCAAAGCGCCTTTGTTATGTGTATTTATTTTCATAGCACACACAGGACACCAAATCGATTCTTAGCGCTACAGAAAGAATGCGTTTACGCATGATCAATTTGATGTATATTCACGTTCATATACGGGTTAAATGTTGTTCGTATTACCAAATATGCGGTTTAAATAGGTGGGTTTTAATCTGCTCGGAAGTGCATGAAGACTGCAGTCAGTGTAGCATTTCTCCTGTGGCAGAGCATTCCACGACTGTGAACCCGTGTCACACTGTTTAGCAGATTGCTGTGTAATCGTCGTGGCCATGGAAACTGTGCTGACAGGCTCGTGTAATGGCTTTCTGCCAATAAGGGTCTGATTTTGAAGACGAACGGACACATCATAGTCAGAGACCCAGCTAGATGGGAGTCCACTGGCATTTTTGCTGTCCCTTGTGTGATATTTTAATGTGGCCATTTAAGTTGCGATTGTGAGAAGTCCTTGGGGCACCATGGGGGCAGTCCACACAGCGCATTGTGAGGGAACGTTTGGAATTGAACATTGTATGTACACCCCTTGCACATTACTGCATTATAATAGTGAGGAGATACTGCAAACTGCCCTGTTTAAACACTGTTTCTTGCTTGTGTGAGGTGAGGCTTTAGGCTTTGCTACGTAGGCTCTTCGCCTAGAGTGTAACTATGCTGGCCTTCACATCTTTCGCTTCTGACGCATTTCCCTTTTGGCATATGTAAGCGTGTTTTAGGCTCCTGCTTTCTTAGGAAAAGCGGGATTAGTAGAGAGAAGTCATCATACTGTAAATGCTCTTGCCTGCCTCAGAGCATGTGTGAATCTTTGAGGAGTATAGTCACCTTCACTAAATGTGTTACGATATGCTGTCCTCCCTGATAACACTAACATGAAAGAACACAGCTGGTATCAAATGCTTCTATAGTGAGGCTTTGTTCCCTGCTAACAACTTTCTTTCAGTGTGATTCCTTGCCCTGTCTGGACCACCCTCTCCATTGAAATGCATGTGTTCCTTTGGGTATAAGAGAAAGGTGCTTGGTGGGAGGGGGCTTCTCACTTGCGCCAAAGACTCGTATAGTCCTTGGTTTGTTTCTGTCCTGCTTTTCCTTTTTTACTAATAAATAGTTCAACAATCGACTGGAATCGTCAGTGGTAATTTTTCCATAGCATGATCTTGCATGTATCTTGATTGACAGAAGGGACTTGCAGGTGTAGGAGGGGTTTGCTGAGCGTGCTTTAGACTGAGCGCCAACCTCTCCAAGCATATTGTGTGTGCCCTTATAACTAGGCATACATTAGCCACTGTGCCCACCTGTGCGGAGTGCTGCTTTCTTCCACCCTTCAACCACACACCCAGGTGCGTGCCCTTGCAGCAATGAGCTTCAAAGGGACTGTCACTGCAGTGCAAATGCAAGTTTTACATTTTCACCTCCTTTTGGTGGCGGAAATGTAAACAATAAAGAGAAATGGTGTGGCAATCCCTCCCTCAACCCACATGCTGCACGCGCACAATGTTTCCCAGCGGACCACATGACTATGAGCAACCATGTGCATGCGCAAATTCTCCCTGTGGATATTTGCATCCACAGAATGGAAGCAGCTACTAGTGGTGGGCAAGCCAATGAGGGTTTAAGCAAGGCTCGAGCCAAATGAATGGCTCTGGCTCAGCTGTAGTCAGTCCTCCTGGAAATCAAAGGCCAAGCAATAGCCGAGCCCGATATTAAATATGCTGTCCTTGCCCAAGGTGGGAGCTAGGAGGGGGAAAAGAGGCACAAACAGGGAGATGAATGTGAAAGAAAAGGAGGAATGGAAAGGCTAACGAGTGTAGAGCAAGATGAGGTAAAAACAAGAAGCGAGAACAGATAAGGGAGAGACACATATATACCAGCAGTCACCCATTTAGGTAATCACACACATTTAGGTAATCACACAGGGGATTGCGACAACCACTGTTTGTGGAAACCACCACCAAAAATATTTCTGCAGTGCATGAAAATATCCGTGGGTGACAATCTCCTTTTGAAACATCAGTCCACACTGTCTTCTCAGCATACAACAATCTATCTAAATTTGAGATGACAACATGATATAAAACATCTTTGCCTGGGATTGACTCTAGCAGAAGTCATTGAAGACACGTGTAGTTCATATTAGTAGAAGCTGATGGAAACATGCCAGTGAGTTGTGCTAAGTACAGGCGCCTTTCTGCCTAACACAGTGCTTAGAAGTAGGGTGAATCCAGATTAAGCATTAATTCTATCACCCAAGCCTCTTGCGGCATGTGTGACTGATTTACAGTGCTATGTAAATTAATAATACTGTTTAATTGTACTCTATGGATCATTCAAAAGTAGCCTTTCTATTATACAGAATTGTGATGATGAACACTACAACAACATTTATTATGTGACTTGGGTTATTTACTAACTACCAGGCTGCCTAATTGGTATGCCCCTTTTGTAGGTTTCTAGATATCCCAACACTTTGAAGGTGAAATGAGGATCATATGACAAAAGCCCTCCAGTGTGCCGCTTTTGAAAGGTTTGATGAGGATTGTTGATCCATTTTTAGTGAGTCACACTTTTCTTGTTGTGAACCTAGTAAATACTCCTTCAGACCTGTGACTATGCCTCGGATTTGCCAACCTGTGAGATTTGTTGGTGAGTGAGTGATGTCATGTACATGAATGGCTGCAATCTGGGTTGACTGAAGAGAAACATAGTCAGACTTCCGACCGGTCCAGCTATATAGGGCATCACAATAGACAATTTCCCAAAACAAGATTACACAGATGCAACAAACGCAGAAATCCAGTCATTTTAAGGTGCATTTTGAAAAAAATGTCACGTTAATAAATCTTGAAAGACCTTTTCTACTCATGCTTGTGAATAATGACAACATAACGTTTCTTATGGTATTTTATGGAGATGATAAGTACAGCATGGTTAATGTCACTTCTGTTCATTCCAAAATATTAAGATGACTAATTGACACATATTTTTCCCAGTGGCCCGGCTGTGGTTTGGCTGTTAGGACCACGTCAGACTTCTGGCTCAGATTTCTCTTGGTCTTCCCTACACATGTATTGGTTTACTCAATTTTTTTACCTGCAAATAGCTTTTTAATGCGTTTAATTTTCCTATAACCTCGGCCATAGACGCAAATACATCTCGCATCGAGAGAAAAACTAGATGGCTGTCATTTCATTTCTGAAAACCATGATCCTGCAATGCACCATGAGAGATATAACTATAATTTATGGGGAAAGGGGCACCAGCTTCTCCGTCAAATTTTAAATTAACTACGGTACGGAATAACCCCAAACCATGCACGAATCGCCAGTCATTGCTATGTGCCCAAGTTGTTTCGGACCTGGTCCAATTCCATCCAGTGGTTTAGGCTGTGCACTTTGGCAAAAATGTATCTTTTTTGTCTATGGGAAAATGAATGGGAAGTAGGCCGCACTTTTTGCAAAAAGATAATTTGGACACTTAATAACTGTTTTATTCTTTAACAAATATTTATGAAACTTTGCAGTCTGGGGGGGCCCTCAGACTTTTAATCACTTTTGAAATTTCGGCCAAACCCGTTACTCGAATCAAAGGTTATTAACAATAGAATTTTGAGGGTTTCCTATGTGTCTCTGACTCGCCTTATCTATAAACAATTCCCACAGTTGGATGAACTTGCCTGCTTATAGCAGGTGCTCCAACTGCTGTTGCAGAAAATAAACGCTTAACATTTAGAAAACATTGAATCTCACTTACTGTCCACTTGAAATGTAAACAGTTTCATCAAGGCTTGAACAAAAAATGTTAAAGCACACGTGTCTGTTAAAGTGCAAAAAAGCTTTTTATTTTTCTTCTTACATAGAAGAAACTTAAAATTCAATTTAAAACCAACATTGACTTACAAAACAGTTTATGCAGTATTAGGCATTCCCTTCTGCGCCACATGTTCCATCCCAAACACGGGGACTTTGTCAGGCGAAAATAAAATGTTGTTACTCTGGACTTTCGTTTATTTCCACAACTTCCCAAGTCAGCTGAACATCCAACCTTTCTCTTAGGTCTAATATGGTGGTCATTTTAACATAATTGTTTATCAGTGTCACTACCCATCTCAAATTGCCAAACTTTACTTACTTCTTAAAGAGAGAGGCAAATATTTGATGCATATCGTGACCGGTCGGTTGTGTGTTATTATAACATCTTATTTCTTGTAAATGTGCCCAATCGCCTAGTGGCTAATACATAATTCTAAATGTTCCACTGCAGTCTAATTCTGTGTGGCACGCCACATACTGCATGCATCGCAACCAAAAGAAGCAGCAGTTCACACTTAAATCTGGATCACGCCCAAGTGGGCTAAAAGCATATTATAATATTTGAACTACATCCAAAGTTCGAAACAAAAAGGCAAAGTGCTAAGTGCAAACGGTCTTCCCCATTCGTCTGGGCTAAAACCAAGTTAAAAGTGCTATGTTCTCAATAGGTTGGAGTCTGGTCAAAATATTGGCCTCAGTGGGCTATGACCAACCTAAAGTGCTTTGTTTTCAGTGCTTCTACAGTTTAGACTATTACAATGTTATTCAGAATGTATTCAATTTCAGCAATAATCAACTCCAAATCTTCCAAAAGAAAATATATCTCATAAATACAATTAATCAATTATCGAATTTCATTAAAAAACTATTAATTCATTTATTTCATGTCATCCTAAAACCAATTAATCATAAAAACCCACTTCATAAAAAAACACATTTTATTAAAAAAACAATTGCACCATTGCATTTTTCATATTGTATCTACAATGTTCTATTGACTCTTTCAACTATAGTCAATGAACTATCAATTAGTCATCATAAAGATGTATGGACAGTTCTTCATCTGAGTTATGACCAAAGGATTTGTTTGTTTTGAATTCAATGGTCAGTTTGGATTCCAATTTACGTAATTTGCATTCTCTATTCCCTTTTCTTTTTGGATCTGGTATATGTGCCTGGACAAAACATGTGATTAATGTGGCATCACTTGTATGTTTTTCTGCTAAAATGTATAGCTAAAGTATAACTCTCATCCTTATAAAGGATAGTTCGGATGGAAGGGGAGCACTCTGGTTCCCTGCACAATTCACCTCCACAGCTACTGATGTTCTCCTCCAACCGGTTTCTGTGCTTGTCACGTCATCAGGTAGGCAGTTTCCCTTGCAGCAAAGCGCCAGTGCAGGTGTAATCAACCAATCTTGATTCTGCTCCAAGGAATTATGGTGGCAGTAGTCATTAGATTTGCAGGGAACCTGCTCACTCCCAAACACCCACAGTGGGGAAGGGAGGGGAGTAGCCCACAGTGTGGCACTCCAAAGCCAGGCATATATCGCCTTGGTGCAGCACTGTATAGGACCCTGGTGCTTCCACCCTCCAGAGTACCTTAAACACAAACAGCACTGGAAGGAAGTGGCGCACTCTGGTTCACTGCACAATTCACCTCCACATCTACTGATGTTCTCCTCCGGCCGGTTTCTGTGCTTCTCACGTCATTAGGGAAGCAGTCTCCCTTACAGCAAAGAGCCAGTGCAGGTGTAATCAATCAATGTTGATTCTGCTGCAAGTAATTATGGTAGCCGTAGTCATTAGATTTGCAGGGAACCTGTTCGCTCCCAAACACCCATGTGCGGGATGGAGGGGAGTAGCCGACAGTGTGGCACCCCAAAGCCAGGCATATATTGCCTTGATGCAGCACCCTATAGGACCCTGGAGCTTCCACCCTCCAAAGTACCTTAAACATAAACAGCACTGGATGGTAGTGGCACACTCTGGTTCCTTGCACAATTCACCTCCACAGTTACTGATGTTCTCCTCTGACCAGTTTCTGTGCTTATCACGTCATCAGGGAGGCAGTCTCCCTTGCAGCAAAGAGCCAGTTCTGGTTTAATAAATCAATCTTAATTCTGCTGCTAGGAATTATGGTTGCTGTAGTCATTACATTTGCAGGGAACCTGCTCACTCCAAACATCCACAGTGAGGGAGGGGAGTAGCTCAACGTTTGCCGCTCCAAAGCCGTGCATATATTGTGTTGGTGCAGCACCCTATAGGACCCTGGAGCTTCCACCCTCCAGAGTACCTTAAACACAAACCGCACTGGATGGAAGGGGCATACTCTGGTTCCCTGCACAATTCAAATCAACAGCTACTGATGTTCTCCTCCAACCAGTTTCTGTGCTTATCACATCATCAGGGATGCAGTCTCCCTTGCAGCAAAGATTCAGTGCAGGTGTAATCAATCAATGTTGATTCTGCTGCTAGGAATAATTATGGTAGCTGTAGTAATTAGATTTGCAGAGAACCTGCACACTCCCAAACACCCACAGTGGGGGAGGGAGCGGAGTAGCCCACACAACCTATAAGACGGTGGAGCTTCCACCCTCCAGAGTACTATACACATAAACAGCACTGGATGCAGGGGCACACTCTGGTTCCCTGCACAATTCACCTCCACATCTACTGATGTTCTCCTCCCACCGGTTCCTGTGCTTATCACGTCATCAGGCAGGCAGTCTCCCTTGCAGCAAAGAGCCAGTTCAGGTGTAATCAATCAGTGTTGATTCTGCTGCAAGGAATTATGGTATCTATAGCCATTCGATTTGCTGGGTACCTGCTCACTCCCAAACACCCACAGTGGGAAAGGGAAGGTAGTAGCCCAATGTTTGCCACTCCAAAGCGATGCATATATCACTGTGGTGCAGCACCCTATAGTAACTGGAGCTTCCACCCTGCAGAGTACCTTAAATATAACAGCACTGGATAGAAGGGGCACACTCTGGTTCCCTGCACAATTCACCTCCACTGCTACTGATGTTCTCCTCGGACCGGTGTCTGTGCTTATCACGTCATCAGGTTGGCAGTCTCTCTTCCAGCAAAGAGCCAGTGCAGGTGTAATCAATCAATGTTGATTATGCTGCAAGGAATTATGGTACCTGTAGTCATTAGAACCTGCTCACTCCCACACACCCAAAGTGGGGGAGGGAGGGGAGTAGCCCACAGTGTGGCACTCCAAAGCCAGGCATATATCGCCTTGGTGCAGCACCCTATAGGACCCGAAAATGAACATCAAGATGTTAAAAGGAGCAAAGATTTATTTTGTAACTAGTGCCCTCCACTGGCGTAACAGGGGCCCCTGCAGCCCCTGTGATGCGGGGGCCCCTGCCAGTACATGTCCAGAGAGGGGGCCCCAATTGAAGAAAAAAAAAGCAAGTAACAGAAATCATTTCTTTATGAAGGTAGAGTGACTACAAAAATAAACTTACTTTAGGCTGGAGGCCTCCATGTCATGGGGTGGAGGGGAGCCCTTTGACTTAAAAAATAACTAGTTTCCGTTATGGTTCGGTCCTGAATGGAAATTATTTCTTAATGAAGTTAGAGTGATTTCAAAAAGAAACAATGTGGCTCATTCTGACCATGCTAGTCCGGAAACAACGGTGCCTGTAAGCTTACCGTTGTCTCCGGACCAGCATATTATGGTTTATAGTCATAATTTCGAAAACATAATTTCGAATTACAAAAATCTCGAAAAAAAAATCTCGAAAAAAAAATCTCGAAAACACATACATATAATAGAAAAAGTCATTAATTCGAAAATAAAATGTCGAAAAAAAAACGAAAAACCAATGTTAAAATAACTATGTAAAATGTCACAAATACTAACGTTTTTTATGGGGGGGTCGCCCCCTAACCCCCCCATCCCAAACCCCTACACCAACCCCCCCTCCTCCCCATCCTCCCCAACACCACCCATGGATATACCTTTAATTTTTTAAAAAAAATATTTAATAAAACATTAATTAAATAATTAATTATTAAAAAACCCCATCCCAAACCCCTACCCCAACCCCCCCCTCCTCCCCATCCCCCCCACCCACCATGGATATACCTTTAATTATTTTAAAAAAATATGTTTAATAAACTATTATTAATTAATTATTTATTTAAACATTAATTCGAAAAAAAAATCGAAAAAATTCGACATTTTTGTAATTCGACATTTTTATTTTCGAATAAATATTTTCGACATTTTGACTTTCGAAAATATTGTATTCGAAAATATGACTGGACACTGCATATTATAGGTCTGCCTGCCGGGGCCGCCGTCCCTGACAGGTCTGACCCTGCCGGTCACAGCGGCCAGGGTAGGCAGACCTATCACGGAAGCAACAGCACTGTTAACAACAGTTCCGGTACTTCCGTGTCCCTATTCCCGTGGAGTACTACTCCACGGGAAGGGGGATTAACGAAATTACTGGCGCCTGACTTCCCGGCCGCCGGACATGTAATATACCGGTGGCACCGGGAAGTCAGGTGCTACCTGCCGGTAGCACCAGCACGGTTACCGCCGAACCCATAATGAGCCCCAATAGGGCTCCCTTCAAACCCATGACGTTTGCGTGTCTGAGTGTATGGTAAAAGGGTGCACAATTAAATGTATAGGTGGCTGCCTGTGTGAGTGTATGGTGAAAGGGTGCACACTTAAATGTATAGGTGGCTGCCTGGGTGAGTGTATGGTGAAAGGGTGCACACTTAAATGTATGGGTGGCTACCTGGGTGTGTCTGTATGGTGAAAGGGTACACACTTAAATGTATAGGTGGCTGCCTGGGTGAATGTATGGTGAAAGGGTGCACACTTAAATGTATGGGTGGCTGCCTGGATGTGTCTGTATGGTAAAAGGGTGCACACTTACATGTATAGGTGGCTGCCTGGGTGAGTGTATGGTGAAAGGGTGCACACTTATATGTATAGGTGGCTGCCTGTATGAGTATATGGTGAAAGGGTTCACACTTAAATGTATGGGTGGGTGCCTGGGTATGTGTGTCTGTATGGTGAAAGGGTGCACACTTTAATGTATGTGTGGCTGCCTGAGTGTGCCACACTTAAATGTATGGATGGCTGCCTGGGTATGCCTGTATAGTGAAAGAGTGCACATTTAAATGTATGGATGCCTGAGTATGCGTGTGTGTATATGGTGAATGGTGTGTGTGCTTGTGTTCAGGGGCGTAACAAAACCTACATTTCGGGTGGCTAACCTTTCAAATGTTGGGAAAGGAGCTAACTTATCGGGCGGTGGGGTGGGGCAAACTTATTTGTGTGGGGGCATCTAACTTCTTTACGCATTTTAATGAGACTATTCTAATGCAGCTTCAATGTTACAAGCAGTTAACTCTCTCCTATGAGTCTGAAAGCACCCACTTATGGACTGCTGTGAGAATGAGCAGTCTCCTGTTCCCTCTCTACCCTTCCAATCACTCCCCTGGCATGCAAGTACTAAACCCACAATTTCAATTGCCTAAAAATTTTGGCATTTGCATGCAGGTACTAACATTGAAATGCTTTATGTTTGTAATTGCTGGGCCCTTGTTAACAGCGAAAACCAGGTGCCATTTAACATCTTTGTCCTGTTCTGTCCAGCAACTGCCCTCAAGGTCAGTCAGGTCGAGTCAACATAGCCCAAAATTTCATGGGGGGAGTGCTGAAGCTCAGTCAAATCAATGTTGTTGCGCCACTGCTTGTGTTTAAAGCCTTCATTACTTATTGGTAATCTTCATTACTCCTAGGCCTATTCTTCCTCGCCCCAGTACTTATGTATGAGACAGTACTTGTGTATGAGGGACTCTGCCTCATACACAAGTACTGGGATGAGGCAGAGGTACATGGAGTTAATGCCTGATTTAGCTACCTGTAATCTTTATTACTCCCAATCCCACTATTCCTCATCCCAGTACTTACCTATGAGCCAAGGAGCCTCATACATACGCTCCGGGACAAGGAAGAGGGATGTGGAGGTAATTCTGGGCCAAGCAGCTGATTTTGGAGGTTGGGGTAGGGGGTGGGAGGGAGAGGGGATGTGTAGAAGGGGCAGGTTTGTGTCATAAATCATAATGGTTGTCCATGTCCAGGTTAAGCAGGCATGATATGTCGAATTAGTGGCTAGAGAGACATTTTGGTGCAGCCAGTCTAGTCATTCCTCGGTTTGGTATGACTTTCTTTAACTGGGCATTTCTGTTAAAGCAGTCCTGCTAAGTGTAATTACCTGGCTAGATTGGCATTTGGGTGCTGCCAGCCTAGCCATTTCTTACTGCGGCATTGTATATTTTCTGGGCATCTGTGATCAAATGATATTATATGATATAAGTCATTTATAACGTGCCTGTACATAAGTGTTTCCAGGCACGACAAGACAAGGGAGGGAAGATAGAGGGAGGACAAAAGAAACAATCATACTAGGCCTGTTGTCATTCAGATTGTGCAAGTGCAAGTCTGTGAAGTGCAAGGGGAAAGGGAGGGGGGAAGTGCAAGGGAGAGGGGAGGAGAAACAGGGCAGCAATGCTCTGAGTGAGTGCAGCCAGGGCAGCACAGGTATGGGTAGTGCAAGAAGAACAAGGGACTCCAGGGTTACAGTTACAACCCCTAAGTGCATGGTAGGCCAGGAGGCAGTGCAAGGGTGACTGATCAAGAAAGAGCCTGGACTCAGAGAGACTCTGAGGGTAGCCAAGCAACCAGTCGGTACAGCAGACAGGTAGGTCTCCAGGAGAGGAAGAGACGGAAAGCAGAGGAGAAGAGGAAAGTTTTGAACTGCTTTGGAAACTTCAGGTGGTCCGGCTCAAGTTTGAGAAGGGGCAGGGAGGCCATTCCAGAGGGAGGCACAAGCAGAGGAGAGAGATCTATCCCCACTCTCTGCCTGGAGATGCGTCTAACCCTTAGAGAGTTGGAGGTAGCTGAGCGAAGGGCTCGAGAAGGAAGGTATTTTGGAAGAGAGCTTTAGATGTAGTGCGGGCCCCGGCCCCCGAAAGCCTTGTGGACAATGCAGAGGGTCTTGAACTCGATCCTTGCAGCCACTGGGTGCCAATGAAGTGATATCAGGGCTGGAGAGATATTATCCCTGGGGTTGAGGCCAAGGATAAGTCTTGCAGTCCTGTTCTTGATTAGTTGCAGATGACGGAGAGTAGAGGAAGGCAGATTGAGATAGAGGCTGTTGCAGTAGTCCAGCCTAGAGAGAACCAGAGCTCTAGAGACAGTGAGCTTCTGGGGGAAGGAGAGAAGAAAGGGAAGAGGGCCTTTGAGCAGGGGCAGCTGGTAGTGGGACTTATTGGCAATGTCCGCGATGTGAGGAGAGAAAGAGAGAGTGGCGTTGAAGGTGACACCAAGGTTTTTTGCCTCGCAGGAAGGCGAAGGAAGAGGGCCCAAGGCGGGTGGCCAGAGACAGAGGGAAAGCAGGGGCAAAAGTCCCAATGAGAAGGATCGCAGTCTTACTGGTGTTCAGGCAGTGATCGCTGGGGGCGCACCAAACCTGAAACGCGGATAGACAGTCACGAATGAGCGGCAGAGGCGAGGAGGCTGAGTGGAGCCTGAAGGAAAGCTGAGTCATCCGCATAACACTGAAAGCTAGAGGAGAAGGTAGAGATCGGGTGGGCCAAAGGCATCAAGCAAACCAGGGTGAGAGGATAGAGCCCTGGGGAACGCCACAGGTAGAGAGAAGTAGCGGAGCAAAAGGAACCAAGATGGACCTGGGAGGGGAGGGGTGGTCCAAGAAAAGGGAGGTCAGTCAGTCCAGGAGCTCATCCATGATGCCCAGGTTCGATGATTAGGATGTCATGGTTGACTGTGTCGAAAGCAGAGGGATGGAGGTTGAGGGCAGAAGCAATGCTGGAATCAAGGTAAGGGAGCAGATCTTCACAGGTGTTCAGGAGAGCAGTTTCATTGCCTCTGGCAGCTCTGAAGCCAGACTGACGGTCATGGAGACAACCAACAGATTCAGTGTGGAGAGTAAGCTGGGAGATGGCAAGAGTTTCAAGAGATTGCCCAGGAAAGGGGTGATGGAGATTGAGCAATAGTTTTCTGGGCAGGTAGGATCGGCAGACGGCTTCTTGAGGAATGGTTGCAAAAGGGAGTGCTTAAGGGCAGAGGGGAACGTTCCAGTGCAGAAAGAGTGATTACAGAAATCGGGCAAGGCTGGAGCGAGGGTGTCAAAATGGTCCTTGATGGTTCTAGAGGAGCAGGGGAGCACCTTTTTGGATGACACTTTTATAGATCGGACTTGTCTAGAAACCTCGTCAGGTGTTGTCAGAAAGAGGAAAAAGGAGGAGGAGAGGTAGAGATGGCCAAATGGGGCTGAGAGAGAAAGAGGAGCTAGAGGACAGGATGTCCTGAGATTTAGTGGAGAAGTGAGAGGCCAGAGCCATACAGAGGGCCTGGGAGGGAACAGGAGAGGTAGAGACCTCAACAGGATTCACCAGTTCCTTGCAGATTTTAAAGGGTTCAGCCATGTTGGTAGAGGCCGTGGAGATGCAGGCTTTAATGTGTTATTGCTTGACTGGCATTTTGATGCAACTAGTCTAGGTATGTCTAAATGTGGCCTGGGATGCTTTACTGTAATGTAATTACGTGTCTACACTGGTCTACATTGTGCAGCCAGTTGGACATGCTTTCATTGTGGCATGGCATTTTTAATAGCAAAGCATTCATGTTCCTGTGCACTGTTGGTGACTTGCATGTATTGGATTGGTGTTACCCTAAAAAGCAATTGCAAACACTGTGGGTTTATAACCAATTTTTCTCAGAAAGTGTGCTGTATATTGCTTTAAAACAAATATGTATATCTTTCTCCTAGTGCAGTGTGCGGCATACCCCTTCAGCAGCACGTTTGGGCGTATTTCGCAAGCGTGATAATCTAGGCTGGCCCAGAGTGTGGCACGACCTGTGATTTCTTGCCAAGTTGGGGGGGCCCTCACCATGGCTCTTAGGGGGGCCCCACATTTTGTGTTACACCACTTGGACCCTCCTAAAATACACTCTGCAAAAGGACAGTAATGTATAAAGTGCTATGTGCTGTGCAAAAATGGAAAAAAGCAAACTTGATGCATAATGTTACCAGTACGTATTTTTGCTGGAGGTAGGCATAGCTAAGAATCGCAGAGAAAGGAAGAATGGACAAGAATGCTGGCGAGGCAAAATGCTATGCTAATATATATACTGGGAAAAGAGTAGCCAACAAGTGTAGCTATGAGTACGGCATATATTCGATAGATAAAAAGGTATATGAGTGGGAGAAGACAGGCAAACCTAATGGCCAAATGCCAGTTAAACTGTATAATAGTGCCTGTGTGCGACCATCTCTTTTAGAAATATTGTGCCATAATAAAGTATGCCACGCTGTAATGGAAAAAATCCCCTGAATAAATGACAATAATACATCATAAAAAATTCATATAGCAATGGCCGGCCAGTGCATACATCGCCCAATAAAGTGCTTGGTGCATTTACAGAGGTAAAACATGCTGTGCAAATGAGCAGCAGAGAAATCTGTGAACAATCAACACTGCAAGGTCACTGGAGTGCTAAAGTGCAAATGACATATAGCAGCAACTAAAATGCAGTCAGCCATATGGACGTCAACAATATATAAATCCTAATAAAGCGCATGGTGCTTGTCCAGAGGTAAATATCTCATTAAAGGTCAGCCACAAGAGATTATGTACAACAATGTACACTCCCAGTTGGCAATGGAGCTAAAGTGCAGATAGTCTGTAAGAGAACTAGAAACAAGTCGAAAAAAGGTAAATTCCGAAGTAGTGGGAGGGACACTTCCTCCACAATTATCCGAATGTAGGACGAATTCCAAGAGGACTGCGCACCATGATTACTCCCTCGATTGGGGACCAAGATCCTGCTATGTTGCAGTAGTGGGGTGAAGCAACACACGACCCTTCAGCCACATTTTGGCCATGAATGTTTTACCAGAACACTCAGATCATGCAATAACATCCGCCTTGAACCAAAACCCTACACACTGAAAAAGCTAGGGGGATCCTCCTTCTCTCACCCGGCAGCAAAAACTTGGAACACCCTCCCGAAAGACATCCAAAATGCAAAGCACCTCCTAAAGTTCAGGAAACTACTCAGAACCTGGCTCTTCTCCACAGAACCAAATTGAATCTGGTACCTCCAAAGCCAAGCCCCCTCGCCAGACTAAATCCAAGGGACCAAAACCGCAGCAAAAGAGACACAGGGCCTCATTACGGCAGTAGCCGTGCCTGTAAAACAGAAGGTTTTTATGGTTTCCCCCTACCCAAGCAACTAATCTACAGTACACTGTCAAAACACTTCTTGGAAGGTCCATTAAAGTATATAAAGGGCCTAGGTGTCCTGGGAAATAGTTCCTCCCAGAAATGTTGTTTTACTGAATTAGATAATGATTTGCTTTCTATCACGATTCTTATTGAGTGAATAACATAGTAGATTTAGGGACTCCTCTCCTTTTCTATCCCTGTTAGATAGGCGGTCCACCACTCTTAACCTAGGGACTGACACCCCACAAATAGGGAAAGGGTGTTCTTCTATTAGGGACTGGTAGGTAACACATCTATTGTTAGATAAACAAAAGAATCATGTGTATACATTTTGCATCAAATCGAGACAGAATTGTAAATATTAGCATTGCTTCACATCCAGACATTATTGTAAAATTTGCTTGCATCAAATTGAGACAGAATTGTGAGGATTAGTTCAAGTCACACCCAGACGGTATTTGTGAAGACTGGCATTGCTTCACATCTAGACAGAATTATAATACTAGCTTGCATCACTTGCAGACATAATTGTGAAGATTAGCATTGTGTTACAGCTGGATAGAATTGTAAAGATTAGCTGATGTCACATCTAAACAGAACTGTGAGGATTAGCATCACGTCACATTTAGACAGAATTATGAAGATTAGCATAGCATCACATATAGACGACATACTTGCAATACTAGCTTGCACCACATCCAAATATAATTGTAAGAATTAGCTTGTGTCACATCTAGACAGAATTGTGAATGTCAGCTTGTGTCACATTTAGATAGAATTGTAAAGATTAGCTGATGTCACATCTAAACAGAACTGTGAGGATTAGCATCACGTCACATTTAGACAGAATTATGAAGATTAGCATAGCATCACATATAGACATACTTGCAATACTAGCTTGCACCACATCCAAATATAATTGTAAGAATTAGCTTGTGTCACATCTAGACAGAATTGTGAATGTCAGCTTGTGTCACATTTAGATAGAATTGTAAAGATTAGCATTACGCCACATCTAGACAGGATTCTGAAGACCAGCATGCATTGCCTCTAAATAGTGATGCCACTAATCAATGCCACTAAAGCAATCCCTCCCCTCTGAAAACAACTATCACACTCTACAGAAACACAACCACACCTCCAAAGCATTACAAACCGCACACACATCACTGCATCACAACACCAAAACATATCTCACACAGCCTCGCACAACTACACATGACGGCTACCAACCTAAAAGAACACCTAAGCTCAGCAAACAGTATTAACCGAACTGAGGCTGCCTACAGCACACCACTGCTCTCTGGCTCTTTTTCAAGCTCAACCTTACTAACCCACCCCACCCTCTTCCCTTTCTCAGAGCACCAGGGGACCACTATGGTGGTGATAGTGTGTGGTATAAATATCCTTTAACACTGCCCTCTATATTAAGCCTGCCAGCTCTGGAATTCCCCTCCATGCTTCTAGCAATCACCTGGTCAGCTGTAGAAAGGGCATACCATATGGTGAATTTGTCAGATACTGCCGTTGTTGCACATAACTGACTTTGGCACAGAATGCACCACGGCTGCATCTAGATTCAGGGCACTAGGTTATGCACCTCACATTGTTGAACATGTGTATACAAAAGCGAGGGGTCTTAATCATCAGTTTGTTAAGTTGTCCCCGGCCACCTGATTCAGATGGTTCTAATCAGATTTGTCTTATATTGACATATGGTCAGGCAGCTGGGTCAATTAGGGCTATTGTCCAAAAACACTGGCATATCCATAAATTCGACAGAAAGTCGTCTTGTTTGCTTCAGCCAAATCCTTGTTGCATATTTAGGAAAGCTCCCAATCTAAAGGAAAAATTGGTTGCCAGTTTTCTAAATCCACCGACAGGTAAAGAAGCAGCAGGCACCTGTTTATTCAATCCGGTCAAAGGCTTTTTTAAGTGTATGAAATGTAAGGTGTGTCCGAATGCACGATCTTCTAAAATGTATGTGCATCCAGTTTTGGGCACCATAGAGACTATTCAACATTTCATTACTTGTAATCCCTCATTTGTTGTTTCTGTTCTCAGCATCTGAGAGCCATTAAGCACATGGATCCAACATACCAAATGGCAAAGCATTTCCTGGAACAACATAACAGTAAAACAGATCTACTCTCCTTTTTCGGTGTCCCACATGTTCTGTCACACCCTCGTGGTAGAGGCAGGAAACTAAAATTGAGGCAGGTGAAGACAAAAATGATACTGGACTTGGATACGAAATACCCCAAGGGATATAACATTGAAGAGGAAGTTTACACATTTTAACAAAATGTGTCCCCACAGGTTATAGACTGGTGATACGGTATATGTATTACCTATACACACCTCATTTTCTCTGACCAAAAAGGAAAGACAAAACTATTTCACAACAGGAACACTGCTATCTGGGTATGCTACTCCTTAACTCCAGTCAGTGTCCTAATATTCTCTATTTGTACACACTAATATCACATATATGTATCAATGCAATTGAAACAAAATTATAAAAAAATCATTTACTTTGATTTTGTCACTTGACTAGATATGAAATCTCACCATATACATCAAGAATGTTTCTCATTATTTAATAAAGAACATAAGACAATCTTTTACACATGAGCCTCAGTGACCTATCACAAGCTGTTAAACACTATTTTCTTAGATCGGGCTCACAACATATGATAAGATCAACAGTATCTGAATAAAATATACACCATGCAAGACAATAATAATCAAGAATAAATGCATCAATAGTAAAAAAAGGAACTGAAAATTTAGAAAAGACAAACAGTTAAAAATAAAAGAAGAAACTTTCTTTTCAGTAAAGACACTGAGTGTCACAGGAATTCTTTAACTATTGATGCATTTATTACTGATTATTATTGTCTTGCATGGTGTATGATTTATTCAGATACTGTTGATCTTATCATCATATGTTGTGAGCCCGATCTAAGAAAATAGTGTTTAACAGCTTGTGAAATGTCACTGAGGTTCATGTGTAAAAGATTGTCTTATGTTCTTTATTAAATAATGAGAAACATTCTTGATGTATATGGTGAGATTTCATATCTAGTCAAGTGACAAAATCAAAGTAAATGATTTTTTAATAATTCTTTTTCAATCGCATTAATACATATATGTGATATTAGTGTGTACAAAAAGAGAATATTGGGACACTGACTGGAGTTAAGGAGTAGCATACCCAGATAGCAGTGTTCCTGTTGTGAAATAGTTTTGTGCAAAAATTTCCATTTTTTGTCTCTCCTTTTTGGTCAGAGAAAACGAGGTGTGTATAGGTAACACATATACCGTATCACCAGTCTATAACCTGTGGGGACACATTTTGTTGTTTGTTATCTTTTCCCATTGGCATTGTTACCTGCTGTTACCTGTTTTTCTTTTTCTTTTTATATGTGTTTCATTTTAATTGCTGGGTACACAACTATCTGAAGGATGTGGATCGTATTTGTTCTTATATGTATTTTATATAGTCAGCTTTCATCTGTGACCCCATTGTAGTAGAGTATATTGGACGTTTGCATCAATGTAGGGGAGCTAAGGCTTAATAGGTTTATGATATGCATGCATCAAGGGTAGCTTATGGCATGCATGCAGGGCATTTGCTTTTTCCATCTTTAGACATATGCATGTAAATTATGAATCACACTTGTGTAAGGTTTCTATCTTCTTGGTCATGTTCAGCAATTGAGTGTGTTTACATTTATTTTTTGCCCACAACTATTTCATATGAGTTTTGCCTAGCTTTACAGACGTCTGTGATGACGCAGAAATGGGTGAAGAGACTGACGATGAGGGTGCCGCTGCCCCAATCCCCCGCACATCTCACAGCTCCCTAGCCCCCATGCCTGAATTCGATACTACTGGCCCCCCTTCCAAGATGGGCCCAAAGTGGCTATTGTGGGTCAAGAGGCTAGATATGTTCTTCAGGGCATCTGGGGTGAACGATGATGACACCAAAATTGCAACTATGATCTACTCGGCAGGCGCAGAAGTCCACAAAATCTACGACTCCCTCGTCATCCCCATGGTCACGTATGACGCAGTCAAGCAGGCACTCAAAGACCATTTTCTCCCCATGGCTAACGTGGATTTTGATAGATTTGTCATGGGTGCTGAAAGACAACTGGACGACGAGCCCCTAGACAAATTTTGTGCCCGCCTGAGATACCTGGCGACCTCCTGCAGATGGGTCGATGAGGAAGAAATGGTCCGCAACCAACTACTGCAGGGGTGCAGCTCCGGCAAACTTCGAAGGCAGGTACTGCGAGAACCTGGCCTGACCCTCCAGCAAATTTTGGACCTGGGAAGAGCACACGAGCTGGCGGAAGCCAGGGGTGCGAAAATGGACGCTGCCACGCGACCGAAGATTGACGAGGAAGCATTTGCTGTGGGACGGTCAGCAGCGGGTAGGCCAAGGTGGGCGTCGAGAAGGCCTGATACCCCGCCCACGCCAGGCAACGCCTCATCGTGCTCCTACTGTGGGTATGACCTCCCCCACAGCGGTGATTGCCCGGCAAAGTCGAGAACATGCGGCCGGTGTGGCACACCGGGGCACTATGCCAGGATGTGCCGGGCTGCCTCCCCTGTTGCGGCAGGAAGAGGACCGGAGAGAGTTGGACGAGGAGACGCTCGCAGAGTGAGTTGCATCTCTTTGTTCGATCAGGGCCTGCAGGACCTGGACATCGCGGAAGAAGAAGAGGAGGAGGAAGAGGTTTTCTTCATCTCCAGCATCGTAAAAGGTCTTGGCACGAGGCGCCAACCCACATGCACTGTCAACATCGATGACGTCCCCACCCCCATTCTCATTGACACTGGGGCTTCGGTCTGCGTGCTAGCCACCAAACATTATGAGGCCCTGCCAGGCCCACCAGAGCTGTCAGCGTCCACGGCGCGAATATATGCATTCAGTGGGGAAAGACCCCTACCCATCCAAGGTGTGTTCGTTGCCCCGGTTTCTCATGGACAAAACACCATCAAAGCAAGGTTCTTCGTCACCAGCGTCAGCCCACATTCCCTGTTGAGCTGTGCAGCGTCAGAAGCACTCGACATTGTCCACTTCACGTTTGGGGTATACCACGCCGATCTGAAAAGCATGCTACACAGGTTTGGAACTCTCTTCAAGGGCATTGGTAAACTGAACGCAGAGCCCATTCGCCTACACATCGACAAGTCCGTTAGGCCGACAGCCCTCAAACATCGCCGGATTCCTTTTCACTTAAGAGCCCAAGTGGAGGAGGAGTTGCAACAGCTGGTCGACCGGGACATCATTGAAAGAGTGGAAGGCCCCACCCCTTGGGTTTCGCCCATCGTAGTAGCCCCAAAGCCGAAACAGCCGGGGGCAGTATGCATCTGCGTGGACATGAGGCTCCCAAACGCCGCCATCAAAAGGGAGCGTCACCTCACACCCACGCTAGACGACATCGTCGGAGAACTCCAAGGTGCCAAAGTCTTCTCCAAACTGGACCTCAGGTCTGGGTACCACCAGTTAGAGCTACACCCCAAGTCGAGGTACATTACGACATTCACTACTCACGAGGGGTTGTACCAGTACAAGAGACTAAACTTTGGAATCTCGTCCGCGGCAGAGGTCTTCCAGAATGCCATCAGAGGAGCCCTGTCCGGACTGAAAGGTGTCATTAACATGTCCGACGACATCTTAGTCTTCGCCAGGTCGGAAATCGAACACCTTAAACGGCTAGAGAACACTTTTGAGAGACTACAGGCGGTGGGCCTGACCCTGCACCAAGAAAAGTGTGAATTCCTCAAAGACCGGCTGGAATTCTTTGGGTTCACCTTCCATGCTGGGGGCATATCCCCGGACCCTGGAAAAGTGAAAGACATAAGGGATGCGCCTCCACCCACATCACCGGCGGAGGTTCGGAGCTTCTTGGGGATGGTCAACTACTGCGGCCGTTTCATCAAAGACCTAGCCTCTCTGTCGGAACCACTGAGGGCACTTACCAGGAATGACGTGGCTTGGCAGTGGACTGAGATAGAACAACGATCCTTCAAAGCCATCAAAGAAGCCCTGTCAGAGCAGGAGACAATGGCCTATTTCAACCCCAGCCGGGAATCGGAGATTGTGGTCGATGCCAGCCCGGTGGGACTGGGGGCAGTCCTCATGCAGGCAGACGAACTAGGGGTCATGAGGCCCATAGCATATGCCAGCAAAGCCCTCACCGACACGGAAAGGCGGTACTCCCAGATAGAAAGGGAAGCCCTCGCCATCCTGTGGGGGTGCAAACACTTTAGAATTTACATCCTCGGCAAACCCGTCGTCGTGATCACGGACCATAAACCCCTGATTCCTATCCTGTCAGGAACGTCATCCAAGCCACCTCCCCGCATCGAAAGATGGATGCTATCCCTCATTGAATACGGCGTCAAGCTAGTATACCGCCAGGCACCCATAACCCAGCCGACTACCTTTCTCGTCACCCAGGCACGAGGGACACCCAGAGTCCCGTAGAGGTAACAGACGCTGGGGACGCCGTGCATCTCGTCACTGAATCAGCCCTGCCAGTAGCCTTGTCGAGAGAGGACATTGCGGACGACTCGAACTCCGACGAGGCGTTCCTAAGAGTGAAAAGGGCGGTGGCCACAGGAGAGTGGCGGGACATCCTTCTAAACAATGCCAGGAGGAACCCAGAGGTACAAAGGGACCTACAACTGCTGTGGAAAGTTCGACACGCGCTCTCGGTGTCCACGGACGGCCTGTGGCTGCGAGGGAACCAGATCGTGATCCCCAGGTCGTTGGTCATGAGAGTCCTCCAGTTGGCCCACACAGGGCACCAAGGCATGGCCAAGATGAAGGCACGCCTCAGGGTGAAGGTCTGGTTCCCCGATCTGGAGCACAGAGTAGCCGAGTTTGTGAGGACCTGCATTCCCTGCCAGGCCACGAGTCCGGTGGACAGGGGCCCACCCATTCAGGCCATGGAACGGAGCGACGTGCCATGGGGAACGGTACACGCAGATTTCGGCTCGACCGGAAGAGGCCTATATTTCCTGGTGGTCACAGACCAGTGGTCGAGGTATTCGGAAGTGGAACTCGTGGAATCCACCGCCAGCGATCACACCATCCTGGCGATGGATAAAATCTTCGCCACCCATGGGTTCCCATTTGAGATCTGTTCAGATAATGGAGCGCCGTTCCAAGGACAGCGGTTTGCCAGATACTGCGCGGAACGAGGCATCAAGCACCGGAAGGTGACCCCGCTATGGCCAAAGGCCAATGGAGAGGTCGCGCGCTTAATGCGGACACTAAACAAAATTTTTCGTATTTCTGTCAATGGAGGGGAGGACCTGCGACACAACCTAATCGACTTTCTCCGTGAGTACCGGTCCACCCCACATCGATCCACCGGAATCGCACCCGCCGAGGCGCTTGTCAGGCGAATACCCAGAGGGCTGATACCCGAAGCGGGAGACCGACGCCCAGGAGTGATCGACAGCGCACGGGTGACAGCAGACAGAGCAGCGAGAAACGAGAGCGAAACAACAAGGCGGAGGCTGCCGGGAAAAGAGATAGCAGTAGGAGACACCGTCCTAGTCCGGAACAGGAAACCGGAAGGAAAACTCTCGATGACTTACGAAACCCAACCAATGGGAGTAACTCATGTCAAAGGTTCAATGGTCACAGCTGCGAACGCGCGAGGAACGGTAACCAGAAACGTGTCCTTCTTCAAGCGCATAGGACCCGTGGCAGCGGAGGACGAAACCAATCCTGCCCAAGGACAAGCAGCAGAGGCGCCGCAGGAAGGCGGTGAACTGCCCGAGGACCCTGGGGGACCAGAGAACCTCGAGAGAGGCTCGCCCAGGTACCCGCGCAGGGAAGGACACCGTCCGCCGCAAAGGTTCTAAGATTTCATCATGGACTCGGCAGCCTGAGTAACGAAGTCTGTTAAGTACAGTTTGATTTGAGCCACGTTGGCTCCCCTGTTTAATGTGTTTGTTGTTTGGGGGGAAAAGGAGGGATGTTGTGTACGTGGTACACGAAGCGCGCATGCGCGGGCCAGCGGGCCGGCGCATGCGCGCTAGTTAATAAAGGCGGTGCCCGGGCAGTTCGCGCCGGAGCACCGGAACGAGCAGACGTCTCCGGCGTGTGTTCTTGCGCGCTGCCTACGCGCGCTGGTGTCCCGACCCTGGGAGGCCCGCGCACCACCACAGGGCTTCCCCAGGGCACAACACTGACATGGTAAATTTCCAGTAGTGCTTCTATGTTCTGACCCCTTTTTTCTGCCATGTAATGTTTAGCTTGTTTCGATTTGTTCCAAACCTTAGAGATAATAATTTATCCATAATATTCCTTGGGAGGTTTTAGTTTTATATTGAAACCTCAATAGACATAATCTTCCACAACCGTGAGCTTGAAATTATTTAGTTTCCACATTGGTGTAGATTTCTTAGGTATAGATTCTCCCAATCACATACATTTTGTTTTTGAAAATGTTGTGGTCATAACGTTTTTTTGAAGCATAACTTGATAATGTACCTATGGAATTCTGGAAACCAATGGGGGTCATATCAAATAGAATGGTATTGTCAGCGTAAGGAAGGCATGGAACTGGTTCACCTCCAATTTTAGGTGGATAGTTACGAACTGCACTACTGGAATCTATCATGTCAGCTACGTACAAGTTAAAAAGCATAGGAGCCAATACGCAGCCTTGTTTCAGGTCGCAATTAGTTCTTCTATAGTTAGTATATTTTACTGCTAAGCTCAGTCTGATGGAAACTGTTGTGCTTGTATATAAAGATTGTATGTATTATAGCAACTGCTGATCAATCCCCGAGCCCTTTAGCTTTTGTCACAACAAAAGTCCAGAGATTAAGTCAAAAGCCTTGCTATAGTGTTTACAGCAACAATATAATTTGTATTTGGGGCCACAATCTGCGTCCACCATTAGATATTGGATTGCACAGATATAATCTGTTGTGCTGTGCATTTTCCTAAAGCCTGTCGGAAATGCATTGATCAAGTCACGACCTTGCGCCCATCGAGTTAGCTTTTTTAGTAGGATGGAGGCAAATATTTTCTGTGAGAAATCCATCATGGCAAATAAGCACTTTTTTTCCCGGGTCCAGTCTATCACCTTTTTTAAAGACAGGTACTAGAATAGACTTAAGCCAGCTATCGGGAATAGTTCTCCTGTATTCAACTTCATTGAAGGTATTAAACAATACTCTGGGCCAGAGCTGTGGATTAGATTTAAAGAGAACATTTGGTATACCATCAGGCCCAGGAGCTCTTGAGGCCTTTAGATTTCCTATGATTGTAATGAGATCATCAATAACATAATCCAACGGGATTGCTTTTGACCTGCTGTTAAAGCAAATAGACACAGGGTTATCACTTTCAGAATCCATGTATAATTTGCTGATGTAAGAACACCATGAATGTTCAGGGACCAGCTTTAGCTCAATATGACCGAGGGGCAGATGAAATTCATTAAAATGTGACCAAAACATATGGGAATTACTTGTTTTTAACCAGCCAAGCCAACAGTTGTCAATTTGCATTGTTGGTAGAATGTTTGTGGTGGCGAAGCCAATTCCCATAATGTGTGGCCAGGATTATCTGATTTTTACATTTTTCCTCTACTGTCAAGGTTTTCTTTCTTCTAATCTTGGCCCTTCCTTTTCGATAAATCAATTTTTGCTGGGTTATTAATATATCAAACGTGCAGAGTTTATTCCTCCCAAGTTTCCCCAATTGAATTTATTTTTCTATTTGTATATTATTGACAATGTTTTTCAATAGATCACCCATATCCCATCCTTCCCGCTTGCTCCTTGGCTCAAAATCCTATTGATTCATTTCCAATACATTATTAATCTCTTTTATAGTTTTCCCAGTCCATAATATTCGAAGTCCCTGTTTATTGACTCCAATCATTTCTTTCCTATAAAGGGAAGAGCCCTGGGGAACACAGTTAACAGCCCATCTTAGTGTAGCATGATCACTCCCTTCATTTGGCTCGATTTTAACTGAGCCACAACATCCACCAATGGCCAATTCTGTAATTACGTAGTCTATATGTCAGTAAGAGGAGCTGTTAGACCATATATACATAATAGTGTCTTTTTCCTGAGATTGAAAGGGCAGCCATTGCAGATCGTACATGTTTATGAATTGTTTCCATTTACGATCTTGATTCCCTACACACTCCTGCTTTAAGTGAAGGTTCTTTATGTTCAAGTCTTCAGCGATGATTATATGCCCCTTAGGTTACTTTTCATACAAGAGTAAAATTGTTTCACTAATCACTTTTAGTGATGTCATCAGTGATGTGATTTGTGATGCCATGATTGCGGTCACAGGCTGCCCAACAGGTGGTTTGAAGTTAAGGTGGCTTAAGCTGAATTTCAGGGGGTTTGTTGTGTTTAGTTCTCTCCTTAACGTCCATGCAACAAAAGATTGTTCCTTGAATTTCAAGTTTTTGTTTACAATGTATTGCTCACCTTAAGGTCCCTGAGACTAAATTTCTTTCCTTGAATTTCAAGGGTTTTGTAATTGCATACATATTTGACATTAATAATACAGATAATTGGGCTAATGACAATGATGTATCATGTGTAGAAAGTAATATAAAAATAACTTGTGCAACAGCATTTCCCCCAGATAAACCTGTTCTTAAAAAAATGTGTTTGCATATTTAGTTAACTTTTTAAAGTGTTTACATTTATATGTACTGTTGATTAATATAACGTTCTTAAAGTGTTACAGTAAATGTGTACAAAGACTACAGTCAATATATGCTAAAAGAAATCTCTAAAAGACTACTTTTTGCTTTGTTGGTCCTTTACGCAGAAATAGTGCCAACTGTCAGAAATCTTTTTTTTGTGCACATTGCTACTTCCGTGCTGGTAAAGCTGAAGCCACCGACACCACCTCATCATCACTGCTGGTCATAGTTATTTTGAAATGCAGCACCGTGGAGGAAAAATAAATACTGTAAAAATACACAACACAAAAAGAACATAAGAAATAACAAGCTAAGATAAGAGGCATTCAGGCATTCTGTCTGGCGCTCTTTTTATCTGCATTTTCTCTCATATTCGTTATCTTTTCTGCATGTGTGATATACCTGTGAACTGTAAAACACGTTTAGTCTTGTGGACACACACTCTCTCTCTCTGTCTCTTTTTCTGCTTCCTTCTCTCACTCCTACCTGTAATAATGTTCTCATCACTATTCCATTCACTTTCTGCCTTTCATTTCCTGTCTCATTGATTCTTTACAACGGACAACCCCTCTTTCCCCTTTTTACGCCTCACTTATTTCACTATGTCATTCATGCCATTTTCTCTGTCCAACTTTATTGCACATATGTATAGTGTTCTTCTAGACAACACTGTATTCCATTCACTTTGAGAAGTGTGTTGCACAATCCATGAATCTAAAAAGAAGGAAAAGCTCATGTGGGTCTTTGTTGATTAGTTATTTTGTTGGTTCTCCAGCTAAACAGAATAGATGTTTTAGAAGTATTCTTTTGTCAAATGCAGTCCCAGAGTCCTACGCAGAGACAGCGGTAGCTGGCAGACAAGAAGCAAATACTGACTAAGCAGAGAGTGACACTGTGTATCCCCTACCCAGCTTTCCTAAAATCAAGGACATAAACAGGCAGGTCTGCACATGACTGCCCAGTGAGGTCCCAATTATGGATGTCACTATCATCCAAAGCAAATTATTGGGTGATTGGATATTATGAAGGAACATAACAAGCAACAAATGTTGTGAAACAAAGGCCCTGTCATTTCATTATTTGACTTTGCAGGAGCTTCTTTTGCAGATTTACATTATTTCATTATTTTTTTACACCAACACCTGTAGACTTCCATGCAAGATGGGAAAGAAATACTACAATCATGGTGTTTCTGCTCAACATGTCTTTATAATTATTGTTACCTTGCCGGGTTGGTTTACTATGTGGTTTGTACACTTTTAAAGTCATTGATATAAAACTGAGTAGTCCAGTGAGCTTGACATTGTCATCGCAAATGAGGAAATATTTGAAGCTACAAGTTCAATGAAAAGATGCAAATGTGCAGGACCAGATGCTTTTACAGTCAAATTTTACAGCGAATTTCAGGAATTGTTGATACCGGTGCTCCAGGAGGTTTATGTGAATATTGTGGAGAGGGGAATGATACCAGAGTCCATGCATTTGGCTTTGATTACGTTACTTCCTAAACCTGGTAAAGATCATACTAAATGTGCTAATTACAGGCCGATTTCTTTATTGAATGTTGATATTAAAATAGTGACAAAAATATCAGCTACCCGTTTAGGGGCACTGATACCATGACTAGTACATAAAACATGCCATAGAAAATGCATATTGGTTGCTGGAAAATGTAATTCTTTATAACCCATTCTATGCTGCAATTTTTCTGTGTAGTAGGGGTCTGTCTTTCACAAAAAAAAATATGCCCTTAGTTTGCCTGTTGCAGCCGACAGGAAGTGCTCACAGTAAGCTTGCTTCTCACCAGCCAGGACAAGAAGATTACTGCATGGGAGTCGTATTGAATGTGAATGCTGATATGCTGATATGCTGGAGCAGATGGAAGGTGAATGAGATGGAAAAGAAAAGGGAGAGCTGAAGTGAGGGGAAAATCAGTAGATTTATGTCACCACATTTCTTTCTTCAATTCTTGGTATCCCTCTTTTGATATAGGTTCATACTAGTTTTTACAAACACTATAAATGCATAGGTGAATAAAAGTAAAATATATTTTAGTATTAGGTTATGATTAAATTAGATTAAAATCTTAGGCTCTTGTTTAGGGGACTGTGGTGTACGCTTTTTCATTTTTTAAACTGGGGCAAAGGCAGAAGAAGAGGCGAGCAGATGGATTTGAAAAGGTGTGTAGTGAACGGAAGGTGAGAAGGTTGTGTAAGCTGATGGAATTTGAAGAGAGTAGTGGATGGAAGTTGAGGGTGTGGGCTCTTAGGCAGGAAGAGGAAAAGTGGAGCAGAATATTTTGGAAGGGGAAGAGGAGAGTGGATGATTTTGGAAGAGGTAACTAGATGGACGGGGAGAGTGGATTTCACACATGACTAAATTGTATGATCCTGGGGAAATAACTTTGGCTTCAAATTCTGGTGAAGTGACCGGGGTGTTTCTAGCCAGACTCAGACATCGTAGCATCATAGCAAACAACTCCAACAGTAAACGACTATAACAACATGCGGTATCTGTCTCTCAGGTTCATCATTGTTCCCATACATAGCCCTCTGATGATCTTGATCATAGGTCCCTTTTCCTTAAATCTGACCCTAGTTTAATCAGCTCCAACAGCCTATAAATGCAAGGCTAACTATCTCCCACCCTCAAAATTAGAATCCAGTACTCTATATGAAGGGCATAAGAAATGGGCTGGAGCTTTGGAGGTAAAAATGTGTTTGTATATTTTAAAGACTTATACATGAAACATTAGGCCTAAAATAAAGTACACCATGCAAAGCCTTTCTGGCAGAGCAAGAGAGGCAAGCATCTTGCTCATTGCCACGTTCAAATAGAATGTGCAGGAGGATCATGGAGACTTTCGAAGGAACTGTGTGCTTACACAAAGTAAAGGCTACTTAAACAATGATCAAGATAGGACATAATCTTCGTGGTCAGATTTCTAATGTGAAAATCCGTTCCGGACTGAACGGAACCAGATATGATTCAAGCTAATGCATTTCGGACACTGTCCAGCGTCAAGGTAAAAACGGTGTTCCTGTATGTGTAACAATATCTGAAACACTGCTATATACATCTAGTAGATCAATGAAGGTCAAACTCATCTGCCCTCTGGGATAGGGGTCTTCACTGAGTCACTATGGTCATTTCTACTAAAATACTAATCGTGGTGGTGCCCATCATCTTTACTTAGATTATTATGTTCTAATAGAATGCCATTACAAAGTACAAACACATCTGTGCACGTCAAATACACTGTGAATATGGTGAGAGTAACGTTTGCATTGCAGTTTCTTCGAGTTTTTCAAGGCCATATTTCACACTTAAAGTCAATAGTGTAGATTGCATATTTTCTTTCAGCCACTGTGTGACAATTTGAAAGGATGAGGCTGAGAACTGAAAATAAATTATGTTTCATCTTTCAGAGTACATTTTCATTCTGAGGGATACAGGAAGCTACAGAATTGAAGTCTCAAAGAACTGGATTCCCTAATATGACCTTATATTCAAAAATATCTCCTGTCTAGAAGAAAGTGTACTGCAATATTATGTGAAACATCATTGTATAATTTCATTGATTAAGCTGCATATGTTTAATTTTACCTAGAATAATATGAAAGGTAGATTTATATAGGGATTCACATTAAAAGCAGACAGGGTAATTCATAGAATTCAGCGCACAAGTGGCGCACGCAGCTGGCGCAGAGTCTGCATGTGCGACTTTCTGCGCCAGCCGCGTGCACTAAAATCCATATCCGCGCACAGCGTATTCATGGATTTTAGCTTCTAAAACCAGCCGTGGCGCAGTGGCGCAGCGACCCTGCAGCAGCGCCAGTTACGCCCCCAACCCCTCCCCGTGCACCATGCACAACGCACAAATCCCGTACATGGCGCACAGGACCCCAACCACGAAAACGCCTGTAAAACTCCCCGCGCACCCCTCCGAATACACGTACCCCACTGCACGGGGAGTCTCACACACGATTGGAGTGGGGTACGTGTATAACTGGGGTTCGTGGGATGTTTCACACGTGATTGGAGTGGGGTATGTGTATTTCGTGGGTGCGCTCGAAGTTTCACATGCGACTGGAGCGGGGTACGTGTATAACTGGGGTTCGTGGGAAGTTTCACACGCGACTGGAGCGGGGTACGTGTATTTTGAGGGTGCGCTGGAAGTTTCACACGCGATTGGAGCAAGGTACTTGTATAACTGGGGTTCGCAGGAAGTTTCACACGCGATTGGAGCGGGGTACGTGTATTTCGTGGGTGCGCTGGAAGTTTCACATGCGATTGGAGCGGGGTACGTGTATTTTGGGGGTTCGTGGGAAGTTTCACACGCGATAGGCCCTGTGCGAGTGGGGTACGTGTATTACTGGGGTGCGCGGGAACTTTCAGACGTGATAGGCCCTGTGTGAGTGGGGTATGTGTGTTTCGGGGGTTCACAGGAACTTCACATGAAATAGGCCCTGTGCGATTGGGGTACGTGTATTTTGGGGGTATGCGGGAACTTTCACAAGTGATAGGCCATGTGCGAGTGGGGTACGTGTATTTCGGGGGTGCGCAGGAAGTTTCACATGCGATTGGAGCAGGGTACATGTATTTCGGTGGTGCGCAGGAACTTTCACACGCGATAGGCCCTGTGCAAGTGGGGTACGTGTATTTCGGGGGTGCGTGGGAAGTTTCACACGCAATTGGAGCAGGGTATTTGTATTTCGGGGGTGCGTGGTAACTTTCACACGCGATAGGCCCTGTGCGAGTGGGGTACATTTATTACTGGGGTGTGTGGGAAGTTTCACACGCGTTTGGCCCAGTGCGAGCGGGGTACGTGTATTTCGGGGGTGCGCGGGAAGTTTCACAAGCGATTATGCGGTCAGAGCGGGGTACGTATATCCAGTGGGGTGCGCGTGGAGTCCCACACGTGAATTAGCACTGTAGGTCCTCCGAGGTGTTCCTTCTACCCCCTCCACGGCCCCTGCAGGCAGCCCACACCACAGGGGACTACCCTGCACCCCTGGTCATGTGCCGCAGCCAGTTCATCCACCATGGGCATGCCCCCAAGCTAGGCCACATGTCACCTTGCACTAGTGATCACCAACTCATGTCCCCAACACCCTCACCCCCAGCAGTCAGGGGCACCTGCCAGCAGGCCCCCACTCATGTCCCACTCATGTCCCACAGCACCCCCACCCCCCAGCAGTCAGGGGCACCTGCCAGCAGGCCCCCACTCATGTCCACCAGCACCCCCAGCCCCAGCAGTCAGGGGCACCTGCCAGCAGGCCCCCACTCATGTCCCACAGCACCCCAACCCCCCAGCAGTCAGGGGCACCTGCCAGCAGGCCCCCACTCATGTCCACCAGACCCCCACCCCCCAGCAGTCAGGGGTGCCTGCCAGCAGGCCCCCACTCATGTCCCACAGCACCCCCAACAGTCAAGGGCACCTGCCAGCAGGCCCCCACTCATGTCCCACTCATGTCCACCAGCGCCCCCACCCCCCAGAGTCAGGGGCATCTGCCAGCAGGCCACCACTCATGTCCACCAGCACCCCCACCCCCAGCAGTCAGGGGCACCTGCCAGCAGGCCCCCACTCATGTCCACCAGAACCTCCACCCCCCAGCAGTCAGGGGCACCTGTCAGCAGGCCCCCACTCATGTCCCACTCATGTCCCACAGCACCCCACCCCCCAGCAGTCAGGGTCACCTGCCAGCAGGCCCCAACTCAAGTCCCACTCATGTCCACCAGCACCCCCACACCCCAGCAGTCAGGGGCACCTGCCAGCAGGCCCCCACTCATGTCCACCAGCACCCCCACCCCCCAGCAGTCAGGGGCACCTGCCAGCAGGCCCCCACTCATGTCCACCAGCACCCCCACCCCCCAGCAGTCAGGGGCACCGGCCAGCAGGCCCCCACTCATGTCCACCAGCACCCCCACCCCCAAGCAGTCAGGGGCACCTGCCAGCAGGCCCCCACTCATGTCCCACTCATGTCCCACGGCACACCCACACCCCAGCAGTCAGGGGCACCTGCCAGAAGGCCCCCACTCATGTCCCACAGCACCCCCACCCCCAGCAGTCAGGGGCACCTGCCGGCAGGCCCACACTCATGTCCCACAGAACCCCCACCCCCCAGCAGTCAGGGGCACCTGCCAGCATGCCCCCACTCATGTCCCACAGCACCCCCACCCCCCAGCAGTCAGGGGCACCTGCCAGGAGGCCCCCACTCATGTCCTTCACATTTCCCACAGCACCCCCACCCCCCAGCAGTCAGAGGCACCTGCCAGCAGGCCCCCACTCATGCCCCCCCCCACATGAAATACAGATACACAATCATGGCCCACTTCTACACCAAAATACCACAGCACACCACCCCATTCTTGAGACGCAATGATTTCCCAATCCACCCCACACTGACATGCCTATCTCAAGACAGAAACCAATAGTCAACTATGTACATCAACACATGTCCGTCACACACACACACACTGGTTGGCATTGATTGTGTAAACCCACATTTTCACATGCATCAACCCAATGAGCGAATCCCACACATGGAACTAAAATATGAAAATGTATTATGTAAAAAAAAAGCAATGACATGAAAGCATAAAAAATAGCAAACATGAAATGAAAAGCATGTGCAAAAGATGAGTAAATGAAAAGTATAACCAATTCAAAGAAATCCGAAAGAAAAATAGTCCAAACTCTCCCTCCAACAACGCAAATCCAAAGGAAACGTAAAAAGAAAAATCCATTGATCCATGGTGAAATCAAATGAAAAAGGTCAAAATAATCTATTGTCCAACTATGTACAATCCATTGTCAAGGGTCCATGAGCCCAACGAAAGAAATGAAACCTACCTAATAAACTACCTAATAAAAAAACTATATACAAATGTGTGTCGCATAGTCCATTCACCACAAATCAAAGAAAAAGGAAAAGGAAACCTAACTCTACAAACTATTTACAATGGCAGCGGGCTAGTACGACGGCTCACTTTTTGATGTCCCGGGCCAGGGCATCATCGAACTCCTGCTCAATGTCCTGGAGGCGGTCCTCTTCCATGGCCCCTACTGTTCGCAGGGACAACGACATGTTAACCTCCAACTCCCTGCGAATTGCCTCAAGGAACTCAGCCCACCTCAGTGCCCTCCGCATGGAGTTCTCCGCCCTGACCATTGTGAGCGTGCCTCTTCCGCCCGCTGGCGCTCCGCATCTATGGCGTGGCCCAACCGCTGCCACACGGAAGACACTTGAAATCCTGGGTCCTCCTGCCCTCTGGCCGATGCCTGCCCCTCCGATGTTGAAGGCCCCGAGCCATCATTGCTCCCACCATGTTGCTGCTGCTGCTGTGCCTGTGCCTGTGCCCTGGCTCTTGCTGCCTGCACGTCCTCCTCCGGCTGGGGTGCAGTTGTCGTGGTGGCCACCCCTGCTGGACGTCCGACTCCCGACTGTGGCAGGGATGTGTCCTCCACCAGCCTGGCCGCTGGATCAGAGGCAGCTCCACAGGGTACCCAGGTGATACATGGGTGGGAAGATGGCATGGAGGATGACTGGCGCGTAGGGGGTTCAGGTGAGGAGGGGGTCGCAAGAAGTTCCAGCACACGCAGGAATGCAGCACTGGTGACCCGTCCCAGCAGGTCAACGTGGTCAAAGAGGCATCTGAGATGACGTGCAGTCTCTTCACGAAAAGACCGCAGGTCACCTCGCATGCCCCGTTGACGCAACGCTATCCTGGCCAGGACAGGCACAACACGGTCCTGGATAGCCACGTCCGCAAGGAGAGGAAGGCCAGTTGTTGTGCGCTCATCCCCTCCCTGTAAACGGGTCTGGACGTAGGCATCCTGCTGGTGCCAGATGATGCAGTGACAGGATCAGGGACAGGATTGCACACAGGCATCTCCGCAGCGGCCTGTGCTGCCTCCTGTCCCTGCCCCTGCACTGCACCACTAGCACCAGTGGAATCCCCACCTTCTGACCCCGTGTGTGTCCCTTCCGTGGCCCCCTCCTCCACCAAACCCCCCACCAACCTGGATGACTCCGTGCCATCTTTCTCCATTGGACCCTCTGGGGTCTCAGCTGCCCCTTCTGCTGCCGAGAAGTCCACCTCCGATCTCTGCCTCTTGGACCTACCCTCGGCAGCTGCGGCCTGGGACACGGCACCAGACTCCTCACTCCCCGACGAGATGACAATCTGGGAGGGGAGCCGGGCCTTGCGTCTCTGGCTGGTGGTGCGATCCCTGCCGCTGTGCTCCACAGCACCCTCTCTGTCCTCTTCATCAGTTGACACTGCAGACAGGGAGAGATAAAACATAGACATCAGGGCACTGTACAATGGACTGATACACACATGACAGTTTCACATGAGTGGCAGTGTCAAACTTCAGACATGGCATCACGCTCCACGACACACATGTCATTTCAACTCACACACATGAGCATTTCCACAGCAATATTGCACCAGGCAGCACCATCCACATACAACAGCATGAACAGCCGAAAGTGAGCCTGACATCACATGAAACACAGGGAGTGCACTAGACATGCACACACGCCACCACAATTACATGCATGTCTACATCTCCTCCAACTGTCACACTGATGAGATCGCCATACATGTCACATCTGGCATTCAGCCTTCTACATATCAGTGTCACGTGCATCCATGTTGCATCACAGTTGCACACTTGTCAAATACACACACATGCACATGTACACAGTGCAGATACATGCAGCAGGAACCACCATCCATGTGTGACACCACAACCATGCCAACGTACATACACAGAAATTCAAACATGTGTGCTCCCACACCTGCATTTGCACAGCATGCTTACCAACACATACACCATCGATGTGTCTCACACCTGAGAGGACTCACATGTGGCAGCCTCACGCCCCTGTTCATACACATCCCTACATGGCCCTATGAAAACACATGTGCAACCTGCACACTACTGGCACACCACCACACGAACATCGTCCAATCAGTATGCATGTACACTTACCGCTCGACTCCAGACAGGTCTGCCTCTCAAGGACCTGGACATGGAGCGCTGGGCATATGTGTTCCAGGACCCTCATTTGGTGGTCGGACAGGTGGACCCGGCGCCCCTTGGCATCCGCTTCCTTCAAGAGGCGCCGGGCCTTGTTGAGGGTCCTGGACCTGAAGTCCTCCCAGCGCTTCTTGACATGTTGTAAGTCGCGCACTGCCAGCCCCTCCGCGTTGATGGCAGTCACGATGTCCATCCAGATCCTGGTCCGTCCTTCATTGTCGGCGCGAGAACTTCTGAAGAGGGCATCATACTGCCCCAGGACTTGTTCCACCAGGACACCAACTTCCCTGGCACTGAAGCTGGTGGCCCTCTGCCTCTCTGGCTGGGGGTTGCCAGTGGTGCCAGATGATGGTGTGCCCGACATGGCAACCCCAGAGGCAGGTGCGGGTGGGCAACTGGGTCCTGGGGCTGGGCTGTGGAGCGATGGTATCCCATTCGGGAGTCTTCAGTTCCAGCAAGGGTGGTCACAACAACTGCACCCCTGCAGATGGATGATGTGCAGGCAGCAAATAGCAGGGCACGTGGGCGGCAGGCAGGCAGGCAGGCAGCAACAGATGGCAGGTGGGAGCGTGCTCGGGGCTCTGGGGGGCAGTAATTCAGCCTTCTGGGCAGGAGCGTGGTCTTCCATGTGTTGTTGCGTGGCCAGCTTGATACGGAGTGATTTGGCACGTGAAAATCTTGCACGTCTGCGTGTAATTTGAGGAATGTCCCTTCGCGTGTAAGCGCGTCAGCACACATACGCGGTTTCATTGGACCAAAGGCCCTTAGTGCGTAAGCGCTTCTGTGACGTGACTCACGCTGGCGTTTCCCTCGTGACATGGGCATAGTGGTTCAGCGCACGTGAAAAACTGCACGTCCGCGTGTGAATGCGTGTAATCCGAGGAAAGGGCCTGCGCGCGTAAGTGACGTGACGCGCACGGGCGTTTCCATCATCACGGGTGCATGTTCATCGTACAGGTCCAAAAACTGCACGTCCGAGTGTCAGCTTGTGTAATTGGAGGAAAGGGCCTTAGCCCGTGCACACGTAAGTGACGCTCTACATGTGGGCCACTTTAAAAGGTACATGTAGGACCCCATTTCCTTGCACGTGCTTTTCGTGGAGAGCGAGTGGGTGAATTCTGTACTTCTTGTCGGTTCACACGCGATTACTTCACAGCGTTTCAAGTTCGTACTCCCTGTTTGTTACCTCTGACAGCGTTCATTTTTTTTGGGGCCTGTTTCCTCAAACAGCGTTCACTTCTTCTTTTGTCCTGTCTCCTCAGACACCGTACAAATCTTCTTTTGGCGGGGGTGTTGCCAACGCACACACATGCGTTTTTTTCACGTTCTTTTTCCAGGCAGACGGTGAGTCTCGCACGCATTTACCAACTGTGCTTGTCCCGTGTGTCGCATACCCCTTCAGAGGTCATTGTAGGCTGCGTGTAACATGCATACTCTTATTTTTGTGTTTCTGGGTGCCACAGCATAGTGCAGGTTCATTTTTCCATGCACGTGGTCTACGAGGGGTTGCGTGCACGTTACTTTTTGTTTTCGGGGTGTCTGTGCGTTCCGTGGCCCGTCATCTTCCCCCAGGGGTCACAGACAGCCTTGCTAGAGCACTAGGGTACACATTTCCTCTAGTACCCTACCCCTTTTACCCCCAATTGCCCAGGACAATTGTTTACTGCAACTCCCATACGCACAACAACATCAATGCCATGGTTGGGAGATGACCAAGCGGTAAGGGAGGCAAAGGTGGCCGACCTCCAAAAGGTGGGCGTGGTGGGCGCAGTAGGGGACGTGGCCATGATTTGCAGGGTGCCCCTAGACCCCCATGTGTGGAGGACCAATCAGGGACACCCATGCCCCCCTATGGTTGAGGGAAACATGGCTGAAACCATACCAGCTCATCCCTTCTTGGACCAGCCCATTGTGGCACCTGACCCGGCACAGGATGTCTCCCAGGCTGACTTCCAGGTCAGCAAGTCTAAGCCACGTGTGCCAGTGCAAGTTGGTGTCACCAGGCCACGTGGATCTGGGGCAGCGATGTCATCTGCTGCCCCAAGTAGGCTCTGAGTCTCCCAGCCGGGACAGTGTCGGTCCTGCTCCATCAAACTGACGTTTCCCCTGCCAACATCACACTTCAGCCAATGCCTGCACCAAGACCTATGTTCATTGTGCATTCGCACACTCCCAGTACCCAGTCCACCTGCGCTTCTGCCCCTACTGGCCAGAGCGGCGCAAGCCACTCAGGCTCTGCTCCACCTTTGAAAAAGAGGAAGAAGGGTGCTCTGGCACTACAGGCTGAGACCCCAGACAGGGCTACGCAGTCCGGCACGTCAAGGAAGCCTAGCTTTAATGACCCCGAACTTGATGCACTTGTGACCGATGTGTTGGCACATAGCCGTGAAATGGTGGTGACTGTAGGGTGCAAGACCACACCTGGTCAACGTAGGGCACACTGGCAGACCATCGCGGACCGCATAAGTGCTCTTGGATTTGTGAGGCGCACAGCTGATGATTGCTACAAGCGGTGGAATGACCTGAAATGCAGAGCAAAGAACAAGCTGGCCTCAAATCATGCCGCTACTCTGGTGACTGGCGGTGGGTCTCCACCAGAAGACAACAAACTCACTGAACATGATTCTGTTGCTGGGACCTTCGTCACAGAGGAACAGATCCAAGGTGTGGGAGAGCTACCTGATTACGAGGCATTGTCCGGTGAGTGCCCATGCATGTGTGTGTAATCCATGTGTATGTTGTTTGGGTGACGGGTTGTGATTGAGTGCCAGCTGAGTGTTATGGGTCACCCATGTGCTTCTTACAATACATTCATGTGCCATTGATTTGGGTATGACAGTATCCCTTCTGCCCACAGTAGCCAATTAGCCCCACATTACTGCTGTTGCACTTGAACTATCATCTTGCAACAACATTATTTTGATTTTTTCTGTGTTCATTCAGGCTGATTGTTTAGATTATCCCATTTTTCATATGCTTTTTTCATCCCTAATGCCACATGTGTGACATGCTGCTGTCATTGTTTACACCCCACTTTGTGCCACTTTAGTTACCCGGTTATGTGAATGTTTAAACCATTCAGGGCGAGGGAGTATTGGCCTGCTGAAATTTATTTTTAGGGCCTGTTTGCATGTGGAACATGATAGTTGTTTCCTGTCATGTTGAAGTGACCAACCATTGATGTGTACATCTGCCTACAATCACTGTCTAATTGTACACTGGATGTGTTGCAGTGTGCGGCACATGCATATTTTGCAACACTATTCTGCATTGATCTTCTCATCATGTCCATGTGACATGGATGTGTGACAGTACTCATTCACTGACATATCGCTGTAGTTGTCTAATTTACCATGGCTATTCTACATGACATCTGTGTGCTGGCATGTGTCATGTATGTGTATTGGACATGCCACTCACAGGCTGATGTGTGATGCCAGTGCTACACGACATTCTGCGAATGTGTTGCTTTTCCATCTTGGTGTCCTCATTGTCTGCCTTTTTGACTCCCCTTCAGAATCATTGACAGTGCATGCATGCCAGAGTTATGGTCATGTGGGACATGTGTTAACCATGTACAGGATCTCTGTCTTGTCAGGCCTATGTGTGTGCTATGGTGCTCATGCCTGTTTCTATTTCTTGTGTTTCATGTTTTTGCAGGTGACAACACCCTTGATGCTGGTGAGGTTCAGGAGATGGTGCAGACCCAGGAGGATTCTCAGCCACAACCAGGCACCAGTGGGGGACATGGTGTGGTGGTGGGTGAAAACACTTTGGTACTGCAGACCATACTGTTGAGGGGTGCCTCTGGGTGCAGCTCCCCAGACCTCTATTCAGGTGCTGAGTCGGATGATGAGCCTTAGGTGCTGTTGCAGGTCAGTGCTTCTGGCAGGGATTCTGTTCTGTCCAACCCACCTGGACCTAGGGTAGAACCCTCTATGGGGATGTCAGTGTTGGTAGGTCTGCCTTTGGAGGTTACAGATGCAGGGTCACACTCCACAGCATCTGATCCTGTTCCTGGGCCAGCAGATCAGAGGGGGAAGGCTGTCCTGCAGCCTCAGGCAGTGCCAGCACAGCAAGGTGCAGATCGCCTTGCCCCAAACAGGTGTGGTGCCCGCCGACGTGGTGGCCGTGCGCCACCAGGCAATATTGTATGGGAAAACTCCATGCACGGTATGGCAACCCAACAGGCAGCATCAGTAGAAATGATGGGTCAGGCAATGGAGAGGGTGGCCACTTCCATTATCCCCCATGAAAGGCAGATGGAACAACAGCAGGCAACAGACTCCATTTGCCAATCACACAGGGAAGACATGTTGGCGTCCAACAGGGACCGACGGGCGGCACTGGAGACTCTGCATGAATCCATATCAATAGAGTCACAGGGCCACAGGGAAGCCCTGAGGGTGGAACTCCATAACCTCAGGCAGAGTCTGCTTGAACTTGAGGCTTCCCGAAATTTAGGGCAGAACAGCAGCTGGAGCAGCTCACACGTTCGCTCTCAGCTGAGCTGCAGGCAACACGTGAGGAGATCCGGGCATCCCGCGAGGCCATACGTGCAGAAGTGCAGGCAACCCGTGACGTGCTGCATGGGGATCTCTGCACTTTAATCCTCCAGAATCAGACCTTCCAGACCCGCATGCTTGCTGCCACAGAGGACCATACCAGGGCTTTGCTGGGCTACCTCCCATAATGCCTCCACCTCCTGATGCAGCAGCAGAGGGTGAAGAGACCGACAACAGTTCTCCCACAATGGCATAGCCGTGCAGGCCATGAGCCCATGGAGGTATTTTTTTTTTCGCAACATCCACGCAGGTGGGCGTTGGTGTGAACCCTGTCCTCGAACCTCCTGGGTGGCCTCCCCCCTGACCCGTACATGGCCATTTTTTTTATTTTGTTTACATTTTTTTTTACAGTGTGGTGCCTTGTGTGGCTCCCGTGGGCATCCACTGTATTCTGGCTGGGCGCATGCAGGCTTGTCCTGAGTTTGGGTTAGATGCTTGGGTTCGTGACACACACACTCCCCCTGCTTCCCGTTTCCATGGGCTTGCAAAGGGTGTGACCAAGTGACAGTGGCTTACACAGTGACATTGGGCTCCCATGAGCTGTGTGGGCAGTCCGTAGTCAATACTGTGTGTACATCCCTAGTGGGTATTGTTGTTGCATTGTACACTGCATGGTGTATTGATATGTGCTTGTGCATCCATGTCTTCCTCCTAATTTGTAGGTTCCTTCCTCATGTCTTCACAAGGCCGTCTCCTTTGCAGATGGAGTTCATGTTGTATGCAGTACACTGACACATTTGCGTGGCAGCAACACCCTACAGTTGGAAGGTGTCGATGTGCTGGCTTATTCAGGTTGTAAGACTACAACTACTTTGACTTAGTACTGTCATGTTTTTGCAATGTTTCATGGTGTGTTGCTGTATTGTGTTGGTGGTAAGTATTTGTTCATGTGTGCTGTTTGTTAGTGATTACTGGGAGCATATTGTCTGTGGGCTGTTTCCATTTGGGACAGTGCACTTTGTGACACTTGTGTCAGGTCTTGTGCATTGCTTTGTTTGCTTTCACATTGCATGACATGCCATGGTGTGTTGGGTGGCGGAGCTGGGGAGGGGTTGGCTGACATGGCGATATTTTCATGTTGTATTTTGCAAGGGGGTAGTCATGCATGCAGCATAAATGTGTGTTTTCTGTGACACAGCATTGGTTGTCTTTCGGCAGGTAGGGATGCACACAATGTAACAATTCCAGGTGACCAATCTCAGGCTGATATGGTTGTGACAGTTGACTGTCCCTTGTGTCATCATCATTGATTGTCAGCTGGTATCTGCCAGGGCTGTGTGCATTCCACAGGGGTGTGATTTTAGGTGAAGTAATTAGCCACCAGCTGCGTACGGGCTGCCACAACATGTGCCCTTTCCCCTCCAATGCGCAGCGGGCGTGCTTGTGGTTGGGGATGTGGGGGCACCACCATGTCCACCATGTCCACGGGCAGGCCCCGGCGTGTTGCAACATTGTGCAGGACACATGCTGCCACTATGATCCTGCACACTACTGGGGGAGCGTATAGCGGTCAAGTGAGCGAAAGCGTGACTTGAGCTCTCCGAATGTGCGCTCCACTATGCCCCGGGTTGCAATATGGGCTGTGTTGTATCTTACCTTGGGTGGTGTGGTGGGGTTTCGAATTGGAGTCATTGTGTGGGTGCTCAGTGGGTAGGCACTATCCCCTGGGGAGGTGATGATGGGTATCATTAGTGGGGTTGTGACATTACTCAGTATCTGACATGCATGCATGTGTAGCGGCATTTATACTCACCAAGCAGCCATTTATCGCCATGCCGCCCAGCTTCTAGATCCCGGTTTAGGGTTGACATTCTGTAAAAGAAACTGTCATGGATGGACCCTGGATAGTTGGCATATAATGAGGTGATGATTCCCTTGGCATCACATACTACCTGCACGTTGATGGAATGCCAGTGCTTGCGGTTTTTGTAGATGTGCTCAGTTGCCCTGGGAGGACATAGAGCCAGATGGGTGCAGTCAATGGCACCTAGCACTTTGGGGAAGTGTGCCACCCCGTAAAAATCCTGGACGACAGCCTGCCTTTCTGCAGGTGTTCTGGGCAGGTATATGTGCCTGCGGACTGATGGGCGTGCAGTCATGATGGCCAACACCTGGTGCAGGCAGTGTGACTGCATGGCCTGTGATAACCCCCACACTATGGCAGTAGTCCGCTGAAATGATCCAGTGGCCAAGAAGTATTATGTGAGGTGGAAACCTGTACCTCCCATACACCTGGTCATCAGGCATCCCAAAAAGGCTGGTTCTGGGTGTAAGAATTCTGGCCTGACTATCCTCCTCCTCCTGCAGTATGCCACGACCACTGCTGCGAGGAACGGTATATTCATCTTGGCGTCTGGGCTTGTTTGTTGGTTGCGCGCACTATTATGCTGCACGGGTTCACGTATACCTGCTTCCTGCTGGCGTATGTGTTTCCGGATTAGCGCGTCTTTTTTGGCGCACGCGTTAGCCCCGTTTGATTCCATGAATATGTGTTGTAGGCGCGCGTGTGGCCGTTCCGTGCATTTGCCTCCTGTACTTCCCCCGTGATGCCCACATTTTCATGCCTTGTTCCCCATTCCACGTTTTACGCCCCGTGTTACGCCTAATTTTGTTGTGTGCGCTCCCCTATGTGTGCTTTTGCTGTGCGTGTAGTGCACGCTGTTTGAAGACGTGTGCGCCAGCGTGCGCCACGAAAGATTTTAGCACACATCCATGGATTTACACGGATTTGTCCTGTTCAGAAGATTAGATTGCGTCTCCAATGCCCATGCCAGATATACACTAATGGATTCAAGTCCTCAGTTTCAAAGCTTTTGTCATAATTTGTCATGTGCCCTGGTATATCATTAAAACTTCATTAGCACAGGCTGAGGGAAAGGTCACTGAGCTATGCATTGTACACAGACATTTGCTCTGAACAGTTGCATGGAAGGTAATGGAATTTATGTCCAGCAAACAAAAATGCCTGCTCTGTATACCGATATACAGCATACAAATGGGAGTATGTAGGTGAAGTACCGCCACTGCCACCTGTAGTAAAATGTCAGAAATTCCCCACTAGAAACCTCACATTAAATGTGTCATCATTAAATTGAGTATTGTTTGACAGTTTACTGGTAGAAGTAATATCTATCAGAATATGTAATAACAAATATATGGTGCCACATTTTGAATAGTGGAAAAAGGGCAAAAATGCATAAGAGCACCAAAGATTATCTGAATTAAATCAAAGTTTCTAAATGTGCGCCCCGACTCGCAGAATCTGAAAAGATACGTTTGATCAATCTTGCATATAGATTGAACAGGGTAAAATCTGTGATGATAAAAGAAAAGGGTACTGCTGGGATGCAATTTGAAAACAGGAACACAGGTGGATGTCGCAATGCTCTGTGTTCCCCATCTACATTGAACACAAAGTGAGATGTTTTGTTTAGGCCCAGTCAACTTTGTATTAAAAAACGGAATTTGAAACCAAATTCATTTGGTGCCACTTTAATACAGAATATCTTATGTAAAAGTAGATTTGTCTAAAGTATAGGTAGTGGCTTAAGCTGCAACATAGTCATTGTGGGTCATAGTATCCTTGCAAAATGAATGCTATAGTCTAAGATGATATTGTGCATTATGCAGCTGTGAAGGCCATAATCGTAGATCAAATGTTTGCAAAACAAAAAGTGAGTGTAAAGAATGTACTCTATTTATAAGATTTGTGTGGAGAGGAAACCCATGCATTCCCTTCCATTTCAATGTACATGCAGGTTAAGGTGTAATGTGGAAGGAAAGGTGGGTGTTTAAAATTGTACATGTTGCAGGGGAATAAGATATCTTCAGCTCGAACATACAGGCAGACTGAAACCCACATGCAGATGTATTAAAGTTGTGCAGGTATACACTTATTGAAAGTTTCACCCCCAAGTATCTTGAAACAATACACACACATAAAGACACTAGTGAATTTAAAGTTGTATACATAGCTGTAGTCCGAGTACACACACACACACAGGCACATATACACACGTACTGACTGCAAGTAACACAGTCATGCCTAGTGAAAGTCACACATGCATGTTCAGTTAAAGCCGCAACCACATATTCTGAGAACACAGTATCAAGCTGGCCATTGTCTACAGATAGAGGCCATACACAGCTTATACTTTCTCAACCTCACACATGTATAGGGGAGCTAAGTAGGCTATATAAGAATACACTATTGGTTGAAGTGCTTTTTCTCTGATACCATACTTGTCTTGATACTGAAGAGAATCGAATGTTTGAACGACATCTCAATCATGTTGAAATATTACATTGAGAAACTAGTGAAGTGGTCTAGAGAAGCCAATGTAGAGTAGAAAAGATTAGAATGTCTAGTATATTTTAGAATACTATATATGTATACGTGGACTGTTTAAATTAAGAGTGAATGCCTTTGTATATTTATAATAGTATGACTCCGGTAGGCAGGTAATTGATTGTATTTTATTAATTATTGCATCTGCCTTAAGCATATTGCATTTATCTCCATGGTGAAAGGCGTGAAACGGAGTTGAAGTAACATCATTAATTTAAATAAATTTCGATTTTTAATAACCTCACTTTCTATTCATTGCCCAGAATTGGGGGGTTAGATTGTATTGGCATGTCACATCTGCGCAAGCCAATATTAAATACATACAATGTTCTATAATGTTGATCTGTACACAATTTCCCGTTACATTTCTGTATTCATACTAAGGAGGGTTAGTGTCTCAACGCAGAGCAACAGGTTGCCCACTTTGTGCATGTACGAGAATCATGTTAACATCCCTAATTTGATGAATTGTGGATGAGTTTAATTGTGATTCAGAACTGGCATAGCTGGAGCTACTTTCTAAATGAATCTTACAATACACATGTTTACGAAGGCATGAAGACTGCAACACTAGGATCTGAGGTAATGCGCTGGTGGTGTCCGTGGGTTCTGTCAAAAACAGTGTCAACTGGCTTTCCCGCGTCCTCTCCATTGTCTATGTTATCCTATTCGCCGATCTTCCCTACATGGTAAGATGCAAAAGCTGTTTAAGCCCAAGAGAGAGACTGTGGCTGAGGAACGTGTGCGTTCCTTTTTTTCTCTTTCCACTTGTTGACTGGTAATGCTCGCTAGAGAAAGCGTTCTATCTTTACCCTGCCCCCCATCGGCCCACTGTGGCGTTGCCCTGTGAGGGTATGCGCATGCGGCGGCGTGATGTTGCACGTCGCCGCGTGCGGCTTAAATAAACGGGGCGTGCCCGGCCGCAGCAGAGCGACCGGGGAGCCCGAAACACACGGACGTGTCCTGTGTGGAGTCTGTGGGTGGAGGGGCTCACGGGCACGCATGGGGGCATCCTGAGACCCCCAACAGTGGCGACGAGTGTTCTGGATGCCCGGGCCCGGCGGTGAGAGTCATCTGGGAGATTTTTTCCATTCGTCGGAACATCCGCGGATGTTTCGTCTTACGCCGTGGCCACGGACCATACAAGCGGCTGGCGGCCATTTTGCACACGTGGTTGCGGAACTTCCAGGTGCTCCGGTTTGGAGTCGGAAGGTGATCCGAGCCAAATTTTTGGATATGCTGACTGCGGGCAGCCTTACCTGCAGGCCCATGCCTGGGTTTTGATGTTTTGGCCAATTTTGGGTCTCTGACGTCGTGTAGTAGCTGGGAGACGGACTGAGGTGGCTGGGCCTTCTCAGCCCACTCCAATCTTCAAGCTCAATTTTTGGAACCTCCAGCCCGAGGAAGTTTCTTTAACCCCTTCATCATCACGAGGGTGGTGGCAGTGTGGGGAGAGGTCCAAGTTGCGGCCCTTAGGACTGGAACGAGGGTGCCTGTGTGCTTGGGCCTATGAGTGATATCGGCGCCCTGGAGGGTGCGGCTGCCACGACCTCGGAGGATTCACAGGACGAAGGCTTGGCAGATCTATTTCGCCAGAACCCCCCCGCGGTAGGTGCCGCTCAACAACCCCCTTTGGCCATGGCCCAGGCCAGGGCGCAAGCGGCCCTGCAGCCCATTCCAGAATTTGACACTGCAGGTCCCCCATCCAGCCTGGGCCCCCGGTGGAGAAGATGGATCGGACGTCTGGACATGTATTTCCAGGCCGCCCAGGTGACGGACAATGATAGTATGGTGGCGACTATGTTATATTCAGCCGGAGTCGCCGTCCAGGAGATATTTGAATCACTGACTCCGGTGGACAACTCCTACGACCAAGCCAAAGCCGCTCTCCTCGCACACTTCATCCCCCTTGCCAACGTGGATTATGAGAGATTCGTCATGCTGTCGGCCAGGCAGAAGGAGGATGAGACTCTCGACACCTTCTATGGTCGCCTGCGCCGCCTCTCCCAAGGGTGTGCGTGGGGGAATGCGGAGGACATGATACGGACCATGCTAATCCAGGCTTGTTCATCGGGCAAACTGAGGCGGCAGGTCCTGAGGGAGCCCAGCCTCACCTTACCCCGCATCCTGGAGCTGGGTGGTGTCATGAGGTGGCCGAGGCCCGTGCCAGCAAAATGGAAGCCGGATCCCGCGCCGCGCGGCCGGAAGAGGTGTGCACCGTCTGGCGGGGCGGCAGAGGGGTGCGAAGGCCCGGTGGTGCTCCCAGAGACAGAGCAGGAAAACCCATGGAATCATGCCATAAGTGTGGCTATGACCTCCCCCACCCATCTGAGTGTGTGGCAATGGGGAAGATCTGTGGACGCTGCGGGATACCCGACCATTTCTCGAGGGTGTGCAGGGCGACCCTACCTGTACTGATTCCGAGAGGGCAACCTCGACTGTGGACTCCTCGCCAGAATCGCCCGCCCAATGTAGCTCAGGTGGCGCAGGCGGAAGAGGATGCGCCGGCGGAGGAAGCTGAGGAGGAGGACGAGGAAAACATTTTCTTCATCTCTAGCATGGAAGTCCTAAAAGGAAGGAGCAGGAGACAGCTGAGATGTGTCGTGGAGGTAAACTGCTCGCCTGTCCCGGTGCTGGTCGACACTGGGGCATCAGTCAATGTAATGGCGAGAGGACATTATGCCGCGCTCATACCACCACCGAGTCTGGCGACGCCGAGAGCCCGCATCTTTGCATTTGGGGGGCGGGAGCCCTTGCCATTGGACGGTGCATTCGTTGCAAAGGTGGAGCATGACGGGTCCATGATTAAGGCCCGATTCTACGTGACTCCAGTGAGCAGCAACTCCCTGTTGAGTTGTGCGGCAGCGGAGGCTCTTGGCATCGTGAGTTTCGCATACTCAGTCTACCTAGAGGACATAAACGACCTGCTGGACAAGTATGCTGCCATCTTTAAGGGGATTGGGAGAATGAATGGTGACCCGGTGAGGCTCCACATTGATGAGTCGGTGCAGCCGACATAGGAGGATCCCTTTTCATCTGAGGGACAAGGTTGATAAGGAATTAGACAACCTGGTGAACCTGGACATAATCGAGAAGGTGGAGGGCCCGACACCCTGGGTGTCCCCCATAGTAGTGGTGAGGAAACCGAAACAGCCGGACTCTGTCCGGATCTGTGTGGACATGAGGTTGCCCAACAAGGCCATCAGGAAAGAATGGCACTTGACCCTGACCATCGATGACATAATTGCAGAAGTGCAGGGGGCCAAGTTCTTCTCCAAGTTGGACCTACGAGCCGGATACCATCAAGTTGTCCTCCACCCAGAGTCCCGCTACATCACGAACTTCACTACTCACAGGGGGCTCTATCGATACAAGCGGCTGAGCTTCGGAGTATCATCAGCAGCCGAAGTGTTTCAAAACATAATTCGAGGCGCCCTCGCAGATCTGGAGGGCGTCCTCAACATTAGTGACGATATTCTGGTCTTCGCCAAGACTGAGCTGGACCATCTGAAACGTCTTGCCAAGACCCTCGAGAGGCTGCAGTCGCTGGGGCTCACCCTCCACAAGGACAAGTGCGAGTTCCTCCGCCCGACCATTGAGTTCTTTGGGTTCATATTTAAGGAGGGCGGTGTATCGCCAGACCCGAAGAAAGTCTGTGACATCAAGACAGCGTGACCGCCTGAGTCGGCATCGGACGTGCGGAGCTTCCTGGGTATGGTGACATACTGCGGGCGCTTCATCTGGAACCTGGCCTCGAGGTTGGGGCCACTCAGGGCCCTGACAAAGAAAGATACAGCCTGGCAGTGGGGCCCGTTGGAGCAGGCGGCGTTCGAGGACATCAAGGGCGCCCTGACAGCAGATGATACCGTGGCCTTCTTTGACCCGGCCCTTGAGTCTGAAATTGTGGTGGACGCGAGCCCGTTCGGCCTGGGAGCTGTGCTCACTCAAGTGGGCCAAGATGGAGGAATCAGACCTGTGGCCTACGCAGCAAAGCCCTCTCCGAAACCGAACAGAGATACTCCCAGGTAGAGCGTGAAGCTCTGGCCGTCCTGTGGGGCTGTCGGCACTTTCGGCTGTATGTGCTCGGAAGACCTGTAACGGTGGTGACGGACCATAAGCCACTGCTCCCGATAATGGCTGGATCATCATCGAAGCCGCCGGCCAGAATCGAGAGGTGGATGCTTGCCCTATTGGAATATGGCGCCACCCTGATCTACCGACCGGGTGCCAACAACGCGGCTGACTACCTCTCCCGACACCCGGAAGGTGGTGAAGGATCAGTGCGAGACTCCTGCGCCGAGGAAGCCGACGACCACATCAGAATGGTGGTAGAGGGTGCCACTCCCAACGCAATGCCGCTACCCGAACTGGAGGCTGCCGCGGCCAACGACGAGTGCTTCCGCATACTGAGAAGCTCAATGCGGTCGGGATCCTGGAAATCCGTGCTGGAGCTGGTGGCGGGGTGCACTCAAGAGGCCAAAGTGACCCTCGAGCAACTCTGGAAAGTGAAGGACGAGCTGTCCTTCTCGGAGTCAGGCCTTCTGCTGCGGGGCGATCGCCTGGTGGTGCCGGGCTCCAAAGTCAATGAGGTCATCAGCCTGGCACACCAGGGACACCAAGGAGCCGCCAAGACGAAGGCGAGACTGAGGCTGAAGGTGTGGTTTCCAGAGCTAGAAAGGAAGGTGGACGACTTCGTGGCGGCCTGCGTGTGGTGCCAGGTGGCCTCCCCGGTCCAGCGGGAGCCTGAGATCGAGGTAATGCCATGAGGGACCCGGCCGTGGGAGATCGTACATGCGGACTTTGGATCCACAGCTGTGGGCACCCACTTCCTGGCCATTGTGGATGAATACTCCCGATACCCCGAGGTAGAGTTCGTCGAGTCAGTGGCTTTTGAGCACGTGGTGGGAGCAGTGGAGAAGATCTTTGCCACCCATGGGTTTCCTGTAACCCTATGTTCGGACAATGGGTCCCCGTTCCAGAGCGCACGGTTCTCGGAGTTCCTGGAGAGCTGCGGAGTGACACACAGGAAGGTGTCCCCGCTGTGGCCCCGTGCGAACGGGGACGCAGAGCGGCTGATGAGAACACTGAATAAAACATTCCGAATAGCCCAAGGGCAGGGCCAGCCCCTCCAGCGGGCACTATACCAATTCCTGAGGGTATACCGCACCACCCCACACGCCTCGACGGGGGTTGCCCCGGCGGAAGTCTTATTCCGACGATGCCCCCGAGGCCTCCTGCCGGAGGTACGAGAAAAGGAGCCCGGCGTGATAGATGATCAACGGGTGGAGGCGGAGCGACAGATAAGGACACTCCAAGAAAATATCCGGCGGGGTCTCCGTCCACAGCGGCTGGAACCGGGGGACGAAGTGCTGATCCGGAACCGGCATCCCCATGGCAAGCTCTCGCTCCCGTATGAACCGGAGCCCCTGGATATGGTTGCAGTAAAAGGGTCAATGGTGACGGCCTCGGATGGGAAATCGGCCGTCACTCGGAATGTGAGCTTCTTTAAGAAGCTGGGTGACTCTCGAGCCGAACTCCCGCCGGACCCGGATGAGACGGACCTCCCGGATGAAGACACCCCCCGGGGGGAACTCTCGGGGTCGCCAGATCGAGGGACTGGAACCAAAGGAAGTCCTGCGGGGGAGGTAGGCGGGAGGTACCCCCAGAGGGCTGGGCGAGGGAAACCTGCCTACCTCGGGGACTATGTGTTGGGACCGATTGATTGTGTTCGGAGTGAGGGGACTCGGGTGGCTGACATTAAAGGGGCATGGGCTCTGAGTTTTCAATTGTTGTTTGGTGTGCAGTGCAATATTTAGAAGTGTGTGTTGTTGTTGTTCCTCCCGGAAAAAGGAGGAGTGTGGCGTTGCCCCGTGAGGGTATGCGCACGCGGCGGCGTGACGTTGCACGTCGCCGCGTGCGGCTTAAATAAACGGGGCGTGCCCGGCCACAGCAGAGCGACCGGGGAGCCCGAAACACACGGATGTGTCCTGCGTGGAGTCTGTGGGTGGAGGGGCTCACGGGCACGCATGGGGGCATCCTGAGACCCCCAACACCCACCATCTGTAGGGGTTTACTCACCCTGCGATTACAGTGTGGGAGCGTTGGAAGCCAAGTTACAGAAGGAGCTTGTTTTTTAAACAAAAGTAATTATTGGACGTTTTCCCCAGGGATGGTGGAATGCGGGCTTGTCAGCCTCCGTGGTTGGGGCGCGGGGGGAAGGGGGCGGGAGTGGGGGGGGCGGGGTGAGGATTAGCTGCGTGAGAGAGATTTCACACTCAGAACAGAAAAAAAGCCGTATTAAAAATGGTCAAATGTCCCTCCTTCCTTAAGTTTGAAGCAACAGTGTCTATTTGTTTTTTTTTAAAGTAAAAGAAGGCTATCCTTTGCTGAAGTGACCTGAAAAAGAATTAAACTGCCAGTCACTAATTAGGTAATTGATTAATGAGTGTGTTATACTGCTCCAATTCAACACCATAGTGGTCTCACAGCATGAAAACCTTGTTTGATTTTTTGCCACATGAGTCCCCATCCCAGGGATCGCAGGACCTTAGTCTGTTTGCAGGACATGTCCTAAAAATAACGTCAACTAAAAGACAAAATAAAGTAGGCAAGGTAGTAATAAAGGCGAGGGGCTTAAGAAGATGTGTGAATTAGTTGAATATGAATTTGTATAGTAGGGGTACATGAGAGGCCATGAAAAGAAAGTACCTGGAAAAAGATGTACTATGTGTATGAATATGTTTTTACAAGTGGGGGATATATGTTTGCTACTTCCAAATATACCATCTTGTTATTCTGTGTAATTGTCAAGAGGATTTAGAAAACAGTTTCTTGCTAACTTTTGGCAAGTTCTAAACAAAATAAAATATCCCTGAAACGAAATATAAAAAAGAACCAGCTTTTTCTGAAAATAGTCTTTTAGACATGTTACACACTCTCTGGCTAAGGATGGGGGAATCAGTGCGTTCCCTCGTCCACGTGTCTCGCATTGCCACCCCATGGACCCTAGTGCCCTCCCATTACAACTCCTTCTCGCAGACATCAGATATGTTGCGCTCTCACAGCCTAAGCCTGTGCTCCACTTGTGTGCCTTCACATACAGTGTACCACCTCTACAGCTGGATGATAAAAAGTACAATCCAATCAGAGTTTCAGAATGGCCATCAAAGATGCTAATAACCTCAATAATTGAACTTCATCATATGTAGTATATTCTCAACCATGTACAGTATCAGTGTGCTGGAAATTTGACTAAAGGTTTCTCTAATTAAGATCAGCAAGCTCAGCACACACATGTTACTCTGATCCCACTTATGCAAGATATAACCTTGTGGCAATATTCTATTATGTTAGAGGTCATGCATGTAACAGAGCTGAGAATGCCTCAAAGCTTGATGACTCACCTTATCGCTGTTGTTTTTATCACTGAGCAGGTCCGCTATTGTTAAAGCTTCTCTGTGCGATCCATTTCTTCTAAACACCTTCTTAGGTTGAGAACTCTGCAGACCCTGACTTCTGGGGTGATGGAGTGAGCTTTCTTGTACAGTGGACATCTTGAGTGAGGGAGGGACGTTTCTTATACAGTAGATATCTTGAGTGAGGGATGGACTTTTCTTGTACAGTGGACATCTTGAGTGAGGCAGGGACTTTTCTTATACAGTGGACATCCTGAATGAGGGAGTGAGTTTCCTTGTACAGTGGACATCTTGACAGAGGGAGGGAGTTGTCTTGCATGGAGGACACCTTTTGGGAGGGAAGGAGTTTCCTTGTAATCTCTGAAACAAATTGATGTTTGGGGGAATTTCAGAAGGAAGGTGGGTCAAACCAGGTTCCATAAGGGAGTAAAACCACCACAATGAGCTACAGGCTCTGTACACAAAGCTCTTCTGGGTTGTCGAGATCTAGGAACTTTTAGTAGGGGGAGGGGACACATGATAGAGGAAGATAGCAGATCAACAAACCAAGAGCCACAATTCGGGCAGTGAGTTCTCTTGTGCAGCTCACACTGCAAACCAAAGCACCCTGGCACTTAGGAGAATTTCACACATGAATGCAGTGTTCATGAAGGCGGGAAGATGGAAAGCACTGATGCTGGAATACCCCACAACAGTTCACACTTTTCACAGTGCCCTCCATTGCGCATAGGCTCGCCAGAAAAGAGGGCAAACAGAAAATATGTGTCTTCTTCAGTGAAAACCATGTAATATGTCACAATGGAAGACAAAAGGCCTAGAGCCAAATCAGAAGGCCTGACAGTGGGCGCAAACTGAGTCCCTTGTCCAATACGTGGACCGGATACAAATAAATTGCATGCTACCCTCTATTCCTTAACCATGTTAGACAAATATATGCTAGAAATTCTGTAAAGCCAGCTTTGGCAATAATTGTTCACATGTTAATAGGCCAGTAATGTCACAAGGCAAATTCGCAGCTGACTTTCTGTATCAAAGCACCCAATGCTGGCCTGGTGCCGATTTAGTGCTGCATCCATGCATGTGATCACCACCCGATCTCTCTTTCCTATTAAGGCAGGGTCTGCTACAGTGGAGACAATACAATACCAAACCGGTTCCTTAGCACAACTGGAAGTATGAAGCATGAAACCTTCCTCAATTCCCCATGAAATGACTGATCACTTTAATCTCATCTGCATATCAGCAGGGGTGGCTTGTCCATGTATGGACGAGGGGGCGCAGACTTGCTAGTACTCTTGCCCATTATGGAGGAGCTGTGTCAGTCCAGTGGAAACACAGACCACTCCCTCAGCTACTTGCTGCAAATAAGGGAGCACTCCTGGGCTGGTTAAAAGTATACAAGGCAAATTTGGTTTCCTTAAGACAGTTTAGTTCCCCAGCATTCATGTCCATTGGAGCATGCAAGGGCGGAGGCGTTTTCCTTCCCTCGTCTTGCATGGCCCATTGGGGATGCAGGCTGGGGAGCTGCACGTTTTAACTCCTGCGCCTACCCACACATTCAAACAGATTGGAGAGCTGTCAATGGAGCCCTCTAACTCCTGAGCGCATGTGCAGGAACCAGGAAGTGCTCTTTGCTTCCTGGTTCCTGTTCAAGCTGCATGGGAGACAGAGGGCTTTCTGAAGGCACAGGCAGAGCTGGACAGTAGCTGCTGGAAAGATGAATTGCTTCATGAATTATAATTATGGAGTCTGTGTGTGAATGAGTGAATGTATGAGGTTTCTGTGTGCATGTGAATGACTGTGTGAATGCTGTGGGAATGAGTGAGTGACTTTTGTGCGAATGTTTGTGCTGGGCCCAGGGTATGATTTTGGTCCGTGGGGGGATGGGGTTGCAGAGGTGTGGCAGCAACAGTATTTTTCACTGGATATCTATCATAGATGCCCAGTAAGAAATTGTGCTGATAAAGCAAAGAAGATATCTATTATTACGTGGCTAGGCTGGCATTTTGGTGCAGCCAGACGAGCAATTTCTTACTTTGGCATAACATTTTTTTTCTGGGCATCCATGATAAAGCAAGCATCATACATGTAATTACATGGCTAGACTGGAATGTTTGTGCAGCTGGCATGACATATTTTACTGGCAATCTATAATAAAGCAGGCGTGAAATATGTTGTTACCTGGCTAGACAGGCATTTTGGTACAGCCACTCTAGGCATTTGTTAATGCACATCTATTGTAAAGCAAGCAGGATATGTGTTATTACATCCATAGACTGGCATTGTGGTACAGCTAGACTAGCTAGCTATTTATTACTGTGCTATGGCATTTTATTCTGGGCAGTTATGATAAGTGGTATTACATTGCTGGACTGGCCATTTGGTGCAGCCAGGCTAGCTAATTATTTCATACTGTAGCATGGCATTTTGTTCTTGCATGTATGATAAAGTAAGCATGTTAAGAGTTATCAGGTGGCTAGACTTGCATTTTGGTGCAGTTAACCTAGATATTTCTTACTGTGGCTTTGTGTTTATTTTATTGGGTATCAAGTATGAAACAAGCATAACTGTTATTACATGTCTACAGTGGTCTCCATTGTGTAGAACGTTTGGACAGGTTTTCTTAATGTGCCACGTCATTTTTAAAGGCATAGCCAACAGGAATATGTATGTTCTTACGTGGGCATACTGCCATATATTGGCAGAGCCAGCATGAACATGTTTTCTTATAACATAATTTACAGCATTATGCGCGAAGCAAATGTGAGTATGTTCTTTAGTGCGAAAACTGGAACATATTGGTGCAGCCAGTATGGAAATATAAGGGCACAGTCAGCCTGAAATGCTTTTATACTGACATATGTTGTGGGTAAATACATCATGAAAATGCTTTTAGAAATGCTCCAGTGCACTCTTGGTAATTTTTGGGATGGAGTTACTCCACAAAACCAATTGCAAACTGTCTGGCATTTTACTCAGTTGTTCACAGAGCGGGTTATATAATACACCATGTTAACCCATCATTAATAAAAATCCTCAAGCAGAAAGCCCCTTCCAACACCCCATTACCCATTGATTAATTGGGGCTCCTTAGCTATGCTTGGTCGCTCTGGCATATTTGTGGGAAATATTTCCACCCTTCCAATTAAAATATTCACCAGCTGCCACTGTGCATCAGCCTCACACCCAGGTTAGATGGCAGAGTGATCACTTGCTGTTTAAGTCTGTACTCATCCTCCAAACCTCAGATTCAAATCCCAAAAGAGCAAGTTCACCTTTTCAACCTACTTCCGGTTTCTTAAATTACATAAATGATTAACATGTTCACAGACTCAAAGCAGGCCAACTGATCAGTATAACATCAATTGTGGGAATTGGGATACTCGACACAAGTACCAGCTAGCAAGGAGCCAGCCATCAGGAAAAGACACACGAAGCGCAAGTGTCTGCAATCGTTTCCTGTCCAGGTATTTTGCACTATAACTCCTGCCAGCACTATTCAGAATATTCAATGGTGAGGCATCATGGGTTTATAGTCCAAACCATCTGTCGATCTGCAAGCTAAAGACATTGATGTCAGATAAGGACAACCAGGAATGTGCATGCAGTAGCCATAGGGCTAAAACATCAAAAGACCTGTGGCGGCTTTTATTTCTTCAAATACAATTAAAAGTGATTATATGTTTTGGCAGATATTAGTATCTCTGTGGGTGGATTAAAGGCCTTGCGGATTGATTTCACTGATGAGAAATTGACTTTAAGGCATTTCTTCAGGTTCAAGGGAAGAGGGTATGACATCTGGGAGAGCAGCATTGTGAGTTACCTTGTCACTCCCCGTTTGAACTGCTCTCCAACAGCAGGAGTGATTGTCTCCAGGGAGATTAGCAAGTGGCCAGTTATTCTTATGAAGGGCTTAGAAAGAGAGACCAGTTATGAAGCATATTGTGGTGGATGGCTCAAAGACAGAGGTAGCAGAGAGTGGGTGAAGTGAGTTGGTGAAGTGAGCACAGCCTTAGTGAGGGGTGTTAATAGCAGGTGAATAGAGTGGATAAAGGCAACTCAGAGTGTGTGAAGGAGGCATGTAGCAGGTGAAGACAGCACATGCAAATGGCACAGATTTCAATTTTTGGGGAATGTAGTGGGTCAAACCCAAAGGTTGTGTGAAGCAGTCACAGAACGTGAGAGAGGGTCATATAGTGGGTGTGAACAAAGTAGTGAGTTCACAGTGGAGGGAGGGAGTGGATTCACAGAAACATCAGGTGCAAATAGGCACAGAGAAGATGAAAAACGCTCAAAGATTTGTAGGAATGTGATTCCAAGATCCAATTGAAAACAGCTCCTCCGTAAATGCACTTTGTGAGAAAAGCATGTTTATTGCATGCTAAGCCAAAAGGATTTAGGCAGCCTCTTGAAGCTGAAAACTAACAGTTCCTTCAAGTGCTCAACAAGGTTGCACCTTTTATACCCATTTAAACAATTTACATAATCACACATATTTTGTTACAAAGTCATCCCTCAAACTCCCATTGGCTAACCCTGTACAAGGAAATCTAATCCCCTACATTCTCAAACCCCATTCGACACATTGACAAAACACAATCCCCTTCCTCACATGCTTCCTTTGCATAATCAGTCATGACTTTCTAAACATAATCTCCTTATTATCTAAAAACAATTATATTTTTCAAGTTCCCATTTGGTAGGAAACCTTTAACCCAGTGCGTGATGTGCAAGCCTTTTACAGTAGCACTTCAAACAAGAGTAGAGAGAGAGACAAATAACCATGTTTTTAATCAAGCAATAAACATCTTATCCCATATGCACTGGCATCTCTTGTTATTTCTTCTACATTCCTTCATGTCACCTTATTTGCGACTACCATCTCAGATCATACAACCTCCAGCACACATACTGCTTGTCTTCTTTTGAGCCCAAATAAAACCCATGAAACACTGACAAACTCTGCCCTCGAGCACCCCTTCCATTAGTGTGTCATTAACTAACCCCAGCTCGAACTACCATTTGGCGGACTTAACAAGACTCTGTGCTCCCAGGAAGATGTGTTCCCTAGATCCACAAACCCATCTAGCCATAAGCCCATGACCCAAAGGCACTTCCTTTACTCTTCACCTCCAGTAACCATTTGATGCTATCGCCAGCTGCCCAAATGTGGTTTGCTTCCTTCTTTGACGTGGTCATTCAACTCTTCAGGCCATGTAAAGTTCACCTTCGCAAACCAAACTCTCTATGGCCTACATAAAACTCAGATATGGGAGAACAGTGATCTGTAATATGTCCATGTACTCGCAACAAGCCCTAATTCCCCTTATATCCCAGAACATGTCTCCAAACTACATCGTTATCGAATCCCACATGTACATCATTCAGGACACCCTTCACAGTAGCTTTCCCCTCACAGACTTTTCTTTCTCGTATGCATAAATCTCCTTGCTTACTACTCTAAGCACTACATGTTGTACATTGCACAATTACATGTGTCTCCACGACTTCTATAATGAGTTAGTGATGCAAATCTAAAATGTATCCAAACTAAACACAAAGTAACACTTATTGTAACATGTATCTCAATCCATTTACACAGAACACATGTTAAATTGCAACAGCGCATCAACATCGCGTCTAAACTATTCACACCATTGTTCTAATATGACGTGCGCAACGTGAACCTCTTCCCTATGCTGGGACATGAGATGTGCATCCCAACAAATTCCTTGGGGTATAACATGGAAAGGTTAATTTATGGCTCCAATATTTGTGCGTAGTTGCATCCCTGTTGCTAGGCCATACAGTATGCCCAGGACTCCAACTGTCGTAAAACAACTGCAATAACCAGGGGCACCAATATGCGGATGCTCAGGTGCCTGGGTACTTGACGGGAAAACTATTCAATGCTGAGCGCCTCTCCCGGGAAAACACAGAGACGTATTATGGGATGCACAAGTGAAGGCCATCCATACTGTCACGGCAACTGGTGATCTGCCACTGCCAAACTGCCATGTTCATTTAAAAGACTACACTCTCCTTCCCTGTTGATTAAGGAGGCCTACCCGGGGAGGACCATGGTGTGGGGCTTGCAGGTAGCGGCTCCTGCCGCCTTCAACCACTTCCGTTTTCCACATGAATGCAGCAGCTCCCATTAGCTGCACAGCTCCTGCAGCCAGCCTGCACAGGAGGACAAAAGAAAGAGTCTCAAGGCCAGGCGGGTGCAGTAGGAGCAGGACAGAGAGGGTGATCAGGGGATGTTGATGTCACTGTCACCA